>NC_142499.1:16407867-17607867 GCF_965113065.1 Corylus avellana
ACCTCAGAGCAATTATTTGGGCCTACGGGTTCTCTCAAGCAATCAGATATTGCCATTACAGCTGCTTCAATTGATGCATCTTCCCCCTGTATTAGCAAGAAGAATACATCAACTTATTAACACAGCCTTGCAAAACCTGTACAAAATCTAGCTCAACCACAGGGAGCAAAGAGCAATCAACCCCCAAAAATTATAGTGATCCAAAGCATTAAAACACTTCACCTTCTCCTTCCAATAAAAAATATTTCCATATTTCCCTGCCAATCGGCTCCAGAAACTACGTGGAATGTCTAGATCAATCGAAGCCCCCACATTGAAGTTTAATATATTACCTGGTCAAATAGACCAAAATATAAATCATCTATGGCAGAGGTTTTAAAAGAAGACATCATGTTTGAATCCTTTACCAAAGGTGGGGTCAGCAACAAAGACAATAGTTCTATCATCCACTTGCCAAAAATCTTTGATCGCCAGTCCTACAAGAATGTTGGTTTTTGTAAAGATTAGCCTTTTTTTTTGTTTTGGTTAGAAGGATGTCTTCAGACTAAAAATTGAAATATATATATATATATATATATATATATATATATATATATAAAATAAAGGAATATTAAGAATCAACAAATATATCGATGGAGCAAACCATCTGACTACCAAAAGATCAAAAACATTAAGCATACCTGGTGTTTCAGGGTAATTCTGGGCCAGAACTCTCAACTTAAACCCAGTATCTTTTTCAATATCACCAATCTCTTGAACAAGTCTTTTCTCCTGCAGATTCACCACAAAATATTAGCAATTTAACTTACATTTTCTTCACTTGACCAGATCTTTCAACCATTGCCTATCCATAGGACTTATATGGATATAGGAATACTCATGTATCAATCTAAGAACTAAGAAGATGCATATAAAGTTATATAAAAAAATAAAAGAGTAAACAAATCAGCAAAGAAGAAGGGGGCAGTAATAGAATGAATGAACATAAACTAATTGAAGGCTATAGTAAAGACTGAATAAACGACCAAGAAGAAAGAAACCGGACCTGACCGTCAGAGAGGAACCCTGCAACATCAATGACAGGACTAAACTCTTTAGGAAGCAATTCTGGCTTGTTGACCCCAACTTTGGCCTCTGCTACTCCGACTCCTACAAAGTTTGTTTCTATTTTTTAAGTTTGCCCTTTTATGATATCCCAAAATCAAAATGGTTTCTAGCATTGCACATTGCACACGAATAGACAGAAATTGAGTCCCTAAAAAGTAAAAACAACCGCATTTTTAAAAAAAAAATTATACACTGAGAAAATCAAATGGACCACTGAAATTAATCTCACAACAGTTATTTGCATAAGTTTCAATGGCATTTAGGGTCCGTTCAGTTGCTGAGAATTTTAAATCTCAAGAATTACTGATTTTAGGAGTTTAAATTCACAGGAATTAGAATTCCCAAGAGAATCGACACTACCATTGTTTGGATATTCTTAGAATTTGAATCGATAGTGGGTACACAGGGTTTAGCATTTCTTTCACTCAACCTACCAAAAGAGACTTACAAAAAATCACATACACTGTAAAAGCATGGAGAGTTTGCTGAAAGAAGAACCACCTAAATAGACTTTAAAAAATAGGCATAATCAAAAGGGGAAAAAAAAAAAATTATTAAGAAAGATAAAAATAAAAACTTGCCTGAGAGAGAGAGTCCGAGCGTGAGAGCCCCTGAGAGCACGAGATTCAAAGACTTCGAACGGACCCAATTGGAGAATTTGGTTGAGTTTTGAGTGGGGAAAGGTGGCAGAGAGAGAGGAGACGATGCTGCTGTGATGGGTACCATAAACGCAGGACGTGAGGCAGTGGGAAGATGGAGATACGCCATTACAGTTGCTCAAACTGTTTTTTTACTTCTTTGGAAGTTTGGATAGGATGATTATGATAGGACTTCAACGAAAAAAAATTAAAAAAGTAAAAATCGTGCGTTGCCTTGTAATAATTCAACCGAGCTTCGAGTACTTTCGTTGAGGTAGAATTCAGCACTTCAGAATTATCCGTGCAATGTTAAAAAAAAAAAAAAAAAAAAAAAAAAGAGTTAGACGCTCATTACACATTTACACCCCCTATGTAGTTTAACAATTTTTATGTATAAGATATGAGAAAAAAACAAACAAAAAAAAAAAGTCATGTATTTAACGCCAAAGAGCATTCCTAATGGAGGAGCCAAATTTTTATGAAAAATGACTTCTCAAAATGCACTTTATGTAGTTTAGCTAATAAATTTTTAAAGGTCTCCTACATTCGATTAGCTATATTTTTATCTATATCATTTAAATATTATTAAAAGTGAGAAAAGTGAGAAAAAAAAAAGAACATGTGAGAGGAAAAATGGGAAAAATTTTGGAAAAAAAAGAACATGCAAGAAAAAAAGTAGGAAAAAATTTGGGGAAAAGAGAAAACAAGTGAGAAACAATAAAAAATAAAATGGCTCCCTTGAAAAGTGATGCTATATTTAGCTTTTTTCTAGCTCTTCTAATCAAATATTTATTTTATATTTTCTTTTAGTTAATCCAATGTAGGGAGTTTTTTAAACACTTAAAAAGTCATTTTAGATAAAAGTAACATTTGACTCTTCTATTAAGAACTCATAATAGCAAGCTAAAGAACTCATAATAGCAACATTTAGCTATTTTAAGCTCTTTTTTGTCTCCAATATATTAGCTCCAAAGTAGCTCGAATGCAATTTTTGCTACAACGAATAGCACCATTTTGTTATTCATTATGGCACTTTGTCTAATTATTTTATTATTTCACTTTCATCTTTTATCTTTATTCATTTCTTTCCTTCAGTTGCTCAAAGCTCATAGTATCTCGGACGAAACCATCAAAAACCCACATCACTTTGTGTATATATATTTTGTAAACCTAGCATTTCTGTAATAAAGGATGGTTTGGTGATATCTTTGCAAAAATAGTGTAGTTTGAGGTCATTTACTAGAGAGGCTTACACCCTTCAACTGATTATATAGCCATACAAAGTGTAGAATAATGTTTGAGATGAGATATTTCTGCAAGGATGCACGTGCTTGGCGGCAAGTTTCTTTCTTTTTAATTTAAGTCTAAGGACCATGGATTCCAGGACCGAGCTTTGTTGAGCTTTTACTTATTCAATAAAATCGTAACCCTTGAAGATGCACGAAAATTTCTTCTGAATCAAAACTTTGAGAAGGTAAGTTATGGCGGCGGTTAGGCCATGCAATACTGGCTAGAAAACACATCAACAGCAAAACTAATACCATAAAAGCCCATGATCCAATGAAAACAGAATTCTTCCAGGAAAAGCAATTGAAGAACATTTTTTGTTTCTCACAAATTGGCATGATTCTGCAAAATTTGATCCATTCACTTATCAAGCAATGTGAAATTGGAAATGTTGAGATTGAAAATCACTTGAATTTTTTTTTTTTTTTTTTTTTTTTTTTTGAGGTGTAGACCTAGCACTCTTTCAGAAAAAGAATAATGCATGCCTACAAGTCAGGCATTAAAAACAACCATCATATTTTGGGGGTGATGTCACAGTACTGCTATCACGCCCATTACTAAGCCCTAAAATGTTCAGCCACCATCTGCATGGTAAATAAATACATGTTCCAAAACATCTGTCAAACAATACAGATTAATCAACCCGGCCGCAAAGATTAATGGGATCAAATTAATCACTACAAACAAGAAATTCGGCTATTAGTTCAAGTCTTCCAATCCAGGGGAAGAAAAGGATGAGCAATCCAGGTTACACAAGTCTCATTATTCTCAAGTTTATTACAATAGAATAGAAAGCATGCGTATGAAAACGAAAAGCCTAAGGGAAGTAAAAGGCATAATTATAATAATATGCATCACGGTGGTCCTTGTCCATGGTCTGGTTCCACTGCAACAATGTAAAGTTTCAAGAGAACACTTTTCAATTGGTCAAATCATAACAAGCATAATTCAAAATTATCAACAGTACTTAAATCTCAGATTTGAGAAATCGCAGATTTAGAAAGTCAAACAATATACCATGAATTTATAAGGCTGATTCTTCTCCATTGCCTTTTTCCAGTGGTACTGCTCAAACAACATTGCTTTGTCGTGCCAACTGCACATTGAAGAAACTCAAAATCTGAGAATAAGAACAATGTAGAGAAATAAAGGAAAACACACAAGCACACAGAAACTGATGGGGTTCACATCATCAGAGCAGCTGAACACAGACCATAAGATGGACATGTAGAGCCCAAACTAAGAAACAGATAAACTGCAAATAAACAGAGAAATTAAGCTGTGTACTTCCTTGTGACCCAGAAATGGCGCAAACAAGTCATAGAATAAGGAACAAAACTTCAACTTTTTGCCATTGAAAATATTCATCACCTGCGAAGCAATCAACCTTTTTTCCTCCTTCCTATGGGTTATTTGAATATTCAAGTTTTCAAGTATAATTTTATGAAAGTCAACAGCAATAATTCTCTCAAAGTGCACCATCAGAGCAACTGGCTAGGACATGCTTGTTCTATTACAAGCTTCACTTTAATGAGATGAAAGAAGAAGTCCATATTTGGCAGGGAGACAGATGGAGGGAGTGAGAAAGGGCTAGGGCAGCCAAGCCCATCTGTTTCATACAATAAGTTACAACACGAATTCTTTGATGCTAAAACCATTGCCAACCAATTTATATGCTACATACGTTATTCTGCTACACAGCAACACTTAGATTATTACACACCCCCCACCCCCCCGCGGGAGTTTTGGTTAAGGATTTATATTGACAATTAAGGATTTGAGTTTTGATCATGTGACAAATAGACTCTTCTATCAATTTTATCGTCCAATTTTTAATGGTAGAAGTGCCAGGTAACATCTTCTCCATGTAAGACTAATGAAATTACCCCATGTGTATTACAAAGCCATGTCATCATATCACACATGCCCAAAAAGTAGAAAATATAAAAAACAGAAAGAAAATGGAAAAGGTGAAAAAAAGGCAAAAGAGGTGGCTCCACCCTATAGCCACCCCCACCGCCACCCTCGCAAGGGGGGCGGTAAGACTCCAAAAAATGGAGGTGACTCATGTGGTTCCATCCCAGCAATGGGGGCGGTTGTGGGGCCATCCCCATTGCACCCCCAATAATAGGGTTGGCTCACACGATCACCTCCAGCAGTGGGGAATGGAG
Organism: Corylus avellana; assembly: GCF_965113065.1. Taxonomy (NCBI): domain Eukaryota; kingdom Viridiplantae; phylum Streptophyta; class Magnoliopsida; order Fagales; family Betulaceae; genus Corylus; species Corylus avellana. The sequence continues at coordinate 16,413,071 of NC_142499.1, forward strand.
CCACCCCCTCCACCCACTGCAGGGGTGAAGGGTTGGAGCCACTCTTCTTCTTCTTTTTAATTTATTTAGGGGCATGCATGGCATGATGACATAGCTTCTAAAAAAAGATTGACTGTCACATGGCCAAAAATCATACCTCTAATTGTCAAAATTAGAAACTCATGTCCTTATTTATCACAGGGCTAAAATACAGGGTATGGGGCAATTTCTCTATTAAGAATAAATATCTTAGAGATAAAAGTTCTCTCTCCCCCTTCTTGCAGCTCGCTGGCCCATAAGTGAGTTAAATGTTAAAAGTTAAAAGGTGTTCTACAACATATGTAGATTCAAGAAGGAATGCTAATGGCTTGTTTGAAACAACGAAATTCCTCCTCTTGTGAGATGCTTTTGGATAATGATAGTGTACAGAAAGAGGAACAAGAACGTCAAACAAGTCAGAACAATGTTCCCACTCTCAAAATTAAAGATCTTTCAAGGAAAAAAAATTGCTTGTACAATATATGTGAACTTTCAAGTTCACAAATACTCTACACATGCATGCAGAAGCTCATTGGACATGCAAATTGCATAGCTTTTGGATAGAATATCAGAACAGAAAATAAGAACAAGGGGCTGGGGGGACACAGTTTAGAAGTTGTAGACTTCAATAGCCCTCTTGAAAGGAAAAAGAAATCGAAAGAATTTCTCCAGTTCAAACAAGATAAGCAATCATATGAGTGCACACAATAAAATCAGGTTACTTAGGGTTCTAAGCCCAACAAGTTCACAGATTACGGAATCGTAAAACACACATTTCAGCTGAATTATGCCCTATTTTGGGCTAAGTAGCCGAATGTTAGCTTCATCAATACTTGTAGAAACATAATACACAAAATATCACAAGGTATGAAAAGGCTAGTAGAACGGATGTTCCATAATAAAAGACAACTCCAATCCCCAAGCAACCAATCACCCACTACTTCCTTTTCAACCATCCAATTAAATGGCTCCAATACAGGTACAAGTTGCCGGCGTTCTTAACTATCATCCCACCGTTTCAAATTCTCCACTTGGCTCGTTCAATTTGATATCAAAAAAGTAGAATCATTTTCATTTTCCAAAATGTTATGACAGCTAAATGAACTAACTTCATTCCCTTATAGAATGCCCTAGTGCTGTTATGCTGACATTTTATCCCATTCAATGGCATCAACAAAAGCCAAAAGAAAAGCTCCAAAGAACAATCTCATAAACCCTAAATTATCTTTTAACGGACAAGAGAGAGAGAGAGTACTTGAATTGATTGGAGCGTTGCCACATGTAAGGGTTAATCCAGGTGAGAGCGGAGAAGGCAGCGGAGCCGATCCAGATGTTTACGAATCGGTCCGGGTCAGCGTGTGGGACGCCCGGGTCACCTCGGTACGCGTTCCCGAAATACTTCTCCATTTTCGCTCTCGAGCTCTCCTCCAGTCCACTGTGAGACAACTTCTCTGGCGTTTATCTTAATATTATCGTCTTACTCCGCGCCAGTGGACCCCCTTCTGCTTTGTCCACCTCACTACACGCCCTAACACCGCACATTGTGTCGTCATATCTATGAGTGATGACTCCTTTCAAATTTTGATGCGTTCAAATTAATGTTAACAATTTTTAACGCCACGTGAATTTTATATAAATTTGATATAAAATTAATAAATTATTTAGGAGTTTGATCTGTTTGAATTAATGGGTCGGAATAAAATTGATTTATATAGTGGTATAATCATTCTAGGCACGATTTGAACCCGACACATAACATTTAAGATTCTCTATTTTTGACATTACTTACAAATTCGACACGAATTCAATACAAAATAAAAATGTTAGGGTTGAGAGATATAATTTGTTTAATTAAATGGGTTAAATTATAATTGGCTCATATAATTTTATACACATGTCTCGATCCAAATCTACACACGAAACACAAATTGCCTGCCCCTAATTTGAATGGATCATTATCATTTGTTATTTTTATTTTTATTACAATATTTGATTATATAAGTTTTTAGATTAATTGATTACATAAATTTTTATCATTTTGTAAATGTAATAAAATACAATAAATACTACTATAGTAAATATTAAAATGATAAAATCTAATAATTATTTAATTTAAAAATAATAATTAATAAGGGTATATATCTTATAAATCTCCAAGTCAATGCGCCAAAACAAAAGCTCTCTGAACTTGTTTTTTCTTTCGAATTTTTACTCACTAGGTCAATCGAAAAGACAAATTAACTCCTACCCTTACATTTTCCCCAAATGTTTAACGCACATCAGTCCCAAACGAAACGTACCATTTTGTCATGTTAGCATATTAAATTTTTATTAATTTAATTTAAAAATTAAATCTAAAAAAAAAATTGAAGGGGTACTCGGCGGCCACCCCTTCAAAAAAAATTTTTAGTAGATTTAATTTTTAAATTCAACTAATATATTGACATACCAAAATGGTGCGTTTAGTTGGGACTGATTAACGTTAAATATTTGGAAAAAAAATGTAAAAATAGTGGTTAATTTGTCTTTTCGATTAACCAGTGAGTAAAATATGAAAAAAAAAAAAACAAAAAAAAAATTTGAAATTTTCTGTTTTAGCGTTGATTCAAAGATTTATAAGATATATAGCCTTAAAAATTTTAAGAATTTAATTTCTCTCAAATATATTTTTGAAAATTACATATAAAACCCTGTTATTATTGGAAACGGATCGCCCTTTTCCGTTATTATTAGGCCCCCAACCCACCCAATTCCCAGGCCCCAGACAACAGCGAGATCTAGCGAGTATGCATCTCATATGACACGCGCTGGTGGGCATGGAAAACTCGGCGTGTGATTGGTTGAACCGATTGACTAGGCTCTATAAATAAACGCCCAGGAGCGCCCACTTTCGTTCATCGAGCTCAGCAGCAGTCTCTTTTATCACCTTCCTTGGATCCATAGGGTCTTACCAGGGTTTATCAAAAAAAATTTATTTTTATTTTTGAAAATTCCTTAAATTCCATCTATGTCCCTAACGTCCTTCACTGTTTCTAAACCTCAACAATCACTGTTCAAAACCCTAGCGTCCCCATTCTCGTAGTCTATGCTATTCGCAGCTCTTGGTTCTTGTTTTTTTGTTTTTGGATCCGAGTCTGGTCGATTGACGGCACGATTCGTTTCGGAGTCTTGGAATTACTGGTAAGATTCCAAAGAACTATTATTTAAAAAAAAAAAAAAATTGTAACTTTCTTTGCTCAGTAGCTCAGCTTCAAATTCGTTAGGGTTTCTCGGTTTCGATTCCATTTTATTTATTTTCTCGTTTTCGTTGGGTTTTTGGGAAATTTTGTAGTAGAAATTGGGGTCCTAGAGAGAATTTTTCCACTCAATTGAAGGTGGTAAAGAATTTGGCCAAGCTGAGTTGAATTTCAAGGTTCTTATTTTATTTTATTTGATTTCTCCATTTTCTCGGCAACCAAACGGGAAATAGGTGCTTTGGGTGTGGATGAGTGTTGTATATTACTGAATGTTGGGGAGCATTATAGCTGGTGGAGATTTATGGGCTGAGTAATGCGGGTTCGAGAAAACCCTAAATGATATGAGGGTTTGAATATGAGCCATGGAGGTGTAAATGTTACGAGAGGGAATGAGCAAGAAGATCGTGATGCGTCGAGAAGACTCGGAGCTGATGGCTTTGGGCGAGCAGTGTCGAAGGTTGCGGTGGCGCAGATATGTGAGAGCGTGGGGTTTCAGAGCTTCAAAGACTCCGCTTTGGAGGCTCTCACTGACATTGCGATTCGATATCTCAGTGACTTAGGAAAGACGGCGAGATTCTATGCTAACTTAGCTGGTAGGACAGAGAGTAATGTGTTTGATATTGTTAGAGGGTTGGAGGAATTGGAAGCTTCGCAAGGCTTCCCGGGTGCTTCAGGGGTTAATAATTGTCTTGCCCGTTCAGGAATGGTGAAGGGGATTATTGAGTATGTGGGTTCAGCAGAGGAGATTCCATTTGCTCAGCCGGTCACACAGTTTCCAGTGATTAAGAATCGGAAACTGATTCCGAGTTTCGTTCAAATGGGTGAGATGCCGCCTGGCAAGCACATGCCGGCTTGGTTGCCAGCTTTGCCCGATCCCCATACGTATATTCATACTCCCGTGTGGAATGAGAGGGCGACAGATCCTCGAGCAGATAAGATTGAGCAAGCACGACAACGCAGAAAGGCAGAGAGGTCTTTGTTGAGTTTACAGCAAAGGTTGTTGTCCGATGGTGCGGTGGGAACTTCGGCCTTGGCCTCATGTAGTGATGTAAAGGAATTGGACGGGGCTGACAAAAACCCATTTCTTGGCACGCCTCTGCAACCAGGGCAGAAAGATGTTTCTCCTGTTGTCTTACCGAGTAAGCCTTCAGCTTTGGATGAAATGGTGGAGAGGAACCATATCTCTGTGCTAGAGGCATTTGCTCCTGCCATTGAAGCGGTGAAAGGTGGGTTTTCTGATGACGGAGAAGATGGGAAAAAGGGTATTCCTGATGTGAGGCCTGCTGTTCAGCTAAAATTCAGAACTGGCAAGAAGTTTCTAGGTGAATCATTGGATTTGAGTCTTCAGAAGGGTGGTGGGAGATCAGCACCTTTTCTTGCACGGGATGAGGAGAGGGATGACAAGAAGAGGAGAGCTGAGTTTATTCTTAAACATACTACGGAATTCCCACAGGAACTCAATCAGTTGTAAACTAGTTAGTTTAGGAGTCGGCATTAGCAGTGGGCTATGGGTTCTCAAAATTGAGGGTATACTCTGTTCTGATATGGATATTTACAGAATCTAGTTGTGAGTTCCTCATGGTCCACTTAACATTTTTTAGAGGCATGTCCATGTATGTTTCCTTGTTACTCCCGACATTTGCTTATGATTCTTTGAAAATGAAGTCTCTGATATTTGTATACACTGAGTTCTGTTGTTTGGATCGATATACTGAATTCTCTTCTCTTGTTTTGATAAGATTTTGAAATATGGAGCTGAATTCTCTTGTCCTGGGATCATGAACTTCATTCTCTTTTTTCATGCAATTATATGGAACTGTACAAAATATTTCACACTGCCGATGCAAGTTATATAGCATATTAGTTATTTTGTTATTAATAAGTTATATTTTTAAGGTTCTTTTTTTTTCCCTAAAAAAAGTATTTAAAAGAAAATTTAAGGTCTAGTACCAGTTCATGACTAAACTACTTTGAACAAAAATGGATTTTGCAACCACTAAATTGCAATCTGATGAGTTAATGCATGAGGTTGATTAAAACATAGGAGTAATTCGGTATTGACCAAATAAACTTGAATTTATGGAACTTTGTGTGTAGTTACTTGTTAAGCGTGTAGAAAGAAGTGCTAAACTTCCATATTGGTTAGTTAGAGCTTGATCAGATAGCCTTATGATCAAACTCATTCTTTTTTTTTGCTTAAACAATGCTTTTAGTTGGGGTATTGAATTATTAATACACAACTCAATGCTAAACAAAGATTGTTCAATTACTGTGAAGAGGGAGTTGGCTAAGATGGTTTGTCATGTGCACTCCAATTAATACTGGTAAGCAATATTCTGCTCCTCCTTGTTTAACATCATTAAAACTGCAGGTGTTTTTTTTAGTTATTCTCAAATGTCAAATAGACGCTCCACGATGGGGTAACTTTTTTTTAACTTCTTGTAAGGTCAATAGTATATGTGTTGCATTTTACGTGGGGGGAGGGGGTATTAATTGATTGCACTAAGAAACACAGAGAGATGTATACTCGTCGGGCTGAGTAAAGGAGATCTATATCCTATACCAATTTGGGAGTCTGGCTTGCTTGCGTAAGAAGGAAGGTGGATTGGGGATAAAAGGCTTACAATACAAGTCATTTTAAGGAGGCGACTGGACTGGAGTGCTTTCATCAAATGATGCATGTGGCTCAGCCATTCCCATCCCAAGTGGTGGCCTGATTCGGCCTGACCTGGTCGGGAAGAGATTCACTTAGAGACTATTGCTATCAGGAATATCTTTCACTTGTCACAAGCAAGCATTCTCTTCCCTTCCTATCCCGCTGGTCGAGCAAAGAATACCTTGCCCTAGACTCTATTGGAACAAAGCAAACGGAGGGGGAATGGAGAAAGGAAAGGGACAAAGGCAGGCTTGCTTGGCGTGAAAGCTGCTGGTTTTGGGGTAGGGTACAGTACTGAAGGTCTTCTCTTGGACGGTATAGCGTTGCTCCACCTCATTCAGCTTACAGCTCTTGTAAGCTATGGGATGCCCGCATAGAATTTGGGGAGATGGAATGTAACCTTCAATTCGGGGGGGTGGGGGGCGGCATTTGTTTGTATTTAGCCAAGGAGGCCAAAGAACTAATGGCATGGGGAAAGAAAAATATGGGATGGAAAAGCTCCCCAAGCTGCTTGCAGATGCCAAAGTGACTTGCAGTACTAGTGTAATAGTGTCTACTGTATGGAATTGAAATACTGCTATCAACAGGGCATAGTTCCTCAATACACCACTCCTTGGACTCCCGAACAGATCGGTCGGTCTTTCTAAATGGAGAAATTGGGGGATGCTGAAATGTGGTCTTTCGAACAAGGTTGGACTTTCATTGTTCCAAAATGCATCTTGGGCATAACTGTGGTCTCACATATGAGTTGGCATAAACCAACGTGTCTTTAGTCAGTAAAGCTAAATTTTCTTTATTTTTGCTTTTCTGCCTTATGATTAAACTATATATGATGAATTATTTTCATTTGAACTTGTTCAATGGTGTTCCATGCCATGTAGTACTCATGAAATCAGCTAAGGCATAGGAGCACTTCCCCGAGGTATGTCCTGCTTCTTGCTATTTTCATACATCGTCAATTGAAGTGAAAATGCTTGATAATATGTCTAGAATACAGTATTTTTTTTTTTGGCTTTCTTTCCACTTTGTATGCCATTGCAATTTATTCGTCTATTTATTTTGTTGCTTGTATTCTGCTATAGGAATTTATGATGTCATATGACTAATATATGTGAGAAGCTAATTTTCTTGCAACTTAAAACAAAGAAAACTTGATGGGAACAGGAGTTTGTGGGTTCCTCCTCAAACTTTAATTGGTAAAATGACAGTAATCACATTTTAAAGGTAAAGGATACTACCTATCAAAAAAAAAAAAAAAAAAGAGGTAAAGGATACTGCAGGTTATGTCCAGCAAACCTTTTTGACTGAATCCAAGATCTTGTTCTGCGGCATCTATTAACTTTATGTATGGTGGATAGGCAAGATATCTAATGCAGCTGAGAGCTTTTGGTATGTCCCTTGCCCAGTGCAAGCACGGGAAATTGCCCTTTCATGGTACTTTTATGTCATCACATTTACTTGAAGCATTGCATCCTCTAGTTTCCGCCCTGCGAAGCTAGAGGAAACCCTTCTGCAAATTGTCTTATAGCATTCTTAGCCCTGAGAATGGAGCTGTTTTACCTCAATTTGATTCTTCACTGATTGAAGTATTTGGACTTCTCAATTGTGTTCCTCTGGTGTGTTTGTTGCGTGTGTGTTTGTTGTGGAAAGACATATCATATCCTTTAAGGCAACCTACTTGGAAAGCCTCTAAAGAAAAAGAAAAATGGATTTGATTATTTGAATAACTAACCGATAGCAATTTTATAATTGTCTTCTATATTTTATTTTATTTTCTTTCTCTTTTTTGCTTTTATTAATTTATTTATGTATTTACAAGTAGTCGATAATTTTTTTGTATCTAAAATCCATACGCATTCATAATTTAAGAAAAATTAGCAGAACGTGAAGCATCTGCCAGGTTTGCTTTGCAAAGCAGCAATTTTAAGAAAACCTTTTATTAAGTAATAACTAGGAGGAGACGAGAACATAATACTTGCTAGATCACTAGATAGTAGATGATCTAAAGGAGGAAATGAAAGACATTGGAATTTCATAACACCGCCACCAACTAGATGATCCTTATTACATTCACTTTTCTCAATAGAACCAAAAGTAGCTTTGTGGGATTATCAAGAATATATATATATATATATATATATATATATATATTTCGACAGAAATTTCTTCCAAACCAATCTAGAAAAAATATCCTTAAACTCATTTAAAATAGTAAAAATGATATATAAACTTTTAAAACGTTAGTCTAAGTTAGTAAACTGCTATTAATGACCTTAAGAATTTAATATGGTTTTAAATGTTTAGGCACTTGGTACTATTTTAAATGAGTTGGAGGATATTTATTCCAAATTGGTTTGGAAGAAATTTTTGTTTTTTATTTTATTTTTTTATCAAATCTTGGTTGGATGTGCATAAAACAGGAGATTGGTGCTTTCAAAGGAAATGGGGATGTTTCATCCTCCCCTGCTGCCGAACATATGCCATTGTTGTTCATTCAACTTTCACAGGCAGGCCCTCATGGGTTACACAAGGACCAACAAAATCCCATTAAAAGAAGGTATTCGAGGTTTAAATTAGCAGATAGAGAAGTATTTTTGTAATAAGTTGCGAAAGAAAAGAGTTGATACAAGGACATCATCTGAAACGACTAAAGCCACTGTTTTTCTCTCTACAAGAAAGGACTCCCTCTTCAAGTAAGCCCAAAGGACATCCTTTTAACTTGATAGAAATGAACTCAATGTTTGAGCTTCAAATCCATCTCCAAAGGAAATACTTTGCCTCGATGGTTGAAAATCATGAAGTCTAAATTGGCTGGTAAAGACACCATCCTGCATCCAAAAATACACAAATCCAGAGTTAAATAATCTTACAGCCAATATTGCTAGGGGAAGCACAGTAACAATCATTGAACAGTTCTGCCTCCGAAATTAATACAAAGGCAACAACAGAAAGCAACTGAGAAATTCTATTGAGATAACTTTCTTTGCAAACGATGTGTTAACAGACTAACCATTTAAATGAAAACCAGAATTTTTTATTTTTTGGTGTCAAGAAATCATCTTAGCCCCTTCAGGCATGTGCAGCAAGGATTAGCTCTCATTATTTTCTAGAACAAGTAATATCTCACTTTGGAGAAAATGAAAAGACAAATAAGGATGCACAGAACAATTGACTTGAGAAGTGATGGAGAAAATAGCCAAGGTATTCTAGAGTTAGATATGAACCTTCTAGGATATCCAGTCTCAGAAGAATACCCTATGATCTGTTTCCAAATTAGCAATTCTAACTTAAATCAAGCAATCCTAGGCACCACTTATTATTGTATGGGAAGTATATATAATGTTGAAGAATTAACAGAGGCAACTCAGATGCACCTTTATCACATTAATTGATCAGTAGAAATATAAAACAGCCTGGAAATTATAAACTGGTCTGTCTCGTACTTTTTTTTTCCCCTCTAAATTGGTCTGTTTAGTACTTACAAGGCGATGAACTGAGTCACAATTCAAAAAGCTTCATGATTTATTTTCAACTTTAAATAGTATAAATTCGAAACTGTAATGAAAAAGAAAAGAAAAAATACCAATGAATATTACTTTTTCGATTTCTAGGGACGTTTGTACAACAAACTCTATAGTAGCTAAGGGCACCAAAAGAATCTAGGTGTTCAATCTTCACAAGTAGCAATCAACAATGTTCTAAAATTTCTCTTTAAACATGCAAGAAATGGCATGAGGATTTTTTTTTTTTTAATAAGTAATTGTTGTATATATCAAAACGCCAAGGGGGTGCAGCCCAAATACACAAGAAGCATATAAAGGGAGTGCCAAGAAGCACCCAACAAAGCCCTAAGCTCCCACGGAGCACCCACAAGAGACCCAAGAAGAACCACCCAAGAACCCTTGAAAACAAACACCCACAAGAAACACCCTCCACAATCAGTCTTATCAAGAAACAGCTAAACAAATTCATATAAATGATCTAGAAGATTAACTAACTCATAAATGCAAGGATTAGCTTTAGACTTCTCTTATGAGGGTTAAAGAAATTTAATCACATAGCATCACTCGCTGCCTTGCCTGTACTTTCACGTGCCTCGACAGGACATAGTTGATCTCTTCTAAAGGTAAAAAGTTTAAATATCATAAGAAAAGTCATGCATTCTACCACATTAGATGAAAATAAGGAAGTGAATGCCGTTTGTTACTTGTTCACTCCCTGAAAGAACAAAAAAAGTTTGAACACGAAGTAAAGAAAAAAGGCAATAAGGGAGTGAATGCCGTTTGTTACTTGTTCACTCCCTGAAAGAACAAAAAAAGTTTGAACACGAAGTAAAGAAAAAAGGCATGCACCGGGTATAAATCGTTACTCTTGACAATGTGAAATATGATTTCATTGGAAAAATCATTCCCATCAACCCCCTATGGAGCAACTCAATGATCTTATTTTTGATCATATATGAAATAACAAAGTAATGTCGGGTATAGTTTAAAGGTCAAAGCTCAAACACATATAGAAGGAAAGCATCTACAGAAATTCTGTAGAGCAATCCAAGGACAAGGAGGTTGAAAGCAATGTGGGCTAAGTGGCAAGATGCTGATAGTCTGGTTCTTATATATATATATATATATATATATATATATATATAATGTTAGGAACCATTTTTTTATCCCTTTTTTATCCTCCTAAAGCTAATGTGGCTTTCAAAATCACCATTGGATCAAAATTCAAGTATGATTCATCTAAAATTTAATGGTGATTTTAAAAGCCACATTAACTTTAGAAGGATAAAAAGATGGTATCTAGCATTACTCATATATATATATATATATTCTTTTTATTGAATATATATTTTTTTTATTGAAAATTACACTGCACCTAGTGATTTTTAAATGCAAGACTTCACCTTCAACCTGTTCTTACAGGAGGAGGAGAAGATCCCATTTGATGTACAACTCATTAGCTTTAGAATTAGCCTTAGAAGGCAATTGAGTTCAGAGGCATCCAGTTGTGAGTTTATATGTCAGTATCATAAATAACCATGCAAGTATTTTCGCCTATGGGTACATCAGACGCCCATATTCCTCAACAGAATCAAAATCTGGTCTTTTTCATCTCAACTTTTGACCATATTTTATATGAGGAAAACCTTAATGCTACAGAAAAGAAATTTACATTGCTAAACATACAATTTATCATGTACATACTCTTAATGTCAACTGTCATAGGTTTCAATCAAACTGCTACTAACAAAATCTCCCATCAAAATAAAACAAAATCTATTAATCCCTCTAACCTCAACTCTAACTTAAAAAAATAAAAAAAATAAAAAAATTAATTGAAGAAACAGAAAGAAAGGCATAGGAATACCTATTCTCTTCGGAATGGGGAAGTATGGAAAGAAACTTCCCCGGCACGGTCAGCGCCGCCCACATACAGAAGACTAACCCCAGAAGCAACTCAACCACCACCTGCACTCCCAATAAACCCCCAGATTCATATAAACACCACAAACCCATAATTCAAGGATCAAAGAAAAGCCAATAAATAATACTCACATTCATTGGAGGTCCTGAAAACTCTTCCTCCACAATCTTCAACAGACCTCTATCTGCAACCACAACCAAATCCATCAGAACAAAACCAAAGCATAAAAAATTCAACACCCAGTAAACTAACTTCAAATTTCATAAATTTCATATGGATTCAAGTTTTTGGGCATGCCTATGTATACATATAAAGGGCTTACATTGGATGGTTGAATAAGCGGCATGGGCGAGAATTAGGCCTCCAAAGACGCCTATCACGAAGCCCAAACCCATTTCAACTGAGACCTTTTTGGCGATTTTCTCAGATCTCCGGCCGGCGAGAGTTCCAGGCACTGCTCTCTCTCTTTCTCTCACTGGCTAGTCTGGCTTTGTTCTCGTGCGAAGTGCGCAACGTATAACGACGTCGTCCGCTTTTATGTATGTCAAAAGACTCGAACACAAGCAAGTGAAACAACCTTTTTGACCATTTCCTCGAAACTCACCGTTTCGTCAGCTTGTCGATGCTAGAAACGCTCCGTTTTTGTGACCCCTGCATTAAAAGAAGAAGAAGAAGAAGAAGATAACAAAGTACTACAACGTTGGCGCTCCCCGCATTTTCTCCTTTTGATACTCGAAGGTGGCCTTTCTATGCTCATATTTTTTCTTTTCTTTTCAGTTTCTCTCTTATGCGTCCACGAGAAAGTGTTTGTGTTGTGTTGAACACCCACTTGCGTTTTGATTCACGTTCTTTTTTTGGATGAATTTTTTTTATTCACATTCTTGCTTTTTATGTGGGGTTTCTTATTTTGTACAATGCAATTTACAGCTCCAATTTGGCAAAGGGAGGCAAGAGGGTGATGGGTCAGCTTCTGAATCTAGTCCAAGCAACTTTCTTTCTAAACAAATTTAGTTTCTGCGATGGACCCAAGTTGCTTCGGCAAAAATCGTGTTCATACGTAGCAAACTATGCTCAACTTCAGATATACCATGGTCTTCAATTGCCTTTGAAAGGTCATAGAACTTGTATAAGTAGTTTAGCATCTAATTTCTTTTCCCATGTTCCTCTGGTGAAATGTGGAATTACTTTTGGCAGGGGTGGTTGTAGGTCGTGTTGACAGCTTATTTATATGTAAGGTATTATACTGCCCAGCTTTCTTCTTTAGCTTATTCAGAGTTACTCCTTCCTGATAGTGATTTTGTATTAGAATTCTTGTTTGTAGTAAGATAGTATTTTTTGTAAGTATGATCATAAGTTTCAATTCTTTGTCTATATGCTTTACCCGATGTTCCCAATATTTTAGGAATAATTACTTCCATGCTCTGTATCATTAACAATTGATGTTCGTGAATCAAATTTGAAAATGGAGCTGTGGAGATAACTGAAAAGAAGCCACTTTGTCCAGCATTTTTTGGCAGCTTCTCTCTTTTTCTTTTGTAAGGAATGAATCTTATTAAAGGAGTACTTAATAATGTGGAAAGTATACAAAAGAAAGCTTTGGCGAAGTACTGGTCACCAATTGATATTGTGTTTGATACCCCTTTTATACGCATATTTACAGATTCGAATAAAAGAAAAAATAAAGAAATGTGCCCCTTTTAGTTTCAATCTCCTGGGCAACACTTCTTTCCTGTTTAATTCAAATGAAATATCAAGTCCCTTGGAGACACATATCTCCAAAGCCCTTAAATGCTGTGTTGAACAACCAGTTATTGTAGCTTTATCGGCTTTGCACGGTGTTGTCTTATTAAATCATTCAAAGTCTGTGAAAGCTCTTGTTATATGCTGGCTGTGGTATTAATATGAAAACCGGGTTTTGCCCTTAGGGCTATTTTTGTAATGGAGGAGAATTGGATGCCTTACCACACATACAAACTCTTAGAAAATTTTCCAAGGAGGAGCTAGCTGCAAAAGTTGTTATGGTCAGATTTGATTCTACCACATTGCTTCAAGAAGAACTGGACCACCAGACTCGATTAGTCTCCAATGCACTTTTCACCATTAAGTATTTATATGAAGCTGGGGCCAAAGTAATTCTAGCGAGTGGCTGGAGTAAAAACAGTAACCCAAAACTTGTTCTCGCAGAGTCAGTTGCAGGTAATAGCTGAAGCAATTCCTGTTCTTGATGTAGAACACCTTTGATTTAGTTTGCATTTAGGATCTTGCTGTCATGGTTCATTTATATTGGATATGAAATGCTTAACTCAAAACTGAAACTTCTACATTGTTTATTTATGTATGGAGTTTCTTTGTGATTAATGCTTGAAGGTCCCTATATTTCAGATTTCTTGTCATCAATCCTTCATTGCAAAGTTGTTCCAGTACAGTTCATTTCTTGTGACATGCCATCAAAGATGGAAGTCCTTGAGAATGCGGATATCTTTCTTCTTGAGAATCTTTCTGAGTTCAAAGAGGAAGTTGCCAATTGTTCAAAGTTTGCTCAAATGTTATCATCAGGAGTTGATATTTTTGTTAATGACTGCTTTTCCCATTCTCATAAAATCCTTGCATCCACTGTTGGTGTTGCTCGCTTCTGTCATTCCTGTGTAGCTGGTTTTCACTTTGAGGAGAACCTATGTCAACTAAAGAAGGTTGCCGAAACCAGCAGAAATCCTTATGTTGCAGTTGTAAGTCTGTGCTGCTGTATAGAAGTTTTAAACTACTTTCTTAATAGTGCAAAGTTTCTGTGAACTTCTAGAAGTCTTGAGACCTTTTCTCTATTAGTTTCTGCACCACACTTTTTATATATGCAATGCAGATTGGAGGGGATAATCTCTTTGACAAAGCAGCTGCCTTGCATTTCTTGGCTTCTAAATGTGATGGTTTGGTCTTTGTTGGAAAGATGTCATTTCAAATAATGCATGCATTGGGAATATCTGTTCCTTTGGAATTCGTGGAATATAGGGCACTCAAAGAAGCTTTAGATATAGTCCAGTTTGCGCAAAATAGAGATGTACAGATTCTCTGTCCAAAAGATTTTTGGTGCAAGAATGATCGTTTTCCAGGGCAGTTGGAATTGTTTCCAGCTCATGGCATTTTGGATGGTAAGATTGCTTGTAATTGACCCTGGATAGTGAAACTTTGCATCTACTTTTTAATGATTGGACTATTCAAGAAATGGGTGATCCTCATGAAAGGTCAAATGTGGTCAAGCATAAATCACTCTTTTGCCTATGACTAAAGATTGTCTTCAATATGATGGTTGGGAATCTTTGATATTGTTGGCTTGTCATGTTGTTAATTTTATGATTCTTACAGTAAAATGTTCTAACACCGCCGTACCGCACACCCCCCCAACCCCCCCCTCGGGGGCCCCTACAAAAAAAGAAGAAGAAAAAAAAGACATTTTTCTTATTTAAAAGGCTATATATGTGGTTTACAAGAGTTGATAGACAGATGTTAGCCATCTTGTTTCTTTATTGTTTTAATTCCCATTTTCCTTCAGCTTTGGCTGTGAGTATATAGTACATGAGAACAACATTGTTGTTCACTTCCAAGTTCTTATGGTATACTCCACAATTCATAATCAACTTTTAGGAAAGATCCATCATTTAACACAAGGTTAATATATCTTGGTTCTCAATATATTTACGTAATCATAGTTATAACAATTAAGTTCCATCCCCGGTGGCCTTGTTGGAGAAGCCTTCTGCCACCGTGGGTGCGACTATAGGTCTCAGTTCTTCTCCGGCACCGGATTCTCTTTCTGTGAATGCCTCTTTTCTTCCATCGGAGGTTCCATCTCTGGTGGCCCTCTTGCAGAAGCCTTCTGCCACCATAGGTTGGTCTTTTGTGCACGCCTTTCCTCTTCTGCTGAACCAGCATGCAGACTTCTGCTGCAGATGGCGTGCCGAAGGTTTTCTGCTCGTCAGATGCTAGTTCGTTGTCTTTCTCTGTTGATGGGTTTCCTGTAGGTGCTTCTTCTTTAGGTGCGGCTGCGTTGGGGGAAAGGCTCCGCTTGTCTCTTCCTGTGATGTTAGAAAGTCTTTGGGTGCTCTATCTCAGCCGTTGGTCGGGACCATAGTCCAGTCCACATCATGGCTTGTAGGGATCAGACAGCCTTCTCGTGTCTATAAGGTGGGTGAATCTTTGGAGAGAGGGGTTTTGGGTGAGAAGCCACTAGTCTTTGGCCCCCCACCTAGGCTTTTGCTAGACTTGCCCTGGAGTTGGTCTTCTTCCTTTGAGGTGGGAGTTTCTTCGAGTGGAGGTGATTTGTAGGGGTTGTTATCTCTCCCGTGGTAGCGTTGTGTCTTCAAGCCGCGGGGATCTCTTTTGAGGGAAACACAATGGGTTTTTTGAACCTCATGGCTCAAGTGAATAAGGGTCAGCATCATGAGGTCCCAGATCTCACTCCCAAGCTAAAAGGGAGAAGGGAGTTGAAGAACTTGGAGTGTTCTGTCAACTTTGATGCTAGGAGTCATGGCTCTAACTGGGGCAAAAGCAAGAAGGCTCTTGCTGTGATGCAATCTTGTTTAGGGTTTGTGGGCTGGTTTTTGTTGGGATGTTTGGTGTTTGGGGTTTCTTGCTTTTCTTTGTTTTTTCTGTTTTTTGCGTCCTTTTTGTATACTTCTTGTATACTTAGGGACATGCCTATGCTTTTTACAAAATTTCTCTGATTACCTATCAAAAAAAAAAAAAATACAATTAGGAAAGCCTTATTTGAGCTTTAGCTAAAATGGCATTTCCTCCCTTTGTAGCAAGGTGGAGGGTGAGGTCTTGAGTTCAAGTCCCACCTGGTGTGTGTGTAACTGTTTACTTTTTATGTTTGATTAAGAGTCTCCTGATCAATTAACACAATGAGTATGAGAGGCCAGTTTAAAATGAGCCATTGAGCCCATTGATTACTGATAGCAATCCATTTGCAGCTATATTTGGTAGTCCCATTTGATAAATTTTTAAATGGGAAAGGATGATTGGTACAGTGAGGGAAATTACAACTGATATGTATTCTATCAAATTATACACATTTGGTGTGTTGGTTCACATATAACTCATTAATGCTGACTATAGTTAATGGTTCCCCTCTTACATATGGAAAAGGATCCTCTCCATTTCAAAATTCCTCCATTTCTTCCGTTTAGTGCATTTTGAAGGGTATTGCATTTAATGCACTACCATCATTAAAACTTTTGGACAACACTACCCTTCAAAATGAACTAAATGGAGGAAACTGAGAGATTTTGAAATGGAGAGGATCCTTTTCCCTTACATATGTAGTTACCAAAGAAAGAGTAAAAATCTATTGTATTACCTGAGACCTGTTAATAATAGATAGGTTCTCCTTCCCAGCCTTCTCTCTCCTATTTTGGAGATTTCTTTGTATAGCATCTCTCAGTGTGGTGCAATCATTCAGGTTTTAAGCAAGGGCAGAAGGGTGTGGGTTTTTTTTTTTTTTTTTTCTTCTGGGGTGGGGGGTGTTCAAGTGGACTCAATTGGCCCCCACACCCCCATATTTAAGATATTCTTATAGTTGCTAGGGAAACAACTATTATTGCCCCTCCAGAACTTTTTTTTATTTTTTTGGAAGTTTCCCCCTCAACTTATAAATGAAAGCAACGATCAAATTTTACTATTCATATCAGTTTGGACAGACGAGGTGGGTATTGTATATAAACCAAAATACCCTATAGTAAAAATTCTAATTACTAAAATATTTGTGATAAATGAGTACTAGTTCGTATATGGTAGTCCCTGCAATTATTATTAAGTTTTTCACGTACCTTCCATACTTATTTGAAGATTTTAGAAAGTCTCAATGTCATATTGTTTGGTTAAATTGTTATCTGTAATATTTATTAGTACCGACTTAGGATTTCTAATGCTTTATTTACTGTTCTTTTTTTTTCATTAAAAGATGTTAAAGACTCAATCTCATTATTGGTGAGCTCCCCCCTCCGACAAAACTCTGGCTCCACCACTGGTTGTATGCCATCACCTATTGGGACTATCTTAAGTACTACTAAACGTGCTGATTCCTTCTATTTCTTGACTAGTTTCTAATTGGTTTTGATCAAAATGCATATGGCCCCATAATCATTCAGAACCATGAATCTATTTTTGCCATGCCACTCTTGAGTTGAAGGGCTCTCCTCTGAATAATAAATGAGCCTAAATGCAAGAGATTCTCCAACCATATAAGAAGCGTTTGAAGGAATGCTAGCGAGTCCAGAATTTGTTATACCATGTCTGAGGTCCAATACTTTGTTGTGACATCTGATGTGGTGCTTGGTGCTATCATATATCAATGACTATGTAGAAACTTAGATAACTACATCGTTATTTTCTTACATTAGATGAGTAATGTGTTTTCGGTATGCAAAACTACCAAAAGAATGAAAGAAAATCTACAATTGGTGGATCAGGTGGTTTTCAACATCATAGTTTTTGGTTGTTCTAACTGTGTAGTCACGATTCCAGAAAATGATAGTAATTTCTGAATTTTGAATTATTTATACATAAGTTCTTTCTGTTTTAGGTTGGTTACCTGTTGATCTCGGGCCTACGTCATTGGACGAAATAAACTCCTTGCTAGCAAAGTGCAAGGTAAAAAATGAATAAACCAAATGAATTCTGTTTTTCATTGTTTTTGTAATTGCAAACTGTCAGCATTTGGGAGGGTTACTGTTTAAGTATATATAAGAAAGGGGTTCCATTGTTATCGCAATTAGCTTTTTAAGAGTTTTACTAAAAAAAGAATGAATTAGTAAAATTTTATTCTTTCTTATATGATGGATAAAATGCATATAAAGTTTGTTCTTAAGTAAATTCTTATTTAATTTTAGGATGGCTATGTGTTGTTAGGACCTTTTTTTATCCCTTGAGCTTTATGTTCTCAGGACTACTTTGCTATTGTTGCCGCGTTTGTCATGTTTAGACCTACCTGACATCTTTTTCCTTTTTTTTTTTTTTTTTGATAAGTAATAAAATGTTTTCCTTATTGTATTACAGAAAATTGTATGGATTGGTCCAGTGAAATTCAGTAACACAAATCAACATACAAATGGAGCATCTAAATTGGCACAGATGTTTGATCTTCTAAGTCAAAGCAACTGCGATGTAACTGTTGTTGGGAACATGGCATGCAAAGTGATAATGCAAGAATCTAGTTCTGTCTCTGATTTTAATATGCTTGAGAATGGTTCAGTTGCATGGGAGTTTCTCAAAGGAAGAAAGCTCCCAGGGGTTATGGCCTTAGATAGGGTAAGTTTCATTTAGTTCTTTAATCACTTCTGATTTAATATGAAACTTAAACAGAGCATTTTGTAAAACCAGGACTATAGAATCAAATAAGACCTATGATTTGTCATTTCTGCTTGTGTTACATACCCCTCATGGTTGGATCTTCCATTTGATGGGACTTTCCATTAAATTCTTCAAGTGAAAAAATTGCATGTAATTGAATAATGTTTGCCACTGGATGTGGTGAAAACCCAATTTCATTCAAATGATCTTCATTTGTTCATTAGTGTTGTTGGATCTTGTCAAATATTGTAAAATCTAGATGACTCATCGCTGGAGGGAAGTTCTTGAAACATGTATTCTAAGCTATGTAAAATGATGGATTGAATCAGTTTACCTTGTATGTTTGAAGACCCCCCAAGTGACTTAGCAACTCTTATATTTTGTGGTCTCATTGAAATTCGCTTTAGCACATAAAGATCATCTTAGCATTGAAACATTAATATGTCCGTGTTCTAAAGTTAAATCCATTTGATCTATTCCCTTGCTCCACATTCCTATATCACAATTTCTTGGGATTCCTGCTTCATATCTGAATATTGTGGTGGTAGTTTTCATGGCAAGCGCAACATATGAATATGACAAAAAGAGTCTAAACCAAGGGAGCTAAGGGATCTGACTTATTTATTCTCACACTTAAGGGGCTAGAAGGGCTAAGAAATTTGACACTCCATAATATAATAACAGGGTACTGTTCAAATTGCTTAAGTTAATTGCTCTGTGCAGGAATACCCATTTGAGATCAACTGGAATGCTACCTACTCTGATCCGATGCAGCCTTTGGTAGTTGATATTGGAAGTGGTACTTCTTCCCTGTTCCCTTCCAGTGGTTTCCTTTCTTTTTTTTTTTTTTTTTTTTTTTTTTTTTTCGAGCCTGGTTCCCTTTCTATGGTTTTAATTTCAGTATATTAGTTGTTTTAGATTATATAGAGCTGAAAAGAAAACAAGTGTTGTTCCTCTTAAGCTAAACTAGAAGCAAGATATAAGTCTATGATTGAAGAAAAAAGATGATGTAAAGTTCCTCTATGTGATTTCATTCTAAGATGGTAACCAAAGCTCCTAAATATAAAAAGGCAAAAGAATCTGCAATCTGCAATTTGCAATTACTGCTTCTTTCATGACATTAGGATTATGGATGTTAGGTAATGGACTTTTTATTCTGGGGATGGCTAGCAAGAGGAAGAATTTGAATTTTCTTGGTTTGGAGATTAATGAAAAGGTTTTATTCTTTCTCTTCTTTTCTTTTTATTTTTTTATTTTTTTTATTTTTATTTTTTTTAAACTTCTTGATTAAGTCATAAATTTCATCAATCATCACATTTGTTAGTTCCTTTTACAACTTTTTTCAGCTTGTAAGGCGCTCTCTAGATTCTGTTCGACGATCTGGCATGAAGAATGGGTAAGGGCTGTTGACTTGTGGCTGCAAAAAAATTATGCACCTGTGAGAAAAATTGATTTGTCAGTCTAATTCAACCTTCGTATTAAGTTTATCTTTACTGGATTCTACCAGCATTTTTCTGTTGTGTGTGAAACTTATACTTTCATTATCCGTATGATAAAAAATTATAAGTTCTAGTTTCATGTTCAATAGACAAAATGACATTGTTGATTCAACTAGCACTTTTTATTTCTCTCTCTCCTCTCTGTTGGCAAGTGGTGGCACGGGTAGGCACATCCACTCAACTTCTTCTAGCTTCTAGCATTTCTGGCTTTGGCGTTAGGTTTGGGTATTCTATCTTTTTGCGAATCATGGGTTTTTCGTGGAAGCAAAGTCCTTTGAGTTTTTGGCAATGGTGGGGGTCTCAGTTGTAAGAATATTTGAAAGGAGTAGGGGTGTTCCTCGCTCAATAGTCATGTAGAAAGTCATTGTGTTGTGGCTATTTGCTACAATGGAGGTTGTGCCTCAAGTGGAGATGAAGGAGTTTGTGAGATCCTACAGGGTCGAGAACAAAGCGTCCGTTTCACAACATTGTTCTAATAAGCATGGCCACTTCAATGACCTCACGGAGTATGGTGAGGGTCGAAGGGGTTTCTTCACTATCTCGAAAGGTGATGATAAGGGTTGAAAGGCTTTTTCTTGTGAACTCCACGGGATGTTAGTTCATTTCCACTCGTTTTTCGATGAAGGGGGTTAGAGTGTTGCCTTACTAGAGGCCTCCAGGTGATTCACCCAACTTGGGTGATTCAACATTAGGGACGAAAGTCTCGTTTGAGGCAGTTGGAGGAAAGTTGTATTTGGAAGTGCTGTAGGGTCAAGACTGCTTCCAGCATATACTTCAACGCTCAGGAACAATTTTTGAAATTTAGTGGCAAACGGTCTGAATAGACAGGTTGGTAGTGGCAGGGGTATTTCTTGGGTCTGCTCAGGAAAATCCCAAAAAAAAAAACAAATGACGTAGACTGTACAAAGGATGGTGGGTGCTATTCCAGTGCAACTTTAGATTTCTTCACCCTAAAAATCTCCTTTTTAGTCTAAAAGGAGAAATTGAACATTGTGTATTGAGAGATTAGAATTGAGACTAGGCCCTCTTGGTCCGGAGACTTGTGTATGCCTAGTGAAAGATGGTACAGATGCTCGCTAGGCCTAGATTCATCTATGGTGGCCATACCCAAAAGAGCATCTTCTATTAGGCCCCGACTTAACATTAAGAGTCGACCCAGATTATCTTCCCCTCTTTAGGGACTTTTGAGCTCGGGTGTGGGGGTCCTTGCCTCGCCCATGATGGCCAATCCTATTAAGACTAAGGCTTGTTGGTTTAAAAGCTTTCGGCCCGAACCCAAACTCTCTCTCATGTGGTAGCTAGAGATTTGTGGGCTTCGATTTTTAGTCTATTTGGGATAGAGTCATGCCCTGACAGATGGTGGAGTTGATGGCTAGTTGGAGAGGTCAACCTGTAAATCTTCTTGTTTTGGAAGTTTGAGGATGGTTACTCTTTGTTTAATGTGGTGTATTTAGAGGGAACGCAATGCTCAAAAATTGGAATAATGTGCAAAGACGGTGTATGAGCTAAAAGCATATAAGTTCAAATCCCTTTATGTTTGGATGGTTGCATTCAATAGTTTTTACTAAAAAAAAATAAGATCATGAATTTGATATATTATGAGTTTGTGGATGTGCCTCTGGTTTTTCTCATGGCAAGAAGTGTTTTTCATGTTCTTGGACAACAATTTTCTTCTAAAATACTGTAGGTTGAAGATGCAGCAGGAATATTTTGGACTTTATGGATTTCAATTTTTCATAGCTGGTTTAAAATTTTGAATCTATGGATTTTGAGTTTTATTTCACCATCTTAGCTATGTTGTTTTTTTGGTTTTGTCTGTTTAAGGTACTTCATTGCGACAAATGCGACGACAACATTTCGTTCCATAGTTTCTAGTTACCCAGGAGAGTTGATTCTTGTTTCAATACAGGTCAGAACTAAAATTTCATAACCAATTTGGAGTATCCACTTCTTTTATTTAACCATAGTTCTTGTCAATGTGTCTATTAGGCTTAGCCATGAAGAAGTTCAAACACTAGAACCTTTTAGATTGTGTCCTTTTATGTGTAATGGAATTTGGTGTAGTTAACAACGCATTCTCAGCAAAAATTGGCAATTGGTTAGTCAAGATGAGGTTGCATTCATGAAGAATAATCTGTTACATTTTGTATTGGATTTTTACAATATCACATGCAATTCATTAAGTGAAAACTCTGGACCTAGGAATTCAATGCCACCATCATTAACACCCCTAACTTGAGCACCTGGCACCTCAACCGCAAGGTTCACCACACCACCAGCGGTTCACCACACCACCTTTAAGTAGATTTTTCTTCCCCCCCCCCCCCCCCCCCCCCCCCCCCCCCAATACACTCAAATAACTGCTGCTGTAATAATTGTTGTACCTTAATTTTTGCTGCCTATAGCGCCTTTGCTACCAGTGCCATGTTCCTGCCATCATCGCCACCACCTCCACTATAGTCAACTGAGCCCCCACCAAGGCATCAGTCCACCAGCAAACAACCTTGCAACCCAATGCCATCTCACCACCACTAGGGAGCTTTTTCAACTACGAGGATTGTCAGCTCTATGCCACTGCTAACACCATGTTGCCTCTCCCAGACCACCACTTGTGTTACTGCCAACACCACCAACATCACATCTTGGGCTACAATGCTACCATGCTGCCAAAAACACCTTAACTGCTATCCTACAACAACCAGTGCCTCTAACATTTTGGTTTGTGCTCTTAGCATACCACATCTTGACCACTCTTTTGCAACTGTGTCCTTCACTACCCTTATCATTCTTCACCATGACCGCCATTCATTAGGTGTTGCAATTATAGCTTCTCATGTGTTTCCACTTATTTTTACTGGAAATGTTGGCTTCTGTCTCCCTAATGTCATTTTGACCCACAAGAGTTGGAACCAATTTTTTGGCGCATATACCTGTTCTTGTCTTCGTTATCTGTTTTTGTATAAGGGCTTTGGAAAGGAAGGAAAGAATGAAAAGGAAAGAACTCTTCCTTTTCCTTTCTTCTGTTTGCACTGGAAAGAGTTTTAATAAGACAGATTTGGTTATTGGCAGCTATGGACCCTAGACCTAGGTTCCTTTTCCTTTCTTCTGTTTGCACTGGAAAGAGTTTTAATAAGACGGATTTGGTTATTGACAGCTATGGACCCTAGACCTAGGCTCCGTTTACTTCGACGTAAAATGGTTTCCAAAAAATGATTTTCGCATTTTATGGTGTTTACTTCGACGTAAAATAGTGGTCAACAGAAAATATTTTCCTTTTGACTGAAAATTCTTCTTTAATTTTCGAAAAATGGTTTTACGGTTTTAAAAATCGTAAACTATTTTTCAACTTTGAGCATCTCATTCTCAAATCGACGGACCTTGCCAAGACCTACCCAAAATCTTGCCAGGACTTTCCCGGGACCCGCTCGGGACTTGACCTGGACTCGCCCAAGACCCGCTCGGAACCCCGCCAAGACCTGCTCGAGACCCGATCGGACATGAACGGGACCCGCCCGGACCTGCCCAAGACCCATCCGGGACTTGCCCAAGACCCGCCCAGGACCCTTCCGGAACTTGAGCAGGACCCGCCCGGGACCTAATCGGGACCGAACCGAACCACCCCGAGACTTGACCTGTACCCGCCCAGGACTCGCCCGGCACTTGCCCGGCACTTGATCGGGACCAGACCGGGACCTTGCCGAGACCTGCCCTGGACTTGCACGGGACTTGCCCAGGACCCCAACGGGACCCGCCTGGGACTTCACATACCAGACCAAGACCCGCCCGGGACTTGCCCGAGACCCCGCCGGGACTTTCCCGGGACCCGCCCAAGATTTGACCAGGACTTGACTAGACCTGCCCGGGACCCCGCCCGGGACTTTACCGGGCAGGTCCGGTCAAGTCCCGTGCAAGTCGCGGTCAAGTTCGGGTTAAGTCCTAAGCGGGTCCCGACGGGGTCCCGGGTAGGTCTAGGGCCGGCAATTTTGACACGACCCGCGAACTCGACATGAACACGACACGAAAAAACAGGTATTGGGTTTGGGCTAATCGGGTTCGGGTCATAATCGGGTCTACCCAATTAAGACCCGAAAATTTCGTGTCTGGCGGGTCGACCCGCCAGACACGACTACTGTGCGGGTCTGACGGGTCGACCCGCTAGACCCGCATAGTATCCGACCCGCCAGACCCGGTTTTTTTTTTTGTTTTTTCTGGACCCGCCAGGCGCCGACCCGGCTTTTTCAACTTTTTTATCTGATTTTTTTCGCCGTTTCGCGTGAGGACTGAGAAGAGTCAGAGTCAGACGATATTTTTTTTACTCACAGTCACAGCTCACAACCACTTTACTGATTAGTCGGTGATTACTCATTTACTCATTTACTGATTTTATTCTTTACCTGTTTACCATTTTGATTTTTGAACAAAAAAATTAAAAAATCAGTCCCTACTCCCTGACTCCCTGTATTCTCATTTCTCAATTAAATAAGGGTCTTGGTCTTCTATGGCTCTCATGGAATTCAAAAATATTGAGTCTTGGCCCAGGATTGGATGCTAAAAAAAATGTCTAAGAATTTGTATCTTTGTTCAAATTAATTTTTTAACACTTTTGTTACATGTGGGACTAAATTATAAGTGGACTATTTTAATAAATGAACTTACTTGTTTTAACTTTTAACTTTTAAGTTTAAGTGAAATTATGAGTTTAGTAATTTATTTTGGAGTACAATTTGTCAATTACGGTCACTTTCCAATTTTTTTTTTTTTCTTATCCTTTATTAAAGCCTTTAATCTCTTAGAATTCAATTTTTTGCATTGACTATATTGATGTATTAGTATTATTATTACAATTTTGAATTTTTATTTTTTTAAAAAAAAATTTTATAGTTTAGGGTAATCGGGTCGTGTCTACCCGTTTAGACCCGGTTATTTTAAACGGGTAAAACGGGTCGTGTCGGGTTATCCGGTTATTTTCGTGTCATAATCGTGTCAAACCCGATTACCCGTTTAGCTAAACGGGTCGTGTCTGGGTATAGGCTAATCGTGTAACGGGTACCCGCGGGTCGTAATCGGGTCGTGTATGGGTACCCATTTTGCCACCCCTAGGTAGGTCTCACCAGGGTCTTGGGTAGGTCTCGGCGACGTCTCGGGCGGGTCCTGGGCGGGTCCTGGTCAAGTCTCGGGCGAGTCCCGCCGGGGTCCCGAACAAGTCCCGGGCGGGTCTCGATTAAGTCCTAGCAAGTACCTTATTGGAAAAAATATAAAAATTAAAAATTAAATAAAAAAATAAAAAAAATTATTTTCCGTGTGTGCGGTAAACGCTGTAAAAAGTGTTTTCGACAAAAAATATTTTCAGAGAAAATGACTTCCCTGAAAATATTTTCCGACGGAAACCATTTTGCGTCGAAGTAAACGGAGCCCTAATGTTGTAGAACATGGGGGGTTGGAATGGTTCAGATGTTAAGCTCGCTTTTGGGTGGGAATTAAAACTGCACTGATGTTATTCCAACTCTCCTGAATCCTTTTGCACAATGACTCTGCCTTTGTTAGAATATGAGAATAATGTTTCTTAACCCTATTCTCATTTTTTTCTCACAAACAGAAGGAAGTGTGATTTCCAATCTTAGATTCTTGTTGTAAATCAGTTTAATAACGTCTAAGAAAATTCAGAATTTTTTTTTTTTTTTTAAAAAAAAAAGAGCAGTTTCCATTGTTTCTCATTAGAAGTTGATGAAGGTGCATGTGGGAGTTGGAAAAAAAAAAAAAAAAAGGTTCTTGTGTTTAAATTCAATGTACTCTTTCTCCTTGAAAATGAAACTGAAAGTACGCCACCACGTTATGATGTAGTTACAAATTTGATGACATTGACTTGCTTTTTCCTTCTAATTTCATTCCGTCTTTAGTATCAATTGCTAAATTTCAGTGTACCTATAGTTTCACTTTCACTAAGATCAATTTTTTTTTTCCATATAGTGTCCAAATCCTGATTTCAATAAACCAGAATATAGATGGAGAATGCTGCAAAAGACATTAGTCGAAGCAGTAGTAGATATTCTGACATCTGATGGAAAGGTAACAGTGTTTCTGTGCAGCCTAATATTTTTAATTTTGTTTATTACTCTGATCATCATTCCCTTGGAAAATCAGGGGTATATTAGAATTCCATCTGTTTTGTGTTTGTAAGTTATGTGACACATCATTGTACCATGGTGTGGCTTGCTTAAAAAACAGGCAATCAGGAAATGCTCTGATCTGTTTGAAGCCGCATAGCACAATATCATTGACTATCTTTTCTTGTATTTACTAGGTCTTTCTGCAATCTGACATAGAAGCAGTGGCTGTGAGAATGAGAAAACAATTTTTAAAATATGGCAAGGGTAAACTTTCTGTTGTGCATGACCAAGGAGACGCTAAATGTAGCGGAGGGTGGCTTGAGGAAAACCCATTTGAAGTTAGGTCAGATTGGGAACAACATGTTGTGGATCGTGGGGCCCCTATGTACAGATCAATGCTTTCTAAATCAACTGGTGTTGAATGAAGTTGCTGGATTGTTGAATTGTGAAAGCTGGCTGTAGTATATACCAGTGAAGCTAATTGGACGTCCATACCTCTCAAAAAGCATGCATAAGTAAGCAAATGTCACTGCAGCAAGTCTCTATCCTTTCTGAGAGTCTATTGTTTTTCCAACCAACATCGTCTTGAAATGGTAATCTACTAGTACAATGCTGCGTCTTAGTAACATTTTATCGATTCACACAAGGATAGATTTACATGTGCTTCCAGTTGTGTCACTTTCATTTTAACTGATGATCGGACATGGAATTTATATGTGTTGGATAGCATGTAGCTAACTGGTTCTGGAAAACACTTTTTTTCTTTTTTTGGTTCTTTTTAAGGAAATGTTTTCCTTAATAAATTGGAGCAAATAAAAAATGACCTTTGGAGGAAGATGACATTCTGGTTAACTTTGCATACTTGCAGGGACGAACAGTCTTCCAAGTTAATGAAAACACAGTTGGATGCAGGGCAGCTATAGGTATACAACATGCGAAGGTTTAAAAAAGACAGGTGCAAAGTGCAATTACCAATGATTATCAGCAGTCGTCAATTATGTCTACAGGGACAAGGAGTAGGGAAGACTTCATTCCTTCCCACCTAAAGTTGCTATCTATTTCCTTAATGTATCCATATATTTTAGGACCAAGATCCCCTAGAAGTCTGAGGATATTAGAATGTAAATTTCCTCAAATCTCAACCATTATTTTCAAATTAAACAGATGGGATTTGTTATATGAGCGTTTATCACCTCTACCAACTCAATATTTACCTCTTTAGTATTTACCATATTTTCTGGTAAAATCCCAAGCATTGAAGACAATAGTTGGAATGTGAGAAAATTTACATGGTAGAATACCCCCTAAGAATCATAGAGGATCTTAATCCATATATTTGTTTTACCCCTTGATTTTGTTTAGGAATTGTAGGATCTGTTGTCCGTATGCTTAGTGTTATCTATGAATCTGCTGAACTTCCAGGACACTATCCATTTCTTCTTTGAAATAGAAATGAAAATCAGTTTTTCTTTTTGCTTCAATTATATGCTTGTGATCCTCTTAATCAAGTGGGAAAAAAAAAATGTGTGGTTGACATCCTTTAATTAAATTAATTTAATACATGATTCAATATGGATGGTGCCACACATTGGTTCTAAACAAATTCTTAAAATTCAACTGTTATTTCTAACTTATAATAACTGAGATTTTGCTGCCACATTGATTCTCATCCTAATCATGGTGCTTGAGATGCCTAATGAATGTGTCATATTCAAACTCAGATTGCCAGTTTGTCAAAATAGCCTATTCAGAGTACAGGAGTTGATAGGTATAGCCTTGCATCTTGAGCTATGTTGTTGGTTTTAATTGCTTTTTGAGGGTAAAGGTAATGTTCTGACTGCATTTTTTTTTTTTTTTTTTTTTAAATCTCTATAAAAATAGTGAAGTTGGTTTCATTTTAGATGTAAAACAAGTTGCAATGATAATACATCATTAAATTATATTCAAATGTCATGTCGGGTCATATCAGGATTGGAAATCCTATATTCCGATTCCAACTTTGGTTTTTTTGAAAATATTAACATTATTTCAACTAGATTGGATTTTGGAAACACAGTTTTTTGCCCAACCCTAAGAGGAGGTAGGGAGAAATGATATGTAAGAGTGAATGAAGCCCTCCAAAAAAGATATCCTAAACATTCTTGATATTTAGTTTTCTTTTTGTTATAAATATATAACAATATATCAATATATTTAAGATATAGCTTTAAGATCTTCATCAGTCTTTTTCTCTTTCTCTGCTTCTGCTCTCTTTTCTCCTTTTTCATATATCCTATATATATTTCTACGCTCTTTGCGACTTTTTTTCGGTGCAATTTTAATTGAATAGGGTGGGAAAAGAAAAACAGTAATATTTCACAGACAATTTTTTTCATTGAACTTTTGGCTTTTGCTCAATTACTAGTAATCTGATGATTAAAGAGAGTAACATGCTGAGCAATTAAGTGTGCACTTTCTTTCTCCTTTTATGCATTTATTTTTTTTTTTTTTTTGGTCGGATTTTCAGCATAATCTATAAAAGCAAGGACACCATACATTTTACTTTTAAGCTCCTTTTTTTTTTTTTTTTTTTTTTTTTTTTTTTTTTTTTATGGTTCTACAATGTGGGATTCCTTTGTTCTAGCTTTATCTTTCTTCTCATTCTTCTTTTATTTCCTTATATATATATATATTCCAAAGAATAATACCTACTATATATCCTCCATGCATCTAAGATATAAAATAGTGCTTGAAAAAAAAAATTAAAAAAAATTGTGCTTTTGAAAGAAGGGAACCTGCTTCTACCTTTTGAGTTTTGAGTCGAAGCCGTTGGTACATTGTTGGCCTTTTTTGTTCTTTGTTTAAGAGTATATTTGAGATTGTGTTTGAAGAGTTTGAAAGTGCTTTTAACACTCAAAAAGTCTGTTTGAAGAAAAAAAAAAAAAAAAAGTACTCGTTAAGGAAAAAAAAAATTAAAAGCACTTTTAAGGGTGTAAAAAGCCTAAAAATGGTCAAAACGCACTTTTAGCAAAAGCTTAAAAATGAAGCTTTTTGCCTATAAACTCTTTTTGACATAAAAGTTCTATTTTTCAAACACAATCCCAAACAAATTCTAATTCGATTTTGCAAATAAGGCAATTTAAAAAAAAAAAAAAAAAATTTGGGCATCACCCCCAAAAGTTCTTCATATCTTGAACATATCTTCATTTGGAGTGGTTGTCGACTCAACAAAATCAAAAAGACCTTTTTTTTCTTTTTCTTTTTTTTTTTTTTTTGGGGTTCCGCCTCTTCTATAGTCAGAACAATTGAAATTGAAATTGAAATACCCCAAGAAAAAATAGTCAAAATAATATACTAATAATAGATATTATATTTTTATCTTACAATTGACTAACAATGCTGTCGAAGCACTCAAATTCAACCATTGAATTTTTAATAAGGATCAATCAAGAGTTAGTTTGGAGTGCTACATCAACCTTGTTACAAGAATTTTTTTCCTTTTTTTTTTTTTTTGTTTAATTTAAATCTTATGCTTAGTGGGCTTTTGATTATTTTACTAAGTCAACATAGGCTCAATTGAACGAGTCTGCTCATTCTAAGCATGTTCATGAAGAGATAAACTAGGGCTAAGGGATTTGATGTTTACAACTTTCTATCGATATGAAACAATACAAATGGGACAAAAATGCTGCGCGGTCACTTTAATAGGGCAAAGATGGCCACGCGACCATCCCTTCAAGTAAGAGTAGTCGTGCAACACAAATGAAACTTTCTCAATATGGCCGTTTTCCAAACTCAAAGATAAAGCTTCCTTAAGTTGTTTCATTAATAAGATCCGCTCGATTTCTCTCTCACAAAAAAAAAAAAAAAAAAAAGCAGTCGTGCAATCACACCCTATCCTCCATTGAGGATGACCACGTAACTACTTTTTCTCCTCTTTTGGGATGGTTGTGAGGACTCTACTATCTCTCTCTTTTTAAAAAAAAAGTTTTAAAGGGATTTACAATCTCAAAAAGTGTGATTTTAAAATGTAATTATTAAAAACCCAGTTAAGCTTTTGATAAAATAGTAGTTTGACCTTTATAATCGTAGTTTAGCCTTTAAAATTGTATGTTTTTCAAAAAGTTCATCCTTACCAATTTTCCTGAACAATATATTTTCTACAATTTGGCTTAAAATTGCATATTTTGTCTATGAAATTGCAATTTCAAACACATCCTAAATGAAAAGAGGTTTTACAACTTTTTTTTATTTTTTTTAAATAGTCTTTTAATGGTTCGAATCCCCTCTCCCATTCCCTTATGTAGGCATGTTAATTATATATATATATTAGAGGCTCTTTTTCCTACCACAATAAAATCTATTAAAAAAAAACAATTAATATAAAAAAAAAATCAAATAAAAAACTGTTTCAACAAGTTTAATGGTCATTTTGTATCTTTGCATTTTGCCCTTCGTGGAACCAAATACAGGTTTGAAAAAAAAAAAAAAAACACTCCTTTGGTAATATATTTAAGGGGAATGCTAGATGTTCTCGTGGTATTCTTCTCGTGTTCTCTCGATCTTATTTGTAAATTATTTTATAAAAAATAAAAAGAAAGTCTCTTATTTTTCTACTTATTTTTATAAAACAATTTACACCTATGATTGTCCTGACACAAAGAGAACACCAAGAAAACACCTTTTATTGTTTTATTTTTATTTTTATTTTTATTTTTAAATCCTTTTAAGTTTGAAGGAATTAACTAATAACACTCGCTTTTTTTCCTTTTCCTTTTTTTTCTTTTTTCCAAAGTAAAATTCGTTCTTTTCTTTATCTCTGTAACTGTAGACGTCTGTCGGAAGATTCTTTCCGGTTTCCATTCCTTTTGTTCGATACCTTAAGCTCGCGCGTGCGGTTTTAGGGTTGCTGGACCTTTCGAAATCTCTCGCAGGTACTTTGAATTCGAATTTTTCAGATTCAATTTTTTTATTTTTTATTTTTATGTGATTGAGAGCTCGTACTGAAGTCAACTGTATATTTCGAAACCCTAGCCCTTGTTTGGCCGCCAGAAAGTACCGGAAAAGATTAAGAAAATGAGGTTTCTGTGCTTTTAATCTTTGTTTTTGTTGCTGTTATGGTCTTTGATTAAGACGATTCAGCCTAACATAGCCAAGTGGTTGTATTAGGCACTGTATAGTTGAATATTTGTTATTTGGATCTGATATAACGAAATATCGAAGGGTCAAAATCCTAATGCATTTTTAGTTTCCTACATTTTCTCACCTACCAAGCGGAGTTGAAATTACTGGTTTTTGTTTGATTTATTGATGTTTGAAGCTTAATTACTTGCTCGAATATGTTTATTTTGATTTTTAGGCTTTCTAGGCTAAAGAAATGCTAATTCTGTTCCGTTAGCATGACTTGAACTGTGTAAATTTGCAATTAGGTTCCTTATATTAAAATACTTATGCAACTTGGAATTCTAATTTCGTGTTGATTGTTTATTCGGCGAATGGATTCATCTGAAGGATTGTAATGGATTTACAGAGGATTGAGGAATGTATCGTTTCTATCACATATACCTAGGAGCAAATCATCTATGCTTGCTAGACTCAGCAGAATGAGTTTATTGTTTGTAATGGTCCTTAGT
Organism: Corylus avellana; assembly: GCF_965113065.1. NCBI lineage: Eukaryota > Viridiplantae > Streptophyta > Magnoliopsida > Fagales > Betulaceae > Corylus > Corylus avellana. The sequence goes on from NC_142499.1 coordinate 16,444,967, forward strand.
AATAAAAAATTAAGATTAGAAAGTTATCTGTTTCAATGCCATACAACTTCGGAAGGACAATTAGCTTTTGATTTTGTTTCTTATATTTGTCTTGCAAAAAGTATTGAAACCAGCAGAGTGGTTAATAGATGGTTGTATGTTAATGTGTTATGCCATGGCTAATTGAGGCTTTGTTCTACACTTGAGACTTCCTTCAATTTCGGATGAAATATTTCAAATATTTGTGAAGCCATTTATTGCCACTTTTGTTTTAAAAATCGTGACTATAGTTCTATGGCTTGAAGTTAACTTTATACCATGATTGCATACTTGGAATATAAATTTGATTATGCAGATAGCTGAACATTTTAAAGGTTCATGAAGTTTCATGTTCCCACTTAACAATGAGAAATCTTTCTTTTTTTTTTAATCTCCCCTTCAGAATTATCACGTGGGAGAGGGGTAGGGGCTCTTTTGGGTGTGAGTAGACGTCCTTCAGTGCGTGTGGACATCTACATCTATATTCTATATGCATGATTATAATGGATTATGCCCTCTAAATAATTTGAGTTAACTTGCTCTTGCTTGAACTCAATATTTTTTGGATGCTAAGCTATTCTCCCGTTGTTACTTTTAGGTTGCTGTGTTTGGACTTTGGACAAACTTGGAGATTAACACAAATCATCACTTGAGTTTTCTGAAGCTGATGAGTATGAGCATATAGTCTTCTTGTAATGTCTATAACATGCAGACAGAGTTACAGGTCTCTTTGGACTCTGAGTCACGCCTTCATCCAGAGAATATCTCCTTTCAGGATGGGGATCCTGATTTAACCTTATCCACCACAGATGATGTTCTGGCAAAGAAGCCTGGTATGTTATTGTTTTATATATTCTTTACTTGTTATCGGTGATTTAGAGAATGTGGTTCATTAGGAGGTAGAAAATCTCACTTGTAATTGTTGCATAAATGCCCGATACAGCAAAAAGACCAACACGGCAATGGGCTGCCTGGACACGTCAAGAGGAGGAAAGTTTCTTTACTGCATTACGACAAGTCGGCAAGGCATGTTATTATCTGTGGGTACTTTGGCATTTGATTTGATTACTTTATGGTACTCGCTAACTACGTTACTCATTCCTTGCAGAATTTTGAGAAGATCACTCGCCGTGTCCAAAGTAAAAACAAAGATCAGGTATTTGCCATTAGATTTTCTTCTGATTCTCATTTAGTGCTTTGGAAGTCTTGACTATCTTCCCTTGTCAATATTGTTTGGTGTACTTTTTGCAGGTTAGGCATTATTACTATCGACTTGTGAGACGTATGAACAAGTTGCTTGGTCCAGGGCTGTGTTTGGATGCCAAGAACTCTAAAGATACTAATGCTGCAATGCTTCGATGGTAATATTAACAACTAATGGATTGCTTGTTTTTCTTGAATGCTTTGATTATATCCATCAGATAGCTGTTACCACACCTAGTGATTGGGTTTCCTTTTACTATGTGGTGAATACCCCATAAATACATTAGGGACAGAATTATGTTAGCTAATGCAATCTTAGTTTGTTGTTGAGTATATGTGTCTCTCTCTGCACCCCCACAACCCCCCGCCCCCCCTCCCCCTTCCCCCTCTTTCCTGTTGTAGAGCATACAACTTGGGGTATCATTGACTTTTCTTAATTCCATTGTTTTATAGTAATGTTAATTACTTGGAATTAGGCATAGTTAAGCATATTCTTTCTTTTTCCTTTAAAAATTTAATCTGGCATGATCGTTTTCTTAAACTGTGAGTTTGTGTTACAGGTGGTCCTTACTAGAAAAGTATAGCTGCAAAGCCTCCAAGCTTCACTTGAAGCCTCGAAGATTTAAGATATTTATAGAAGCCTTGGTTAGTCAAGACTGTCTAATTTTCATCCTGGAATGCTTTGCTAAACATGAGGTTGATCTCTTCTGCATGTGCCAAACTGACTGATTGATTATGTTTCCCATGAAGGAGCACCAACTCTTGAAAGACCGGAGGAAGAATGTAAGGAAGCGACCTTCCCAAGGGGAGAACTGTTTGCCTCCTACTCCAAGCACTTTATCAAACCAAAATAGAGCATCAGGACAAGATGCTCGCACAGTTAAACTTGTTCTTGTAGATAGTCAAAACATTCAAAAATTAGGATCTGGAAAAACATTGAAGCGCAATACGAATGTGGGTGTTAACCGAAGTAACAACAGAGGGGAGTCTACGACTATGAAACCGCCAAGGCAACGACGGAAACCAGGTGTTTTACCCCCCCCCCCCCCCCCCCTCCCCTCCCTTCTCCCTCCAACAGGCAATTTTTTTTTTTTTTTGAAATATATTTAGCTGCTTGATGATCTTCTCAAGTAGAGTTTCATATGATATCCTTTCCTAGTTATGCAGTGGTGCTTATTTGAATGCAATTTATTATGATGTTACTGTTGGAATCCAATATGCATATCAAGCACTTAAAACGCAGCAGAAAAAAAAAAAAAAAAAAAAAAAGAACGAGCTTCAAGTATTGCGTGCAACACAATTTTCAAAAACTAACAATAAAGTGTAAAGATTAAACAAGAATTGCATACCCTGATGCTTGTAAAAACAAAAGTTGATATTTTGCTTTCGAAACACCACAAGTCTTCTCCTCAAGGACTATGTGATAGGCCTAGATTGTGAGCTCTCTAAGTGAAAATCCTTTGAAGTAGCTGTGTATCACTAGGAGGAAACTTGGACACAAAGTTTCTCCTTTTCTCTCCCCTTGGCCGCACGTCTCAGGCCTATTCTCACTTGTGTATTCCAAATACACTAACCTATCAATCAAAAGTCCTTATTTCCATGATCAAGATAGATCATCATGATTGATACGTTATTGTTTTAGCATATGAAATGTCCAAATCCATCTCCGACTACGAACTAAAATTTCTAAGTCACAAGGAATTATGATGTAGATCTTATGTGCATAAATCTCATTAATGCACCTAAACCATATAGAATGTAACTTATGTTATATGTTTATCAATTAAATATACAATGCCCGATGTTCTTGTAATTCTCAGAAAATAAATGACTTCTTAATACTTATCAAAAAAATAAATAAATGACTTCTTAATAATAAGAATGTCATATTAAATTGAGTTTTAGGATACTATCCCTAACAGTTAATATCTGATAGCAGTCCCATGAAATTTTTCTGATGGCATGTGAATGTTATACTGTCATGTAAGTAAGATGTGAATGTGGGGTTTGGTCAAAGCGCCATTGCACTGATAAAATGCAATTTAGTACCAGATGTCCACCCCAGTTGTAAACCTTGTTTCTTATTACTCTTGCATCGGTATAATAAAATGAATTTTCTCATATTTTCATGTTCAAAAAGTGCTGTAACATCATAATTTTTCTCGGTCTTGTCACTGCTGGATGACTGACAGGTGTTATCTCATCAGCTGCATATAAAAAATGGGAAAAGGCTGCAATTGCTGGGGTTTCTTTAGTTGCTGATGCTGCTGAGCATTTGGAACGGGCCGCTACTGATAAAGAGGTTGATCACGAGCCAGGTGTTGCAGGTGGGTGGGTGCCTAGTTGTTCTTTCCAGTTCCCATGTTCCTGAAAGCATTTAAATTCTAGATACCTGAAGGTTTTGACACCATGATGTGTTTCCATTCTAATTTCCAGGCCAAAAGGATTCTGATCCCATTGGCAAAGTTGTGTCTCCTCTGGCTACTTTTTCGCACAATCTTTTTGTTGAGAACAATATGCTCACTTCTATGAAACTCAAGCTCCAGTTATTTCCAATTGATGATATTACACGGAGAGCCTTGGAAATGGTGAGCACCAAAAACAAATTGAGTTTGATTTGGTATGAAGCTTTAGCAGCTGAATAGTGTTCAGCACATAAAAGTAAATTCTTCTCTTTTCTTCTGTTCATCTGTTCACAGGATAAGCATAATCCGTTCCTGGAGCTCACTCTTAGTACCCGGAAGAAGATATCTTCAGTTTTAGAACATCTAAATCGCAAATGGGGCAGTTCAAGTGTGGCATCTGGAGAGCTAATGCTTTTCCCTTATAGTGCTCAAGGGGAAAACCTGGTGGGTTGTCAGAGTTGGACACAGGATTCTGTTGTCAGTGCTGCTGATGTATATGGAATGCTAGGAAGGCCTCCAGTTTTCCGTTTAAAGTACTTGCTAATCTCTTAACCAATTAAATGCAATGACTTTCAGATACATCATTGAACATCATAACTAACTAATAAAATCTCCTTGAAAGGTATGGTTGGTTTTCCAATACCGAGCCTGGTTCTGCTGCATTGCAAGCTCCTTCAGCATCATGCTGCATTCTCAGTGAACATAACATGAACGATGACAATATAAAGGAGAAGATCACAGGTTCAGCACCCATCTCCATGCCATCTACTAATGTTCAATCTGTGGATCTCTATGAGGATCAACAAACCTCAGGGAACAAGAACCATGCTCTTCCTCATGCTTCAACTGATGTGCCCAGTGAGATGAATAAGTACACTTGCAAGGGTCCAAACCATAACCTTGTGGAGTCTGATCGTGCAACTAATATATCTTGGCACAGAAAGGAGGCGGCTGGGGATGGGACTATCATGAGACAATCAGAACATGTGGTAATTTTCCCTCCCCTTCCCATGCTTATAATTTTTTTTTATTAAACACTTGTGCTGTCAGCTCACAGGTGTGACTGAAGTTCTTCAATGTTTTCACTCATGAGGGCCTTGTAACCCTCCTTAATATACCAAGTATTCTTTTCATGTAGCTTATTAAGCTTTTCTTTTTGCCTGAGCATAGCCTATTTTAAACTAGAAATTTGGTCTAGATCTCGTTAGAGAATACATCTTCATTATATTAATCCCGCTTCATACTTTGAGTGTGAAAAACTGGTTTGCTGCTAAAGCAACAAATTCAGTCTCCCTCTATGAATTTTATCATTTTTTTTAATCTTTGAATGTTAGATTTCGATGAGATTTGCTTTCATCAGTGTATTAGGGACAGGTGAGAATTTACATCTTAGGGGGGCTGAGCTGGGCCCCGAGAAAAAGCAGATATGGATTTGAGGGTCCATGATAGAATACTCAGATACTATTATGTATAAAAAAGCGCAAAATGCAAAATTGTGGGTGTCACAATAACAAATTAAAAATTCACTTCGGGTGCATGCACTAAAAAAAGACCAGTGAGTGGGGGTACTTCAGCTTTCCTAGATGTGGTAATGTCTAGTCCCATCAATCATTGTTACTAGCGTGGCTTTCTTGTTCAGCATTCTCTTCCTTCTGAAATCTGAAGGTAGACCCCAACCCTCATAAGAGAAATAAAGTACCAATAAAAAGTGAAGTAAAAAAAAAAAATTCCAGTTTACATAACATAGTGTTGCTAATTAAGTGGGTTTAGACACTAGTGATTGAAATTTGACATATTTGGAGAATGGTTACTGTGGAAATGTTTATTCTAGTGCAAATAGAAAGCAAATTTTGTCAAGAAATGCTTTCTGGGTAGCAGATGGTGTCTTAGATTAATAGAAGATGGTGATCATTATCATTCAAATAGCTTCTTGTTGACTGTGGAATGGAAGAACCTATTAGTGAAGTCAAAAGTTCTGTCATGAGTAGCATCCATATTTATGGTGCCATTTCCTTTTCTTTTTTTTTTTTTTTTAACATATAATTTTGTCTGTATTATATACAGGATGACCCGAGATTAAGCGCTGGGACTGCACTATCAGCTGGGGAGTGGGCTGATACCCTTACCAACATAAGCATTGGAGATCTACTTTTAGGAGTTTCTCACGATATTGATGCTAATTGCATTGACCAACCTGTTGCTGAAAGCTCTCAGTGCCTTCAGCAGATTCCATTCAGTTGTGATTCATTTGATGCTGCTATCGCTGCTCACATATCTAAGCATCAGGACAAGATAGGATATCAACCAACTCTGTCATCCCATGCATGTTCCATCTGGGATGCTGAAGAAACATGTGATGCCTTCGCATTTAAAAAGAACCCTGTTCTGTGTCAGGAGGATCCAAGTTTATCCAGAGTTGCTTCTCCAGGGGCCTGCAAACAGACTGCCAGAACAAGCTTGGAGGGCACTGGTTGTTTGGTTGAGGTATTATTTGCATCGTTCTATAATCAAGCAATCTTACTGCATTGCAGTATGAATAGTTGCTTGTAGAGTGAAAACAGACGTAATATCGATGGAGTTTCTTGCAGGAGTTACCTGAAGTAGAGAAACCTGTGGAAAACTCTGCACAAGGAGACCCCGAGGATGAGTCTGAGTCTGATCCACACATTCTGGACAATTCGGCAAAGGATTTCAGCACACTAGCAGATATATATTGGGTATGTTTCCTTTAGAGCACTTTCCTGTCATTTTTAAGCCCAATAACCCTTTAGGAGCTTTCTGGTTCACATTCTGAGAGCCATCTCCATAATTACACCTGAGAAACAAGGCCATTTTTGCAAAATCAGTGTGTTGCTATGCACCTTGTTCCAGCATGCTGTCAAACATAAGTTTCTGAATTGTGAATCATAATAATATTTACCGTCATTTTTCACTCTTCAGTTTGCTTTTAGGGATAGTTGACTTGATATAATGGTCTCCATATGCAGCCTGATTCTTTAGGACCGCTGGATCTGGATATACCATCTTCTAAATACCATAATGAAGATTTGATTCTAAGTGATAGCCTCAGCGGCTTGAACCGTCTCATAGCCAGCAGCCTGGATGCATTCCAAAATTGCTCATTTTTTGGGTTGGAGAAGAAAGAATCAGCAGCGGCGGAAGCCCGAGAAGCTGCCTCCTCCTTTTCAAATTTTAAGATTGGCAGTGGGGTTTGAGCTTTTTTATGTTTGGAGTTTAGTGAGGATAATCATTTTCCATGTCCCTGACTTGAGAGGTGCAGGTGGAAGGGGCTGTGTACAATTCCGGTGTTGTGGGTGAAGTTTATCAGAGTCTTCCCCAATTGTACAAAATTAGACATGGAATAACTTCCTTCATACAGTTCTGTAATTCCAACGTATATCTTTTTGTTATCTGGCTGTATATTATATTTTCATAGATGATGTGAGAAAATGTACAATCCCAATAGACAAGAAGAACAAAATCATCTGATCTGACCTCCTGATATGTTTGATACTTTTTTCGCCCCAGGCAAAGCTATACATGCTAATGAACAAAAATTACGTGAAAAATGTTGTGGCCCACGCCCATGTGCCAAATGCATGATAATAGAGCTTCTACGTCATTGGGAGAGCAAATTTTGAAGAGTATTTAAAATTATTTATTTGGATGAGTTAAACTTGTATAAATTCGGTTTCACTCTTTATTTTTCTTTAAAAAAATTATGATAAAGTTTTTTTAATTTTGTAAGGAGAACTTCAAATATTTACTCTTTCTAATGTATAGATGGTGCATGTAGTCTGAAATTATCGGCAATCTTGTAGGAATTTTTTATCTTTTTTTTTTTTTTCACAAATATAAACCCTTGTTTCAAATTCTATGACTTTTGACACATGGTATAACTATGGGGCAAGAAAACAACTCACATGTGTTTCAATAGTTCCTCCAACTATTGATCTTCTTTTTGCCTTACCGCACCTTAGTTTGCTTCAATTGTTGCCTCCACGCAGCAACTCTTCCCCGGAATGTGTTTACCACCAAAGAGACTCGTCGTTCATCGGGCACCCATTTCAAGTCGAGAACCTCTTCAACTATAACCACCCAATCAAGGAACTCTTCGGGTTGCAAACAACCTTGGAATTACGGAATGTTGAGATTGACGTCTGCGTCCCATGAAATAGCATGAGCTTGTGTTGTAGGAAATTTTCCCTACACTCCGCGCCCAGCAAAAGGATTGACAGGTTCACTCTCAACTATAAACTTATTTTTCGCCTTCGCGTAGTGCAGTCTTGGTTGACGATGAAGACCGTTCGGACCACCCATGTCGGCAAAGTGATCGGTAGGGAATCCGAGTTGGGCACTCACCCGCTCCCTCTTCTGCACGGCTATACCACCAAATCTCTCCTCCATATGTTGCAAACGAATCTCCGGTTGATCCTTTGTGCGCACGTGCCTTTGTGCGCACGTGCACTTCGTTGATGTCTACAAAACGGTTGCCCCTTTCCATTCATGGACAGTAACCTGGCTCTAATACCAACTGATGTACCGTGACGTCGTGGGATGCAAAGAAGTACAATAAGAAGAAGGGACAAATATTTCTAGATCTTGAGTCTATTAAAGATCTAACAAATATTCTCAAAATGCTAGAGTCTATCTAGGGTTTGAAGGACGAAATTGAAGAAAACTCAACTCTGAGGTTTCTTATTGATAAAAACTAAATAATAATCAAAAGCTATGTTCTTGGGGGTTATAAGCATGTATTTATAGCTTTCAAACTCCTAACCTTAGTAGTAAATTGAAAATAAGTCGGTTTTTATGACTAACTCGTCCAGACAGTTGCCGACGAGGTTGTAGATGAAGTTGTAGATGGCTGCAGGTGAGGTTGCAAATGACTGCAGACGAAGTTGTAGACGAAGCTCTCGGGAAGTCACTTTAGCTATCTCGTCCAAACGGTTGCAGACGAAGCTCTCTGGAATTCAACTTCATGTTTCGGGAATTACTATGGTGACTTCCTGGGAGTGTCTCGTCCCTCTTTATGAAATCCCTAGCTTTCTGGTCTACATCAATATGGCCGTTCATTTAGCTTAATTAGCACCCAACCGCTAAGAAACTTGGATGTTCATACATCCTAAACACCAAACTCAAAACAACAAACCGATCGGCTATTGATAATCCAGTCTCAGGTGTTCTCTGTTCAATTGGCAAGTGTTGAACATCAACATTATTCCGTAATGATAATTCAGTCTCTGGTGTTCTCTTTTCAACTACCCAGTGTTGATAGTTGTACCAAGTGGCAACTAAGATGGATACAATAAGACTAATGGAACTCCAAACTTCGAGTGATAAGCGCGGAATGTTGCACATTCAAGCCCCTTAACTTGCATATGTTAATTCTTAGCATCATTGTCTTTTTAATTTTGTTTTGTTTTCATGTTTTCAGGTTTTTAGGGAGAATACAAGAAATTCCATTTATTTCGGGCTTTTTTGAGATGCTAAAGAAATGGGCTCGAGCTCACTTCTTATGGGATCGAGCACAAATCAGCCCACATGCGTAAGTGCGCTCGAGCGCACCACAAGTGAGCTCGAACGCACCAAAAGTGAGCTTGAGTGCACTCGTGCTGAAAAGTCCGGAAGATGTTGAAATTGATAAGGAAAGCTTTTTTAGGTCTTCCAATTCGACTAGGAGACTTACGGTTTTTCTTGGATTCCTAGGACTTCTACAGTTTGTTTTACACCCTATAAAATAGGTCTCTTGTTGTGCCAAATACTACCTAAATTAATAGATAATATTTAGTACGTTTTGACTCGCAAGTGCACAAGATCAAAATAATAGTATAGTGTAGCAAGTACGAGGTCGATCCCATGAGGATTGTGATTTTATTTAGAGTTAATTAAAAATATCAACTTATCACTGAATTGATATTGTGAAAAAGAAATATAAAGATATAAAAATAAATGAAAAGGTAGGGCAGGGCTTTGATATCCACCACTAATTATATTAAGCTAATATAACAATATGCCAATGCTTTGATCATGTTATGCATATCTAATGTTTGTCAACCTAAGGGCATGGCATATACTCCTTAAGTTATAGATTTCCCTAAGCAACGAGTTAGGCATGGCGTATACTCTAACTCTTTTCTTTTCTAAGGAATTTAGCATGGTGTATATTAAGTTGTTCCTTAGGAAAGCATATACTCTATGGAAATCGACAAACACATGAGGCCTAAGGCATGGCATATACTCCCGATTCCCCATGTTGATTAACCCAAAAACCGCGGTGTGGATTTTTTTGTTACTTTTATTAAACCCAGGACTCGGCCATCCAAATTGATTTAACTAACTAGTCCATACCACATACATATGTTGATCAGGCACGCACATATGAGGAATTCATGCAACCAGGTATTAATCAAGTTAAATAGTACAAAAGGATCATTACAAAGGCGCCAATATTGAAATATTAACTAAACATAACTAGGGCTTCAATCAAGCCCTACTAATTAAATTAGCTACACATAAAATTGATATTAAACATCTTCATAGAAGAAAAGAAAAGAAAGGAAAAGAATAAACCCGAGACTTGAACTTGAAGAGCTCCTATTCTTCTCCTTCCAAAGTCTCTGTATTCTAGAGGCTTAAGGGTCTATTTATAGGCTTGAGCAGTCCTTGACAAAGTAGTAAACCTAAGGATTTCGTAGGGTTTCAAAACCTATTACAATTGGGAGTTGGAAAACCCTAATATGGAAAGAGAGATATTCTGGCTGCCACTTGATGTGTCTCCTGCGCACATGTGCGATCGATCGCAACCCGTGTGCGCTCGATCGCAGGTCTGTGATCAATCCTTCTTCTGTCCTGCGCTCGATCGCAGGTACCTTGTGATTGATCACAGTGTCAGAGAGCTCCCAATTTTCCATCTTCTCTTTTTTGAGCCCAAATCATCTAGATTTACTTCATTTTCTTCCAAAAGCCTACAAAAGTATGAAAAACACAAAAAGAAATTAAAATGACCTAATTAACCAAAACCAAAGGATTAAAACATGCAAGTTAAGGGCTAAAAATATGAATATTTTAGCATTTATCATCTCTAAGCCTTGAAGAGAGGTGTGCTTAGTTTTAGATAGAAAATATCTTCTTGAAGCCTTGAAGAGTTGAAGTAAAGATGAACATGGCAGCATGCCATTCTAGCGCCAGCATGAGCGGCTAAACTCGTAATAAGGTGTTGATGTAGTCTTTCCCAAGTAACAATGGTTTAATTGTATTTTAATTTAGGGATTTTCTATATACATGATAGTTGTATAACTTAGAGATTTGGTTTATATTCATTCATTATGAAATTCTTCTCTTGTCTTAGAAAGCTTCTTCTCTTGTCTTAGAAAGCTTTTTCTCTTGATTGAACTCAATCCTTCATATTTTTTGTGATTATATGAATGATTGTTATACAACGGTTTTAACTGACACATGATCAAGAGGGTTTGCTAGGCCATGCCTAGAGAGGACTAATTTCGGTAGACCATTCGTACGACCCGAATATGAGTTATGCTTACCCCTTGATTGCGTGTAACTGATTAAGTGATTTGATAGTCCATACCTAGGGAAGACAGACCGTACTGCATCTAGAGGTTATGCAAATGGTCCTTGTCAAATGAAGATGGATTATACTTTTTTATTTTTTTTCTAATTGAATAGGGAAAAAGGGTTACGGGGGAGGATCTTTCCCATTCTTGATCCGAATGGAAAAGAGAATGGTAGATCCTTTGGGAATACTTCCAAAAACAAGATGGGAAGCGGCCTACTTAGCAAAGAGCATGTGCACAAAAATTTGCACTATGAGACATTTTTAAAGCATTCCAACTTTGAAATGAGGACAAACTTAATCTAATATCAGAAACAATATTAGAAAAATTCCAAGAAGGAAAAAAAAGGGAGAATTGATTGCCAAAATCACAAGAAAAGCATCACCCTTATTTTTTTAATTATGGTATTTTCTTGACTACTCGAGTGAGACGAGCCTTATATCATGCATAGTATGAATTTTCCTTGTTAATTTATGATTGACCATTGTTATGCGGTTAGCGGTGAAATGAACCCCATATTCTTTCTCTCATTATTACTATCTATCTTTACTTTTACGTAGTTATTTTTAGAAAACAAAAACAAATCAACTTTCTTAAAATTGAGTTACTTTCAATCCTTACACGCTTAATAACAACGCATGTGCAGTCATTGAGGTTTGACACCCTCAATATAACCCTATCCCACAAAGATTCGTTCTATTACGAGTGGTTATTTTTATTATAGGGAAAATTACAGTTTACCCCCTTAAAGTTGACAGCGTTTTTCAATTCGAACATCAAAGTTTCAATTTTTACAATCCACCCCCACAAAGTTTCAATTTTTTTCAATTCGACCAATATCATCCCAAAATTCCCATATTGCCCCTGATTTTATTTTTATTTTTTTATTTTTTATGAAAACGAAAACAAATTTGGGGGTGCAAAAATGACCAGATGACCAAAGGAGTGGCTACGGCCCCCACAAATTTTTTTAAAATTTTTTTATAAAAAATAAAAAAATAAAAATTAGGGGCAATATGGGAAGTTTTGGATAAAATTGGTCAAATTGCAAAAATTTGAAACATTGGGGGGGTGAATTGCAAAAATTGAAACTTTGGTGTTCGAATTGAAAAATGCTGTCAACTTTGAGGGGGTAAACTGTAATTTTCCCTTTATTATAAATATTTTTGCACACAAAAAGACCACATCAGCTAGTATCCATAAGTAATTATCCAAAAGGCTTCTATTTGGTGTCTTCTGAAACCAACTTGGTTTAACTTTATCTATTACATAAACAGAAACAATACCGCCCAAAATTCCAAAACCAAATATACTATTGCTGAAAATTCGCAAATATGATATTATTGAGTCAGGAACTTTACCTTTGGAGAAGCAAGCAATGCTGAAACCAGAGACTTGATCACAAACACTAAAAAGGTTATTGGAAATTCCCTGAATCGCACCTAGAAGAAAGAACTACGGAATAAGCCAAAAAATGCTCATGGGAATTTTCTCCTTAGGTTTCTCAAGTAATCCATGGCTTTTGATCGCTTCTACCCTCCTAGTCTCCACTAGTGTAGTTGTGATACAACAACTCACTGTAAAGACCATGACTATTATCATTCCAACAGGGGTGGCATATTTTTTTGATACCTTTTTAGTTAACTTCTTAGTTATAATGCCAAACATGTTTTTTGCAATACACTGGACGACTAGTAATATAAGATCAGGGATCTTAATTATTCCAAATGTTCGATTCAAATTATTTGCCTGGTCTATGTGTCTCCTACCGATAAAACAAGCCCACTTAGGATGAAGATAATCTACATAGGAAGCATGCGTATGAAGATTTTGGTTTCATCTACTTCCAATATAGTGCACAGTTTCCATATGTTATGTACTTGCGGCTTTGAAGCTTGAGTAGGGATTACAATGGCAGCCTTGTCAAGAAACCTGCATTACACAATTATGTATAAGAAATTCGATGTATGCAATATGCGTACAACTCGATAACAATTACATAATTGATTCTTTGGATTTGGATTTGTATCAAGTAGAAATATTTTAGCTTTAAAAATGAGTTCGACGTAGTTTCTAGGTTTAGAGAGAAAGAACTTGAGGCCATAGGTGTGAGGCAGACGCTGAGATATATGTCGATTTACATATAACTGATTAGCATCACGTGGGAGGAGATGACCCATCTTTGAAGCGGAGGCTACAAAGACTCTAAAAATTGAGATCAGAGGACTCCCATATGCATCTGAGTCGCTTTGACTCACAAAAATACAAATTGTCATTATGCCCACAACCATCAATACTGCTGGTATTCCACTTTGGACAAATCATGGAATATATGTAAACGCAATTCCAAGAACAACTGGAACGCAGCCTGCGAAGTTTCAGAGGAATATTCTGAATTTCGATGGTTCTTGATTACTTTATTGGCTCTTGATGTTTTAAGAAGGATCGCAAGGAAGCCAGATGACCAGATTTCCCAATAACTATGAGAGGTAATGATATGTAGAATAGAAGAATTTGCATATCCGCAATGCAACACGGAGCGCCTTTACAGTAGGAGATGTTTAAACTTGTAACAAGTATTAGTAGTGTTGACAATGAAAAGGAGAACATCCCCTCTAGTGAAACCAAATTTTGTCAAAACTTGTTTAGAGTATGGAACCAAAAAAAAGGGGGAAATTACACTTTACCCCCCTCCCCAAAGTTTCGGGCCATTTTCAATTTAACCTACAATGTTTTAAAAATTGTAATACACCTTGTCAAAGTTTCAAAATTCTTCAATGTGGCTTGTCCTTTAACCATTTCTGTTTTCACTAAAGGAAATAATGGAAAATAAGAAATTGCCACTACAATTTTATTATAGATAGAAACAAGCTAATCTAGCCCTTAAAGGAGCTGGGTCGGAGGGTGGGACGTTTGTAGGCCTTGCTGCAGAAAACTCAGCAATCCCAAATATTTTTTAAGGTGGATCCGGCTTGCACACATGCTATAAAAATTTTCAACGATCAAAATTTTTAATGACCTAAATGTAACCAAAGAAAACTTGTTTTCATAACCAAAACTTTGTGCTATTTCATAAGCACTCCAAAATACTCGCCCTAGGGTCATTTGGCAACTGGCGCGTTAGGTGCAATCATGCAGGTGGATTTCGCAATCGTTTAAGACCCCAATTAATAAATATTAATGAACATATTCTAATTATAATCAATATTACTTAATTAATGCCCTAAATTATCATAAATAAGTAATTAAGAAATGCATTAGTATCTTTGATTCTCTTACAAAATTAAATCTCCAACATTCTATTCTTGAATTAAGTCTTAAAAAAAATGATAGCCTTAAATAAAAAAATCAAATAATATATTAATATTAAAGTCACTCTTAAATAAAATTGTCATGTTGAATATTGTTGTGCAGTGGAGATAATAGCTAGTGAGCAATAAATTACAATTTCAAGTGCTAACTGCCAACTCAATCGTCATTGCATGAGATATGATTTTTTTTTTTTCTCACTCTTTACCTATAACATGAGACATGGGTTGCTTTTGTCCATATGCAATGTTAAAAAAAATTATATGTTTTTTATTAGAGTCCAACGTTAAAAAAACAATCAGCAATAACTTAAGGAGTTGGATTTGCAGCAAGAAATGGGAATGACAGGCTGCTGCAGGTCAGCAGGGATAGGCTGTTGTTGTAGTCTACTAGTGTGTGCAAAAGTGGGGAACAAGTTTCCATTTATTGAGGAAGAAAAGTTGCTGTGATGTGAAGTCCTTCTAGTGGCTGCTGTAGGTGTCAAGGTTGCATGAAAACTATGGTGTTTGTCATGTGTATTAAATGCAGTTTCTTGATTATCCTTGGACTTCATTTGATCTTTTGGTTTACTCTTAACAGTTGCAACTTGTAATTCTTCATCTATAGCGGGCGAGTGAGACAGAGGGAGAGGAGAGAGATAAAGGATGTTGTTTCTTGTTTCTTCTCCAATGAAGTAACGTTTGCCTTTTTTATGGAGAGGAGCTCAAGCCAAACAATTGATTTGGGTATCCCATTCTCTTTCTCACTCTTTCTCTCTCTCTGTAAGCCGAATCTAATCTTTTGATTATGATATTTTGGTGGAGGGGTTTTGTTGATTTGGGTTTTTTTGATACTGTATATTTGGTTTGGGTTTTTTGATTATGATGTTTTGGTTGGGAGTTTTGTTGATTTGGGTTTTTTTTTTTTTTTTTTTTGAGATTTTAAAAAAGCGTATACAGATTTTCCCTCATGATCTCTTCCTCCCTGGTTACTCTCTCCCTCCTCTATCCCTCTCTGCTAATTCTTTTTGCTGGACCTTTTGATTTTTTTCAGGGTTCCTTTGGTTCTGGGTTGGTTGTGGGTGTTATGGAAAGTTGCAGTTGATGGTCTTCCGGAGTGGTTGTTTAAATAGAATAATTTTTTTTTTTTTTAAGAATCCTTATATTTGTGCAAAAAATGGGATCTAGCTTACAGAGAGAGAGGAAGAAAGTGTCAATGGTAGGCGCTCCGGCGAGGCCTCTTGTAATTGTTTGGCCTCAGCTCACCCAAATCCCCTTTTCCTTCTTGTGTGGGCTATTAGTTTGTTAAACATAGTTTGCCGTTTGGTGTAACGGCGTAAGTCTTATAAGGCAAGAGTTATATTTTTATTAAAACTGTACCGTTTAGGAAAAAAACTTACTTTTACTAAACCCAAAACGGTGCAGTTTGGGATAACCTCATCTATGAGGTAGTTTTCACTACCGCATAAAAGCCGGATTCAAAACAACGAAAACAACATTGACTCTACAACTTGGAGATAAAACAAAGATAACTATTACAATATTAACTCTAAAATGGATAATTATTGCATGCTATATCCCTTATAATTAATGTACTCCATCATTTCTAGATATTTTATATTCTTCTACAAGACCTTAGTTGCAATTATTCAAGTCTTTTATTGCCAAATTTGGTAAACGACTGCTCCCCAAGTAAGCTTATTGAAAATATTACCTAAATGATTAAATTCATCAATTTCTATCAACTTAAGCTTTGAGTTAAGCTAGTACAACAAGGCCTCTCTTTTGGTTCTATTGAAATTTCAAGCTTTCATTAACACATCATCAAATAATACAACTTTCCTATCTCTTTTGGTTCTATAATTTGGATGCTGTCAATATTTGCATGCTATTCTAAATATTGATTTCCATATTTTTACTATTAAATGATTATTAATACAATTAATTTCTTTTTTCCCTAAATAACTTGAGAAGTTGTGATCAAAATACGAGGAAGAGAATTTAACTTAAGGCCACGTCATACAAAAGTCTCGTGCCCACGCCATACGTCAGTTTCTCAACTGCTTCAAATCTCTTTGTCTCTCTCTCCCCACAAGATCCAAACTAGGAGAGGAGCACATGCAAGACATGACGAATTGGACCGCATTGCTGACCAAACCTTTCATAGGTACTCCTCGTCGTCTTCAAGGACCGGCGGTAGAGGATTAGGTACCGCCATAGTTTGGTTCAAGAACGGTCGAGCTAGCCTATTTACTTGATGCCTCTAGCTCTTTGGGCAATTTTTTTCTTTCCCTTCGGCTTCACCTCTTCCCCCACGGTTCCCTTTTTTTGCTCTAGGCTTTTGGATCGGCTCTTCTTTGCCCGATCTACTGTCCTTGCCGAACCCACGTCGTCGCTCACCCCTCCGCCTGTCCTCTTCGACTCTATCCGGGTTCTTCGCATTCCGGCCATTTTCCCCCAGCAACCTTCCTCCCCAACGTGGTTTTTGTTTTGGGTTTCTTGTTTCTTTATTTTATTTTCTTGTATTCTCTCATTTTCTTGTTTTTTGCTAGAGTTTGTGTTTGTTTGTTTATGTTTTTGCTTTTGTTGTTCCTACTTGTTTAGGTACTTTTTGTGGGTGATGCTCATGGGGTTTCACTCAAACTTTCCCCTCCATTTGAGTGCGCCGCCGATCTCCTCTGCGCCTACTCCACCACCCACCGTCCTCTGCTAGGCC
This sequence comes from Corylus avellana, assembly GCF_965113065.1. Classification (NCBI taxonomy): domain Eukaryota; kingdom Viridiplantae; phylum Streptophyta; class Magnoliopsida; order Fagales; family Betulaceae; genus Corylus; species Corylus avellana. The sequence goes on from NC_142499.1 coordinate 16,462,170, forward strand.
TTTTTCTCGCACCCCCTACCACGATGAGCTTCCAACGCCCCCTTCCGTTTTAGGTTTCCGACGAGCGCGCGATCGGCTCTTCTTTTCGGCTACTGTCATCCTCTTAGTGTGCTTTTTTCTGTTAGTTATTTCCTTGTAATTCTGTCTGGCTTTCCTTTTTTTGTTCTTTCTGTCTTGTTTTGTTTCCCTGTATTGGTTTTGTTTTTGCTTGTAATAATGTTCGGTCCTCTCTCTCGATCTACCCACCTGATGCCCTTCGGGGTAGTTGATTTGGTCCAAACCTTTGGGTTGTGTATGTGGACGTTATCCTGGCTTTCGGGTCGAGGAGGATGAGTTTTGGCTTTGGGTTTTCTGTCTTCAATGCTGAGGAATAAGAGCTACCTATGCATTGGTTTGTTGTCTGTTTGGCGTAGATCAACTGTTTAATTTGAAAATTAGTCATAGATTAGTAGATTTTGTATGAGTCTAGAATGTAATACGTCATCTTTGATGCTTGTAACCTCCTAACTTCGGCTATGGTTGCTTCAGAGCTTTGCTCTATGTTGTTTGAGGTTTATGCTTGTTTATCAATGAATGAGATTAAACTGTTTCAAAAAAAAAAATTCCAACATTCCATTCTTGAAATAAGTCTTAAAAAAATTGATAGCCTTAAATAAAGAAATCAAATAATATATTAATATTAAAGTCACTCTTAAATAAAATTGTCATGTCGAATATTGTTGTGCGATAGAGATAACAGCTAGTGAGCAATAAATTACAATCGCAAGTCCTAACTCGCAACTCGATCTTCATTGCATGAGATATGGGTTTTTTTCTTTCTTTTCTTTTCTTTTTTTCTTACTCTCTAACTCTAATATGAGACATGGGTAGCTTTTGTCCATACGCAATGTTAAAAGAAATTATATGGTTTTTATTAGAGTCCAACATTAAAAAAATTAAATGTTAAAAAGATGAAAAGTCTAAATATTTTATTCAATTACAAACTTCTCTTTATAATTTTCCATTTTTTCTCTCAATTTTTCTTTTCAAGTTTTATTCAAATTTGAATTCTTCTCTTCTTCTCTAATTTCATTATTTTCCAACAAAAAAAAAAATAGTTACCAAAAACTCAATCAATCACTTGCCTTCATTTTTTTATTTGATTTTAAGAAATTTTTACAGTAATTTGTCTTGTAGATTGGAAGTGTTAGATAATCCTATTGGTGAAGATTTTTAAATAAAAATAATTAATATTTAATTTTTTTTTTTTTTTTTTTTTAAAAAAAAAATGCTTCACTTAAACTCCTCGTCTTAAGCCCCAAAATGTATAGAGCCCAACTTGCCTTGCCCCAAGCAGAAATTTACGAAAAAAAGGAGAACCCAATTTAGAGGATGATCGGATGAACCTAGGTGGCGCCGATCAGTACGTAACTACTTCAATTACGGGCCCTGTCTGGGCTCCTCACTGTTCTCTCTTTCTTCTTCTTGTTCGTTTCCTCTCTAAAGAATTTTCTATATATTTCTATATTGATATTTGTAAATATGAACGTACATGTATATAAGTGATATGGATTGTTGAAGAAAGACTGTGTAATGGGTATATAATATAGTGGGCTTTTAATGGGCTTATTAGGTAGTGGGCCTTTATGAGGCTATTAGGTTACTGGATCCCTTAGTTGTAATTGGTCATTTAGGTAATTAGGTCCTTTTGTAGTATTGCTTTTTATTAGTAGTTTTATGCTTTTTGGACAGTTGTAACCGATTAGGTCTATAAGAAATAAGAATCAACCCAATCGGCAGAAAGAGGGCAAGAAAAAATATCTCAAAAGCTTGATTGTAATTCCAGGAGACCGAACATCTCGAATTGTTCTGATGTATCATTTCAATACAAGTTTATCCCGTATTTCTATCATCAAATCATCTCCATTCTATAATTTCCTGAGAATCCATTCATCTAATACATCAAAACCCCAAAAATATCACTCAAATACAAGATCAAAATCCATTACAGAATGCATGTAGAGAAGAGAATGAAATGTATAAAGGAATTGTATTTCATAGATGGGTTGTTCGAGAAACTCACTCTCCATATGAAATCAACAAAAAAACAAAAAAACTCACAAGTCATTTCATACCCTCTAATGAACTGAGCTGCTTATATTTAAATAACCCACTTTCTCTCATCCCTGGCATAGTTTTTACTTATGACCTAGATGCTCACCCTCATCAACTCATCAGGGGGCAAATTTATTCCCTCCGTCGTGATTTTCTTTTGCTGTCATTGATCAAAGGTTTTCTATAATTAGGTTAGAAGAAACTAAGGCTGAAAACGATGCAATTCTTTTTTTTTTTCTTTTTTTCTTTTAACCACCCCTTTTGTCCACCTCTACTCCCATATATAAAAAGATGAATGATAGGGATCCAACTTTTTTGCCCAACAAAAATCTAACTTTTGCCTTATTTATTTTTTAAAAATAAAATAAAATAAAAAATGAAAAAAATGTTTAAAGAAACCCTATCTATTTTTTGTCTTTCTTTTATTTGGCATTTTTAAAAAAATGAAAAATGGTATTTTTTTTCATAATAATGTCATTTTTTTTAAGAAAATGTCATTATTATGAAGAAAAATACTATTTTTCATTTTAAAAAAAATACTAAATAAAAGAAAGGCAAAAATTAGATAGGGTTGCTTCAGACATTTTTTCCATTTTTCATTTTGATTTTTTTAGAAAAAAAAATAAAAGGTAAAAGTTGGACTTTTGTTGGGCAAAAAAGTTGGACCTTTAGCATTTCTCATATAAAAAACTTCTCTGCTCTTTTTTCCCTACACCCTACCGGGTTCAGTACCCATCAAAATAATGATAATAATCCTCGCCACCTTTGCAAACCATAAAATCCAACAAATCTGGGCGGCAAATCTAACCACAACCTTTTCACTAGGGTAATTGTGTTAATTAGTCTTCATTTAAACTGAATAATTAAAGTATTTTTGTCTCCTAAAAAAGTGAAAAAATAAAAATACTTCTTCAATCAAATTAATTAGATACTATTGAGTTGAAATAAATCGGAAAGAATCCTATTACGAGCCATAGACGTTTATATCTGTAAGAATCCCAAGCCAAGTAGGACTATGAAGTCCCAATCCTATAATCCTAGTCTAAAAAGTCAGCCTTGTAATCTCTATTTAAGAAGAATATTGGAATAAAGCTCCTTAGCTATTTGATTGAGATTTTTCCTCTGTTCTCCGATCACCGATGAGTCATGGCAATGGCAAAAAAACAAACTGAAGCCCACCTGGATGTTGAGGCCTCAATCCCACGGCCACGCAAATCCGACGACCACATGAGTCTCACTAAGAAAATCCTCCTCATTCTCTTCGCTGTCGTCATCTTTGGCGTCATCCTCTTGTACAGCTTCAGCGCCTCCAATCTCAAGATCCATGTCACCGACACGTCTCTCGCGCTGTTCGAGATGTTACGAGAATTGATTTTTATGCAAGATATTTTATTGTTTAAAATATCTTGCATAAAAATAAATGTTGTGGGATTGAGCTACTACCGTGACCGAAGGGAATGTGGATTATTGGAATGGGCTTCAAGAATACATTCCTATTGGGCCACTATAGTAACCCAAAAGAATGGCATACTATTAAAGTGGGATTGAGCTTTGCTTCATAATCCCAAAGAAAGTCCAGCATCTGTATAAGAACTTAGAGGCCCGATTCCTCTCGTTAGACCCAAAAGCCCACGAAAGAAAGGGCTGTCGATGCACAACAGCTCCAGTTCAACAAATCTATAGAATCATGCAGTTAATCAACTACACTATCCACCTTCCAACAAATAAGGATTCAATCTTGATTCTATTAAACAACCTTGATTCTGCTAAATATAGTCACGGAAAAGATTTGTCGAGCTCGACATAAAAAACAGACCCCATATTTTGGGGAGACAAGTGAGAGTCCCTCTACAACTCACGTACCCAAAAACTCTATAAAAGGAGCAGCTTACCACCACACCAAACACGCAATGAAATCTCTATTTACTCTCGTCCTGTTATTATTACTCAATTATTCATGAAATTTCTTGTTGAATGTTTGGTTGACCTGAAAAGAATTTGATAAAGCGTGGCCTGAATTTGCTTATTCAACATGGAAAACCGAAGGAAATTCTCCCTTCTCTCGCAGAAGCTTTTAGAGCCAGCCCACACCCACCATACCTATTTTGATTAGTAGAAAGAATATGGATTAGTTATGAGTATTATGAGTTAATTAAGCAATGGGCTGTGGGTGTCTAATGTGTTTATTGAGTTTCGTCAGGCATGATGATTCTCATAATAGTTTTATGAAAAATATTTTCATAAAAATTAGTAATTTTGCATCAAAATAAACTCAACGAAATTACATTGAAAGATGATAGTCTACAACTGCCCAATGACACAAAACCGGTGGGACTGAAAAAATTCATAGGCCTAACTCATCTTATAAAACCAGTTCTATAGAAGAGGATTGTCCATTCCTTATAAACATGTCCAAAGTCTTGTCCACAAGCAATGTGAGATTATTCTCCAACACCATTGATCATGTACAGGCCTGTATTTTTCTTGGTCCTTGTCACGTGGTAAGTAGTGTGGGTCCCATTCATCCTGTGGTAGGCTCTTGATACCATGAAAAAATTCGTGGGCCTAACTCATCTCACAAAACCAGTTCTATAGGAGAGGATTGACATTCTTTATAAACATTCCCAAAGTCTTGTTTACAGGCAATATGAGATTATTCCTCAATAGGGACAACATAATTAATTTCGACAAATTTGTACAAACAATACCAAGAGAAAGAACAACCCACATAGGCCGCAACCGCAAGAAAATGGATGGTTGTGTACGTTCCCTCGTGTCACCCCGACTTTCTTTGTAAATTCAATTTCAGGTCATTGATGAATTGATTGAAATTCTTTTCAGATGATCCATCGATGCTCAATGCATTCTCTACTATCCTTTTGAACTCCTTCATATTCTTCCTCAATTCATCGCCCAATTGATCTCCATTCATAAGACCTTTAATTTTGTCTGCAACTTCCTGCCGTGTGATTGGCTTCTTGTCACAAAGATTAAGTCCGATCCTCCAATCATCCACCACCAATTTTCTATTAGTGAATTGATCACTCTGCAAAGGAAAACACAGCAATGGAACACCACAACATATGCTTTCTAATATTGAATTCCATCCACAGTGACTTAAGAACCCTCCGATTGTTGGGTGTGAGATCACAGCCATTTGATGGCACCATGGAACGATCAACCCTTTACCTTTGATCTCATCTTCAAATCCAGTGGGCAGAAAATCAGCTTCATCAGATTTCACAACGTCAGGGCGAAGCACCCAAATAAAGCTCACTCCACTAAGTACAACCCCATAGGCTATCTCTACAACATCTTGTTTACTAACATGAGCACAACTACCAAACGAGATGTACAACGCTGATCCATGTGACCTGGTGTGGAGCCACTGGGTGCAGTCCGACTCGGACCAAAGGCTAGTAGGCACAACGGTCGTGGCTAACCCAATTGGGAAAACAGGTCCGATTGCATATATTGGCTGCTTTTGTTGCAAGGCTAAGATGGTCTCGGATTCAAGCTCTTGGACAGTGTTACAAACAATAAAGTCCGCTCTTTTTACATCATCAAATGCCTTGTATGCGATACGGTGCGCCACCTTCGATACGTTATCGGCTGTTGCTTGAAGAAAATATATCACGTCCTTTGGTTCGATGGCCCTCACACCAGGTATGTAGTCGATGGTATCCTTACGATTATCTAGTAATCATATTAAAAAGTAAAATTACCAAAAAAAAAAAAATGTAGATTTGACTGACTTATTTTCTTGTCAAAATTGCATATATATATATATATATATATATATATATATATATATATATATTGATTTTATTATGTAATATTTTTCGTTTATTCTCCGATTGTATTACCTATTTTAACTAACCTTATTCAATTATAAATGAGCCTTTTAAGAGCATTCATAGTGGTTTATGTATATTTTTATGCAAAATGGCTAATCAAAATCAACTTTATATAGTTTAGCTAATGAGTTTTAAAGGAAACCATACATCCGAGTATCTTTTTTTTTTTTTTTTTTTATCTAGATCATTTAAATTTTATTTATTCTTCTTTTTTTATAAGGATGGTATTTTTCCTAATTAAAGATCCTATTTTTCAACTTTTGAGAAAAAAAAAAAAAATAGTTGTTGAGAGAGAAATAGTATGAGAAAATTTTGGTAAAAGGGAGATGTGGGGAGAGAAATAGTATATTAATGAGATGTATATGTGAATAGTGCCCGCTACATGTAGCGGTGCACTATTCACAAATACAACAAAAATGTATTTTGCATTTGAGATGCATAATCTGATGTGTATGATTTTTTAGTATTTCGCTTATCTATTTTAGATAAAAGTAAGAAATGATTAAGCCATTGTGAGTGCTCTAATGCATAGTTACAACACACATAAATATAGAATTATATTCAAACATTTGATTCTTTAGTTTATTTTAACATAGAATGAATTCGAATTTTGACTCGATAATTATTAATTCATCACATTTCACTTAAATATTTTGTGTATGAGAAATGATTGGTATCAATAATTTGCCCATATTTTTCATATATTCTCTTATAAATTCAATAAATCAACCAGTAGATTTGTGGGGTCCACTATTAACTTATGTACAGTCCACAAATCTAATAGTTGATTTGCAAGATGATATGAAGAAAAAAAAAATATGAGAAATGCTTAGTTTCATTAAAAAGTCCATCTTTTGGCTAGGGGTGAAATTTAAAACCGCCTAACCGCAACCGCTAACCGCTAACCGCTATAACCGTTAACCGCTAACCGCCTAACCGCCTTGAAAGCGGTTAGTAAAAACCGCTAACCGCCTAGGCGGTTGCGGTTAGCGGTTAGTGGGTTTTGAAAATCCGCTAACCGCTTTTTTTTAAATATAATATATATTTATATTATATTATATATATATATATATATATATATATATATAATAACAATAAGTTGTGAGTTTATGAACTTTTTTTGGTTGATTGAAATGGGCCTCAAGCTTCAAGTTTAACCATATATGTTGGTTTTTTTGTTGCTTGTGAGTTTATAAATTTGTTTGTGTTTTATTTTATTTCTATGTGTGAGTTTATGAACTTGCTTCTGAATTTATGAACTTGCTTGTGAGTTTATGTATAAGACTATAAGTGAAGTGATGATTTTGTTATAATTTTATTTGTATATTATATGATGTGTAGATTTGTAGAAGGTGGCCAACAATATTTTGGTATATAGCAATTTTTAATGCTAAAATGGCCATGAAAAGGGAAAAAAAAAAAAAAAAAAAGTTTAAAGTAAGCCCAAAACCGGCCCAAAATCGGTCCAAAGAAAAAAGCCCAAAAAAAACTCAAAAAAGCGGTTAGAAAAAAAGCGGTTATTCCAAAGCGGTTAACCACTACCCGGTTAGCGGAGGCGGTTAGTAAAATTTACTAACCGCCTAGGCGGTTGCGGTTAGCGGTTTTAGCCACTAACCGCTAACCGCAACCGCTATTTCACCCCTAATTTTAATCTTAGGTGGCATGGCCCATTATCCAGAAATGTATTAATTTATTGTTTAAAATCTATTAATTTTAAAATGGAAAATGCCACTTATGATTAAAATGGCTAAAAGATGAACTTTTTAGTGAAGCCAAACATTTCTCAAATATATATATATATATATATATATATGAGCAAAATATTAATACAAATTATTTTCTTTGTGTATTATGCTTAGCTTGAGTGTTAAAATATTAATTAAATTATATAAAAAACAGTGATTTAAAAAGGATAAATACCTATAAAAAATCAGAAAAGAGGTTAATTAAGTAGTACCTTGAGAAGCAAAGTGACCATTTTGTCTAAGGAGGTCCAAGTGATAGCAGAGAGTAAGAACCAAAGCTGGTTGAGTCCAGAAAGAAACATTAACGAGGTTGTACTTGTCGGCAATCATTGATGACCAAACGAAAAAAGTGTCTGCAATCAAGCAAGTGACCGGAGGGTCGCAGTGAACCACTTTTCCGACAAGCTCATCGACGTGGGACGAGAAGACATGTAAAAGACCCTCCATGAACTGGTCATGGTTGAGGGAACGGTCGAACCCAAGTGGAAAACCATCGCTGATGGTCATGTAACGTATGTCCAGACCAGATTTAGCTGCTCCGGTGAAGATGTTATTGTCAGCGCTACTGGGCTGGGATTTTCTGATACGGTGGTGAATTGATAGAGTGTTGACGAAGGTGATGGTGAAGCCGTTTGATGCAAGCTTCAAGGCTAGACGGACGGAGGGGATTACATGGCCTTGAAGAGGGAGGGGAAAGATGACGGCGTGAGGCTTCTGGTACTGGTTGTTCGCCATTGCCATTGGTGTGTATCTTGTAGACATGAGAGACGACAGAGACAGAAAGAGATGGATGAAATCACTAAGCAGGTATACCTTCACTGTCTTCTGTCTATATCAACAAACAGCTGCACTCGGCATCCACAAAGCATTCTCATATTTATTAAAAAATAAATAAATAAATTTAATGTTTTAGTTTTTATTATTTATATTTTTTTATTTAGAGTGACGTGTGTTCTTTGTTATAGTTCTAGTTGTCGTCTTTGTAGTTTCAAGAGATCCGCCACTAAAAAACACGGCATTTTAGGTCGTTGTCGTCTACCCAAAATGACTAAAATATTTAATATTCGTCAGTTTTATTTACGATGTCATTTATTGTCTGTGTTTTTTTTTTTTTTTTTTGACACGTCCACACAAGAGAGGGAGGGGGATTCGAACTTGTGACCTCCACTTCATTAAGTGTGGTCCCAGCCGATTGAGTTACCTCTTGAGAACTATTGTCTGTTTTATATAAGGGACAAAAAAAAAAAAAAAAAAAAACTTGTTTTATATAAGGAATGAGAAAGAGAACACGGGCTTGCAGCACGCCAATAATTTTTAATATTTTTTAATTTTTATTTTTAATAATTAAAATATTAAAATATATTATTTTAATAATAAAAAATACAGGCGTGCAAGACTCTCGTGTTATCCCTATCATCACTCAAAGACGAGATATTAATATATTCTAAAAGGTGTAGCTAACCAAATATTAATGTATTTTTTTAAAGATAAGTTCATGAGTCAAGCAGATAATATCTTCAATGTTTTGTTTGTTTTTTAATTTTAACCGGATAAGTTTATCGAAATTGTGTGATAGATCCTTCCTCTTTTTTTTTTTTTTTTTGCCAGTTTTTAACATCGTCAGTTCCGCGTCAGCATTTTTGCTGAATTACATTAAATTTCTTTTTTTTCTTTTTTTAATAATTTTTTCATTGCCCCACGAGAAAAGGTCCAAAATTTCTCAGTTTCCAAGGAAACTACAAGATGCCTCACCACCCTGTCTCGGGCGCCATGTAAGATTCAGCACTAGATAACAGAACTAAATCCATTAATATGGAACTGAAGGTATTAATATGGGAAAGATGAAATTGGAGAGTATCAAATTAATTATAATAAAGAGGTATTTTTATCTTTTCACTTTTTAAAAAAAAAAATGAACTAAAGAGGATCTTAATTTATTGATATGGTTTGCTTGAAATGCTGAAAAAGGAGGAAGACATGCTCTCTGTTGTAAAGGAAAAACAGTTAAAGGTATAAATATGGTTGATAATAGTTAGCTCAGCTCTAGTTACTCATATTTCATTAAGCCCGTCGGGTTTGCGAAATATACTCATAAAATTGAATGGCTAGTCCTATGAATAATTATTCTTTTATTTAGTAAGAGTAAAGGTGGGCACAGATCGAATCGGGGCGAGTATTGCCTATTTCAACTACCCAACCCACATAGTACAAGTATTAAAAACCATATCAAAACCCGGTTGTAGAGAATATGATCTGCGGGTCTTGAGTTTTGTGGGGCAGGGCGGGTTTTGCGGGTAATGCAAGTACCCGTTGAGGTGAGGCTGAAACTGACGTCGTGGATGATTGCTGATTGGCGCAAGGAAGAAAGAAGAAAGAAGCTGAAGAAATAAAATGAAGAAAGAAAAGAAAGAGAAGAAAGAGGAAGAAAGAAAGGGAAGAAATAAAGAGGAAGAAAGAAAAAGAAGAAAAAAAAGGAAGCGTAGCAGAAAGAGTAAGAGAAGAAAGAAAGAAAAAAGAAGGAAAAAGCATGAAAATATGATGGGTTTTTAGGGTTTAGGGTAAAATTGTGGGGCGGGCGGGGCAGGGAAGGTACCCGCTAAATTAGAAAACTTATATCCGTAACCCGACCAGACATCTTAATATATAACTCGAATCCGATTTTTTATGAGAAAATTTGGGTGGGGCGGTTCGGGATGGGTGGGTTAGGTTTTGCCCACCCCTCGGTAAGGGCATATTCCTAAGAATAATTATTCCTATGGAAACAACTAATCCCTTAGAAAGATGAATATTTATTCATCTCAATTCTTGATGAAGAAATAGACAAAATTTTTCAAAATAAACTCAGTCAAACTTAAAAATAAAATAAAAAATGGATGAATTTGTGGATGGTCGACCACCCTCAATGAGACCCTAGGGAGGCCGCGCCACCCTCGAAGGGCCTCGTGGTGGGCTGGCGAGGCCCTCTAGGGGTGGCCAAGACCACCAACGGTTAGAATCTGGGATGGTCGCAACCACCCCCGAAGCCCTCCGGTGGTGGTCGCGCCACCCTAGAGGGCCTCGCTGGTCCACCTTGAGGCCCTCCAAGGGTACTACGGCCACCCCCGGGGCCTACTGGTGGTTGACCGCCCATTGTGAAAAATTTGAGTTTTGAAAAAATTAGAAATCATATGGGCTTTAAAGTAATTAGAAATAAACCATTTTTTTTTCTTTTTCTTTTTTAATTTGAGTTTTGGAAAAATTAGAAATCACATGAGCTTTATAGTCATTTTGGTTCAATTTCAATTATAAAATATGTATTGCTACCAAACTAAAAAATTGAAAAAATTATTCAATTTTAACCTTCTCTATAGCGCGTAACAGGACCTTGTACAAAAAAGCTGACAATACGAGTCATACTATTTACATGGATCAGAAGAAAGAGAAACAGAGAATTTTTTTTAGGGGAAACTTCACTTACCTCCCTCAAACTTACGCGTTTTTTGTAGACACCCTCCATTGTTCAAAATCTCTCACTTTGCTGTATCTAACTTTCGTTTCGTTCCAAATACCCCCTACCATTAGATATTGGAGTTATATCAAACGGTAGAATGATTAAAATACCTTTATACCCCTACAATTTTAAAAATTTCAAATTTACCCTTATTTATAAATAAAAAAATAAATAACCCCTAGAGGGTCACAACCCAAAGGAGAGTCTGTGCTGGTAGTCATTTGTGACCCGCTTTGGGTCACAAGTGACCGACGGTGGGTCACTTGTGAGTTGTGACCCACTTTGGGTCACAAGGTGACCCTTCGGAGGGTCACAGACCTTCCGTTGAGTCACAAAGAGGTAACCTACCGGTGGGTCTTTCTCTTTTCTTTTTCTTTTTTTTTTTTAATAAAAAATTATTTTTTAATAAAATTTGAGGGTATTTTAGGAATTGTATATCCCTCCATTTTGGATTTAACGAAAAATTCTAACAGAATTAGGAAAATGAAAGGAAATAAAAATTGAATATATCAAAGTAAGAAATTTTAAATAATGAATGAGTGCCTGCAAAAAGCACGTAAATTTATGGGGGGTAAGTGAAGTTTATCCTTCTTTTTAACTTTTCCTTAGTTTTCATAGCCAACTTTCACAAAGAACAAAAGGAAACTGGCAGCCCTTTCCACCATAGTCCCACAAATGACAAAACCATCCCTCTTCCATTCTCATCTCTCAATTACGATTTAAGCCTTTCCAACCCTAGATATTTTTACAGGTGGGCATCCACCATCCATTAGATACTTACTTTTCTTCTCAGAATTTATCATTGACTTAGGCATCAAAATAACCCTTTCGCTCAACCGCTAGCAGATCACCATGACCTTTCTTAATTGTTTCTTACCTCACATGCATTGGCGATCCAAGGCTCAATGTGCAATCAAGTGACACTTCCAATTAATTACTACTAGTATTAGAATATCAATTGAAAAAATAATTTTTCTTATCAATTTTTAAATTTAAATTTGAAGACAAATCTATACGAGAGTAGATAATTTAAGTTTACGCCCATCTCCAAAATTCGACATGTTCCATCCCGAATCACTTGTATATAGGGTTGTAATCCAGTCGAGTATTGAATGTTTAAATTATGTCCATTTAATTTTATTTTGAATATGAGCCCAATCGAGCTAGATAATTTGTTTAAGCTTGGCTCATTTATTTTTTGAGAAAACTCGAGTTTGTTCACGAGCTGCTCAGTTAATTTATTCATTCCTTATATAAAGTAAATATCATAATTATTATTATTTTAAATAATTTTATACTAATTATTAGTTAATTAATTATTGTTAAGATTTTACCATTTAAGATAATTAATCAAATTAACTTGAGTTTTATAATATGTATATAAATTCACACACATATCTTTATACATGCACATAAACACACATATATCTACATCAAGACTCATAATAACAATAATTTAAGTTATATCTATTATATTAAGAAGATAATTTTTCTTTACTTAAAATGTTCTACTTACGAAATTAAAATAATATAAATGAAATTATACAAGTCGACTCGAGTTTAACGTGTATAACTCATTTAATAATTGAACCTAATTTTATATTTACAATTAATTCATTTATTAAACAAAACGAATTAGAGGCGAATTTATAGAAAGAATATTCTTTGGCTGGCGGCTGCTTAGTTTGTGGATGCCGATTGCCGAGCGCACGTGACAGTGAGGGTATATTGCTGCTGTTCTTTTTTAATTGGGGTGTGTAAATTTGGACTACGACTCAAGTTGTACATTTATTCTCTTTTTTTTTTTCTTTTTTTTTTTTTTTTTTTTTTTTTATTGTTCATTTATTATTTTGGGCCTTTAATGGGTTTATTAGGTTAGTGGACTTTTAATGGGCTATTAGGCTAGTGGGCCTCTATTTGATTTATTAGGTTAGTCTCGCATTTTATCTTGTATTACCTGTGTTTTGTATTGTTTTGCAAAAGCATGCGTTTCAGTTGTAATTATTGCGTTTTGGGCTTGGGTAGCTGGAAGACATGGAGCATGTTTGGAATCGGATATGAGAAATAAAGTTTTAAGTCAAAAAAAAGTTTTGGGGCAAAAGCTTTATTTTTAAGCTTTTGTTGTCAAAAGTGCATTTTGACTATTTTTAGGCTTTTTTGACCCTTAAAAAGTGTTTTTAATTTTTTTACCAAACGAGTACTTTTTTTCTTCAAACAGACTTTTTGAGTGTTAAAAGCACTTTTAGGCCACTCAAACACGGATAAAGTTTTTCAGGAATTTCCTTCAACCTAATTTATAAAAGTGACATGTGTCCATTTTTTAATAATATGTGAGATGCGCATGAGTTTTTAATAAAATTTATTTCAATGTTGTCATTGTTATTAAAAAAACATGTGTATCTCACATGTTTAAGAGACACATGTCATTTTTATAGATTACGTTAAAGAAAATTCCTTCAATCTAGTTTGGAGAAAAACTTTGTTCCCTTAAACGCAATCTCAAACATATCCTTAAACAATTGTATGGGTTGAACAGCTACAATTCTATTAGAATATTCTAACAAAATTGAGCCTATATCAATGAGCACTAAAGGGAAGAAGAGAAAGAAAATCAAAATATTGTATTGGCTTATGTTCTCTGGAGATTAAGCACTCTCAAATTGCTCCTTATTTTTTAAATATATTTACTTCACTATTATTCATTCAATATTGTCAGCACAATTTCCAATCCCATTATTTTGTTGTAATTTCCTAACGGTTGGCTGTGAATAGGATTCATACAAAATAAAAGTACGGTAAGAGGTCTCCGATTAGGAGCGGAACACCCTCCGACGATAAAATAATACGGTGACAATATGCCTCTAAAATTCATTAATCTATGTGTGCAACATGTAGTATACAAGATAAAGAGAGGAGAAGAGAGAGAGGAGGGAGAGTGAAGAGTCCCCTGGAGAGGGGGAGGTGTGGAAAATAGAGAGATGATTAATAAAAGAGAGAAATGTTACATATCTCAAATTTTCTTCACAAAAGTTGATTCTCAATTCTCAAATGAAGTGTCATCATTTTATGATTTGATGACACATTTTTCAAAATAATAAATTTCATGAGATGATACATCATTTGTGAACTAACTTTTAAGATAAAAATTTGAGATATGTAGCGGCCAAGGTGGACACATGTCACCTTATGAGTGGCCAATGGCAAATTAGTAAATAGATATAAATAGGGGGTAAATAAATATGAACATGGGGACCCACAGAACTTGGGCATATTTCCTTCCCATAGCTTCCACCCCTCGTTCACACGAATGGGGACATGAATAAATCCCAATAAAATAATGGGCCCAAGTTCCTCTCGAACAAATATCATCTTCCTTATGATCCATATCCATCATCACCATAAAAATTATTTCTGACGAACATGGCCGTATAAGCATCGGAGGCCACGTCATATAGTAGCCAACTCTTATTTTAGCTTTTGTGATTGCATCGATCTCTTGCTCTCTCTCTCTCTAGCTAGAACGAACACACACACACCGATCGATGGAGAACAATGATGAGCAGAAGCCTCACGCCATCATGTTTGCCTACCCTCTTCAAGGCCATGTAATCCCCTTCGTCCATCTAGCCTTGAAGCTTGCATCAAACGGCTTCACCATCACCTTCGTCAACACCCTATCAATCCACCACCACATAACCAAATCCCAACCCACCACCGCCGACGCCGACAACAACAACAACGACATCTTCGCCGGAGCACGTAACTCCGGTCTAGACATACGTTACATGACCATCAGCGACGGTTTCCCACCAAAGTTCGACCGTTCCCTCAACCATGACCAGTTCATGGAGGGTCTTTTACATGTCTTCTCGTCCCACGTCGATGAACTTGTCGGCAAAGTGCTTCACTCCGACCCTCCGGTCACCTGCTTGATTTCAGACACCTTTTTCGTTTGGTCATCCATGATTGCCGACAAGTACAACCTCGTTAATGTTTCTTTCTGGACTGAACCAGTTTTGGTTCTCACTCTCTACTATCACTTGGACCTCCTTAGAAAAAATTGTCACTTTGCTTCTCAAGGTATATATTTCTCCTTATTTATTTTATTTTTTATTTTTTAAAATTAAAATAGACAATCTTTATTTATTTTATTTTATTTTTTTAATATCATTACTAGATAATCGTAAGGATCCCATCGACTATATATCGGGTGTGAGGGACTTCGAACCAAAGGATTTGATGTCTTATCTTCAAGCTACCGACAACATATCGACGGTGGTGCACCGTATCATATACAAGGCATTCGAGGATGTGAAAAGAGCTGACTTTATTATTTGTAACACTATCCAAGAGCTTGAATCCGAGACCATCTTAGCCTTACAACAAAAGCAGCCAATATATGCAATCGGACCAGTTTTCCCAACTGGGTTAGCCACGACCATTGTGCCTACTAGCCTATGGTCCGAGTCGGACTGCACCCAATGGCTCCACACCAGGCCAAATGGGTCAGTTTTGTACATCTCGTTTGGCAGTTATGCTCATGTTAGTAAACTGGAAATTGTAGAGATAGCCTATGGGGTTTTACTTAGTGGAGTAAGTTTTATTTGGGTGCTTCGCCCTGACGTTGTGAAGTCTGATGAAACCGATTTCCTGCCCGTTGGATTTGAAGATGAGATCAAAGGTAGAGGGTTGATTGTGCCGTGGTGTCATCAGATGGCTGTGATCTCACATCCGGCAATCAAAGGTTTCTTAACTCACTGTGGATGGAATTCAATATTAGAAAGCATATGGTGTGGCGTTCCACTGTTGTGTTTTCCTTTGCTGACCGATCAATTCACTAATAGAAAATTGGTGGTCGATGATTGGAAGATTGGACTTAATCTTTGTGACCAGAGGCCAATCACACGGCGGGAAGTTGCAAGCAAAATTAATCGTCTTATGATAACGGAAGATCAATTGGGTGATGAATTGTGGAAGAATGTCAAGGAGCTCCAAGGAATACTAAAGAACACATTGACAGCCGATGGATCATCAGAAAAGAATTTCAATCAGTTCATCAATGATGTGAAAATAAAGTTGCAAGGAAAATTGGGATGACACATGGGAACACAACGGTACGTCATTTTCCAATCAAGCTTAGCTTTCATTACTTGTATTATTTTTAGATAGTGATGTGATAGAATCAAACTCTTGCGGCCCATGTGGGCACGTAGTTGTTTCCACTGAATAATATTGTCCCACCGGGTTTATGTATTGTTCACTTATTGAAATAATGAAATTTATAAATAAAATTCTAAAGGTTTGATGAAATAGGCATTAGTGATCCTATAAGTAGCAAATAATGTTATAAGGAGGATTAAAGATTTTTTAAGTATTCTAAATGTGATGTACCTTTTAAAATTACTTATAGATCAAAATTCAACAATGGTCATTTCAAATTCAATGATTATTTTAAAAGTCACGTTACATTTAAGAGAACTCTTTATGTGACTTTTAAAATAACCATTAGATTTTAGATAATTATTATTAAATATTGATTTACTGGTAATTTTGAAAACAACATCACATTCAGGAAGACTCGCCGAGTCCTAGCCTCCTTATAGCATTACTCAATAAGTAAATGTTTGTAATTAATATTTTCAAAGTCTTCCATTTAAACTTATTGTCATTTTAATATTCTCTCTCTAGAAGTGGTGTATACTATATATAGCTTTGATATCTTGTCGTCTATTCATGGAAGTTTCACTAGTTTTATTTACGTGGATATTAAATAATAAATGATTTAATTTACTTGGTACGTAGTTTGAACACTATCCTGTCCTCTGTCCTCTGTCCTCCACCCAATTTCTGAGCCCGACATCTGTAGATATTAATTAATTGACTGAGCCCTTGTGTTTCTCATTAGTCCATTAGTGAAATGAACAAAGACAACGTACATCATTAGTCAGCTTCTTTCTTGTGATACCTCAGCTCCCATTTGTCTACATACTGCACATTATTGGTGGCTGCTAAGATTGTAGATCTCATCTTACTTAAAAAAAATATATATATACTTTTATTGTTTGGGTCTTTATATTTAGATTTTATCTAAAAATTTAACAAAACTCATGAAAAAAACCAATTTAACAAGCTTCATTCCCTATTTTATATTTAACTTTTGTTAAGCAATGTTCTTTACATTTCAAAAGATAATTAAAAAGGTAAAGTTATATAATTTTTTTTAAGCTTATTTTTTACTCTCCTCTCTCCTTATTGGTTTAAAAATAATTAAAAATAATAATATTTAATTAAAATAAAGAAATGTATAGGGAGTTTGATGTTTGATTCATTTTAAAATTAGCTCTTTAAATTTGATAAAGTGAATTTTTCTCCTCAAATTTAACTTTTGTTTGAATTGTCGATTGTGAACGCTCATATCTAGCTACTGTTTTCACAAGCCAAACAACAAGCCTTCCAAATATTTTTCTACTTTAACTAAATATTATTTTGTATTGGTTTTAGTTAACTGCCATGAGTAGTAATACAAACCCTTTCCTCCAACTAATAGTTCAACAACAATAGAGAACAATTTGTACCAAAACAACCTGGCAAAACCAACCAGTAGCAACAATACCAACTACAATTTTTTTTTTTTTTTTGATAATTGCAATACCAGCTACAATTACCATAGCAATTGAAAAACTAACACAAAAATACCACACCAAATCTCCTTACAAAAATACGTTACCAATCATCATCAATCTTGACTCCTAATTTTCCAATTCACATAACATGTAATTTCACATGCAATCAAATTCTGTGGGTATCTTTGGTATGATATTATGTCTCGTAGACATGAGCGAACTTATCTTAATCGATTATTTTTAGATAATTCAACTGTAACTATTATTGATAACTGCTTCTTGATGCCTAAAACCAGTTTCTCTAATGACAAAATCACACCTAACTCCGGCTTAAATGGTTGACATGAGATATAAACTTTGAAGAAAATACAGGTATATGAGTTTCAATATAACTATAAATGAAACAACACAGAATAAATAATCAAGAAGATAAAAGACTGAATATAACAAGGAAATGTGATATTGATTTATTTCCTTGAAATGCAATCTTGCAAAGACTAAAAGTAATAGTAATTTACAGATTATCCATTATATATATATATATATTTTCAGAAATTTGGGGTTCTGGCTAGGTACCCTAAGAGCACTTACATAAACTTTTTTATAACTTCGTTCTAAATATAAGAAAAATCTTTAAAAATTTACAAAAAGTCACATAAAACAACTTCTTATTACTTTAATTCCCTAAACATTGGGTAACATTTTACCTTCAACATCTATTATTTTAAAATTTTAATACAAAATATTTCTTTTTCACCTCTCATCTTTCATTTTTTTTGTCTTTAATTAGGGACTGTGTAGAAGTTTTATAAAAATAAAAAAATTAAAAAATTAAAAAAAAAAAAAGAAAAAAAAGTGAGGGTATATAAGGAACTTATATTTTATAAAGAAATAATATTTTAATAATATAGAGAAAGATAATATAAGTTATTATAAAGTGTATTTTGAAAGAAAAAGTAAAAAATAATTTTATTTCCTAAATTTAAGCCAAAAAAAAATAAAACTGCTGTGAGAGCTTTAAAGTTTAACCCCTCCCCCCTCCTTTGGGCCGGTGTCAAAGCCTGCAAATGCAATTAATAGAAACCGATGACAACAAAAATATAACTAACGGAATAAAGCCCATCAAGCGACCAACTTTGTTTTAGCGTGTCCGTTAAAGTAGACCGGTCCAAATTCTGTTTCCAGCCTACAATTCCCAGTTGTCTGTGAACCCATGACATATGAGCCCACGTCTATCTCATAATAAATAAATAAATAAAACCTTATAATTTATGGATACAAATTTATTCCAAATTGGTTCCAAGGAAATTTTCTTCGACTTACTCTAATAAGTGACAAATGTCATTCAACATGTGACAAGTATCATTCAACATGTTTAGGTTTCTAAAAAATCAATGTTTGGGTTCCTAAGTTAGGGAACTTTGAACTGGAGAATATCTGGTTAGTTATATTTGAAGGATATTTTTGTTATTTCACTTTTTGAGAAGACAAAAATACTCTTTAAATATAACTAACTGCATATTCTCAAATTCAAATGAACTGGAGAGGATCCTAATTTCTAGGTTAGTGGAATAATAATAAATGACTGTTAAGAATATTAAAGTAAAGAGATGAGATAAATTTAATTTCCTCTAAACTAGTTTGGATGAAATTTTCTCTAACCTACTCTAATAAGTGTCAAATGTCATCACTTTCATGTTTTCTTTAATATTTTAACAAATTTTTAATTGTCATTCTATTAACCTAGGAATCCAAACATTAATTTTTTTTTTTTTTTTTATAAACGTAAATATGTTGAATGACACTTGTCACTTATTAGAGCACGTTGAAGGAAATTTTGAGTAATGCTACAAGTCTCTCTTGTGTCCCTCCAAGAATAATATGGCTATTAAAATCACCATTGAGCTTATGATTGATCATTATTGAATTTTGATCAAATGATGATTTTAATAGCCACATCATTCTTGGAGTGACACAAGAATGACTTCTAGAATTACTCAGAAATTTTCTCCAAACCAGTTTCAAAGAAATCTGTGTCCTTAAAAAAAATATATAAGAGATGACATTTGACATGACACTTAATAAACTAAGTTGAAATAAATTTCCTTCAAACCAATTTAAAGAAAATTTATGTTCATAATTTATAAAGAAACTTTGTTGTGGCGTAGACGGCGTGCCGTTTTCCAAGAACTTATCTTGTATCCGTGTTGATGACCACCAACGACGTTTTAATGACAAACTAGTAGCGGATTTTTGACTTGTGTTTGGTGGAGAAAAAAAATTATATAAATAAAAAATTAAAAAAACAAAAAAGAATATTTCCGGCTATTTTGACCGCAAGAGAAGGTACATATGAGCTCATAGGAACATTCTAGACTAGACATCAATAGATTCAAGTTTGTCTTTGAAAATATAATCCAAAATTCGAAAATAATTAAGATATGACAGCTGATTAATTAAAACAGGAAGCCTACAAAGTACAAAGCAACCACATGCTTATTAAAAAAAAAAAAAAAAAAAAAAACAAAGCACATGCCAACCACTTCTAAAACTATTGTGCTTTTACCTCTTCATTCTACTATGCAATTTTTTAATTAAACTGTGTTTTTAGATCTTTTAATTTTGTTAAAGTACCTTATTAATTTGCCATTAAAGTTGTAATATTTCCCTTTTGCCTCTCAAAATAATAATACTAATAATATTGCAAAACAGAAAGACAAAAAAAAAAAAAAAAACCTTTTTTTAATATTTTTGTGTAGTATATTTTTATTATTTTGGTAGGCAAAAGGGGGACATTGTAATCCCAATGATAAATCCAAAGGGTAATGTGAAAAAATTGAGAGGGAAGTATAATTTCCATAAATAAAAAAGATAAGTATAATTTGTACATTTTTTTTAATGTGGAATTAGAAAAATTCTAAATACTTATATTTTAAATTTTTTGTTTTTCTCTTTTAAAAAAGGCTCCTCTTTGTTGTTCTATATCTACTTAAATACTTCCATATTGATTTTGGTGAAAGTAAAATTCAACAAAAGTTATGATTTCCATGAAAAAGCACCGACTTCTCAGCCAAATAAGAAACAAAAATCAAGATATATTTTTGGGTTTAAAAATTAGTTTTTAATCCATCTGAGAGGATATTAACGAATGAATAATAATAATAATTAAAAAAAGGGGCCAATTTTCCAAATTTAAATAGGAATAATAAAAAAAAAAAACAAATCCAAGTTATTCTAGAACTGAAAAACAAGTAAACAAAAAGCTTTTCTTTCCTAACAAGAAACGGAGCAGGACTCCCTCTTTATTATCTATAAATATCCCAAACCCCACGTTACAGATCCCCATACACTACTGCTTCCTTCGGTCTTTAGATTTTGTTTTTCCTCTGCAACAGAACTCAATCTCTTCGTCTTTGCGCTCCTCATCGAAACCATGGCCAACCAAGCTGAATCCTCGGACTCGTAAGCCCCCAACCCAATTCCCAGATCCCCATTTTCTTATTGTTTCTATCCGATCCACATGCGAAATCAATCGATTTTTTTAGTGGGTTTAATCTGATTTTTTTTTTTTCTCTAATTTATTTGATTGTGGGATTTTTTTTTTATTTTTTATTTTTGGATTTTCAGTAAGGGAACGAAGAGAGACTTTAGCACGGCGATTCTGGAGCGCAAGAAGGCTCCCAATCGGCTTGTGGTGGACGAGGCAATCAACGATGACAACTCCGTTGTCGCGCTTCACCCTGACACCATGGAGAAACTCCAGCTCTTCCGCGGTGACACGATCTTGATCAAGGTGAGCTTTTTTGTCCCTATTTTGATTGTTGAAGGGCTTTTGCTTGTGTGTATTGTTGTTGATGTTCTAGGGTTGATTGCTATTGGGATTTCGTGTCGTTGTGTTGAGTTTATGGGAATTAGGGTTTTGCGTGAAGAGTTAGTGTTGTATTTTTATCTGGGTTTATGAATTCTCTGTTGGGTATTTGGGATCTGTGAACTGGTGTGTTTTGGGTATGTTTTTGGTGTTTAAAGTTTGGTTTTTTGAAGTAATTGTCTGGTCTGGTTTTGTTAGTGTTCCGTGGCGGTTATACATTGCTAATATGGTTTACTAAACTGGGTGTCTTATTCAATTGTTTAAGCTAAAGGTAATGTTAACAGAAAATTATAGATTATATCTTTGGAACGGGAATTAGCTATTTAGAGGGCTACTTATGCAATGATTGTTCAAAATTTTTTATGTATATGTTTTGAAATCGTGATTGCTCTCTCAAACACATGCATAGGAATTTACTTCTTTCTGGTTCTCTAACCGAGAAGTGAGATGTGTTCTGGTGGATTTCTACTTGAGTAGTGGTTACTAATAATGAACTCTTTGTCTGGGAGCTTGAGATTATTAAAGGAGACATTTTTATTCTGATTTATATATATTTCTGTGTTGCTTTTGATGCTTAGGGGAAGAAAAGGAAAGATACTATCTGCATTGCTCTTGCTGATGACACATGTGATGAACCAAAGATAAGGATGAACAAGGTTGTAAGAAGCAACCTAAGGGTTAGGCTTGGAGATGTTGTTTCCGTGCACCAGTGCGCAGATGTCAAATATGGAAAGCGCGTTCACATTCTCCCTGTGGATGACACCATTGAAGGGGTCACTGGCAATATCTTTGATGCATACTTGAAACGTGAGTGCCTATCCTTTTCTTCTTTATCTTCAATTAAAAACTGAAGCTAATATATCATGTATGCCCACTTTTTGTTTTTTGTTTTTGCAATCTTACATGTGAATGTATCTGATAAAAAAGAGATGCTATTATAGAAGCTGGATTGTTATATTACATTTATACTTAAAAATTAAACTCTTAAGTTGGAGAAGTTAATTGTACACAAGCAGGAATTTTTGTTCGTAGAAGCTGAATTAGCAACCAAATTATTTGGTTGAGAATTCAGACTACGCAAGGACTTTTAGTGACTTACTAAATAACAGTATATTGAATAAGATGCCGACATAATTTAGAGATATTCTTTTCCAGAATTGGGGCTTAACTTTGCTGTAATATAACTTGATAAAGATCATGCTAGTAGCAGAGATTGCAGTTTCCATAACAGAAAAGCTTATTTCATTCGACCATTACTAGGCACTTGTTTGAGTTGCATAAATAATGTGCAGGATTGAATATTTATGAATTTTCGAAATACCCACATGCTGATTATTGTGCTTTATGAAGGACTATGAATGTGAAGTATACTCCTATTTCTGATCATGCTTCGTTTTCATAATGATTCTGAAGTGACTTCTTGTGGTTCTTGAAGAAGCATCAGTGCAGTACATTTGTAATTGATTTTATGTTGTCTACTTGTCTCTGAAGGGCAATGATTACTTGAGACCTTCTACTTATATTGAACTTCTGCTTCTTTGCTATCATGACATAAGTTTCTTTGTACATAATATTGGTATATTATAAACAACTTTGTGAATATTTTTTTTAATTGTTTTTTCCTGCTCTCTCTCCTTATTTTGATGCAACCCATTTGTTTTGTTCTGTTAGTAGTTGGTACAACATCCAGGCATTGATTGGTTGCTGATTTTTATTTTTATTTGTTTTATTTTTTATGGTGTGAATAATTTCTGTTTATTGATATATCATTTGCAGCTTATTTCCTGGAGGCCTACCGCCCAGTGAGGAAGGGTGATCTATTCCTTGTAAGAGGGGGAATGAGAAGTATAGAGTTCAAGGTTATTGAGACTGACCCTTCGGAGTACTGTGTGGTTGCCCCAGACACTGAGATCTTCTGTGAGGGAGAACCTGTGAGAAGGGAGGATGAGAATAGGTTAGATGAAGTTGGTTATGATGATGTTGGTGGTGTTAGGAAACAGATGGCTCAGATTCGTGAATTAGTGGAGCTGCCCCTTAGGCATCCACAGCTATTTAAATCGATAGGTGTCAAGCCGCCAAAAGGAATTCTGTTGTATGGACCCCCTGGATCTGGGAAGACCCTAATTGCCCGGGCTGTTGCCAATGAAACTGGTGCCTTCTTTTTCTGTATCAATGGACCTGAGATCATGTCGAAATTGGCTGGGGAAAGTGAGAGCAACCTCAGGAAAGCATTTGAGGAAGCAGAGAAGAATGCACCATCCATCATCTTTATTGATGAGATTGATTCAATTGCTCCCAAGCGAGAGAAGACACATGGAGAGGTTGAGAGGAGGATTGTTTCCCAGCTCTTGACACTTATGGATGGATTGAAATCTCGTGCACATGTTATTGTCATGGGGGCTACAAATCGGCCCAACAGCATTGACCCTGCTTTGAGAAGGTTTGGAAGATTCGACAGGGAAATAGATATTGGTGTTCCGGACGAAGTTGGGCGTCTTGAGGTTCTCCGTATTCATACAAAGAACATGAAGCTTGCTGAAGATGTAATGTTGAAAACATTCTTTTTTTTCTTTAAGTCGATGCAAGTTTTTTTTTTTTTTCTTCCATATTTGTATAGGGTTTATTGAATCTAATAAAATATTGTGGTCTTGAATGGAATAGGTTGATTTGGAAAGAATTGCGAAGGACACACATGGTTATGTTGGTGCTGATCTAGCAGCTCTATGTACCGAGGCCGCACTTCAATGCATCAGAGAGAAGATGGATGTGATCGACTTGGAAGATGAGACAATAGATGCAGAGATACTTAATTCAATGGCAGTTACAAATGAGCACTTTCAGACTGCCCTTGGAACTAGCAATCCATCTGCTCTCCGTGAGACCGTAAGTACTTAGCAATACATTATAGGTGACTGCATTTCATTTTCAGTTAGCCAACTTCTCTGTTGAATGGGATTCCTTAAATTGCCTTTTTCTGTTGAACCAGGTTGTTGAAGTGCCTAATTGTAGTTGGGAAGATATTGGAGGTCTTGAGAATGTTAAGAGGGAACTTCAAGAGGTAATTGAAATTGCTGTGTTGGTTTTACGTGTTCACATTCTTTCTTTCATCCCTTTGTAATGTACAGTTCTGATTCCTATACAATTTTGCCATGCAGACTGTTCAATACCCAGTGGAGCATCCTGAGAAATTTGAGAAGTTTGGAATGTCACCATCGAAGGGTGTTCTTTTCTATGGCCCTCCTGGTTGTGGGAAAACTCTCCTGGCCAAAGCTATTGCTAATGAATGTCAGGCAAACTTCATCAGTGTCAAGGGTCCTGAGTTGCTTACAATGTGGTTTGGAGAGAGTGAAGCCAATGTTCGGGAAATATTCGACAAGGCTCGCCAGTCTGCTCCTTGTGTCCTATTCTTTGATGAACTTGACTCAATTGCGACTCAGGTAAGATTGATTCCTTACAATAATGATCAACTTCTTTCTGATCTTGATGACTGATTTCACTATTGGCAATTAGTAAGATATAAGCCTCTAATTTGATATTTTAACTTAGACTATATGCTTCGGCCACTCATTGGCTGGAGTTGTTGCATTGCCTTTTTAACTTGTTGCCTTATCTTTGAAATGTTATACGCCATATCATGCAGAGAGGTAGCAGTGTTGGAGATGCTGGGGGTGCTGCTGACAGAGTTTTGAACCAACTCTTGACAGAAATGGATGGCATGTCTGCAAAGAAAACTGTTTTCATCATTGGAGCCACCAACAGACCAGACATTATAGACCCTGCACTTCTGCGTCCAGGACGTCTTGATCAGTTGATCTACATCCCTCTCCCTGACGAGGATTCCCGCCATCAGATCTTCAAGGCTTGCTTGAGGAAGTCTCCAGTCTCCAAAGATGTTGATATCAGGGCCCTTGCCAAGTACACTCAAGGCTTTAGCGGTGCTGACATTACAGAGATATGCCAGCGTGCATGCAAATATGCCATAAGAGAGAACATTGAGAAAGTATGATTCTACCCCTCCCTTTTTTTTTTTTTTTTTTTTTCTCCTGCCTTCTCAGTATCTGCTTCAATAATTAATTTAATTTATACCCATGTTTCCACTAAATTCAATTGAACGAGCTAATAAGTGGATTTTCTTTTTTCTTGTATTCTGCAGGATATTGAGAGAGAAAGGAGGAGAAGGGATAATCCTGAGGCAATGGAGGAGGATGTTGAGGATGATGTGGCAGAGATCAAGGCAGCCCATTTTGAGGAATCAATGAAGTACGCTCGGAGAAGTGTGAGCGATGCCGACATCCGCAAATACCAGGCATTTGCTCAAACATTGCAGCAGTCGAGAGGATTTGGATCCGAGTTTAGGTTTGCTGATAACACTTCTGGTGCCGCTGCCGCGGATCCTTTTGCACCTGCTGCCGCCGCGGCTGACGAAGATGACCTCTACAGTTAGTTAAAAATTTAATTATCATGTGTGTTTTTGTCTTTATTTATGTTTGACATTACTGGCTTGACATGTATTTGCAAGTCAGTATAATGTGGTGAAAGGTGTTATTGAATTTTGCCCTTGCGTCCATGGTGGCCTTGGCTACACTTAAGTTTAAACGACAGTTTACTATAATGGATAATTCCAGACTTTAACAAGTTATAGTATTGTTTGCTTTTAATTATCTTGATTACCAGTTACAAGGTTTTCTGTATGTATGTATCTCTATCCACTATCCACCTTGTGTGTGTTTCTTCTTCAACCCTGAAGAATAATAAAGTTGTAAAATTGGTAAGAATTTTCCGTTACTTTTTATTATAAAAAATTGCAAATATTCTGTACAAATTCAGTTAAATCTTGACCAACGCTGGAATTTTTGCAATTCTTTTTTTCTTTTTTTTAAAAAAAAAACAAATTGAGGTAATTTGATAATTTTAACACCCTTCTATTAAGATTTAACCCAAAAAAAAAAAAAAGAACTCAGAGAGATTACTTTGAAAAAAATTGTAAGTTCGATACACTTTAATTGAGAATTTTTAAACTTTAAGGAGGTAAATATTGCAAACGTGATTAGAGTCCAAGGGGGTTGAGTGAAGTTTTCCCTTTTAAAAATTAATTTTGTTTTATTAAACAAAAAAAATAGTTTTGTATTGCCCAAAGTTTATAGATAAATATATATATATTTTTTGGCATATTAGAATTTAATTTAGAAATATTTGTGTTGCTCAATGTTTACAATTCTATTTGTAATTTCATATTACAATTTGCAAGTGTATTTAGTTCAAAACTTGGATTAAGCCCATCTAAAAAAACTCATAAAAAGATTTTTTTTTTTAAAAAAAAAAAAACAGGTCATATAAATTAAGTTCATAGTAAAAAAAAAAAAAAAAAAAAACTCAAATGCAAAGCCGATGTCACATGTAGTTAATTAGTAAAAAAAAACCTTGAGTTATTGACGAAATCTGCAAAGTATAAATAAAGGTTTTATCCGCCCATATAGTGATGTTTACACTCCTAATGACAATCAAAAGATATGACGCATGCAATTATTAATTAAGGTATAGAGAGATTAAAAAAGTAAAATAAGCTTCCCTGAATTTAGATAGATAAAATGGGTTAAAAAATTCCAAAATGTTTCTATGCTTATTATTGTTCAAGCAGCCATAGTAACTTGATCCATCCCCACCTTTTTTAAAAAAAAATAAAAAATAAAAAAAAAAAATAAAAAAAATTATTATTATTTTGTACTTGGCAAGACAAAATATTTTATTGCATTAATAGGAAATACAAAGAAGTTCCAAGTTATAATACAAGGAAACTAAAAAAAATAAAAATAGGGTCTTCTACAACCATCCTAGCCTAACCAGTACAGGGGAAATATGCCAGGCTTGGAAATGTGCTAAAGCATGATCCAAAAGGAGTGGCAAAAAGGCTTGTAAGTTGACAGAAATATGTGCATAATTAAGTTAATCGAAAAATTATGAGTTTATTTATGTGTCATAATTGATTATCTGTTTTTGTTTTGAAAAGAAATAACAGGTAATTGAAAAAAGAAAAAGAAAACAAAAAAACTATTGAATCAACAATCAATATAATTTACTTTGTTAAATATCTATGATATAATGTTAAATATATTGTTGAAATATATTGGAAGTGGAAGAATGAGAGAGAGAGAAGAGAGAGCGGGAGTATATGTAAGGACTACATTGTATTGAGTAGTGATATGTAAATGAATACAGAACCCTCTATTTATAGAGGCTATGAGTGATAGGCAAGTAACCCTAAACTAATTAAGGTATGAATTAAACCCTAATAGGAAAGACAATAAACCCTAGAATAATATATAAAATATTTTAACATCCCCCCCTCAAACTTAATGTATAAAATTGAAGTTAGAAAAATAAAGGAAAAGATTTTTTTTTTCGGTCGCCGGAAAAATCACCGAAAAGTTGCCGGAGCGGTGGTTGGAGGCAGGCGGCGGAGCAGTAGGTGGCAGTACCTGGTTCTAACCCTTTGAATTGGGTTGAAAAGCTGGACTCTGAGTGATTTCTCAAATACTCAAATATCCCCCCTTAAACACAAGGCAAGGTGCAAGCTTAGTTTGGGAAAAGCTTTTTTTTATTTTAAGTCCGCTGCAAAAATGCTAGAGCAGTGCCCAAACATGGGCGGCCAGAAGCTGAGGACAGCGGCTGATGGCGGCATCTTGTGGTAGCTTGGGCTGAAGCCTTGGATCCATTGAAATGGATTTCAAAATTTGGGCTTGGAGACTTGAAGAACTTGGGCCAGTTATATGGGCCAATATTTTGACAAAAAAACCCATGGACCATTAAAATGGTTGACCCAAAATTATATGAATCGGGTCTAACCCATTGAACCGGGTTGACAAATTTGGACCGGTTTGACAGATGGATCCGATTAAATTGGTTCGGATTTTAAACCCAATGACCCGGTTAGAAACCGGTATTGGAGAGATCCGATTTGAAACCGATAACTCGATTTAGAAACCGGTTTTGGATCAGGTTGGAGCGCCTTGGATGGATCCGGTTTAAACTCGATCACCCAGTTAGAACCAGATTTAGATCGGGTTGGACGACTTCGCCTGATCCGGTTCAGGAATGGATTGGACCGAATCGGATTTGAAACCTGCTAGCTCGAGTCGAGGCAATTTGGATCCGATTGGATGAATGGGCCGGTTTGAATTGAGCCAAAATGGCTGAAACCCATGGACTGATTGAAAATGGCTCTGACCCAAAATAGATGATCCAATTCTAACCCGTTGGGTTGGGTTGAAGATATTGGTTCCGGATATGATTTTTTTTTTTTTTTTTTTGGAGATGACACGTGGTAGAGGAGCTAGGGTTGACGTGGCGGGTTCTCTGGAGGACACGTGTCAGCAAAAGGAAGAGAGGAACGTCTAGCGCGTGTAGTGCACGCGCCAAGGGCTGGTTGCCATGTGAGGCGTGTGCATCTCAAGCGCCACAAGGGTTAAGTGGCGCGTGCAGCGCGTGGGTGCGTAAAGCCCACGCACAGACCTTTGGCCGGAGCGTGGCGGCGATCTTAACGGATTTGAGACCATCGACGACGGATCTACCGAACGAAGCGAAAACCACGAAGATTTGACAAAAGTTGCTGCACATGGAGAAGCAGCAACCACACGTGGAGGCGCGTTTATTGGTGGATAGAACCTTCTGGTTGCGCGTGGCGGCGAGTGGAAGTTTGGACGCTCCAGATCTCTTTGGATCCGAACTTGGAAGTGTCTGATTTGCTGTTTGGGGAGGAGCGTGTTGCTCCGGCAGGAGCTTTGGATGTGCGATTAGCTAGGGCAGAAACTCCAGAGTGGCTCGGAGGGCCGATGACAGCGAATCTTCCACAGATCTGTTGATTCGAAAGAGTAAAAGAGATTTTGAGCGGAAAACCACTTGGTGGCGCACAGACGACCGGAGTTGGTGGGTCGCTGAAGGGAGCGCTGGATTGTGAGTGGAAAATCGCTTGACGGCTCACCGAGGACCTGATTTGGGAGGTCATCGGAGGGAGCACTGGATTGTGAGCGAAAAACTGCTTGACGTCTCGCCGACAAACTAATTTGGGAGGTCGCCGGAGGGAGCGTTGGATTGTGAGCAAAAACTGCTTGACGGCTTGCCAACGACCTAATTTGGGAGGTCGCCGGAGGGAGCATCGGATTGTGAGTGGAAAACTGCGTGGCGGCACGCCGACGATCTGAGCTGGGAGGTCGCCAGAAGGAGCGTTGGAAAACGTTAAAAAAGTTTATTGAAGGTGGCTCTAATACCATGTTAAATAGGTCTGATACCATGTTAAATATATTGTTGAAAGGGAAAAATTCACTTTACCCCCCTGAAGTTTCAAGGCTTTTCAATTTTAACCCCAAAGTTTAAAAATTGGCAATATACCCCCCTAACGTTTAAAAAATTTTCAATTTAAACCTCTCGTTACTAATTTCCGTTAAATTGGATAAAAATTTTTTTTTAAAAAAAGGAAAACTTCAGAAAGTCCCCCTCGAAACTTCCAGCCGTTTTGACAAGCACCCCCTTAATTTCTAAAACTCTCACTTAGGCTCCATAAACTTTGGTTTGCTCTCACTTTGGACCCTTTTAAGGTTAAAGTCAAACAATTTGACTTTTTATACCCATTTTAGCCTCTCCCAAAATTACGTCGTTTTGTGTCCTAAAACTACAACACCTACCCAGCCCAAAACAACGTCGTTTTTTGCATTAATTTTTTTTTTTTAAAAAAAATAAAAATAAAAGCAAAATATTAAAAAAAAAAAAAAAAAAACGAAATCGGGGTGGCTGGACCACCCCATTTTTGGCCAAGGGGAGTGGCTAGAGCCACCCTCTGGCCGATCTGGGGGAGGTCGAACCACCCCCATGGCCAAGGAGGTGGTCCGACCACCCACTTGGCCAAAAAAAAAGGGGATTGGGTGCTTTTGGGAGTGGCCGGACCACCCCCAAGGAGTTGGGGTAGTTTCGGCCACCTCTAAATGCACCCGATTCCCCCTTCCCCCCCCCCCCCCCCCTCCCTCCCCTCCCCGTTTTTTTTTTGGCCTTTCCGGGGTGGCTGGACCACCCCTTGGCTGGCCAGGGGGTGGCTGAAGCCACCCCGATTTCGGGTTTTTTTTTTTTTTTTTTTTTTTTTTTAATATTATGCTCAAAATGACGTCGTTTTGGGCTGGGTGGTGATGTAGTTTTGAAGCCCAAAACGGTATAGTTTTGGAGTCCAAAACGACGTAGTTTCGGTTGAGGGTAAAATGGGTGTAAAAAGTCAAATTGTTTGACTTTAACATTAAAAGGGTTCAAAGTGAGAGCAAACCAAAGTTCAGGGGGCCTAAGTGAGAGTTTTGAAAATTCAGGAGGTGCTTGTCAAAACGGCTGGAAGTTCAGGGGGGCTTTTTGAAGTTTCCCCCATCAAAAAAAAAAAAGCCTGAGAGTAATTACGTAATTTCATAGATTTCCGTTCAATTTGACGAAAATTAGTAATAGAAAGTTTAAATTGAAAATTTTTGAAACATTAGGGAGGTACATTGCCAATTTTTAAACATTGAGGTTCAAATTGAAAAACTCCTGAAACTTCAAGGGGGTAAAGTAGATTTTTCCCTTGTTGAAATATATTGGAAGCGGAAGAATGAGAGAGATAGTGGAAGCATATGTAAGGACCACATTGTATTGAGTAATGATATGTAAATGAATACAGAGACCTCTATTTTTAGAGAGGTTATGAGTGATATGCAAGTAACCCTAATAGGAAAGACAATAAACCCTAGAATAATATATAAAATATTCTAACCTACTTAAGAAAAAAAAAAAAAAAAAAAAAAACCATCAATATCATGTTGCCAATAAAAAGAAAAAAAAAAAAAAATCAACATCGTGAACTAGACTCGGCATTTGCTTTCACTTAATCACATTCCTAAACCAAAACGATAAAGTAGCTAAGAAACCTAGCAATTTAGTAAGTTTTGTGTTGTCTCTCAATGTAAATGTGCCATGTATGGAGGTCTAAAACTACATGCGAGCATTATTAGCAGTCTCACCAAAATAATAAAAAGTACACTTTTCTTTATTTTAACTACTCACTTTTTCAGAGCACACACAACAGCCTCACCATTTTAACAATCAACTTTCACTATTCTATTTAAATAATATTATTTTTCAAATATTTGTTTATTATTTCTCTAACTTTTATATTTTTGAATATTTGTATTTTTCAAAGAATTGCATTTTAGGGGAGAAAGAAAACAGAGTTTAATATATTTTTTAGGGAAAACTTCACTAAAGACCCCCGAACTTTCACCCATTTTGAAATACCCCCCATAAACTTCAAAATCTCTCAATTTAGTTCCCTAAACTTTCAATTGCTCTCAATTTGGACCCCTCTGTCAAATTTTAAACATTACATGATGTTTATACCCCTGACTTTTGTATAAAATTTCAACTTCCAAAACGTTTTTTTATTTTAAAAAAAAAAACAAAAATCAGGGATATTTTGGTCTTTTTGTATTTTTAACGGCTAAAATTGACGGAGTGGTCCAAATTGAGAGCAATTGAAAGTTCAGGGGACTAAATTGAGAGATTTTGAAGTTTAGGAGGGTATTTTAAAACGGGTGGAAGTTCGGGGGTTTTCAGTAAAGTTTTCCCTATTTTTTATTCAATTTGTGAGTGAATGAGTACTGTTCACTCATTATTATTTTTTGGAAAATTATATCAAAATACCTTGGGTAAACGCGCCAAAATTTTTTTGTCCCTAAGTTCTGTTTTTTTTTTTTTTTTTTTTTTTTTACAATTTACTCCCTGCGTCAATCGAAATGCCAAGAAAATTCATATCGTCAAATTTTTTTAATTGCCGTTAGATTGGTTGAAGCACACCGTTTTGCCACGTCAGCATAACAATTTTTTTTTTTTATAAATTTAATTTAAAAATTTAATAAAAAATTAATAAAATTATTTTTTTAAAAAAAATAGAAGGGGTGGCTGGAAGCAACCCTAGGGTGGGCAGGGGTGGGCAACCCTAGGGTGGGCAGGGGTGGGCAACCCACCCCTGGGGTGGTTTGGGGTGGCCAAGGGTGGCTTCTGGCCACCCCTTCTATTTTTTTTTAAAAAAAAATTTATTAATTTTTAAATTAAATTAATAAAAAATTATTATGTTTAAATGAAAAAACGGTGTGTTTCAACCAATCTAATGGTAGTGTAGAGATTTTCTTGGCATTTCGATTGACCCTAAGAGTAAATTGTCAAAAAAAAAAAAAAAAAAACTTAGGGACAAAAAAAATTTGGCGCGTTTACCTAAGGTGTTTTGATATAATTTCCTTTTTTTTTATTTTTTTATTTTTATATATATTTTTTTAAAGTAGTAAGGCTGCAAGGGAGGGTTTTAGGGCCTTTTCACCAAATTGACTCACCATTTTAACCAAAAAAAAATAGTTTTGGTGATATTGTTAATAATGTTCTAACAATTAAGTTAATTAACTCTATTTATAACACCTCCAAAGGGCCATAATACAACAAAATTAGTTAAGAGAAGGGGAGGAGGAAGAAAATGAAGAAAGAGAAGGTTAGAACTATAGAAGAGGAAGAGGATTTATTGAATATTGCGTTTTGTCAAAGCTTTAGAGCCTGTCTGGGATTGTGTTTGAGAAATAGAGTTTTTAAGTAAAAAAAAGCTTTTAATCCAAAGCTTTATTTTTAATCTTTTGCCAAAAGTGTGTTTTGACTATTTTTAGGCTTTTTAGACCTTTAAAAATGCTTTTAATTTTTTTACTAAATAAATACTTTTTTCTTCAAACGGACTTTTTGAGTGTTAAAAAGTATTTTTAAGCTCCTCAAACGCAATCCTAAACATGCAGTCCTCAATATTAGAACAATATCTATAATATGTACATTCTTTGCTTACATAAAAAAAAAAAAAGCAAATAAATAAAATGAAGAAGGGGGGCACAGAGAGATGAAAATGAAAAGAAATGGAAGAGTCAAACTGCCGAAGAAGGAATGAAACTTTTTGAAAAACAATAATGGATAGGAAAAGGAAATTAAAAGAGTTGTAGAGATTTGTTGAACAATGATCGAAATATTATTTTTTTAGTCCATAAATAGTGATGCAATTCCTACACAAAGTTCAATTTCCACATATGACAGGTGACAGACGTCTTGAAGCTGAAGGAGTTGCTTATTTTTATAATTTTATTATTTAAATTTCTGTGTTCGAAGTATTTATCATTTATGTTATTTTAGAAATAATTAAGTTTATCAAATAAGAGTTACTGCCTATATGTATCAATGTAACCGAGTTTATTTTAATTAATTAAAGTATTCAAGTTTTATGGCAATTATTTTGAGATGGATTTTTCTTTGGGAGGTGTGACTCAACTACTCTAAGCGGTGAGACTCTACCAAAATCTCATTGTTGACCTGTGAGACTCTAATCAATGTAGTTTTATCCTTATTTTCTATTGTTTTTTTCCGTCCTACGTCAAATAGCCTTATGCAATTTGTAAACATGATCAAAACAACTCCCATTCATATTTATCCATGGAGAAATTATGCATTTGAGACATCTAGTTATTTTATTAGTCAATCAAAATGTAGAACACATGTTAGAGAATAGCAATGTGGGTTTGTCCCACATTGCTTAAGTGTTGAGAATGCATTTCTATTGGCTCATACAAATAAGCCTCTTCTTAGGCTTGCCTCACATTGCTTATGTATGAGAATTTCTCTCCCTTTGGTTTCTATATATTGAGGCCTCCTATGTACTATCAAATCATTTTTAATAAAAATAAGATGTAGTTTATAAGACTTTGTGTGTGGACGTAGGCAAAATGCTAAACCACCTTAATCTTATTGTCTCTTTTATTATTTTTTATAATTCCGCATTTATGTATTTCTCATATTGTGTATTTCTGCAACATCAGCAGGAATTAATGGTTCTAATTGTGGAAGAATTGATGAATGGGGCTGAAGATTTCAGTAAAATCGATGCCATCCTTTAATTCAAATTCCTTGGTTACACAAGTCGTGACCTTAAATCTGTCAAGGGAGCCATCTACTTGTTGGTGATGTTCTTCACTCACAGCTTGACCCCATTGATCAGAAGACTTAACTACCTGAGAGAAATTAGATGGTGTGGCTGGAAAGGTAGTAGAATGGAGAGCCATCAGAGGATGTTTGGTGGAATAATATAATTGTGTGATCCATAACGAGTTATAGTGATCATACGATGAGAAGGAACCGGCATCATCTTTAACTGCTGAGGTGGATGATGCTGATGATGTGGATTGTGTTGAGGTGCAATAATGTTGCTTTTCTCACGTTGATGATTCTCAAAACATGTCTTGTAGAGTGCGATTTAGCAGATTGTATGTATTTTTTACCGTGGAGAGATGTTGGGGATCCTCTGTTTCACTTGAGGATATTTAAAAACCCAAACATATTTGTCTTGTCAGGCCAACATTAGCCGTTGTTGTTGTGGCTATATTTGAGGGCAACAAGATAAGTGGTGGGAGGTGGACAGTAGCCCAAGGCAAGGTTTTGGAATGCAGGCCAAAGGGTGTCATGTCCCTCAAAGCAACGCAGGCATAGGTAGGGATGAATGGGAGGGAGGGAGCCTGCAGATTGTGATAAGAAATAATTTGGCTAAGTTTGCTGGGGGGAGGTTCTGATTAGACTAAGCCTCTTAATGGGGTGCACCCCCCCACATGAAAAATACTGATTAATGGGTCCTGATCATAATGCTATTCAATTTGTCTTCAACCCCCACCCAAAATGATTATTGTAAATGCTCTTTGCAACCTCTTACAAATCTAGTCTGAACTGGGGAGGCCCAGAGCCCTTCCAAAAGTATATCATAGATAGCTAGGGCTAGTGTTTAGATGCTTTGGAACTTTCGCGTTTGGCAGCTCCATTTATGGCATGTACGTTCTGTCTATATTTGTCTAATATATCATAGTTTCACAAATGTAAAATCATTTGCTAAAAATATCGGGTTCATTTGCTAACATTGTTTTTATAATATGCTTTGATTGAAAGGTAAAGTAATTTTGAGTGTTTAAAGTTATTCGTTAATGTTTTATTTTTTAAATAAAAAAAAAAGTAGAAGAAGGTGTTTGCTAATGATGCCATTTTTTTTCCTTGGAAGAAATAATTTATAAAAAATTAGAAATGTCAGAAAAAGTGACCTTTGTAAAATAAATGTGTCAGTAAGCTTTTTAAAATAGGTTATCACATACACTCAAATTAATCAGCCTAGTGGGTATGTCCCTACTTCAATTAACTTTTTGAAATCCAACAGAAATAACTTTAGTCCAAAAGGTCACTCTTCCACCTGCATGATTGAATTGAATTCGATATTATTCCACATATATATTTTTCTATTCTAGTATGTTCTCTTGTATTTTAATTTTTCACATTTTTGACTTGAAGATCGAGTATATATATATATAATGAAGGAAAACATGAGAAAAGTTGTAAAAATGGTGACATGACATTTTGTGATTGATTAGCAGGTAAAATGTTACTATATATGGGTTTTATTTTTATTTATTTATTTATTTTTATATGTCAACATAAAAGAATAAAAAAATTCAAACTAATAACATTCGCTTCATAATACGTAATTCTCAACTGATTAAGCTATTCTTTGGGGATACATTACTATATATGTTAACTTTTACATTTTAGATATGACCATGGGTCCGTGAATGATTAAATGTTAAAAATTAGCCTTTAAAGAGATTTCAGGCTCTTTTTTTTTTTTTAAAAAAAGAAAAAAACATTAACAAACAAATCAATATATAAAACACTTGTAAAACATTTAAAACCACTTTCAGGTTTTATATCAAACCACAACAATTTTTTTTTTTAATTTTTTTTTAATTCCTGAAAAACATTGTCAAACGAAAAGCTTTGGAATGGAAACGAAGGCAATGACACTCACCTATATATAACATGCATGAAATATGAGTCATACTTGATTATGGCATCTTATTTAGTTCTTGCACACTTTGTTTGACTATACATGGACACGATACAGATGCATGCATACATGTGACATACATCATGAATCATGATCATCCCGACTCTTTTTCTTTCTCTGAATTATGCTGCAAAACTTTTATGAAACAAACGAAACACAGCCTTGTGTTTCTGAGATGCTGGGACATGGTTGGTTGGCAACCATGTATGTAATGCATTAGAGGAACCATATAATGGTAACAAAAAACATCAAATCATATCATATACCATAATAATGATGGTGTGAGAAGCACATCATGTATTGTATATCAATCATGTCTGGGGGGCATACCGTGTGCCCCGGCCCCACCACATTTCTCATCCTCCCTCTTTTTCCATCCATTTTACAATGGGTCCCCCAATACCAAAATAATTTGATTCGGCCAGCAAGATTAATCACCTCAATTTCTCTTCCTTCACCCACCTAATAAAATTAAATAAATAAATAATTTCACTTAAACCTTTTGAACTATTATGCATTTTAAGAAGACTCTTTAAATTTTAAAATTTCTCGATTTCACCCCATGAACTTTTAATTTGATGCAAGTGACCCATTTCATCAATTTTTTCTGTTAAATCCTAACAGAAACCATTAAAAATGCCAAATTACACTTCAATTTTTGGGAGTTTTTTTTTTTTTTTTTTTTCAATTTAAAATTAAGAATAAATTTAAAATTTTATAAAAGTTTTAAGGGCATAAAAGTTATTTCATTACCTTTATCGTCCAAAAATTAACCAAAAAAAAAAAAAATTACATCGAATTAAAAGTTTAAGGATAAAATTAATATATTTTAAAATTTAAAGGTGCTTTCGAATCATTCTGGTTAAGGGTCTTTGTCAAGTTTTTTTTTTTAAAAAAAAAAAACCAAAAAAACCAAAAGACAAAAAACACCTTCTATCCTTTCAGGCTCGGAGGCCGATTGTCGCCACGATGGCATTACTATATATTTTGCTAAAATAAAATCTGAATCATGGGACAACTGACAAGTGGTTGTCGAAGATAAACTAAGAAGAAATTATGTAGGGGGGGGGGCCCGGGGGGTGGGGGGGAGGGGGGTCCCTCATTTCGCTGCTTATTCACTGTGCGGTACTTTTTGTGCACCCACACGTGCGTTTCCACGTGGATGGGGTTGCAGTGTTCGTACGTAGAAACACTGTGATCTCCCTGCAGAAAGAAAAGCGGTAACATATATTTCAACGGTGTCAGAAGTGCACGTGTTAACCCTCCAACTGGGTCCCCCCATTTAAATTAACTTCCGCCTTTTTTTATTTTTATTTTAGAAAAAAATTCATATCTTTTAATAAAATAAAATAAAATAAAAAGATAATCTCAATTACCGACTACAATAAACAAAATAATCTTCGATCCAAATATTTTTAAATCTTGGTGTGTCGTATGTATCGATATTACATACTATTTAGTATCGTCTTGAAATTATTAATCAACTGTTCATATATCGACTTCACAACTAGTCAGATTACACATGCTTCAATTACTGTTAAGTTAGTTAATTCTTTATTTCTAATTAATCATGATTATAACTTTCACTATTATCGATGCCTCTTAATTGTTTTAAAAGTATATATATCACAATTTTAAATTTGTTATATTATTTAATTGTTACTAATAAAATTCTCATTAAAAATCATGTAATCTCTATTATAAAATTAAACAAAATATTTTTTTAAAAAAATATTATTATATTATTACTTTTTTATTTTGTATTATATCAAACCAAGACACATAATTTTGGAAAAAGAATTTATAGTATTTGGAAATGTGGGTTTTTAGCCTTTAAATTTTCCTAAATACATTTCACAATGAGACAAGCTGGCTCTCTAATTCATAAGTTTTGAAATTCTACAGTAAACACACAAACAAACTTTTATATATATTGCCCATCAAACAATATTTCTCCCTATTTTTTCCTACTTTCCACTCCGCTCATGACGCTATAATGAAAAGGGTTATAAGAAGGATCTTTCTCACTCTTGATTTGAAGAGAAGAATTAGTAAACGATCTTAAAAATGAAAATGGGGTGAATTCCCCAACAACAGACTTAAAATAAAATATAACAATGCAAAAATCTAAAATAAAAATAAAAAATAAATAAAATAAAAAAGGAAATTGGGTCGAAGTTAGGTTTGCTGTTGTTTGAAAATGATAACAAGGATATGTATGTTTATCTGCCCCAGCGAAACTGTCTGATATATTGGTCGTACAAACAAGTGTTGTGTCAATAGTTGTCTTTGATAACATCACAATGTCACATACACTTGTAAGTTTTAATTCAAATAATGTAAATACAAATTTTCAAGATTCTCTTTGTGGAAGCAAACATGTTCATGCACTTTCATCAAACATAAAAGCTAATATGTTTTCTTCACCTGCCTTGGATAGACTAAATCCACTTTAACTCATCACCATGTTCAATGTTCAATGTTCAATCATGATTAATTGATTAAGAGTATGTTTTCAAGCTCGCTCTCTAATCGTAAAAGTCATTTTCATTATATAATTACTAAAATGAATGCCGATCTAAGTTAGAGTAATACTCTACCTTCTTGTGTCCTCGTCTTACTCCAATAATGATGTGGCTTCTAAATTTATCATTGGACTTGTGATTGATCATTATTGAAATTTGATTAAATGTTGATTTTAAAACCCACCTCATTCTTTGAGTGGCACATAAGGAACACAAAAGTGACTTTTAAAATTAATTCACATGCATGAGATATATAGCAGCAATTAATAATCAATTCAACTATGAATTATTTTCTCATCCCTTGCATTGCATGAGATATATATATAGCAGCAATTAATAATCGATCTGGACCATCAAATTTTTGTTGCATATAAAGAAACATTTAACCGAAAGATGGTGGGGTTTGAGGACACAAGACCATATATCAAGAACTAAGAAAACTTAGAGGACGGTCCAAAAAAGATAATTCTCAAAATCCATGCTTGCTCTTGTCGTCTGATGTTCCCTTAGCATAAGGCCCATGGTGATCGATTAGATTGTCAGAAATCAGAATTGACAAATAATACATCATTTTGGGTGCACAGCTAGCCTTATATATATATATATATATATATATATATATATATATATATATATATATATAATTCATGCATTTAATTAAGGAGTTATTCAATAACAGCTTGTTTTATTTAAATTGCTGTTAGGAGTATTCCAACTTTTATTATAAGTTTTTTTTAAAAAAAAAAAAAAAAAAAAAATTATATGACAATTTACTAATTATCAACCATAAACTCTTAATTATTTTATTAATTATAAACTATTATATCAATTTGTATGAAAAACATATTAAAAATTGTAGCACTCGAAACATTTTTTATTTATTTATTTATTTTGAATACTATGGAAAAAATAGAAGATTTGAGCGAAGAAAAGAAGATTTAAAAGTGCCCATGGAAAGTGATCAACAAATTAAGACAAAATTTGAACCAAATTGAGTACGCACATAAAAGAACAATATCACTGAAATGGCTGGCTACTCGATCTCTCTTACAGGCAAGTTACATATTATTCTTTTAACCTTCTTTCTTTTTTTGCAAATTCAAGCTTATTAATAAGGTGATGGTGAAAATTATTAACAAAAGAAAATAAGATGAATAAAGATATTCATTCAAGTAAGATGTGGTTAACCCACACTGATCTAATATGTACTAATTAAAAATTTATTAACGTGCATGGTTCAAACCTAAAGGATATATAACATTTTCCTCGTTCATTTGGAATCTCATTAAAATAATTAAATCAACATTATTCATAATGAGAAAAGTACACAATTGTGAAGCATATATATATATATATATATATATATATATATATATATATATATATAATATCAAATTCTCCTCATGCCTGTATTATATATAACTGTTTGTTGCACGCTAAAATAGCTTTGTAAAATGGTCTGATCGATTGACAAGAAAAGAAGAAGAGGAAGAAAGAAGAAGAAAATCTAGTACAACGACAAATTTATTTGATGTTTCTTTGTTTTATCTACAAATAAATAGTGTTTTTGTGTGAAAAAAAAAAAGAAAAAAAAAAGAAGCTTTTTTTAAAAAAAAAAATTCTATATTACTGTATGGAGAATAATAAATCAAAGAAATCGGAATCGGCAGGCTAAGACCAGTAACAGAGTTAATTAATAAAGATCTGAAAAGATTTTGAGTCTCATTTTCATTTAAAATCCTTTTAAATAAAAAAAATAGAAATTAGATGAAATATATATAATATAAATAAGCCTGATATAAAAATAAAAAAAATAAAAAGAAAAAAAAACCCACCTTGAGAATTTGATAAGAATTAAAGCAGAAATCATCTGATCCGTACTTGAGTTCACAGTTGCATCCTTGAATTCATCTGATCATTACTTCAAAAGAAAAGGGTCGACAAATGGGAGCAGAATATATAAAGAAACAATAAAATCCACAGTAAGCCTTAAAAAATAACATATCATTGAAGTGAAGTTATAGAAATTAACCAAGCAGCACCCTTGTTTGTTTTCTAAGAAAATACAAGACAAAAGGAAACAAAACTAGACCTCAACAGATCTAGAAGCCATGATTTGATATAATAATTAAGCCAATTCCTTAACATTATATAATTTTGA
This sequence comes from Corylus avellana, assembly GCF_965113065.1. Lineage (NCBI taxonomy): Eukaryota > Viridiplantae > Streptophyta > Magnoliopsida > Fagales > Betulaceae > Corylus > Corylus avellana. Next base: position 16,503,492 of record NC_142499.1, read on the forward strand.
TTAATTAATTAATGTCAAAAAAGAAGAAGCTACAGTTTCTAACATACCCAATTAAGCACTCATAATTACATATTTATATGGCTAGACTAATTTCTCTAAACCCAATTAATTAACCAACACGCCCCGACTGCCGGCCGCCTCAAGGTTCGCCGCGGTCGCGCCAACAGACGAGCATTGCTATGCAACGGCGGAGTATGTAGAACTTGGCTCGCTGCTTCTTCACAAGATGGCTGCACTTCTGGCCAAACGATCTGCAGGGCTCGCAGGCGTGGTCTTCGTTGTTTAGGTGGCTCGTGCTGCTCTCTTTGGCTGCCATCAAAGTTGTACTAATAGGTGTTAATTTCCTACTACTTGGAGTGGATATAAAAGGCAGAGCTAGCTGGGGAGTTTTGCTTTATATATATATATATATATATGCATGATAAATTGGTCAGAGAGGTCGGCTAGGTATGGAGTAGAAGCGTTGCGCCCACCAGTGTCAGGGAGGATGGTGCTGCATATATATATATATATATATAGAGAGAGAGAGAGAGAGAGAGAGAGAGAGAGAGAATATAGTGAGAGAGAGAGAATATAGTGCTGGCTGCATATATGCCATCTCTCAGGTGAATGCTATACATGAATTTTTACCATAAGAGTATATATAGGAGGGGAGTAAAAAGAAAAGATGAAAATGGAGGTTTACCGCTTTGGGAAAGCATCGAGGCTGGGTGGGTGTTTGATGATGTTAATGTTGTAGCCCTGGTCATAATCTCACATCTGTACCATTCCCAACATGCAAGTCAGAGATTCTGTGCGTGGGGCCTGCCACGTGCTAAAGCCAATTTCAGTTAGGTCTTGTGTTTCAACGTTCTCCAACGTTCCTTTTTTTTTTTTTTTTTTTTTTTAAAAAAAGAAGAATTTTAAATTAGTGTTTGTGCTCAAATTAAATACATTAGACCTTCGATAATAATTTGTTAATTTTATGTTAAGTTTACTGGTTATGTCAAAAATTATCAGGTTTTATGTCACGTGTCAAGTTTTAGTCGTGTTGATATATGTGTATGAGATTATATAAAGATTAATTATAAGCCGATTTATTTAATTAAATTGATCAGTCTTCTCAACATAGTCTACTAATTCTTTATTGGTTTTACAAACCGTGTAAAAAATTATCAACCCTTATGTCGCGTATCAGGTTTGGGTCTTGTCGAACCATGGGTATAAAACTATATATGTCAACTTTGTTGGAGTTATTCCACATTGGTTGTAGAAGGAATCAATGGTCAGTTTATAAGTATGAGGAAAAGTCTCACCTCTTGAGTTAGCTTTTGGAGTTAAGAAAGGCCCAAGACCACCCAACACTCGTATTAGAGCTCAGGTTCAACCAACAAGTCTCGACCCAACTCTCCATGGGAGAAACGAATGGCTTGGAGGGATTTCTTTTAACCTAGTCTATAAAAGTGACATGTGGCATTGAATATGTAAAAAACACATATTTTTTTAGAGGTTTGATACAGACACAACATAAACCCAACTTATGACCAACTTCTCTCGTGTAAAAAAAAATTGAATTTTAAACCAAATAAATTATTTTTTTTCCCAAATTTTTAGAATCCCAAAATCCTCTCTCAATTTTTTTTTTATTTTTTATTTTTTATTTTTTAAATAACACGTAAAAGAGAAGTTGGCCATAAGTTGGATTTGTATTGTGACCTTAACATTTTCCGTTTTTTTAGAGGAATGATAGGGACCCAACTATTTTGCCAAACTTTGGGCCAACTTTTGCCTTATTTTTTAATTTTAAAAAAATAACAAAATAAAAAATGTGTGAAGCAATAATTTTTTTTTTTGTCCTTCTTTTATTTGGTATTTAAAAAAAATAAAATAAAAAATGTCTTTTTCTTCATAATAATGTCATTTTTAGCAGAGGTCACTAGTTCGAGTCCTCATCCCCACCTCTTGTGTGGACATGTCAACAAAAAATGTCATTTTTTAAAATAATGACCAAAAAAAATATTATTGCTTCACACATTTTTTTCATTTTTTATTTTGTTATTTTTTTAAAATTAAAAAATAAGGCAAAAGTTGGCCTTTAACATTTACCCTTTTTTTAATAGTAGGGACAAAGTTGAAATAAATTTTATTAAAAGCTCATGTGCATCTCTCATGTTATTAAAAAAAAGGACACATATCACTTTTATAGATTAGGTTGAAGAAAATTCCTCCAACCCAGTTTGGAGGAAAACTCTGTCAGTTTTATTGTGAACAAAAATTTCCTCCAAACCTATCATTCAACCCATTTAAAATAGTGTCAAGTGTCTATAAATATATAAATGAGACATTAAATTTAATCTAAATTAGTAAACTACTATTAATGATATTAAGAATTTAATGTGCATTTTAAATGTTTATAAACACTTAGTACTATTTTAAATGGGTTGAATGATATTTCTTCCAAACTGATTTAAATAAAATTTATGTCATTTTAATATTACAACACATTTATTGAAAAGCTTATTTTTTATTGAAAATAATCATAAAAATATTTTTAATTGTTTGGCTTTAAAAATAAAAAATAAATAAAAACGTACATCACCCACAAATTGACCATGCGCAATTGGGCATGCAAGTACTCAGTCACTGTTGACGGAACCCACAAGATAAAACTTGTCACCATTTGGCATCACTATTCACCACCATACGCACCGGCCAAGTACTTAAGCCAACTTTATTATACAATCCCGATTCCTGACCACACAAAATGTCTACCAACATAATTCTCATACCACAAATCCATAACCTATCAATACTTAAAATATACATGTACCGCAATTGCCGCCCATCTTAGAGGCATGTCCCCTCTAGAGGGCGAAATTAGGATTTTTTTTTTTTTTTAATGTAGGGTTTGAACATATATATATATATATATATATATTCTGTTTATGTGGGTGCGTGTGCTTTTATGTAAAATAAAAGAAAATGAGTCTTAATTTGAATTTATAATTGTATATAAAAATTAGGGAAAAATATTAAAAAAAAAACCCAAACTATCAGCCGTTTGCAATATAGTCCCCCAATGTTCAAAAATTACTAAAGTAGCTCCACAAACTACCAAAATATATCAAAAATGCCACTTACTTTTTTATATTCCTATAACACTCATATTCTTAACAAATAAAATAATAAAATAATTGTAAAAAAACCAATTTTTTTTTTTTTAAACAAACAATTTAAAAAAAAAAAACAATGGATGAATAAATACAAAAAAAAAAAAAAAGCATTTTGGAATAAATAAATAATTAGTCACTGTAGTTGGCCTAAATTACAAATTGCTTCGTGTCGTATAAAAGTAAAATCAATTTGGTAGTTTGATGGACTACTTAAATACTCTTTTTTTTTTGGAATATCTCAAGGATCGTACCTTTGATTTTACTTTAATACGACATGAAGCAATTTGTAATTTAGACCAACTATAGTGACTAATTATTTATTATTTATTCCAAAAAACCTTTTTTTTTTTTATTCGCCCATGCTTTTTTTTTATTATTATTTTTAAAAATTGTTTGGGTTTTTTTTTTTACAATTATTTTATTATTTTATTTGTTAAAAGAATAGGGGTATTATAGGAATAAAAAAAAGGTGGTATTTTTAATACATTTTGGTAGTTTGGGGCTACTTTAATGTCTTTTGAACATTGTGGTGCTATATTGCAAATAGCTGGTAGTTTGGATGGCTTTTTTATATTTTTGGGAAAATGTATAATAAGTCCCTGAGTTAACCCTCCAAAATTTAAAACTCCCTAAGTTTTTTTTTTTTTTTTTTTTTTTTTTTTTTTTTTTTTTTTTTTTTCGAAAATTTACTCCCTATGTTAATTGAAATGACAATAAAATCTTTGCCAACAAAATTTTTTAACAGCCGTTAAGGCCACTCAAAAAGCACCGTTTTACCTGATTAAAATATTAATTTTTTATTAATTTAATTGAAAAAATTAAATCGAAATTTTTTTTTTTTTTTGAAGGGTGGCCAGGGGTGGCATTGCAAAATATTAAAAAAAAAAAAAAAAACACTTTGGGGCATTAAAATTGTTTTTCTTTTCTTTAATAAAAAGGGAAAAATATTAAAAATTTTAAAATAAATTAAAAAATAAAAAATAAAAAACTAAGAAAAATCGGGGTGGCTCCCATGGCCGGTCTGGGGGTGGTCGAACCACCCCCATGGCCTCGACCACCCCCAAAAGGCCAAAAAAAAAAGGAAATGGGTTTGGGCTTTTGGGGGTGGCCGGACCACCCCAAGGGCCTAGGGGTGGTTTCGGCCACCCCCATACCGCCATCGGGGGTGGCCGAAACCACCCCTATGCCGTTGGGGGTGGTCCAGCCACCACCAAAAGCCCCAAAGCCATTCATTTTTTCTTTTTCTTTTTCTTTTTCTTTTTCTTCTTTTTTTTTTGTCTTTTTGGGGGTGGTTGGACCACCCCTTTGGCCATGGGAGTAGTTCGACCACCCTCAAACTGGCCGTAAGGGGTGGCCGAAACCACCCCTAGGCCTTTCGGGGTGGTCCGGCCACCCCCAAAAGCCCAAGCCCAAACCTATCCTAAAACCCTTTTTTGTTTTTTTGGCCTTTTAAGGGTGGCCGGACCACCCCCTTGGCCATGGGATGGTTCGACCACCCCTAGACTGGCCATGGAGCCACCCCGATTTTTCTTAGTTTTTTTTTTTTTAAAAAAAAATTTAATTTAATGCCCAAAACTGTGTCGTTTTGGGCTGGGTGGGTGCTGCACAAAACTGTGTAGTTTTAACGTGAGAGTATAATGGGCATAAAAAGTCAAATCGTTTGAGTTTAACGTTGAAAACTAACAGATGAGTCCAAAGTGAGAGCAAATCAAAGTTCATGGATCCAAAGTGAGAGATTTGAAAGTTGAGGAGGGCTTTGTCAAATTGGCTGGAAGTTCAGGGGGCCAAACTAAAGTTTCCCTTAGTATTTTTATAAAAGTTTTAAAATTTTTTAGGGTTGTCAAAGATCTCCTAACTACTAAGTAGTTTAGCTACCGCCCCCCTCCTCCCTCTCCCGGTCTTGAATATATATATATATATATATACACACACACACACACGTTCTAATATTTGTGTTGAACACACGTTTATTCTAAAAGTTTAGTTTTTTCCCTCTATCAGTATTAGACTTAACGTCTTATTTATGCTTTTACACCTTCTAATAAAAATTTGGGAAAACTTCACTTTTGATTCTTGAACTACCGTCCATTTTAACATGCCCCCCTCAAACTTCAAAATCTCTCACTTTGGACCCCTGAACTTTCAATTTCTATTATTTTGAACTCATCCATTAGATTTTAAACGTTAAAAGTTAGACAATGATATTTAAACCCTTGACTTTTTATAAAATTTCAAATGTATCATCAATTTCAAATTAAAAATTAGAAAAAAAATTATTAAAAAAGATCACAAGGTGACCCACGGTTGGGCCACCATGTGACTTTTTTTTTTTTTTTTTTTTTCAATTTTTCAATTTTTTCTTTTTTAATAAAAAGAAAATTGAAGGGTAATTTTGTCTTTTTAAGAGTCTTAACGGCAAAAGTTAAGGGAATGGTTCAAAATGATAGAAATTGAAAGTTCATAGGTCTAAAGTGAGAGGTTTTAAAGTTTGAAGGGGGGGGGGGGGGGGGAGGGGGATGTCAAAAGGGGTGGTAGTTCAGGAATTTAAAGTGAAGCTTCCCCTAAAAATTTTTAATTTAGTCTTTAGTTAACAACACCACCTCAGGTTCTTAATGGGTCGCTCAATCGACTGGAGATCACGCTTCATACAGCAAAGATCACTTGAAATTCCCATTTTCCTTTCCCTCCCGTTGTGCCGTTGTGTGGAATGCAAAAAAAAAAAAAAACAAAAAAACACCGCCTCACACCCAAGGCAAAATCATATTTTGTCCCATTAATGTCTACGTTGAAATAAAACACAATCTTGCACTAAGGAGATTCCTCTAATAATTTAGTTTTTTATTTTTTTTTATTTTTAATAATAATAATAATAATTTTGGTTTTTTGAACACTATTTTAACCCAAAAATATAAGTTTATATATATAGTTTTGTTATATGAATCACCCAACTCTTTTGAATAGTAGACTACGTCGTACCATATGTGGGACCAAAATGTTCACATTGAAACATGAACACTCCCAACACCTAGAATATCTTTTATATGATACGTCTCCATCTTTCCTGATCTATCATCAAAATTTAAATATTATCATCATCCTCCTCATCATTTCCTATGATTTAATGGACCTCAACTTTCCTAGTTTTCTTAGGTCTCTATCGTCTAATCTGTAAAGGCTCATCATTGTCGGTTAATTGGTTTAATTTTATTTCGTTTTAGGATAATATATTTTAGAAAAAACTTTTACAAAATCCTTCTGAACTTTTATTAAAACATCATTTTGAATTTTCACTCGTTTTAATATTACTCCCGAAGTTTATGTTAGGATTTTCTGTTAACTTTAATTGAAAGAAATTAAAAGTTTTTGAACTTCAGAAGATACTTTCAAAATGCGTAAAATTTCATGGAAGATTTGTGAAGTTTCTCCTATTTTGTATTTTTAGAATAATAATGTGGCATTGTCACTTCACTCTTAGATCAACCTCGATAAAAGAAAAAGAAAATTAATGATGAATTAGCAATATCAAATCATCATAATGAGATAGTGGTATGGTATATAACATTTTTGTTATTTTTATTGACAGGATAATGTGCTTTTTTTTTTTTTTTTTTTTTTTTTGTGGAAAACCTCCTTGTTGGGCATTGTGGACATGAATGACCTGAGAGGGCATCAAATTTTGTTAAAGAGAAATGCTAGACACTCCAAAATTCACTCATTAATCTGCAACGATTTTCACCATTCTTGATCCAATGAAAAAAAAAAAAAAAAAATCAATGTCACGTCAATAAGTGTGTACTTGAGAATATGGGAGTAGAGTATATGTGTAGCATTTCTCTTCCGGAGAAAATCATCCAAAAACCAAAATCTAATAGTGAAAATCAGTGACATGTCAGAGAGTGTGAATTTGAGAGTAGAATTGTGTGTAGCATTTCTCTTTGTTAAAACGGAGTTGCAATGGGCTGGTTTTTGTGACTTATGGAGCTATTTTGATTAGCATTCAGTAGGCCCACTAGTAAACAAAAGTATTAGAGTCAGGCTTGTCGTAAATTATTAGGCCCTTTTCTACTGTTGTTCTCACTTGAAAGGCCCAAAGAGCAAAAGCTGCATGTTAAGCTCAATTTCTAAGCCCAAAATTAGGAATTTTCATATTTCCCCACCCCCCCCCCCCCCTCTCCCCCCAAAAAAAAAAAACAAAAAACACACACACAAATAATAAATGACATCTAACACGCAAATATTTAATTAAAATAGAAGCTAAATTACAAAAAGGATAAATATATAATAAATCTTTGAGTCTAACGCATGAAAATAAAAACTCCTTCAACTTTTTTTTTTGTTTGAATTTTTATTCCCTCAATCAAAAAGATGTCATAAGTCCTTTCATTACATTTTTTTTCAAAAGTCTAACTTCCGTTACGGTCACTGTTGACGGAACCCACACGTTAAAACTTGTCACCATTGGTGACAAAATTAAGCATCACTATTCACCACCACATGCACAAGTACTTAAAAAAGCATCTTAAGACAACTTTATTATACAATCTTGACCACACAAATATCTACCATCATAATTCTCATACCACAAATCCATAACTTATCAATACTTTTTATTTTTTATTTTTTACATTCACACGGGGAAGGAGGATTCGAACTAGTAACTTCTACTTCATAAGGCGTAGTTCATAGCCAATTGAGTTACTTCTTAGTGACATAACTTATCAATACTTAAAATATACTTCTACCGCAATTGCCGCCCATCTTAGAGGCATGTCCCCTTTATGTACGGTTTGAACAAATAAATACATAAATATATATAATTTTTTGACGAGTGTGCGCGCGCATGTGCGCTTTTATGTAAAATAGAAGCAAACAAGTCTTAATTTGAATTTATAACTATATTTAAAAGTTACATGTGTATAAAATCATTCTTAAAAAGAATTTTCATTTTTAATACAAGTACTTTCTAATTTGCTATAGGCATGTAGAACCGTAAAAAGCTAAATGATCTAGACATTTAAGGGGTAAAAAAAGCATTGGTGAGGCCATGGTAAAAATAAGGGATAAATGCAAAATTAGTCCTTATGGTTGACCTATATTACAAATCACTTCATGTGGTATAAAAAATAATTTATAGGTCTCTATAATTGGCCTAAATTACAAATCACTCCTTGTGATATAAAATAAATAATATTATCTGTAGGTCCTCAATGTATGCCAAAATAACAGTTTACTCCCTGAAATTAATTTTGGTTACGGAACTTGACAAAATATGTCACTTTGTCAGCTAAGATTATACATTAGCCCTTACTCCATGTCATACTGCTATAGTAAATTAACCTAATCTCTTCTTTCCCAAAAATTTTACTATGTGTATAACTCTCCCTCATCTTCATATTCCTCAGCTACTTCACAAAATATGATTGTCAAATTCTAGCAAAATGCTCCCAAATCATGGTGATGAATATGAAAATGAGAAAGGGTTATGCATGGAGTAAAATTTCGATAATAGAAGAGATTAGGTTAATTTACTGTAGCAGTATGTATAACGTGACAAAATAACGGATTATGTTAAGTTCCTTAAACGAAAATTGATTTTAGGGAATAAACTGTTATTTTGGCATACCCTGAGGACCTATAAATTATTTTTTATACCACATGGAGTGATTTGTAATTTAAGCCAACTAAATAGACCTATAAATTATTTTTTATATCATACAGAGTTATTTGTAATTTAGGCCAACCACAATGATTAATTTTGCATTTATTCCTAAAAATAATAATATTTTAATAAGAAAATTAAAACTTTTTAGGGTTGTCAAAGATTTCCTAACTACTAAGTAGTTCCGCTCATGTACCCCTCCTCCGTCTCCCAATCTTGAATATACACACACACATATGTGTGCACATATTTATTCTAAAATTTGAGTTTAGTCTTCTATAAAAATTAGACTTGACCTATCATTCATGCTTTTACCTCTTTCAATAAATTTTTTTTAATTTTATCCCTACTTAACAACACTACCTTACACCCATGGCATAATCATATTTTGTCCCATTAATGTCTACAATGAAATAAACACAATCTTGCACTAAGGAGATTCTTCTAATAATTAAGGGTTTTTTCTCCTAATTTAATAATAATAATAATAATAATAATAATAATATTGAACATTATTTTAACCCAAAAATATAAGTTTATATATATATATATATATATATATATATATATATATATAGTTTTGTTATATGAATCACCCAACTCTTGTGAGTAGTAGACTACGTCGTACCATATGTGGGACCAAAATGTTCACATTGAAACATGAACACTCCCAACACCTAGAATATCTTTTATATGATACGTCTCCATCTTTCCTGATCTATCATCAAAATTTAAATAATATCTATATATATAAAAAAAAAAAAAAAATTAAATAATATCATAATCGTCCTCATCATTTCCTATGATTTAATGGACCTCAACTTTCCTAGTTTTCTAAGCTCTCGATCGTCTAATCTGTAAAGGATCATGAGTGTCGGTTAATTAGTTTACTTTTATTTCATCAGTTTTAGAATAATACTTTTTATTTTTAGAATAATAATGTGACATTTTCACTTCATCCTTAGATCAGCCTTGATTAAAAATAATAATAATAATAATAATAATAATAATAATAATAATAAATCAATGATGAATTAGTAATATCACATTAACATAGTAAGATAGTTGTGTGGTATAAAGCATTTCTCTTAAAGTTCGTTTGGGTTTGCGATTTAAAAAAAAAATACAGTTAAACATTTAGCAAAATTGCAATTTAATCTTTAAAATCGCAATTCAACATTTAAAATCGCAATTTCAAAAAACACTTCCTTACATGCGATTTGAAAACACAGATTGTTTACGTTTTAAAATCACTATTTTTTAAAAATGCAATCCCAAACAATGCATTTTCTGCGATTTGGTTTAAAATCATACTTTTTGTTTATGAAATCGCAATGTCAAACACACATTTATTTTTATTGGCCGGATAATGTTTTTCCTTTTTTTTTTTTTTTTGGTGGAAAACCTCCTTGTTGGGCATTGCGGCTGTGCCATGAGTGACCCGAGAGGGCATCAAATTTTGTTAAAGAGAAATGCTACACTCCCAAATTCACTCCTTGACGTGGCAATCATTTTAACCATTTTGTATCCAATGAAAATAATAATAATAATAATAATAATAAGCTTTGTCACGTCAATAAATGTGCGCTTAAAGTATGAGAGTGGAGTATGTATAGCATTTTTCTTAAAGAAAAAATCATCCATAATCTAATGGCGAAAGTCACTATCACGTCAGAGAGTGGAATTGTGTGCATCATTTCTCTTTGTTAAAATAGACTTCGCTTTGGGCCTACAATGGGCAGGTTTTTATGGCTTTTGGAGCTAGTTTGATTAGCATTCAGTAGGCCCACTAGTAAACAAAAGCATTGGACTTAGGCTTGTCATAAAATTATTAGGCCCTTTTCTATTGTTGGTCTAACTTGAAAGGCCCAAAGAGCAAAAGCTGCATGTTATCTATCCGATTTAAAAACACCAATAATAAGTGAGATCTAACACGCAAATATTTAATTAAAATAGGGATAATACTAGACATCCTAAGTGATTCTTCTCAAAATGCTTCTCAAATGATGTGACAAGCATTTTTTTTCCTTAAAAAATTTTCATTATCTTTCTTTTGTCTTCCACTCCCACACAAAATAGTGCTTCCACATCATTTGGAAAGGATTTTGGGAAGAATCCTTGGGACACCTAACAGCCCTATTAAAATAGAAGCTAAATTACAGAAATAAAGTTCAGGTTCAACATCTTTTCTCTTATACTAAAAGTTTAGGGTGCGTTTACGATTGCGATTTCATAAGTATAATTTATGATTTTAAAAGATATGATAAAATGTAAGACGTTTGACATTGCGATTTAAAAAACACTTAATCTAAAATAGGAAAAAAAATTTGTGATTTCTATAAGTAGGTTAGGGGATACTTATTTAAAAAAGTGTGAATTTAAACAAAAATTACGATTTTCCATAACAAATATTTGATAAAAAAAAAAAAAAAAAACTTTTTAACATGTTTTACCAAACGCCTTTACGATTTTAAAAAGTAGTAATTTTAAAAATGCAATTTTTAAATTGCACTTATTGAAACTACAATTCGAAACGGATAAGAAATAATGAATTTAATTATTTCACTAATATTTAGAAAAAAAAAAAAAAAATAGTCCAAGGATCATGATTATATGTAATACTCGCATTTGTCCCGTTTAGGATAATCACTTTTTTTATTTTTTATTTTTTATTTTTTTTTTATTTTTTTTTAACAACGTTTAGTATAATCTAACTCACAAAAAGTGGTAAGAAGTGATTATTACAAGATCAAGTGGCCTATATATATCCTTGCCTCCTAGTTCCTAAAGGTCAAAGGCATAAATGATTATTGCACTTGAAACCCCAAAATCCGCCACCGCCTATCAATTTATATAGCGATTGAAAAATTATATAAATCATCAATCAACCAATCATCTCCGATACATCAAGTGCCGATTGAAAACGAATGGTCAAATCATCATCCACATCCAGTACAATCATTATCAATGGGCATATTACTCATGACTAATTCTTTTTGACTTGTTAATTGATGCTAATTTAACAAGAATTAGCATCAATTAAAAAGTCAAAAGATTGATCTCATTTTCCACTAGTTTTTGATTTTTCTGGAGTTTAAAATTTGATTGATTTTGTCTCTTTTAACTTTCAATCTGAACCATCTAAAAATTTATGAAAAGACAGCATAATTATTAATTACAATCATGTTATATATATATATATATATATATATATATATATATATATATATAGCATCTTGGCACTTTTTTTTTTTTTCATGAATTACTAATTATGACACCTGACCTCATCAAACTATCATCTTATGACAAAAAATTCTCTTCCGTCAGTCAAAAGGGTTAAAATTGACGGTCAACAGTCATGTGGCATTTTAAATTTTTTTCTTCCACTTTTGCCCTCACTTCAAACAAATAAAGTTAATGCGTCATTTTATTGGTCTGAAGCGAGGGCAAAAGTGGAAGAAAAAAATTAAAAATGGTACATGACTTGCACATGATCGTTGACTGTAAATTTTAACCTATTTGACTAATGGAATGAGATTTTTTGTCATAAGATGGTTGTTTGATAGGGTCAGGTGTCATAACTGGTAGTTTATGGGAGAAACGTGTCAAGGCGCTGTAGTTCATGGGGGGCAAAATGTAATTACTATATATATATATTATCTGTGTCGTATATGATTTTAGTGAGAAAATTGTGAAGCCCACTTGTTTGAACAGTATTGGGACAAGTTGATGAAGTATTTGTCGTATTTCACGTTTCAAAATAATGGCCAATGGCCAACACCAATCTTCACGTCTATAAATTTGTTGGTTGGCTTTGGACGACCTTCTTCATTGTAGCTCTCTCTAACTTTTTTTGTCTACCCATCGCTCAAATGCACTTGTGCCCTTCTATATATTCTCCCCCCTTCTTTCATCTTATGCTGATGGAAAAGTCGTTGTTTGCAAACGTAGCATCATCAAGATTCACATGCAAAGGGTGCAAAGTCGTCGAGGGTGGTGGTTCGGTGGCTTCAAGACAATTTCACATGAATAGGTAAACACCAAGGCATAAATTTGACTCGATTAGTGTACACTCACGTTAGGTCTTAATACTAATGAAACTGAATCATGCTATGGCTCAACCAAACCTTAAGGAGCGTCCCCGTGCCTTTTTCAATTAGAAAAAGAAAAATGCCAAGAGATCAATCGATCGTGCCAAATTTTTTCCATGAGAATCTTGATGATGCTGCATTCGCAGTTATCGACTAAACGAGGGAACTCGTTAGTTTGCTAGACAGTAAAGGTAATATTTTTTCTATCATCAAGAATCCTTCCAAATGTACTTTATTGATTTTTTTTTTTTTTTTTCCTGGATAGATTATTCTGAGATGTGTGCTTACTGCAGTTTCTTCTTTTCTTGCAGTTCCATCCAGTTCACAACTTAACAAGAAAGAAAATTGGATAGTCATTGAATTTAGAAGAAAACTATGAAAGATAAGATCTAATGGCTCCAGAATTATTGTCCCTAATATTAAACAAAATAAAGAATCTAAAAACAATGCTGAGAGTATAATGGTACTAAATCTTTTTTCTTTTTTCTTTTTTCTTTTTTCTGTCCTCTATCAAAGACACAAAGTGTAGAAGGTATTTCTCTTACACGAGTAAAATTTGTGATGATTTTTAAACATTTTATACAAGGTAATCTAGTAGTATCCTTAATTTCTTATGCATGAAGATAAATCATAGTATTAAAATGATATGATTTAACTATACCAATCAAGAAAGATGATAGAGAAGGTAAGTACAAAAAGAAAAAGCATAAGAAAGGTCCTGCTGCTGCTATTCCGCTGGATAGCTTGGGTTAACTCTTTGTTACCAAGCTCTACATTTTTTGTAGCTTCAACAGCCTGCAAAAGACGACGACAAAAAAAAGGAAACAAAACGGAAAAAGCGTTAGTTAGATCAAACCCCCAGCGTCGACAATAATTCCAATGGTCAGTAAGGTGATAGGGAAGAAGCAGTGGTCACAAGATTTAGCTGTTACTAAAAATAACAGTAAAGGAAATGCTCGTTCCTTCATGTACAGGTCATGTCTTGAATCCCTCTTTCTTCCCAGATAAAAGCTAAACCTAAGAACACTTGCTTACTGGTCATATCAGATCCTAAATCTCCCTTCGCTTTTCTTTCAACAAAGTAGACCGACGGTGGAATCCCAGTTTAATGGTTTTTCATGTACAAGTTCTGTATGTTCTCTAAAAGTAATGCATTCATTAGTTTCCAAAATCTTCAAATCAGGTAATAGGTACAATGGGCCAGCCATTTCCAATCATCGAAAAAGAAGATTGGCAAGAGAGTTTTTCTTCCCCTTCTCTCTTTCTTTTTTCTTCCTTTAGTTTGCGTGTGTGTGTGTGGATGTGTTAATGACTTCTGCCCTATCATTAACAGCTAACAGAGCAAACAGATCGGTTCATCCATAGAGTCATGCAGTCTGGCATTTTGAACCCAAAGTGCGTATGTTTCCTCAAGTTTCCCAACAAATTTTATATGACAAAGTAGATTGAAGCTGCCATACATAACAAAAGCTAACCGAAGAGACCCACCCATTTTGAGCAATATCACACAGATATTAGTTGTACAGAGCCAAATGAGTGATGTTGGTATGGTTCGTGAATTTGTTGCGCAATATATATATATATATATATATATATATATAACTAGAAATATGGACAAACAGATTTCATATCTCACCTGCTCATACAGAAATTCTATTTGTTGAGCTTGTTGCAGAACATGCGTGGACATAAGGTGATTCAATGCTGACATTTCCACCATCTTTGTTTCAGTTTCTTGAACGGCATCTAGAAGACTAGTCAACTCTACCTGCATAATGAGCAGCAGCAAGCAACTTTAACTTTTTGAGGACCTCAAAACAGGAAACTGAACAGGAGAGGAAACCTGTATAAAAGGATTTAGACAAAATATCGTCAGAGAGCCAGTAATCTCGATACCTGAAGGGCACGTGTTTCATCATCCAAGAGCTGCTGCTGTACTCTTACAGGATCATGTTGAAACTCATCAAGCTCCCTCAGCTGTGATGTAGGTGATTTAGAGGTATCTTCAAAATTTGCATTGGCATTACGGTTAAGTTTTCTTCTAGGCATTGCTCTATTAATGGCATCTTGGAAGCGTATGGCTCTTAGCTGATCAAATTGTGTTGTGACTGAATGAAGTCTCTCACTTAATATTAAAACCTGCAGTTCAAGAAAGTAGAAAGAAAACCAATCTAACAGTCATATCATGCAAAAAAGAATCCAATCGGTAATTTCTGAGATTAATGAAAAAGATCAGCCGCGCAACAAATTCAAATGGGGCAAAGTTTTACCTAAGAAATAATGAAAATACAAGAGGTCCTAGGACCACCACATCTAGGGCAGTTAAAGTAGGGTTTACATAGCAGAGCAGATAACCCAATTGAGATGACAAGGGTATCAATGGAAATAAGGGAAACTACATTCATCACCATCAATCTACCACCTTTGTTGCAATGTCTCCCCTAATCTTTTAATTTGGTTGATGTATCCGATCAATCTACCATTGAGTTGCAATATCCCCCTTTTGCCCTCTAAAAAGAAAAAAAGACCCCAAAAATCCCCAAAAAGACAAATACAGCTAAAAATCTGAAAAAGGCTAATTTTTTAAACAAAAAAACTAACGTGACCCACAGGCCCTGGGTTAGCTTCTTTTTTTTTTCTCTGAATTCTTTAATGTTTTTTTTTTTTTGCCTTTTTTTGTTTTTTTTTTAATGGGCATTTTTGTCTTTTCGGGGGCAAAATGAAGACATACATTACAACCCCAATAGTAGATTGGTAGGGCACATTAACCAAATTGAAAGATTGGGGGACATTGCAAATTAAGTGGTAAATTAAGGGAATTAAGAGTAGTATCCCCATAAAAATATGAATTAGATCTCACAACGAGGCTACGAATTGGTCACTTCCAGACCAGGTGTGACCAGACTTTTAAAAAGGAATATCGGTCCAAGGCCAGCATTTCAAAGTTGGTCAATTGGCCACTTCTTTTTTTCCTTTTGGCAGGGTGGGGTGGGGATATTAGAAACAACAATAAATCCAATATAAAATAGATAGTTTTTAGTAAAATATAGAAAAGAATCATACCACGCCATGTTTGTGCGCTACAGTATCAGCATTAGAATTATCTGCCCTTGTGCCAAGCCAGCCCTTTGAGTTTGATTCTTCATTGTTTATGTTATTTTTTAAAATATCAATTTGTTCCTGGCACGCTTTAATGAAAGCACTAACCTGAAAAGAATTGAGTTATGGAAAAAGTAAGCATATCCTAATAACTACGCAGCTCCATTTACAAGAAATACACAAGAATGTTTACCCACCAAAAATGATATGCAAAATATAGTGTATAAAGTACTATGTTCTGAAGAATGGAAGCAAGTAACAACTAAGCAATTAAGCGCTTGCTCTAAAAATTAAAATAGGGTCAACCTAAAAGGAACAACAATGTTTCTTAAATATACAGAAACTTAAAAAAAGCCACATTAAATGCCTGACACATGTAATCTTGGATAGTATATGGGGAGAAAATATGTTTTTTTGACATGCCCACACAAGGGGAGGGAAAGGGAGGAGAAAACATGTTAAGATCTAGCACAAAAACAAAAACATCTGATTCTATTATTCAACCAATTTTAGATTATAGAGCAACTTTCCAATTGTTAAAGACGATATTACAATGTCTCATAAAAAGGCTTCTGAGGATAAGTTTGACGTCTTACTTCATGTTCAATGCTATCTCTCTCCTGTTCAGTAGTGCGATGAAGATCCACATAATCCTTTCGATGTTTCAACATAAAGTGTTCCAAAGCTTCGATGCTTTCGAGCTTAAAGATGAGAAGAAAAAGAGTTAACCACAAAGGGGTACATAAATGTTCAAATGCTTCCATTCTTTCAGGGAAAAAATAAAATAAAATCCTTCCTTGTGGATCAATTAAGGTTGATAAAGTCTAGTGAACTAATCCTGTAATCAGACGTTATGGGGAACAGAAAAATAAAGCACACTGGCAATGGTGAGTATACCGTCTTCAGTGCAGCTTTGCTGAAAGATGACCTTTGCCGAGGTTTATGAATTATGAAAGATGCCAAAATGGCTGCCAATTTTGTCTGCCAAAAAGCAATAACACCTAATTTAGATAAAAAAAAAGGGGGAAAAGAAGTTTATCAAGGTAACAAAATGATGTGCTACACGCAAGCATAGTCACCTAATGGCACCTCAAGACAATATGAATTAACAATATAAACAGATACAAGTGTATCTTGACTGGTTTCCAGTAAATATATGAAAATATCAAAGCAAACAACAGATGGCAAAAATTTATACAGAATTACAGAGAAAGCAAAGAAGCCACAACTTGTATTTTGTACCAACATCATAACCAAACCCCTTCCCAAAGAACTCTTATCATGCCAAAGGTTTCCACTGCAAGAAAACATCTTAAGCATAATTATAGTAAAAATGGATCTTAAGGGTAACGGACCTCATTATATCCCAAAGAAAGAGCAGACTGCCGCACAGCATCCTTAAAATCCTCAGACCTATCTCTGATTCTTGACATTCTTCACCATCAACCAGCTCAGAACAAATCCTTTAAAAGCTTCAACAGAACCGAAAGCACACTACAGACAGCACAAAAAGAAAAAGAAAATGGCTTATTACATATATCCCCCCAGACTTTATAGTGGTTTTAAATTGAGTCCTGGGTTTCTATTGTTGCAATTAATTTCATAGATTTATCAATTCTCCCTTCAGTTAGTCTCTCAGCTAATTTAGGGTAACATAAAGCACATGAACTACACGTGAGATTCATCCGGCTCTTGAAGGTGGTGTTTGGTAAATGGGCTGGCCTAGACACTGTAGTTGATGTAGATTAATGTGAAAAAAAAAGTAAGAATGTTTTATATAAAAAAATGAAAAAGTGGTATGGAAAAGTGAAAAAATTTTGTTTTGTAGTGATTTTTTTATTTGAATAATAATAAAAAGTAAATGATGTGATATAAAAAGTGAAAAAGTTAAAATGTTTTGATGTTAAATTTTTTGGGAAATGGTGATGAATAGTGTCTAAGCCAACTCCAACCCCTTTACCAAACAAGGCCGAAAACAAAAGAGCCTTTAAGGCCTTCTAACAATTCGTTGCACAAGCAAATTTATGCCCATGATGTAACCAACTCAGCGCAGCAAATCAAATTTTACTTCAATAATTTTGAGTGCATGTGTGTGTGTGTTACAATGTATCTGCATGTCATACAATGAGTAACTGTAAGAATAAGATAAACCACAAATATTGGTGCATAACAACTAACATGTTCGTAATGTCTATTCTATTCCTTTATTAACTGAATTCCTTTATTTTTGTTTTGTATTTTACTACTATCTTATATTATTATGCACAGACGAACAAACCGAAACTCTAGTGCTGCATTAGGGTCAATCTAAATTCAAAAGAACTGGCATATAAAAGAAAAAAAAAATATATATATATATATCAAGTAGTGCTAAAAAATTGCCTCCAAAGGGCAACACAGTTTAACCAAGACGAACATAATAAGATGTAACTGAAAACTGGAATCAAAACAAGGGAAGCAGTATTTTTCCTCCTAAGGCACACTAGCTCATAAAGATTATAACTTTTTCTTTAGCGTTCTATAAATTAGCATATTAAAAAATGAAGTTTCTTTAATTATTTACAATCCTTAAAATGAGTGAAAAAAAAATCCATAACTTTAGCTTAAAATAATATTTGTAATGTCAGCAGATCAACATATTAGATATAAAAATGACAAGCTTCAGCAAATAAATATAATTTTTTTTGTTCACCAAGGCATCACCTCTAAGAAACACATAACTTTTTGTCACGATGTCATTAGTGATCTAAAACAGATCATAATTTTCTGGCTGAATAGCTAAGAACAAGTACTAGCAGGTCATGCAACAAGTGAAATGTAATTCAGTTGCATGGTAGTGATTAAAATTGATTTGCATGACATCTAAGATTGATATAAGGTAAGATAGAAATCTTCTATATACTTTACACATGTTGCCAAACTATTAAATTATGATGGGTGCTTTCACATCAGGCACCACAAAAGCAAATGAAGAAATCCATTTGCGACAGATGGACGGTGTAAATATTGACATTCTATGGTGATAATGTCAGCGTGGCGGTGGGGCGACCGTGGTCATGAAGACAGCAAATAAGTTGGATATATCTTAAAGTCAAAAATATTACCACAACCACCAATATAAGAATATCCAGTATTCATGAAAGTACTAACCCAATGGATTAGCTATCTGAACCTACATGGGCATGCCAAACATCACATATGGATATGCGTAACACTCTGGTCCCCATATTGGGAAGATGAGTAGTGTATATAGAGTGGATAGTTTATAAAGACACTAATCAATGCTAAGTCTCACATTGCTTACTTAGATGAAACTGGGATTTAAAACTGATTCTAAGAAATGTGCAAATTGACTAGTCTTTTTGGAATGATAGTAGAGATGTAACTAATACTTTCTATGGGTTGTTGGTTACAAATGGTATCAGAGCCACTTAGTAACGCAATGAGGTACTAGAGCACCACATGACATTTCTTACTTACTAGATGAAACAATGCTTTATAAGTGATCATAGGGAAGCTCCAAATTGACTAGTTATTTTGGGATGATAGCGTAGATGTAGCTAATACTTTTCTTAGGTCATTACAAATGATATCAGATCCACCTAGGAACATCATGTGGTACTATAGCACTGCATGACATGGCCCTGATGAGAGGACGTCAAGGGTTTAAGGTGGGGAGTGTAACACCCTAGTTCCACATTAAGAAGATGAGTAATCCACACAGAGTGAATGATTTATAAAGACACTCATCAAAGCTAAATCCCACATTGTTACTTACTAAGTGAAACTGGGGTAGCTCCAAATTGACCAGTCTTTTTAGAGTGATAGAACAAATGTGACTAGTGCTTTCCCTAGATCGTTACAATATGTATATCCTATCTTTGACCCTAATCTTGCCAACCAAATGTGCTCTTAAGTTTCTTAGTAACTCAAGTATAAAAGTATTTATGACTGCAAAATTTGATAATAAAATTGATTATTATTGAACTCCTCTCATAGCATATCGATTGCAACATTGATATATAGGAATATATATAATCTGGAGGTATATCTATCTACCAACATCGTTTTCAATGCATGGATAGGTATTTGGACAATTATGTAACTACATTTAAATTTCAAATGCTTGAAAACATTGGAAACAGCAATGACGATAATGACATATCAACATATATTTAGTTCCATGAAGAAAGCTCATTATGCATCTTGTGTCGTTAACAATAGCATGCTACAAACACCTTGAATGATACCAATAGTAATCAGTCAAGGAAATGTTAATAACTGCATTGATACACCAAGTACAACACAACTTTGGAATTTGAAAGTCTAGGGGTGTAAACGAGCCGAGCTTGAGCGAGCTTGGCTTGTCAGGGCTCGGCTAGTTTACTTTGAGGCCAGGCTCGAGCTCTACACGAGACTAGATATGTTGACTAGAAATGTTGCTCGAGCTCGGCTCGATAGGGTTGGAACCCTGTTCGAGCTCGAGCTCGTCTAAAATAGACGAGCTCGAGCTCAAGCACGATTAATTTTGGGATGTATATGTACATGCATTTGGCAAAAATGATTCAATCCTAGAATTCAATATTATGTGAAAGACCAACACCCATCTGTTAGATACTTTTTCTGCTCTAATTTCATCAAACACAAATCATAATTCAGTAAAAACAGAAACCCCAATACCTATCTATCCAAAAATATTTACACATTTTTCTGGGCAACCAAACAAACACATCAAACGGCAAAACCCCAAACCACCCACCACCCAAGAAGAAACGGAGAAAAAAAAAACCCAAAAAGAAAAGAAAAACCCACAAATCTTATCACCTCCTCCGCCTCCGATCCACAGCGTACTGCGAGAGTGAAACGACCTCCGAGAGCGGCGTGGACAGCGGGGTTGGCAGCGGCAAGTTCCTGGAAACCGGGCACGAGCCGTTCAGCTTCAGCCAGGCGTCGAGGTGTGTGGTTGTTGCGGTGGTGGTGGTGGTTGCTGTTGGGGGCACTGGGGGAGTAGTGGGAGCGGCAACAGAGATAGGAGGCGAGGAGGATGATGGAGACTGAGAGAAGAGTCGAGAGAATGGAGAGATCAGATGATAGATTCAGGTTAAATTTTTTACTAGTGCGGCGGGCGTCCTTCTTCGCTTCCTCTCCGCTTCGAAATCCCCCAAAGTCTTCCGTTTCAAAAGCTTCATTTATGGTTGTCGCTTTTCTCTCTTGCTCTTTTACCTATTTCCCTGTTTTTTTTTTTTTTTTTTGTTCTTTCTTTTTGGTTTTTCGCCTAATATTGCAATTCTGTGATCAGATAATATGGTGGGTGATCATGGAATCTATCGTTAGGCAATATTGAAGTAGAATTTCGTTGCGTGTATATATTCCTTACGCGTAACTCTGTCTTTAGCTCCGACTATCCTTTCTCTTTTATAGGATATCGGTGACAAGGCAGATACAGTTTATCTCTTGTAACTTATCAAAAAAAATTTCCAACTTTTGGATTTGGAAAAATAATTAAATTTTAAATATTAACGGTTTGATTCATTTTACCAAAAAGCTTATCCCATGTGGCTGTCTTTCCTTAGATCTGGTGTGCTTGTTCAATATGATCCATTGACTATATATACGTTTTTAACATTTAATATTACTCGTCAGATTAGATCAAACAAGGCAAGCTTATGGTGTTTCTGTTACACTATATACATACTTTTTCTTTTTCTTTTTGACATGTCCGCACAAGAGGGGAGATGGAGATTCGAACTAGTGATCTCTACTTCATTAAGCATACTTCTTAGTAAATGCTTGATAGCTGTCATCCATTAATACCGGCTTACATGCTGTTATTACAATAACAGCATGTATGCTGTAGTTTAATCAACGGTTAAGATTGAATCTTAAAGTTAACTTACTTTTAGAAGGATTTAATAGGAGAGAGAAAATTAAGATAAATTTTGAGAAATTCAATATTGACTATTGATTAAACTACAGTGTACATGCTATTATTAAAATAACAGCATGTAAGCCAAATCTGATCATCAAAACATTTTGGAAGGCGAGAATCAACCGACAAAGCGCAAGCATTACGGAATTAATCCTGGAATATATTCACATGGAATTAATCCTCTGTGTGTGTCTGATAGTGAGACCGGTTCCATGCAAGCATAGTAGATGATCTAGACCGTTTATTAGGATCTTGACTTTCTTATTCAAGTTAGAACGTTAGATTAATGAGCTTATTATGTCATGTGGAGCACCATATAATTCTTTCAAATTGGTTTACACTTATATACCGCATATCAAATTCAACCACCAACATTAAATTCAATTAAATTGGACGGCTACGATTAAATTCAATAAAAAATTCAAAATTCAAAATTTATGAATTAAGAATAAAAATTGTGTTATGTAGTATTATTTAGGGTCAGTTTGTTATTTCAATTTCAATAATTACGATTTTAAAAATTGTGTTTTTTTCAATCGCGGGTTTTTTTTTTTCTTCTTATTTTAGATTAAGTATTTTTTAAATCACAACGTAAAACGCTTTACGTCACACAGTCAATATTAATATATATTCTATTTTATATGTAAACATTTATATACTTATATAATTGTATCATTATATGGGTCAATATTAATTTTTATATACTTATATTTTATGATCCAATGATCACGATTCATGACATATATATGATTTAAATTTAAGTTGTTAAGTTTTTACTTACTACAAATAGTGGTTATAATGTATAAATTATAAGAAACACATTAGTTACTTAATTATTAATCATTTAAGTTTAATCTAATGGTAATGCTCAAACTCCAAGTCCTAAATTCCTCATAATGTAATATGAGGAATTGTTATGAGGAATTGCTTACGTAACAATTTGCGGGAAGTAAAAATTGTTAAGTTTTTACTTACTACAAATTGTGATTATAATATATAAATTATAAGAAACACATTAGTTACTTAAAAAATATATTTGTTATTATTGAGTAATGTTTACTATATATTATTATTTGTTACTTATTAAAAAATATACGAGCCGAGCCTAATAAACAAGATGAGCCTTATACGAGCTTGCTCACGAGTTTAACCGAATCGAGCCGAGCTTGCTTCTTTTAATATTCGAGTTAGGATTCGTGAGTCGAGCACGAGCCGAGCCCGAGTTCGCTCGCGAGCGGCTTGCTCTCTTAACACCCCTAATCCCAGTACATTTTGCATAAAACAACTTTCATCTTTTTACGGTTCTACCTTTCCATTCTTTTATCCCCATTTCAGAATATCTACATTATTCTTAGAAAACGTATATCACATGATCTTAGATCTAAGATAGTATTGATATAGATTGTGAGATAATATGATCATATAATTTAAAAATGAATGTATGACTATTAGATTGTGAGGAATTTAGGACTTAGAGTTTCAACATTACCATTAAATTAAAATTAAACGATTAATAATTAAGTAACTAATGTGTTTCTTATAATTTAAATATTATAATCATAATTTGCAGTAAGTAAAAACTTAACAATTTTTACTTCCCACAAATTGTTACGTAAACAATTCCTCATATTACATTATGAGGAATTCGTGGGCTATTTTCGTCAAAAGAAACCATCTCCGATCATAAACCCTCCCTCCTACTCTAGCCAGTTAGGCACCAAGGGTTTCGATTTGTCACCCAAGAGGGCCAAGACAACGCCGGAGTTGCTCCCCGGAATCACTCAATTCCGGTAAAGAAATTATTGGTTTTAATGTCCTTTGGTCTTCTTTATGAACCTCAATACAATAAATGAAATTATTGACTGTCTAAGGCTCGTTTGTTTTGAGATGTAAAATATTTTCGACATTTTACGGTGTTTACGCACCAAAAAAATCCCTTACATTTTTCCCCTTCACTCTCACGCTCAACCCGACATCTCCTTTTTCTCTTCCCTCACGCAACTCTTGCTCTTCTTCCCTCAAGTAGCTCTTCCCTCACACAGCCACTCTATCTTTGAGAGAATCTCGTCTCTCTCGACTGCTACATCTCAGATCTCGCCTCTCTTCTACTTCTCCATCATTCATCTTTCGGCTTCTACATCTCAGGTACTTTCGCCTTTCTTTAGATATGTGTTTTTTGGTGGTTTGAATCTCTGTTTTGATGAAAAAAAAAAAAAAAAAAAAAAAAACTAGCTTGATACATAAATTTGATATTTTTGGAGATTTTGAGTTGTGGTTCCTCTGCTTAGTGGAATTGGGGCTGAGTTTGTTGGGTTTAAGAATTGTTGTTGTTGAGATTGTATATGCATGGTATTGATGTTTTCAGCATTGTTGCCGTTTATACCTGCATTTGTTGCCTTCTTTAATTTCTATGGGGATTGGGCCTATTGTGTGGGTGAGGAAGCTTGTCGTTGGCATTGGGTTGCTCTGATTGGAGATATTCATGGAAGTGGTCTTCCTCAGTTCCTATCTAGCCTTCAATGGATTGCTAAAAATCAGCTTCCCAATGGTTCATGGAGCGACTGTGATATTTTTTTTTTTGGTTTTTTGTTTTTTTTTTTGTTATGATTCCCCTGTCTAAATAGTTATTGGGCTTTGATTGTGCTTTTGGATTTCAGGCTCAAATTTATTTTGTAATTTTATAGTGGGCATGCTGCACTATTGAATATGTATGCCCATATCAATGGCTTTTGGCTCTGGTTGTAATGTTTTTTTTTTGTCTTGGCTATGATGGATGGTTTAACAACGGGTGAAAGACTGATGCAGTGGGGATTTAATGGAGTAGTAATGTGCTTGTATTGTAGGAGTTGCATTGAGGGGAGGAATCACTTGTTTTTTGCTTGTGGTTTTGGTAAAAGGATTAGGAGGGAGGTTATGAAGAAGTTTTTAATCGATGATTCTCCTACTGCTGGGGAAGATATTCTGAAATGGGGATAAAAGAAGGGAAAGGTAGAACCGTAGAAAGATGAAAGTTGTTTTATGCAAAATGTATTGGGAATGTGACAGAGCAAAGAGTGAAATCAGCTTTTCATTTTGAAATTTTAGCTAAGAACATTCCGTGGTTTATGTATATTTTTATATAAAATTGGCTAATCAAAACTCGCTTTATCTAGTTTAGCTAATGAGTTTTAAAAGATGCCATACATTCTATTATCTTTTCTTTTTTTTTTTCTTTTTTTTTTTTTTTTTTTTTAAGGATTATATTTTTCCTAAAGATCATATCTTTCAACTTTTGGAAAAAAAAAAAAAATAGATGTGGACAAAGTGTATAAGAAATTTTTTGAAAAAGAGAGATGTGGAAGAGAAATAGTAGGAGAAAATTTTGAGAAAAGAGAGATGTGGAGAAAAAAATAGTATATTAATGAGATGGATGTGTGAATAGTGCCCGCTACATGTAGCTGTGAATTGTTTACAAATGTAAAAAAAAAATGTATTTTCATTTGAAATGCATACTCCAATGTAAAAGGTTTTTTAGTGCTTTGCTTATCTATTTTAAATAAAAGTAAGAAATGACTAAGCCATTATAAGTGCTCTAAGCCATACATGTGCTGTGGAGGTAGGAAAAAAATAAAAAAAGATGATGTGGCATCTTTGCCACATCGATGTTTATGGACAAAATATGGGCTTTTTATTGCACTATTTGGGGTGTAAACGAGCCAAGCTTTTATTTTTTATTTTTTATTGCTTGTCCACACAAGAGAAAGGGGAGGGGAAGTCGAACTAGTGACCTCCGCTTCATGAGGCGTGGTTCACAGCCGATTGAGCTACCCCTTGAGGACGTAAACGAGCCAAACTTGAGCGGGTAGTTCTTGTCCAAGCTTGGCTCGTTGAATTTTTTGTCGAGCCCGAGCTTGACACGAGCCTCGTTTCGTGTCCAAGCTTGGCTCACTAGGGTGGGTACCGAGCTCGAGCTTAGAAATTTTTGTTGAGCTTGAGCCGAGTACTCGAGCTCGAGCTCAGCTTACATCGGATTATTTAAATTTTGTATTTAAGTAAAAATAATAATTCAAAGAAAAATAATGAATAAATTTTATTAATGATATGACCATCAAGGAAACAAGGTGAATGTGAGAGATCTATAGGGTGAAAGGCAAAAGATTATACCGAACAAGACCTATCTATATTCACGTCACGTAACTGCCTCTCTCTGTGAACATTGTCATCACCACCGCCGCATGAAGCGGAGTTAGGTGGTGGCGCAGTCACTAGGTATAAGGAGCATAAGACATTATGGCTTATTTGGGATGATTGAGGGTTACATTCAAATGTGAAGAGTGAAGATAGGAAGAAGAAAAGAGTCGAAGCTGATTTGGGAAAACTAAAGCATATGATTAATAAGAAGTGCATATATCAAGATGATGTGTAAACGAGAGATGAGCTCATATTAAATGGTGGAATGCAATTGGCAACCATTAAGATGAGCGTGCGTTTTATGTATTTCAACATGTGTTTTGAGGTGTGTGTTTTATGTGTTAATTCGAATTTGTTCTAAAAACTTAGAGCATCTCTAGCAGATTAGGTACAAGAGCAATATTAGTTACATTTAGCTATTATTGTTCTTTTTTCAGCTCCAACAGATTAGCTCTAGAAGAGCTAAACTAACTTTTTTGCTATAGTAATAGTAATATGAAGCTATTCACTGTAGCATTATGTTCATGTTTTTTAATCTTTTTTCTCTCTCATCTCTCTCCCTCTCCCTCTTCCTCACCGAGGCATTCTTGGTTTTCTGGACAAACCCACCCAATAACCCCTCCTATCATATTTCCTTCTAGTATTAAATCATTCTTCCTCACCTACACCCAATGAGACTGACCCAATTCCTCAAGACCAAGCTTTTGATTTTCTCATGTTTGTGGCATTAGCTTTCGATTCCATATGGTTTATGAGTAAAAGAGTTGTCCATTGCAGAGAAAGCACCTAAGCCATGCCCAACATGAGCACCAAAACAAACAAAAGATATGAAATCCAGCTCCTAGCTTCCAATTAACCACACCTAAAATCATCCGAAATCCAAACAAAAAATTTCCCAACATGAGCACAAGAACCAACCGTCACAGATGGGGTTTAGATCCACCGGTAGCCGAGTGTATTGAATTCTTCTTTCTTCTAGTATCAAATCCTTCTTCTATGGCAGCATTGTTTAAGCTCCAAAATTGAAAGTTTTCTTGGGTTGTGGTGGTGTGGAGGGAGAGAGAGGAGGGATAAGCACAAAGGGTTAAAACCCTTTGTGTGCAATATAAAAAGGAAAAGCGCTTTGTGCTTTTGTGTTCAAGTGAGACTAGGAGACTAAGAGACAAAAAGAATTAAGGAGAAGAAAGAAACAGTGACGGCGGAAGGGAGAGAGAGAGAAAAGAAAAGAAAAAGAAAAGGGTTTGTCTAACCACATCTGTCAGAGATTGGAGGTTCGTTTGTGGTCCGATCTTGATGCAATTTTAGAGTGTTGCTCCTGACGACGAGTGCTACGTATTGACTGGTGTTGATCGTTGGAATTCCTCTCCAATCGCTTGGTTGCTAATACCTATTTGTTCTTGTTGGAATCCATTTTAGGGTGATGAATTTATGTTTAATCCAAGAATGCATGTATTCTTGATGTGGTGATAACCTCTAGATATTTTTCTAAGGAAGACAATTGTAAACTCATTATTGTTGATAGTGGAAGATTTAACTGGACTAGATCCCATGGTTTTTACCTTCGTATTGGAGGGTTTTCCACTTAAAAATCTTGGTGTCTTGCTTGTGGGTTTGCTTGATTATTATTTTACTACTGTGTTACTATTTAATTAGCACAAAGAGGGGTAGATTAATTCCACTGAGCATCTGAAATTTGTGTTCACTCCTAACAAAGTGGTACCAGAGCCTTTGGTTCATTGTTCGTGTGGAGTTCTTGTGTGAATTAAATGGAAAAGTCATTTAATAGCATGGTTAAACTCACAGCTTCCAATTATTCAATTTGAAAGACTAGGATGAAAGATATTTTGTATTGCAAGGAATTGTTTGACCCCATTGAGTTAAAAGGTGTCAAATCAATTGCTGCAACCAACGATGATTGGAAGAAATTGAATAGGAAAGCCATTGGATATATTAGGCAGTTGGTTGATTAAAGTGTCTTTCATCTCGTAGCTAAAGAAATTGATGTTTATGGTCTTTGGCAGAAGTTAAAGCGTCTTTATGAACGAAAGACTGCTAAAAACAAAGCCTTTGTGATAAGAAGGCTTGTGAATTTGAAGTACAAAGATGGGCATAGTGTTACGGAGCATCTGAGTAATTTTCAAGGAATGTTGAACGAGTTGTCTACCATGAAACTTGCACTAGATGATGAGGTGCACGCATTACTTGTGTTGAGTTCTTTGCCAGACAGTTGGGAAACCTTAGTGGTGTCACTTAGAAATTCGACTCCCAATGGTGTGATAACTATGGGTATGGTAAAAGACAACATGTTCAATGAAGATGCAAGAAGAAAAGAGCAAGGTATTTCTTTTCATTCAGAGGCACAAAGATGGGCATAGTGTTATGGAGCATCTGAGTAATTTTCAGGGAATGTTGAACGAGTTGTCTACCATGAAACTTGCACTAGATGATGAGGTGCAAATATTACTTGTGTTGAGTTTTTTGCCAGACAGTTGGGAAACCTTGGTGGTGTCACTCAGTAATTCGGCTCCCAATGGTGTGATAACTATGGGTATGGTAAAAGACAACATGTTCAATGAAGAGGCAAGAAGAAAAGAGCAAGGTATTTCTTCTTATTCAGAGACACTTGTTATAGAAAGGCGGGGGAGAAGTAAAAGCAGAAAACCTCACAGGTATGACAGTCGTGACAAGTCAAGAGGAAAGTCCTATTCAAAAATAGACATAAAATGTTTTCACTGTGGCAAGCTTGGGCTTATAAGAAGAGATTGCAAAAAGTTAAAAAGGGAACAGTTGAAAGGAAAAGACGAAGAACGTCAAAAAGAAAAGGACACTGCAGCAGTTGCATCTGATGGTGATGTGGAATTTGCTTTTGATGCAGCAGTTGCTTATGCTAATCTCGCATGTGATGAATATATGTGGGTAGTTGATACAACAGAATCTTTTCATATTACTCCACATAGGGATTTATTCTCTTCCTACACCAGTGACGATTTTGGTTGGGTTAGGATGAGAGATGAAGCAAAGTGTAAAGTTGTGGGCATGGGAGATATACAGCTAGAAACCAGCATTTAGTGCAAATTGATTCTTAATGATGTCAGACATGTTCCTGAAATGCGCTTCAACTTGATTTCTATTGGGAAACTTGATGATGAAGGCTACCACAATTACCTTGGAGGTGGACAATGGAGGAGCAAGGGTTCTCTTATCTTAGCCAGGGGAAAGAAGACTAAAACTCTTTACAAGACAGCTGCAAGACTAGTCAAGGGAGATGCGATTGTTGTTGAGAATGAAAACTCCACTTAGCTATGGCATAACAGGCTTGGTCACATAAGTGAGAAGGGACTTCAGATTCTCACCAAGGAACAACTCCTACCTAATAATAAAGGTACGTCACTAACGCTTTGCACTCATTGTCTTGTTGGAAAACAAAGAATAGTTTTATTTCAAAAATCCTCTTCATCAAGAAAGTCTAATATTCTTGATTTAGTTCACACTGATGTCTGGACTATGAACACTAAAACTCTAGGTGGTGCACTTTATTATGTGACTTTTATTGATGACCACTCTAGAAAGGTATGGGTGTTTGCTTTGAAAACCAAAGATCAAGTATTGGGTGTGTTCAAAGTTTTTCATATGAAGGTTGAAAGAGAAACTGGAAGGCAGTTAAAATGCGTCCGTGCAGACAATGGTGGTGAATATAGAGGACCTATTGAAGAGTATTGCAAAAGCCATGGGATCAGGCTTGGGAAAACTATGCCCAAGACTCCACAGCATAATGGCGTAGCAGAGAGAATGAATAGAACCATCTGTGAGAGAATCAGGTGTATGCTTTCTCATGCAAAATTGCCTAAACATTTTTGGGATGAGGCAATGAGGACAGCAATTGACTTGATAAATTTTTCTCCTTCAGTTCCTTTGGATGGTGACATTCCTTAAAGGGTTTGGACAGGGAAAGATGTTTCTTTTGAGCACTTGAGAGTGTTTGGCTGCAGGGCATTCGTCCATATTCCTAGAGATGAAAGGACAAAGCTTGATAGCAAAGCCAATGAATGTATCTTCATGGGTTATGAGCACGAGGAGTTTGGTTACAGATTGTGGGATCCAGTTAAGAAGAAAATCATACGAAGCAGAGATGTCGTATTCTTTGAAGATCAAACCATTGAAGACTTGGATCAGAAAATGGCAAAGTCTCTTAGTGAATACTGTGTTGATTTGGATCCAGTTATTCCTCCTTGTGTGATGCATGATGAACACATGGGAGATATACAAGAAGAACATGTTGATACAGTTGGTGAAAATGGTGAGCCTGCAATTGATAATGTAGAGTCAGAAGAGCACCCAGAGCAAGGTTCTTCAGAACCAACCACTGAGATTCAGTTGAGGAGATCTACCAAAGACCGACAGCCTTCCAGAACGTATTCAGTTAATGAGTATGTGTTACTTTTTGATGGGGGAAAACCAGAAAGTTATCAAGAGGTTATGCTACATGACCAGAAAAATCAATGGTTAGAAGCCATGCAAGACGAGATGAAATTCTTGCATGAGAATCACACATATGATTTGGTGGAATTGCCTAAGGGCAAGAGAGCACTCAAGAATAAATGGGTATTTAGATGCAAGATTGAACCAAATAGATCACAGCTAAGGTACAAGGCGCGACTAGTTGTAAAGGGGTTCGGTCAAAAGAAAGGCATTGATTTTGATGAAATTTTCTCACCCGTGGTAAAGATGTCTTGTATCAGAGTTGTTTTAAGTTTGGTTGCCAAAATGAATTTGGAGATCGAACAGCTTGATGTGAAGACTGCTTTCCTTCATGGTGACTTGGAGGAAGAAATTTATATGGAGCAACCAGAGGGGTTCACAGCTAAAGGCAAAGAACATCTAGTGTATCGGTAAAAAAAGAGCTTGTACGGACTCAAGCAGGCACCGAGACAATGGTATAAGAAATTTGATTCCTTTATGGTTGATCATGGGTATGATAGAACTACATCATATCATTCTGTGTTTGTGAAGAAATTCTCTGATGGAGAATTTATTATTCTCTTGCTATATGTGGACAACATGTTAATTGTTTGTCATGACACTAGTAAAATTGACAGACTGAAGAAAGAATTGAGTAAGTCCTTTGCTATGAAGGACTTGGGACCCGCAAAGCAAATCCTTGGTATGAAGATCTCTCGTGATAGGAAGAAAAGAAAATTGTAGCTATCACAAGAGAGTTATATCGAGAAGGTATTGGACAGGTTCAACATGAGCAGGGCAAAACCGGTGAGCTCTACACTTGCAGGTCATTTGAAGTTGAGTTCAATGTAACGTCCTACAAGTGAGAAAGAAAAAGGTGAAATAAAGAAAGTGCCTTACACATCAGCCGTGGGTAGCTTAATGTACGCCATGGTGTGTACGAGGCCTGATATCGCTCATGCAGTTGGAGTTGTCGATTGGTTCCTTTCTAATCCTGGCAAAGAACATTGGGCAGCTAGGGCTGTAATCGAGCCGGGCGAGTCGGGCTTGGGGTGTGCCGAACTCGGCTCGTTTATGTTGTTTACATAAACGAGCCGAGTCGAGTTCGAGCCGGGCTTCAAATCCACTGTCCGAACTCGACTCGTTAGGCCCAACACCTAACTCGGCTCGAGTTGGCGTGCCTTAGTGAGCTCGAGCCAAGCTCGGTTAAAAGCTTGTCGAGCCTTAAGCAGGCAGCTGGGGTCGCTTAAGGCTCGTTTAGCAAGAAAATACCTCTTTTGCTCCACTTTCTCGGCAACCAACTAATAAGAAAATAAAAACAAAATCAGATAAAAAAACACACAGAGGTGGATTCATGAGTGAAAGTGAGAGTGAAAATGAGAGTGAGAAGAGGCGGAAATGAGAGGAGAGTGATAGAGAGAGGCATAGATTCTTAACCAAAAAAATTTCCTCCACTTTGTCGGCAACCAAACAGCAAGAAAAAGATAAGAAAATCAGATTAAACGATTAAACACACAACTTGAACCAAAAAGGCACAGAAACTTGAGGCAAATCACTGTCTAAAACATGCTTAGCAAGAAAATACCTCTTTTCCTCCACTTTCTCGGCAACCAAACAATAAGAAAATAAAAACAAAATCAGATAAAAAAACACACAGAGGTGGATTCATGAGTGAAAGTGAGAGTGAAAGTGAAAGTGAGAGTAAGAAGAGGTGAAAATGAGAGGAGAGTGATAGACAGAGGCAGAGCGGCAGAGATGAGAGGAGAATGATAGAGAGAGCAAGGTGAGACTGACGGCTAGGGTTAAGGGAAATGGGGGATTGCTTCTAAACAAGGTATATATATAAGAGGTCATAACGGCGCCTTTTTTATCATAATTTTGTTTTTCCTGATAAGTAAAAAGAAACCCTTACACGCCCAGCAAGAGATTCGAACCGAGGACCACAAAGCAAAGAGCTTTGCGGTCAACCAACTGAGCTAGCATGCGTTTGATGATTATGTTTGTTATAAATATATAATGAAAGTCGGTAGAAGCCGGTTCAGTGCCAGTCGAAAACCAACATCCAAAAATCTCTTCCGTCTACCGACCAACAGAATGTCGGGATAAGAAAAACCATTCCGCCTACCGTCCGTCTTATGGTTGGTTTTGGTCGGCACTCGGTCGAATCATATGATTAAGTATTGGTCATACGCTTAGAAAAAAGTATTGATCTTATACATTTGTATTATTCAATATGCATATATGCATAATTATAATTTATAACAAACACGGACTTATATATATATAATTTGTTATTATATAATCATATGATTTAATGATCATGTAAATATAATCATGTACATTATAATAATAATACAATAATACTTCCATTGTGGTTATAAGTAAGACATTGTTGAATCTAATGTCAATTACTTAATTCGATATTATACAAATCACATTATTATTGTACACAAATATTATGATTAAGTATTTGAATTGTCATTGGATCATATGATTAAGTGTTGATCTTATAAACTTACAAAACAAACAAAAATATTGATCTTATACATTTGAATTATTCAATACGCATATACGTATAATTATAATTTATAACGTACATGGACTTATAACATACATTGGAACTAAGTCTCTAGGTATTTAATTATTGTATAATTTGTATTTGTATGAATTTGTATACTTATGTCATATTATAAATGCATAATTTGTTATTACTTAATTTGATATTGTATGAATCACATTATCATTGTAATTGTACATGAATAATTGATTAAGTATTGGAATTGTAATTGGATCATATGGTTAAGTATTTATTTTATACATTTATATTATTCAATATGCATATAATATAACTATAACCAATTATATATATATATATATATATAATTTAACGAGTCTGACGAGCCCCTATCGAGTTTTGTCGAGCAAGTCGGGTATGTATTACTTATGAATCGAGCGGGTTTCAACAGTAATGAGCGGGTTACTATAGTACTGAGCTTAGCCGAGCGGGTCTCGGGCGGGTTGTCGGACGGACTGGTTTATTTACTGTCCTATGGGCAGCTGTGAAATGGATTCTCAGGTATCTTAGAGGTACTTCGAGAGTATGTTTGTGCTTCGACAGTGGTCAACAGGTGCTTGATGGGTTTACAGATGCAGATATGGCTGGGGATATTGATTCTAGAAAATCTACTTCAGGGTACTCGATTACTTATTCAGGGGGAGCAGTGTCATTGCAATCTAGATTGCAGAAGTGTGTTGCTTTGTCTACCACAGAGGCAGAGTACATTGCTATCACTGAAGCGGCCAAAGAATTGTTATGGATGAAAAAGTTCTTACAAGAATTGGGTCTACAGTAAGAGAGATATGTGCTTTACTATGACAGTCAGAGTGCCATCCATCTCAGTAAGAATTCAACTTTCCATTCAAGATCGAAACATATCAATGTTAAGTGTCATTGGATTCATGATGCACTGGAGGATAAGCTGTTACTGATTGAGAAAATCCATACTGATGACAATAGGTCAGATATGATGACAAAATCGTTGCCTATGCAAGAACTTAAAATTTGCAGAAGCACGGCGAGCTTGGTGGAGCCCCCCACATAATCGAAAGGGGGAGATTTGTTGGGGTGGTCCCTCTTTATGTGGGGACCAACCCACGTGGATAAGCACAAAGGGTTGAAACCCTTTGTGTGCAATATAAAAGGAAAAACACTTTGTGCTTTTGTGTTCATGTGAGACTAGGAGACTAAGAGACAAAAAGAAATAAAGAGAAGAAAGAAATAGTGACAGCACAAGGGAGAGAGAGAGAGAAAATAAAAGAAAAAGAAAAAGGTTTGCCTAACCACATCCGTTAGAGATCGGAGGTTCGTTTGTGGTCCGATCTTGATGCAATTTTAGAGTGTTGCTCCTGACGACAAGTGCTACGTATTGACTGGTGTCGATCGTTGGAATTCCTCTCCAATCGCTTGGTTGCTAATACCTACTTGGTGAGATCTTTCTTTATTTTTGTTGGAATCCACTTTAGGGTGATGAATTTATGTTTAATCCAAGAATGCATGTAATCTTGATGTGGTGATAACCTCTAGATATTTCTCTAGGGAAGACAATTGTAAACTCATTATTGTTGATAGTAGAAGATTTAACTGGACTAGGTCCCGTGATTTTTACCTTCGCATTGGAGGATTTTCCACGTAAAAATCTTGGTGTCTTGCTTGTGGGTTTGCTTGATTATTATTTTGCTACTGTGTTACTATTTAATAAGCACAAAGAGGGATAGATTAATTCTGCTGAGCATCTAAAATTGGTGTTCACCCGTAACACTTCTGTGGCAGCATTGTTTAAGCTTCAAAATTGAAAGTTTTCTTGGGTTGTAGTGGTGTGGATGGAGAGAAAGGAGAGGGAAGAGATAATTGCAGAGGTTGGTCATGCGGGGTTTGGGTTGAGGCATAGAGAGAGAGAAAAGTGAAAAGAAAAAGATTAAAAAAAGATTAAATAATAATATTTAAAGAAAAGTAGAGAATGGAATAAAAAAACTGTTGGACTTTGTATAAAAAATGAGTAGGTAAAATAAAGAATAGTATTTTTTCACCAAGTAAAATAGCTAATGCTGTTGGAGATGCTCTTAAGTGGGAAGAGGTGTCAAACATTCTTTTATTTCTTGTTTTTTATGTGCGTTTTGGGTTGTAATGTGCTGAAGAGAAGTTGATGTTGTGTTATCAAAGTGCAATCTAATAATAATAATAATAATAATAAAAAACAAAAACAAAAACAAAAGTGCAATCTTCTCTCATTTATAAGAAAAATAGCTCTAGTTGACCAATTTTGCAACTAAAATATGTTATAGTTTTAATAGATTAAATGTAATTTTATAAATTATAAGAAATTTATATTTAAGCTATAATAATATGAAAGTATAATAAATTTTCATTCAATCATATGATTAACAATTCAAATTGTTGATTCAACTAGCATTAGATACTTAATGGTTAGATCATTTAAGATATGACCATATGATTAACTTTTATCATTAAATTATATACTATATAAGTTATTTTTATTAATTAATAGATATACATATATTTATTAATTAATATGTAAATATATAAATATATACGAGTCGTGCTAATTAGCAAGCTGATTCCTTATATAAGTATGTTTATGAACTTTAAATGAGCGACCCGAGTTTTATACAAGCATGTATCGTTTAATAATCAAGTATAGTTTCATGTCCATGAACGGCTCTATCCATAGATCCTATTTGGATTTGGCAATACTTCAAACCCTTCAACCACCCTCTGGTGGTTGTTACCAAGTGGGTTCGGGT
Organism: Corylus avellana; assembly: GCF_965113065.1. Classification (NCBI taxonomy): domain Eukaryota; kingdom Viridiplantae; phylum Streptophyta; class Magnoliopsida; order Fagales; family Betulaceae; genus Corylus; species Corylus avellana. The sequence continues at coordinate 16,539,372 of NC_142499.1, forward strand.
AGGGTTGAATAGTATTTCGAGGGTCATGCCTCTATTCGGGTCCTTATCATTGAAAATTCGAATAGGGTTGAAAGATCTCAAGACGATCATGCTACCGCCTGCGCTCATTGATTTGGTTCTTAAACCGCTTTATGTGACCTCTTTCTTGGCTTTTGCCCAAGAATCAAAGGACCGGGTCATTTTTGGTCCCTTTGGGAGTGTTTAACTTCTATATGTATGTTGCACAAAACATAAGTTTTGTGCATACCATTCAAATGTGGACACCTCAGCTTTGAACAAGAAGTTTCAAGAAAACAAAACACCGGATTATATCAAATTTGCCCGTTTAAAAAAACTATTCATCTACCTTCACCCTTCACCCCGCTGTCGCCGCCACCCAGTAGAATCTCGGACCCTACCACCATGCCGATAGGTTCTCTCTCTCCGTCTATCTCTCTCTCTCTTTGAGAATCACCATAGCTTCCCCTCTCCAAACCTCATCAACCAAAGTCAGAAAGTGAGGCTGATCAACCCAAAAATTATAGAATATAAATGGTTTTTTAAATTTGGGCATATTTACAAGTTTAATGATCATAGGAGAGTGATTAGAAGCCCCTACAGTAAAAAATAGTGCTTCAGAACCTGGGAAAACAAATAGGTTTGGACCCATGGTTTCGGAATCTTAATGGTTCTTTAAGAGAGTGGTGATCAGATTTTTCTTCCAATCTCCCTTAGGACCCATGGCTAGGAGCTCCGTCGTTGATCTCTCCTCTTCTTGGCCAGCTGTGACTTGTATGTCCAGACAACGACTATCGATTCCTTACGAACCCGGAGCCGCAGAGACCCAGAACCTGGTTGTACAGGTTGGGTGCCGTGGGTCAGTGGCTAGGCCGTGCAAGTAATCTCTCACGGCTAATTATCTCTCTCTCCGGCAGTTAATCTCGTGGTAAGGTCAAGCGGTGAAGGAGTGGGATTGAGATTTTACTTTTTAGAGAATTTAGTTATTATCTGGTGTTTTGGTTTTATTTTGTTAAAGTGTACTAGGTGAGGCGTCAACCTTTTAATGGAAGGCATAAAACATGAGTTTTTTACAACAACCACATAGCAGCATCTCTCCGCTTTGGGATCATTTATGGACCCATTTCCTATTTCTATTTTTTTTTTTTTTAAGCACAGTATTTTTTGTTTGGGTTTGTTGTAAGAGAGTCCACCAATTTTTTAGTTTTTTTGATTTCTTATACCATTTACTTATTTGCTTAGGAAAAAAACAAAGAAGAAGAAGAAAAAAAAAAGTCAACATCATCATTTCCATCAAAAAAATTTTCCCTCCCTATTTTTCTCGGAGACACCATTTTAGGTACCTGTGAAAGAAACATACGATATACCCCATGTAATGCCCTTGACCCGTTAAGGTTAGATTTTCTAACTTGATCTCTCAAAGGCGCAAATTATTATAAGGCTTTCCAAAGCAATTAACTAAATATAGAAATAAATGCATCATAAAAATTTATTGAATGCGGAATTCGGAAACATTTGTTCTAAACAAATAAACTACCAACATAGTTCTAAAAAATCCAAATAGCCAAAATCTGTGCTAGTGCACTTATTATAAAAGAAAACATATTCATGACATAAGCCTATGGTCCTCATAACTCCCCATTCCGGCCTCCTATTCCTTCATGCTTATTCCTTGAAAACAAAAATATAATAAGGGTGAGCGAAAAAAATGCTCAGTAAGTAGATCCTTAACCATAAAACAATTGAGTAAAAAATCATTTTCTAAAATACTTATTTTTCTTCGAAATCCCCAAGACAAAAATATTTTTCTTTTTCAAAAGAACAACAATTAATACTCATCTAGTAAATAAAAAATCATTCTTAATAAAGTTGTTCTCTTAATAAGCCCATGTACATTGTTACCCCTGTGTACTAGGGTTGCGCGGTCTTTATGACCGTGGCAGTGCTTGTGGCCGCAAACGTGCCTTTTGGTGCCAGCCAATTAACTAAGGTGCACTCAGCTTGACAAAACTGATGGATCCCACCTTCTCAACGTCCTTCGGTGGGTTGCGCTTCCATCTCTGATGTGGTATTTTTTGTAACAAAAAATATCAATAATAAAAATAACCACTCGCAATAGGACGAATCTTTGTAGGATACGGCTATATTGAGGGTGTCAAACCTCAAGGACTGCAGGGGTTTAATTATCAAAATTTAAAAGATTAATGTTAACTTAATTAAAAGGAGATTTGATTTGATTTGCTTAAAAACTAGTGCATGAAAAATAAAAAGAGTAAATATATGAGAGAGAAAGTAGGGTATTGATTTCACCACAATCCGCACATCAATGGTTAACCATATTTAATTCTAGCAATTCATTCTATGCATGTTATAATTTAAACAAGAAAACATATGAAAATAATCTCATGCAATCAATGGAATAGCATAACCCATCTTCGGTTGGCACGGATCGTCTACCTAAATTACACTAAACTAGGGTGTCGTACGATCCGTCTTTCCTAGGTATGGTCTATCTAACCCTATTGATTGCATGCCAATTAAGAACCATTGCATAACCATCATTCTTGTAATCACAGAAAATAAGAATGATTTGAGTTCAATAATAGTAAAATAATTTCTAAGACAAGATAAGAATTTTACTAATATTGAATTGGAATTAAAGAACAATTGCATTTAATATGAAGAACATAAATCAATTGTAGCAATCCTCAGGGTTATACAATCAACATGCATAAATTGAAAAGCTAGAAATTAAATACAATCAAACCATTGTGCTTGGAAAGGGTTACATCAATACCCCACAATAGGGTTTAGCTGCTCATGATCTTCTAAGCTTCACAGACAATTTACTGAAATTTTGCTCTAGAAAGCGGTGTGTCTGTTTACAGTGTTTAGAACCCTATTTATAGGGATTAGGAAAACTCTAAAAACCCTAGAAATCCTCAGAAAACCGGAAGTCAGCAAATCCACGCTGGAAAAGGATTGCTGCCGTGCAGTACACGCCTGAGTGCGCTCGATCCGAGGTCTTGTGCGCTCTTGCGCAGTGCGCTCGAGCTTAACTGTTGTGCGCACGAGCGCATGCATGTGCTGGATCCATGGCAATAGACGCTCGAGCGCAGGTGCGCTCGATCCCAGGAGTGCTGCGCACGATCCTAAATCCAGAATGCTCAGCTTTTTGCCCTTTTAAGTCAAATAAGACCTGAAACACAAAAACAAAACAAAATCAAACAAATAACAATGCTAAGGAATTAACATATGTAAATTAAGGGGTTTGAATGTGCAACATTCGGCGCTTATCACACCCCCCAACTTACATACTGCTAGTCCCTTAGCAATATAAAACAGAAAATAAAATGAAAACTAAAAAGATAAATCCAGCTTTTGTGGGATGTACGGTTGTATTTAGCGTATGGAACAAGCCTTTTAAACCCCTAGGAGTTCTCTAGAGGACGAGTGAAGTCTCGTGAGGGTTTTCCAGGAATGATACCCACAAACATTTTATAACCATGTAGTTCCCAAGAATGCAATATCATGACCACCATGGTTCTCTGTCATTAACATGCTTAATAAAACAAACATTATTTTCACAATTTCAGGAAATTGCAACTTAGCTCCAATCATGGCAATTATGAGATATTACAGAATTCAACTAGTGTATGTGAACTCAACACATAGTCATGGGATTTCAAAACTATCTTAATCATGCATGGATCAATACTCAAAATTCATTAGACTCCCCATTGGATAAAACGACCAAGGCAAAAATTTCCTATCTTTATTTTTTTATTTTTTTTATTTTTTTCAAGCTCACTCAGCTCCCTTAAGCTTTCTGATTGACCCATGTATCGAGCGTTAGGCCGATGACTCCCAAACCAGATGGTTTTAGGCCATTAGGTGTAAAGACACCCCTAAGGACTTACTAACTCAGGTAAAAAAGGCTACAATGCTAAGCTACTTTTCTTTCTTTTTTTTAATCAAACCGAACTTCTCACTTTTTGACGCGAACACTCACTGCTTAATGAGACAAGAGGTCTGGTTACTTGGTGGAAAGTTTAAAATGATTTTTTTTTTTTTTTTTTTTTTTTTAGGAATTTATGCCAATGTCATTTTTCCAATAAGTTGCCCAACTACATTCCGAATACTAAACCCAAACATTATTGATTCTAGATTTTTTGCCCCACAGACTACATGCTAGTGTACTTGTGAAAATCAAATTGAACAAGTAATATTTCATGCTGCCAATGAGAGTAACACAATTTTAATTCCTGAATCAAGTGATCATGTGTTTGTCATATTAAGCCCATTAATGAATTTCAAATCACAACAGGAAAATCAATTGCATGCTCGGAACTAACATGTATGCCCACACCCCCCAACTTAAACTGCACATTATCCTCAGTGTGTGGAAAACAACATTAAAACAGTGCAAGTGATAGATGTACCTGACCTATCACTGTGGCGCAAAAGAGGATGCCCCCGAATCAAGTGGCAGCCGTGCTAAAATGGCGCGCAACAGTTCTTGCTGGGCTTCAAATCTTTCATCTACCCGGCTCCTGTCCTCCGATCTCTGGGTAGCAAGCTCAGATCGGAGCTCTTGCAGTTCTTTCTTGAGGGACTCATAGTGTGACATGGTCAAAGTAACGGTCGCAACCGCTCCCTCTCTGTCTACCGGCTCAGCTGTAGGTGGCTCATCGTGTGTAGGCCCATCAGCCTCCCTGACGACCTCAGCTGCGGCGGGCTCCCGACGTCTCGTCTCGGCATGTGGGAATAGCTCTGGTTCCACTGGATCTGTCCGAACTGAGGGTGAGCAGAAATAGGCCCATCAGCGGGTGTTCCCTCATTGCCTCGGGTTTAAAGGATCTGGGTGAGGAGAAAAGGGAAGGGAAGTCCCCACGAAGACGAACCCTGAGTGCACCGTACAATCGCCCCGTCCCAAGACTTGTGTATCTGATCCCAAATGAGCTGAGGGATGGAAATCCAAAAATCTCTCTGAAAGGCATAGAGGGTCGCGAGGAAGGGGCCGTGCCTCTGAGTCTTGTGTCCAAAGGGACACACATTCCGCTGCAAAATGAAATCCACGAACCAAAGTCGGGACGGCAGTAGGACCTTGCTTGTACAGTTGCGGAGGTCATCGGTATAACTGCCGCGGCAGATGTCGTCCACAATATATTGCAATGTTAGATCGGTCGGTAGGTCGGAGTACCGAGGGGAGCCATCTCGAGCCAAAATGTCAGACGGGCAATCATGAGAACATTGCAAAGCAGCAGCAATGTCGTCGGTGGTTAGCTCAACGTCCATGCCCGTCACCGATGAAGAGAGGATGCCCGGCCGAGTACAGTCAAATGTGAGATGGGCATAAAATTCCCGGACCAGCCCTTCTAAGTAACGGGGCTGACTGACTGGAACAGTGCGGTGAGGCCGCATCATTGGCATTCTTTGACCGCCCACTTTGTTGCTTGGAGGCTGCGGAAGACAGTGTCAACGGCAAATGATGTTTCCAAGATCAGCTTCTGTTGCTTCCCACGGCGTGGTAACGGCTGGGATGGGGCTTTGGGTTTGGTATCCCGAGCGGGGGAAGACCGAGAGGTGGAAGCAGGGGCCGGAAGCATGATGTTGCTTCGTTGAGGCTTTTTGTCGAACACTTGGTGGGCACCTCAAAATGGAAGTGGTAAAGAACCATCCTACTCGGCTGTCCAACCCCCTGCAAACAGAAGAAAAACCAACACAGAGCAGTCCGTGTACCCATGTACTGCGATTTCCACAAAAAAAAAGAAAGAAAATGGTGACGGGGAGGTGTTTGGGAGAATGGGAAATGAGGGAAGGAAAAGTAGTCGGAGAGGGAGAAAGTGAGTGGGGGAAAGACGGTGGTGGCGGTATGGGGTTGTGCGGTGGCCGTAAGGGGTAAGATGGTGGTGGGGTGGTGGTTGGTGGCGGTGGGGAAGTGGCGTGGGTGAAAGAAGTTGTGCGGCGCTGGGGGGAGAAATAGGGGAAAGAAGAGAGGGCGTGACCTAAAAAGGTCACGTGAGACCTCTGAGCAAGTGCGCTCGAGCGGCACTAGCGTGCCATCGCACTTGCGCAGAGGTTGGAATGGATGGCCGGGGTACGCTCAACCGTGCCTGAAGGTGCGCTTGAGCGTACTCGTGCAAGTGTGTGTCAGTGTGGAGCTACTGCGCTCGATCCCACTTTGGGTGGGCTCGAGCGTAGGCTCGTGTTCTGGGATCGAGTGCACAGTGGGTGCGCTCGAGCCTAGGGTGCCAGTGCCTTAATCAAAAAAGTAGACAGGATCCGTCAAATAGATGGATTCCACGTCTGTACCTGGCTTAACGTTCTGGATGCAGGGCTTCAACCTTTGATTGTTGACTTTGAATAGAGTGCCATCTTTTGGGTCCCACAATTCGACGGCGCCATGGGGCGACACCGAGGTGACTATGGAAGGGCCGTCCCATCTGGAGCGGAGCTTCCCAGGGAAAAGCCAGAGTTTGGAATTGAAGAGCCATACTTTCTGGTCCGGTACAAATGTCTTGGGCAAGATATGTTTGTCATGAAAAGCCTTAGCCCGCTCCTTATAAAGGCAAGCACTATCATATGCATCTCGCCGCAGCTCCTCCAACTCTGTCAACTGAAGTTTCCGGTGGGGACCGGCTGCTTGCATGTCGAAATTGAATTGCTTGATTGCCCACATTCTTATCACATAGGTTGCCTCACCCATATCTTTCATTTCAAAGTCCTTAGAGAGAAATTTATTGGTTTTGTGCAACAAACCAAGATCACTATTGGCAAGCAAAATGTCGTCAATTAGAATCAAAAACTTGCTCCCACTAACCGTCAAGTATATACATTGATCATCAGTGTTTTCCTTAAAACCGAAGGAAGTAATGGTATCATTGAACTTAAGATACCATTGCGTGAAAGCTTGTTTAAGTCCATTTATTGACTCATTTAATTTGCAAACCATGTGCTTTTTTCCCTTTATTGAGAAGCCTTCAGGTTGATGCACGTAGACTTCCTCTTCTAAACTTTTTATTCATTTGGTACTACTCTAAATCATAATGAGCTACCCAAGCCATAATGATTCTAAGTGAGTCCTTGGATACGGGAAAGAAAGACACCTTATAATCAATGCCTAATTTCTGAGTTAAAAACCTTTGGCCATAAGTCTGGCTTTATATCATTTGATATTGCCATGGGAGTCGTGCTTGCTCTTGAAGACCCATTTACACTCGATTGTCTTATATCCTTCAAGCAATTTAACGATGTCCCAGACTTTACTTTGGTCCATTGATTTCAACTCATCATTCATGACATCAATGCATTTAATAGAACCATTACTTTCAATGGCTTGTGAAACTAAAACCAGGACCTTACCTGTCCCTATATCAAAATTAGATTCCTGTACATAAACCACATAATCATTTGAAATAGCGAATCTTTATTTTCTTTCGGACCACCTTAACGCTATTTCTTGTGATTTTTTTCTACAATTGGTGATAATCTCATCATAGAGTGATCGATCATTAACTTATTGTTCAACATTGTCAAACGATTGTACAACTGTAGAAACAACCTTTTTAGAAATTATGGGTGGTGGGACTTTTACTCTAACTTCTTGAATAACCGCATTTTGTGGTTTATCACTCCCACTTATTTCACCATTCTAAAGGAATTTAGTATTACTGGTTTCAAGCATTTTCGTACTATATGTAGGACAGTAAAAGCTGTACCCTTTGGATTTTTTTTTTTTTTTTGGATAACCAATATATATAGAATAGTAAATCCAATTTCCTTTCATGTGGATTGTAAATTCTAGCATCCGTTGGACAACCCCAAACATGTAGGTGTTTCAAAAGGAGTCTATAGAACTACTTTAGTATGAACTCTATTTAATAAATACACAGCAGTCTTAAGGGCTTCCAACTACAATGAAATGGGTAAAAAGGAATTACTTAACATACTTCTAACCATATCCATTAGAGTACGATTACACTATTTAGTTACTTCACTATGCTGAGACGTACCTGGCATGGTGTATTGTGTACAAATGCCATACTTTTCAAAGAGTTTAGCAAATGGGGCATACATTGACCCGATCCATCATAGCTTCCATAATACTCACCACTACTCTCTGATTTAACAACCTTTAATCTTCTATCTAATTGTCTTTCAACCTCAGTAATGTATACATTGAAGTCATCCACTGCCTGAGAGTCTTTTATGCAACAAATAGATATAATTGTAATGCAAAAAAGTCATTAATAAAAGTAATAAAATACTTTTTTCTACCAAAAAATGGTGAGTCAAAAAGACTTTTCACTAATCATGCTATGTTTACGTTCAACATTATGATGCAAGGTTAAAAAGCTTTCTGCAAAATAGCTATTAAGATTCAATTTATACAAATCATCACATAAAATCCTAAAACCAACAAAAATAAGGTTTTATTTATTTATTTATTATTTTTTTTATAAAAATAAAATAAACAGAATCTTTTATTGCGGAATTTAAAGTAATAGCCATCAAGATAAAATTTAGACAAGGAAACCAAATTTAGAGAAATAGAAGGAACATAAAGTGTTTGAAAACAAATCTAGACAATAACCAATATCTAGAAACAAACGAAAAAGAAAGCCATGGATCGAAATAAAATCATAAACAGTATAACTGAGTCAATCCACAAAGTATAGGAAAGAACTTTAGTGAAATTTGATTCGAAACATACACAAACTAAATGCTTGCCTTTCTTTTCGAACCATGTCATAAGTTTGTGTCAATCTTTCTCAACATGCCAAAACCTTCTGCAAAAATGGCACTTGATACTAGTTATCTCTTCTCATAAACCTCAATTGCTTTAGGATGTCCACTAACTATAGTTGATTCTATCATTTTGCCCTTTTTAAGCTTCTTTCTGGCTCATTGACTTACAAGGTGAACTAGATGATATTCTTGTTGCTTAAGCCTTGCCTCTTCATGAACAAGCATACTGGCCAATTCATTTACATTTCACTTATGCGTAATAGTGTTGTACTGAATTAAAATTGCCCATACTAAGGAGGCAAGGAATTCAAGATAAATTGCACGAGAAAGAATTCATCCACATTCATCCCAAGAGCCTTCAATTTAGAAGATAGATTTTTCATTTCAAGGATATGCTCATGCATCCCAATATCTACCATCAAATTTCATGGTAGTAAGTTTAGCCATCAATGTCACAACAAGAGTCTTATGAGCTGAACGAAAACGTTCTTCCCTTGTTAGGAAATAATTACTTACTATTATTTGCTATGCTCATTCCCATAAACATATTGCTCAATCATTAATACTTGTATACAGTCTTTTCTTATGCACTGCTTGAATCTGTAATAGCATACGGATTCATTAATAATTACTTACTATTATTTGCTATGCTCATTCCCATAAACATATTGCTCAATCATTAATACTTGTATACAGTCTTTTCTTTTCTCATTCCCATAAACATATTGCTCAATCATTAATACTTGTATACAGTCTTTTCTTATGCACTGCTTGAATCTGTAATAGCATACGGTTTCTCAGTCTAGAGTACCAAATCAAGATTCAGAACACCAAGGTGAAACTGAACCTGTTCAAACTAGTTTGAGAAATTCATTCCATTAAGAATCACAACAGATGAAGTATGCAAGTGTAGCGAAATAGGACTAACACTTCAATTAAATAAATGCTCACTACATTAATGCTTGGAGTTATCAAACATAAAATAATATTTCAACGAACAATAAGTAGCACTACCGCAATTCACCTTTGGGTGACAATTACGATATACTAAAAATTTAATCATTATGGTGAGTCCCTTTCACCTATAGGAATAATTAATAATGCATCCATAATTCGATAGGTCCGTTACCTTTGGGTATCTTGTTCCAACTCTCAATTAAGGATACACATTAATTATCCTATCTTAGTTTATCCATCACTTGAAAGGTGGTGCACCTTTGGGCCTATCCAAAATATTCATGTGATTAGAAAAACCGTAAAAAATTTGCAATGCCATTATTTTAATACCTGGGATATGGGTATTAAGTTTCAAACATATGACTTGAAATCTATGTATCCTTTTAGTTGGGTCACTTTGGTGATCACCAAACTATTTCATAATATAGATCTTAATTTGAAATAATGACAATGCAAACCGAATAGTTATAATAACATTGACTGACATAAATATTCATGTTTATAGATAACAAAAGTAATACGTGAAATAAAATAATCAATGTCTTAAAGACAACATTTACTGCCATAACATTAATTCAATTCTTTAAAGCAGCAGTAAATTTGGAGCAGTGAATTTTGTGAATAGCAAATATATTTATATAAAACTTTTGCATCTGTCAATATTTATAATTTGCACTAAATGATATTTGTAAACTGTGTACCAAGAGTTTTGCACAATAAAAGAAAGAACTCGATTAATCATATAAAAATAAAAACATACATGTGTACACAATAAACATTGATAAGGTTTATCGTTTATATGTACACAATAAAGACTGAACCAACCTTTATTGCACATAACAGCCACGAGTTCATGCTTTTAGTAGTGCATATGTTCTGTAATTATGTACTTTATGCAAGCCATTGTCATATATTAAACATTAAAACAAAAATTTAGAATCATATATGCCAAACACGTACCAAAATGGCTTATGAATATATTAGCAAACTGGCAGAAAACTGTAACAGAAAAATATTTATTTTATACCATAATGATACAAACAATTAATAGCGAGTGCAATTCGTGTAGTAGGGTCCCAATTCTTTATCGTCCACACAATAACTCTTTTAGAAATCATAACCTAAAAGAGATCACCAATATATCTATATGTTGGGACTTTACATGAACAATATCATTAATCAATCACATGTCATAAATCATAATTACGAAACAGGTGTACATGACATGCATAAATAAAGATAGATTCCAAATTCAATGTACTATAATTACTCAATTTAGCATCTAGTCATTTTAGTTTTGCATACACAAGTGACAAATACAAAAACATCATATTGGCATAGGCAAAAATAAATTACGATAGATACAGATTTAATTAAAAGGTTAACTATATATATTTAACATATTTCTTATTGGAAAATCATGAAAGTTACAACTCAGGCTCTGATACCACATGTAAAACATAAAATTAACTTAACATACTATAATTTCAAGATCCTAACTATCATGAATTTCACAATAAATTGATAAAAGAAAACATACCAGAATCCATTGTTTCTTTAATTCTTCTTTAAAAGCCTAAACACCAGAAATCGGTTTCTCTCGCTTGACCCACTTAAGGTACACAAAGATGATGGAAATTGCGTACATTTATAGGGCAAAGAAATGACCAGTTTCCTATATTCCTTTATAACTCAACTTCCCATCAAAGTAAGAGTTGATTCAATAGGAAACCACTTCTCTTAATTAATTAACCAACAATTTATTAAGGATTAGGATTAAATAATCTCATAACTTAAGGAGTCCAATAAATACTCATATGTGCGCCATGTCATGTGGGACATTAAATTCTTACAGATGCCCCCTATTAGCCATAAGTATGTGATGGAGTACATGTGTCTACAGCCAATTTATTATCTTTATTAATTATGTTCTAGTATAAGACAAGTGGTAGTCCATATTGAAGAAGGAGTCCTTTCTTTACACGTGGATCACTACTTGTCCAAGTAGTAGTGTTTTACTTTCTTTTAGTTTTCTGTATCAAAGTAGAATAAGTAGACAAGTCTATAAAAGCTATGTATTCCCTACTTTCAAGGGTAGTTTTATGAGAAATCTTTTGCTTATTCCTGTGAGTTGTGATTACTCTGTTGGATGGTGAGATTCCATTCTTTTTGGTGAGAAGCCAATCTTTTTTCCTTTTTGGTGAGAAGCCAATCCTTTTATTCGTCCATTATTTTGTTTGCTAACAATTTCTACAGCTTCCCTGCGTCAATTTTGGTATCAGAGCCCTAAATTCGATTGCTTTCCATAGTTGTCGACGATCCCTCTAGCCAACCCACACATCCCATAGAAGCCATCCTACAACACCAGTGAAAACCAAAAAAAAAAAAAAAAACATTTCCTATCTGTGTTTTTTTTTTTTTTTTTTTTTTCCTTTTCATCCAGCTTTCTAGTCAAAAAAAAAAAAAAAAAAAATCCACCGACAACACCTTCCACACCACATCAAAAACCTACAAAACCCACCTTTCCTAACCACAAACTCACGACAACTAATCTCAAGGCACACAAGCTAGTTGTGTTTTTTCCCTAATTAGTTGCTGCAACATAACACTGCCAAATTTTTATATCCTCATATATTTACGTTTCTCCATACCCATACCAGCGTCAATTTGGTATCAATACAACCATGACTACCCGCAGTGGGCAACCATTCAGAGGGAGTCATTTATCCCAACAACAACATGATGATTTATTGATTGGATTGGTTAACCAAGCGGAATCTATATCCAAGCGAATGGAGATTATGTGGGACCATGTGTTCGATAAGCCTAAGAGCTCTGGAGAAAAACCCAAGAGGGAAGAGACTGAAGAAGGTAAGCTCAAGGAGACTGATGACAACCGAGAGAAGCTCGATGGCGGTGAAGAACATCCCCAATACACCACACCTGGCTACAACTCACGCAATCAACCATTTTACCCCAGGTATGAATATACTCCACATACCCAATTTCCCCTTCATCTATTTTCGGAACGCATGGACAATTCAGAGAGTCGAATGGACGACGCCACAAAGAGAGTAAGAGTGGAGGTGCCAGACTTCTATGGTAAGATGGATCCTTATGCCTTCCAAGATTGGTTGACTTCATTGGATGATTATTTTGAATGGTTTAATTTGACATATGAGTGCAAGGTACGTTTTGTTAAGATGAAACTAAAAGGACAAGCAGGAGTATGGTGGCATAGTGTGGAAGAGCAACTTCATCGACTACGTCCAGCTCCCATCCTAGGTTGAGAAGAGATAAAGTTAAAACTCCAAGAGAAGTACCTACCAATTGATTATGAGGAATCATTGTTTGAAGAGCTCCTAACCCACTGGCAAGGCAACATGACAGTGGATGAATACACTAACCGATTCCATGAGCTTAGTATACGAAGCCAAGTTTCTGAGATAGAGAGGCAGTCAATAGCCTATTATAAGACTGGACTTCGGGAGGATATTCGAAGACAATTACTCACTGTGTGGTTAGTAAGTGTTGATGAGGCTTATCAAATTGCCATCCGCATTGAACAACAGAATAAAGGCACAACAGGGAGACGTACAAATACACAAATGGAGCAACACTACTCCCCGAGGCCCACAAAATCCTATCTCTAGGGCTTCTATCAACAGGGACAGATTTGCAACTCGGAACGTAAGTTTCAATGACAAATTCCTGCAAGAACGTGAAGACCAAAAAGGAAAAGCTGTAGTGGGTGCGAGACCTGAAAGAGGGAAAGAGGATTGTTATCGATGTGGAGGGAAAGGGCATTATGCTGTGGTATGCCCCGCACGGGAGCCTAGACCTGTGCTATTATGCAAGGATGAAAGAGATGCTGAATCTTAAGAATTTTCACATGAACCACAAGGGGAAGAGGAAGCAGAACTAATTGAGGATCGGAAGGCTCAGATCTTCCTTTATGTGTGATCAGACTCATGCTGACAAGATAGAAAGTGGAGGAGCCCAGCGAAGATGAATGGCTTCGAACCAACATTTTCCACACTTGTGTCGAATACAATGGTAAGGCATTAATTCTAATTATAGACAATGGGAGTGGAATGAATGTCATATCTCAAGAGGCTGCAGATAAATTAAAAGTCTCCTTAGAAAGACACCCAAAACCATACAAGGTTAGTTGGGTTGACGACACGTCTATACTGGTAAAAAAGAGATGTTTGGTGTCGTTTTCTTTGGGAAAGAACTATAAAGATTCTATATGGTGTGATATAATTCCAATGAAGGCATGCCATATCCTTCTTGGAAGACCGTGGTTATATGATAGGCGGGTTCATTACGATGGTTACTCTAACACTTACTCGTTTCTGTTTGAGGGGCGTAAGATTGTTTTACAGCCTCAGGCCAAACCAGAAACCAGTCGTGTATTGACCATACAAAAGTTTGATGATGCGTGCAAAGATCGTGGAGTAGTTCTCATGCTGGTTGCAAAAGCTATATCAGACGAAACAAGGATCGACTCAGATGCTCCCTTAGAAGTTCGACAACTCTTGAAAGAGTTCATAGATATTTCACTTGCAGACTTGACAAAAGTCCTACCACCCATGCGTACCATTCAACATGCTATAGACCTCGTGCCAGGATCTATACTTCCAAATTTACCCACTTATAGAATGAGTCCAGAAGAACATAAAGAAGTGCAACGGCAAGTCCAAGACCTCTTGGATCGTGGAGTTATTCGGGAAAGCCTCAGTCGCTGTGTTATACCCGTCCTACTTACTCCAAAAGAAAGATGGTAGTTGGCGCATGTGTGTTGATAGTCGAGCTATTAATAAAATCACTATCAAATATCAATTCCTGATCCCTCGTCTAAACGACATGTTAGACGTACTACATGGGTCTGTTATTTTTTCCAAGATTGACCTACGAAGTGGATACCATCAGATACGTGTTCGCCTAGGAGATGAATGGAAAACTGCCTTTAAGACATGAGATGGGCTGTTTGAGTGGCTAGTCATGCCCTTCGGTTTGTCAAATGTTCCAAGCACATTCATGCGGGTTATGAATCAAATTCTTAAACCCTTCATTGACAAATTTGTAGTGGTTTATTTTGATGATATACTAGTTTTCAGCCATAGTCTAAAAGAGCATCTAAGCCACCTAAGGCAGGTATTTGAAACTTTACACTTTGAGAGTTTTTTTGTTAACCTCAAAAAGTGTTCTTTTGCCCAGAGCCAGGTTATCTTTCTAGGATTCATTGTTTTGGCTAAAGGAATAGCCGCTGATCCAGAAAAGGTACGTGCCATACTTGATTGGCCGTCACCCAATAATATTCATGAAGTAAGGAGCTTTTACGGGTTAGCTTCTTTCTATCGGCGCTTTGTGAAAGGATTTAGCTCCATCATGGCACCCATCACCGAGTGCACTAAGAAGGGAGCATTTTTATGGACAGCAGCTGCCCAAAAGGCTTTTGAAGTTGTGAAAGAGCTCCTTACCGATGCCCCCATACTTCAATTGCCCAACTTTGAGCTTCCCTTTGAAGTATCCTGTGATGCCTCCCACTCAGGCATTGGTGGTGTGCTCAATCAAAATGGGCATCCTATAGCTTTTTTCAATGAGAAGCTTAATGATGCTCGAAAGAGATATTCTACCTATGATTTGGAACTATATGCGGTAGTCCAATCACTCAAGCATTGGCGGCATTACCTTATTCATCAAGAGTTTGTATTATTTTCTAATCATGATTCTTTGAGGCACCTTCAATCCCAAAAGCATCTAAATGCCAAACACGCACGATGGGCAGAATTTTTACAACAATACACGTTTGTGCTCAAACACAAGGCTGGTATCGAAAATCAGGTCGCTGATGCTCTTAGCCGCAAGTCACTTTTATTAACTACCCTTGCTATTGAAGTCATGGCTTTCCAAGAATTGAAGACCCAATATAAGTTGGATCCTGACTTCGGGAGTATATATAATGTACTGTGCACACAGCCACACAAACCACATGATCACTTTTCTCTTACGGATGGCTATTTGTTTATGGGAACTAAACTCTGTTTGCCGAAAACATCCATTGGTGAGTTTGTGATCTGGGAACTCCATTCCGGAGGACTAGCCGGACACTTTGGTCGAGATAAGACAATATCACTGGTGGAAGATCGTTTTTTTTTGCCAGGATTGCGAAAGCAAGTTGCAAGTGTAGTTGCCCGATGCCGACCCTGTCAACTATCAAAAGGTAATCGTTCCAATGCAGGACTATACAGTCCTCTCCCAATACCTAGTGCTCCGTGGATAGATCTTAGCATGGATTTTGTTTTAGGACTTCCAAAGACAATTCAGGGACATGACTTTATTTTCGTGATTGTTAATGACGCATTTTTTAGCTTGTTCTAAAACTTTTGATGCTTCCCGGGTAGCATCCTTGTTCTTTGCTGAAGTAGTACATCTCCATGGTCTTCCCAAGACTATTGTTTCGGATCGAGATGTTAAATGCACCAGTTATTTTTGGAAAGCTCTATGGGCCAAAGTGGGTACAAAGCTTAAATTCTCTAGTGCTTTTCACCCGCAAACTGATGGGCAAACAGAATCTGTCAATTGGAGTCTTGGAAATCTACTTCGTTGTTTGGTGACTGACCACCATGCCACATGGGATCTGCTCCTGCCACATGCAGAATTTGCCTACAATTGTTCAGTTAATCGTAGCATTGGGTTATCCCCATTTGAAGTTGTCATAGGAGCCAAACCTAAGGTCCCTATTGATTTATCTCCATTACCCACTTCTACTCAAATTTGTGAGGGCGCAGAAGATTTCCTCAAGCATATGCAGGAGATCCATACAGAGGTTCGCAAACAAATAACTCTTAGCTCTGAGAAGTATAAACAACGAGCAGACTTGCATCGTCGTCATATGGAAGTTAAGCCAGGTGATAAAGTATTGATCAGGTTACGTCCGGAGTGATTCTCTCGAGGAACTTTTCAAAAATTGCATCATCGACGAGCTGGTCCATTCACAATTTTGCGACAATTGGGGCCCAATGCGTATCATATTGATCTTCCTCCAGATCTTCATTTAAGTCCTATATTTAATGTTGAAGATCTTACTGCCTACTCTGGGCAGTTGGATGACCCAACCATGGATCCAATCCCCGTAAATGTTCCTACCTCTGTCAAACCTCGGGAAGAAGTAGAAGATATTTTGGAGGATCAAATTGTCTCTACGAGACGTGGAGGTTATCAGAAATTCTTGGTTAAATGGAAGAACCGCCCCCTTTCAGATTGTTGTTTGTTACTAACCGAGGAAGTACAACGCCTGAATCTAGACCTCTATGAGCTCTATCAATCCCGTAACTCGCCAGAGGCGAGTTCTTTTTTAGGGGGGGGGGGGGGGGGGGACATGTGTCTACAGCCAATTTATTATCCTTATTAATTATGTTCTAGTACAAGACAAGTGGTAGTCCATATTGAAGAAGGAGTCCTTTCTTTACACGTGGATCACTACTTGTCCAAGTAGTAGTGTTTTACTTTCTTTTAGTTTTCCGGATCAAAGTAGAATAAGTAGACAAGTCTATAAAAGCTATGTATTCCCTACTTTCAAGGGCAGTTTTATGAGAAATCTTTTGCTTATTCCTGTGAGTTGTGATTACTCTGTTTGATGGTGAGATTCCATTCTTTTTGGTGAGAAGCCAATCTTTTTTCCTTTTTGTTGAGAAGCCAATCCTTTTATTTGTCCATTATTTTGTTTGCTAACAATTTCTACAGCTTCCCTGCGTCAGTATGCCTCTTCGGCCATGATTATGCCCCAGTTATCAGGGGTAAACGATTGATGCAATGTTGGGAGGTCGAAATTTTCTGCTGCAGTTTTCGATTGCAGGATCTTTTAGGTTTATGTTAAATGAAATGATGAAGAAGATGGAGGAAGAACATGATAGCAAATTGACAATCATATCCTTTAATTAAATACACCGTTTAAATAAGTGAGCTTTGGATTGTTTGTGAACAAATTGACAATCATGTCCTTACTATTAAAGGCTGGACAGCAGACAAAATAGATTAAAAAAAAAAAAAATTAAGGGCTTAAATGGGAGACCAGCGTGCAAGTGTGCCACAAATATCAAAAACAAAAAACAATAAAAAAAAAAAAAAAAAAAGAATTAAGAATGTACATAGTAATGGGGGACCAGCGGCTGTGCAACAAATTAAAATAATAAAAAATGATTTTGAGAAAAAAAAAAAGAAGACCAGGCGTGCTTGACTGGTTGGCCTTCAGGTGCTGCTTGTCGAATTGTTTGACTGTTTCTAAGTTCTAAGTCTAATCCAATTTCCGAAAGGTCATTTCAAAAAACAATTTCAGAGAGGCAAGTCTGGAAGGGCGACTGGGCAGACGCGCGAAGCTTGTGCTTGTTTGAGTTGTTTCTAAATTTCTAACAGCCTCAATTTTTGTTAGGTATGTAATTATATAAGTATGTAATTAAGTTTTTAGATTTAGATTTAAATTGTTTTAATATTTATATTGTTATTCAGGATTCAACCTATTCTTGATATTTGATAATAACTTCAACGAAAATTTAAGGTATTGAAGTAGATTTAGTAAATTTGTCCAGAGATTCTTACTTAAGAAAAAAAAAAAGTGCGATTATGGTCCTAGTGATATTGACCAAATTTGAAGAGCATATCTACAAATAAGAGTTTGTATTTTTAATATTTAATTTTTTTTTTATTCATAAAAAAATGCCCCCATTGGGGAACATCCTGGATCCGCCACTGTGTCTAACTTTGCACCTCCATCCCAATTCATAACAAAAAGCCCAGAAGCATGAATCTTGTTCCCACTAGTAAAATGAACTTAGCATCAACAAATTATGTAATTATTGCCATTCATCACTGGTTTTATATACAATATATATAACGTAATTACTAGAGATTCAATTGCTTAAAGCTTTAAAATATAATAGAATGAAATTATTAGTAACAAAATTTTCATGCATATATATATATATATATATGAATATTTTGAATTTAGTGAAAGATATAATGAAATAATTACTGAGATATATATATGAATATTTTCCTATTTTGTCATCCTTGCCATGGTGCCCTTCAGAATCATTGGAGGTGAGTTGGAACCGAGATTGAAATCCCAGCTTCGGCGCCCATTCTTGAATTGAAGGAGAGGATTGATGAGCTTTTGGCATTTGAATTTAGTGAAAGATATAATGAAATAATTACTGAGATATAAAATTTAATCTTTATTTTGACCAAGTTATCTACCAACAATACTACAAAGCTCATCCTCCGCATAAGTCACAATGAAACATTGAATAAACCAGCTTTGCAGCCAAAACTTTCTTTTTTTTTTTAAAAAAAAAGGGGAAGGTAGGAGTGAAATATCCGTCCCACAGGGATAGTTCAATCGATTGTGAACTACACCTTATGAAGTAGAGGTCACTAATTCGAATCCCTTCCTCTTTCCCGAACATGTAAAAAAATTGGTAAAGTCCACTTAACCCCCTCAAACTACCACTCTAATGACAATCTACCCCACAAACTATCAATTACGACAATTTACCCCTCAAACTACTAAAACAATGACAATGTATCCCCCAATGCTAAGAAAATGATGAAATTATCCCTATAGAATTTTTAATAAGACAAAAATACCCTTAAAAATTGAAAAAAAAAATTAAATTTTAGTATTTTTGTTTTTATTTTAGTAAGGGTAATTTTGTCATTTTTTAACAATTTGGAGTACATTGTTATTGTTTTGATAGTTTGATGGGTAAATTGTCGCAATTGATAGTTTGAGGAGTAGATTGTCATTGAAGTGATAGTTTAAGGAGTTAAGTGGACTTTACCCTTAAAAAAAAAAAAAAAAAAAAAAAAAAAAAAGTGAAATATCCAATCCCAAAAATTAAGGAAAAAAAAACGTGGATTCGGGCACTGTGCTGAAGTCTATTCACAAGTCAATTTAAGAAAATGTATTAGATTCATAGAAAGATGATCGGTGGCTAAGATAATGCCACATCATGAAACAAAAGAATTTCACCAATTTTTCTTTGAGGAATGATAGAAACCCAACTTTTTTGTCCAATAAAAGTCCAACTATTTCATTTTTTTTTTTAAAAAAAAAAACCAAAAAAAAAAAATGGAAAAAATGTCTGAAGCAACCCTATCTATTTTTTGTCTTTATTTTATTTGGTATTTTTTAAAAAATGAAAAATGGTATTTTTTTCATAATAATGTCATTTTTTTTATAAAGAAAATGTCATTATTATGAAAAAAAAAATATCATTTTTCATTTTTTTAAAAAAAATACTAAATACAAGAAAGGAAAAAAATAAATAGAGTTGCTTCAGACATTTTTTCCATTTTTTATTTATTTATTTTTTTTTTTTAAAAAAATAAGGTAAAAGTTAGATTTTTATTATGCAGAAAAGTTGGGCCTTTAGCATTTGCCTTTTTCCTTTTCTTCTTCAGTTACTTCCCTCTCTCTCCTCCAATATGGTTGCCACTTGCCAGCTCCACCTTCTGTATGTTCTGTGACTCACGGTCATAGAAAACCACAATTATGGCTCTCTATAATATATAATGATTCTGAAATTAGTTAACTAGTAATTAACTTAAAGTGTTACTCATTTATCCCTTAATTTAATTAGCTGAAAGTATTACCTATAACAATAAATATCAGCATAAATTACAGCGAAAAGTGAACTATTAATCTGAACTAAAAAGCTATTACCTTGGTAGAGTCTCTTACTCAATTACAAACCAGAGTCTTTAAAGGAAATACATAATCATCTAAAATAACAACCATGCTCACAAGACAACAACTATACACAGATAACACCTAGCTAGTTAGGCCCCTGGCTGCCTCACATGTTGTGGTGAGAAATGAAGAGGAAAATTGGAAAGAATCAACACCAAAATCCGGTCTAACGAAGGACATTAAAAAATAAATAAATAAATGAGAAAAAGGTCATTTCAAAGAGCCGAGAGGCATGCATGCATGGCACATACAGTTTGATGGATGTGACAAATTGGAAGCTGATACTTTGATATAAGAGACGAGTTGCATAAATTTAAATTTTGGACATGCAAGTGAGTAATTAGTAGTCGTTTGAGTACCAAGTGTAATTAGTAGAGGATTCTCCCAATGAGATAGGAGTATTGATTAAGTCATCTCTCTTAAAATCAAAGCATATTGAGATGAGTAACATTTTTTTTAATAAATAATTGGGTTTAAGGGGACCAAGGCCCGAAGGAGGGAAGAAAATACTCAAACTAATGACATTCGATTCATATTTCATGATGTGTGGCTCGGACCGATTGAACTCGCCTTTAGGGTTAAATGAGTTGTACGTGACTTAATTCATCATTATATGCTTCTTTAAATATATAAATCTTAAAATATTAATTAAACGATTAAATATATCATTTTTATCTAATAATTTTTTAGGGCTATTTGTGATTTAACATATATCGGACAGAAATCTTTTTGGCCATATTGAAAATTTGATTTTTACATGCAAAAATCACTTGGACATTGTGCTCCAGCAGTGCATGCCATTTTTCCATCCCAATTCATAACAAAAAGCTCGGAAACAAGAATCTTGTTCCCATTAGTAAAATGCAGTAAGAGTGAACCAATCACGTAATTCTTACAACTTTTTCATCTTCCAGGATTGGTTTATATACATAACCCCATTGGTTAAAGCTCTGTCATCCCTGCCTGCAATGGTGCTCTTCAGAATCACTGGAGGAGTGCTGAAACCCGAGATTGAAATGCCACCTTCTGCAACCATTCTTGAGTTGAAGGAAAAGATTCATGAGCTTTTGAACGTAGAAGTTGGCCGGCAGACCCTCATGTTTGGCCACATACTCATGGAAAATGATCGCATCATCGATTCTTATTTCTTCCCACAATTTATAATGCTTAGTTTAACTGTCACACCTCTTCTTGGACAGCCAAAAGTAAACATTTCACTGAAATCCTTCGGCAAGGTAGAAAACATTAGGATAAGAGAAACACAAAAGGTGGTGGAATTGAGAGAGAAAATTTCGAGGCACTGGGGCATTCCAATTAAAAAGATAACTCTTTTCCGCCTTTCCGAAGAAATGGATGATAATCTTCTGCTGTCTGCGTATTATATTAGTCAGGATTCTGAGGTGGAGGTCAAGATCCAAGTTGACCCTCGTTGATATTTGTTTAAGTACTACCTTATATTATAGGAAGAATAAGTTAAATTATGACAAGTATTTTGTTCATGCATGGGCAATATGATGTGATACGTATTTGAATTTAGTAAAATATATAATGAAATTAATAATTACTGAGATATAAAACTAAATCTCTATTTTGACCAAGTTATCTACAAAACTCATCCTATTTTCTAAATTCCTTGCATAAGTTGCAACGAAACACTGATTTTGCAGCCAAAAACTTTTTCTTTTTGATTTTGTTAGAGGATAAGATCATCAAGATATAAGAGTAAAATTTTAGCCTCTGAGACTTTAACCTGTGAATGTAAAGCATAGGTTGAACCATGTAGTTCTTTGTATTTATTTTCTTTAAGTACTTCTGTTATGTTTTTTAATTTCTTCTCACTAAGGAGCCAAAAAGAAACAGAAGAAAAAAAAATCACTGGTGGAGGTCATAGAGGGGGTCATTCAGTGAGCTTTGGAGAGCTCCAAGAATTCAAGTACCTATGGCTCGCTCACAAACTCTTGGAAGGAAATTTTCCCTTTGCAATCACCAATTGTTCATCGTCCTTCACCTGCCTGGTGAGAGTGATTCATTTGATAGCATGGTTTTGGCAACACTCAAGGGTTTACTAAAGTTTCAATCTTACTCTTAAGTTTGATCTCGGCTTCAATGCTCTACACATAAGCTTAATTATATGTCAAGGCATAGTATAATAAGATAATATAGATTAACCCTAAATCGATCAATTTAGTTAAACAATATAGAACCATTAATTCCAACATGCTAATTTTGTATTGAATTCATATTAAGATCGCAAATCGTGTAAAACATTGTTCGTCATTTTATCACAGTTAAGTTTGAATTGTATCGAGACATGAATATAAGACTATATAGGTGAACCCTAATGTAGTTTATTTGATTAAACGTGCCAAATTTCTCAATCTTAACTTACTAATTTTATATTGGACCCAAGGTTGGATTTACAGCTAAGTGGCCAAAAAAATTATTATATGAACCTAGAAATACCCGTCAAAACCCTGAAGGCAAATTACCTTAATTGACAAAGGAAAGAGCTCACTTCACTCAAAAGCTAAGGCTTCTTCAATCCTGTCACAGAAAATGTCCACCCAAAAGCTTTCCAAAACCTTAAAAAAAAAAAAAAAAAAAACTCCCTTCAAAAGTCGTTTCGCTATCAAACCATGAAATCGCTGAAAAGATATCTGAAACCCTTATCAGCTCAGGCCTTAAACCCCTCCAAACTGCACCATCCCTACTCTCCAGTCTCAACTCCCACGTAACTCACCTTGTTCTCTCAAACCCACATGTCCAACCCCGTTCTTGCTTGAGTTTCTTCAACTTTCTTCGAAGAAATGAATCTTTCACTTCACAAAAACCTGATCTTCGAGCCCATGTAACCCTCATTTCTAGGTTATATGGGGCGCGGATGTTTGCAAAAATGAAGAATATATTGAATTGTGTTGTGACCGACGATAATCTCCAATGCCCGGTTTCGATTATTGTTTCGTTGATTGCGGATGGGTGTAATGAGCCTAAATTTGTTGATAAATTGTGTGATATGCTAATGAGAGTTTACGTGGATAATAGAATGTTTGAAGAGGCTGTAGGGGTTTTTGATTATATGGAGAAGAATGGGTTTAAGATCGAGGAGAGGTCATGCTGTATCGCCCCGGCTTTACCCAGTAAGCCGTAAGTGGAATTATCTAAATTCTCACGTGACACTACTGCATGTAGGCAGCCTTTTTTTTTTTTTTTTTTTCTTCATCAGAGTTTTTCCTGAAAGCATTAATGTACCAATGCATCTAATTTAAACTTCACATTATATCTACATCCACAACTAATATCTCAGTTTCCCCAAAAACTGCTACAAACAGCATGTTACATAACTTACAAGGTCATTAACAACACACTGTATATCACAAGATGTCATAAGTGACATACTGAAATACAAACATCAAACATTACTAGTATTTCTACAACTGACTTTGAGTAAGCCAGCATTTCCAAAAAGACTGGGGCAACCTATCAGTCCTATGCACAGTAGTGTGGATAGGACTCAGTATAATTTTAAAGGTAGAAGGGTCAGTCCACGACTCAACAAGTTCAAGCAAATTGACCATTTATAATGAGAGCCCTTTTTTGTTTGAAAAATCTATCTCCTCACCAGTATTTACTAGACAGCCATATATGCAAGGTTTTCACAAATGTGTTTTAATAAATGTATGGCTAAATAGTAAACTTAGGTGATAGACATTTGGATACATAGTAATTAAATAGAATAATATTTCGTTGTATTTTCTTACTACATAATTAACTTCACATTTCATAATATAAAGCGGTAAAACATTTCATAACATACTGAGTAAAACATCAGTTAAAATCAGCATAATTTAATCATATAGCATTGCATAGCATAACATATCATCATGACAATAAGTGAATTTATACTCCCACTTATCCTCAGGAGTTCGCTAAGTGTTACCACACTTAACCGCAATGTTGCTAATAATTTATCCTTCTCATAGCTTTGAGGTATTGAGCGTGTAACCCTACTCAACCGCTAGGCTGTTAGGTAACTTTGTTTCCCCTTCCTAACATCGGGGTGTCAGGCGCATAATCCCCCCTTCACCACTGGGCTTTACATCCATTCATGCATAGCATCATATTTTTCATAGTATTATAATTTTTGCAAATCACGTTTTCCTTCCAAAACTCAATTTCTTTTCATAAATCATTTCCTTTGAAAATACATTTTCATGTAAAACATTTCAAAATATATTTATACATGTGATTAATAGGGCTCAACAAAACATATAGAACATGCTTTTGTAAAATAATGCAAGGTCAGTAAGTTTGAACTTGCCGGTTCGAGCTTAATTTCCCTAAATGTAGCCTTCCTTGTTAGTACCCTTTCTGCATTAATATTTGTTTATTACATTAGCATGTATTTATTTTATTTTCTAAACCTCGTATTAAATCCTAGGATCCTTAAAATACCTACATTATTTTCATGCTTAGTCCTTATTCTAAAAATTTGGGCAGCATAACAACATGTTTATAATGTCTTGTATCAATTTGGCATCATAATGACATATCCAAATATCTTAATACTATTTGGGCATCATAACAACCATATAACATTTATTTATTTATTTCATACGGGCATTACTATGGCATTAGTAGAACATTTAATAAAAATTCTTAAGAGTACTTGGGTATTACAACAACGCTATTGTAAAATACCTAATAAAATTTAGGTAGCACAACGATGCATTTGTAATATTTAAAAATGATGATTGAATATAATATCATTCCTTGAGATATTCAATCATACTTTTCCGAGCAATTTAGACATTATAACGATGTAAATTAAATTCTAATAACTATAATTGACATAAACTAAGGATAAAACAAGTATACCTAGCAATCCTACTTTGAAAAAGCTCCAAGCCTATATTCTATGTCACTCTCTTTTTCTTTTTTTTTTCTCTCTTTTTCTTTTTCTTTCTTTCATTGTGCGAGAGGGAGAGGGTTATTTTTTTTTTCTGAAGAATTCCTGTTCTGCCGTGGCCTATTTATAGTTTTTATAGGCGATATTTTAGGACATGGAGGGAAATAATCCTAAAGTTTAAGATAGTAAGACAAAACCTTAAACTGCAGGTTTTTTTTTTTTTTAGGCGCCGTAATTCCCATATATTAAGAGTCATTTTTCTCTTGTGGGCGCCGAAATTTTAAGCTTGCAAGTGGGTTGCATCTTTGTAGGCATAGAAATAGGAGATTTTGAGAGGATTCACGTAGCTTTTCTTCTCTTTTGTTTTTTTTTTTTTTTTTTTTTTCTATTTTATTTTATTAATTTATATATATATATATATATATCTTTATTTAACCTTTTATCATGTATATCTTTTTATTTTGTAAATCACTGTACATAGTTCTACCTACAAACACAACTTTAATAAAATCTTAAATGTTAAATCATTTAGCCCAAACCAATTACTTCAAACTAAGAAAGTATAATTTAGATATCAAATATATTTTCTAGATACATTTGATTAAATCTAAATCTAATATTTATACTAAAGTATTATTATGTCAATAAATTTCTTGGGTGTCACATCCTCCCCTCCTTATTGAAATTTCGTTCTCGAAATTTAGAATTCACACACACACACAACCATTTTGTGGTGTAGGTGGCCCCCAGTTACCCCAGTCATCCCAATTCCCTCTAGGTGGATCCCAAGCACCCATGTTATCCGGTAGAATTCCTAAAGGGTCAAGTGGCAAATTAGGACGGTCATCCAAGGCCATAAATTGTATAGTTAGTTCCGAAAAGGTATCCCAATTGATTGGACTAGCTACTGGACTCACGTCTTCAGTGACTTCCTTGCCTTTTGAGTCCATCTGTATCAAAGTATTCAGAAAATGGTTATATATATATATATATATATATGCCGTACTATTTATCATAACCATACCAATATAGCAAGCATTGAAGGTAAAATAAAATACTGCGGAGGGTTTTGTTTTAAACCTTTAAACAGATGTGGGTATCTATTTCTCGTCTCTTGCTCCAGTTCTCATGAAGCTTCTTCTACGTCATGATTTCGCCATAGTACTTTTATAAGCGGAATTGTCTTGGTCTTTAGTTGTTGCTCTTTGCGATCCATGATTTGAATCGGCACTTCTTCATATGACAAATTCCCTTGAATCCGTGGAGGTTTAAAGTTGATAACATGCGAAGGATCATGCACGTACTTTCATAGCGTAGATACATGGAACACATCATGTATTCCAGCTAACTCTGGTGGTAATGCAACTCTATGTGCCACCGGTCCAACTACCTCTTTCACCTCAAAAGGTCTATATATCTCGGGCTCAGTTTACCCTTCTTACTAAACTGAATTACACCTTTCATTAGCGAAACCTTAAGAAATACTTGGTTACCAACTTCAAACTCCAACTTGTGTCGATGTTGGTCAACATAGCTCTTCTGTCGACTTTGAGCCATTAACATTCTTTTTCGAATGAGTGTAATCTTGTCCTTGGTGTCTTGTACTATTTTTGGTCCTAATAGCTGCTTTTCGCCAACTTCATCCCAATATAAGGGTGATCTACATTTGCGTCCGTATAATGCCTCATACAATGCCGTCCCAATAGTTGCTTGAAAACTGTTGTTATAGGCAAACTCTACTAAAGGTAGGAATCGAATCCAATTACCTTTAAAATTGAGTATGCATAACCTTAGCATATCTTCAAGGATTTGAATGGTCCTTTCTGATTAACCATCAGTTTGCGGATGGTATGCTGTACTAAAATTCAATTTCATTCCCATTGCCTCTTACAATCTTCCCCAAAATTTTGAAGTAAACTGAGGATCTCGGTCAAATACTATCGAAACAGGCACACCATGCAACCTAACGATCTCCCGTACGTATAATTTTGCCATCTTTTGCATAAAATCATTAATTTTGTAGGGAAAAAAATGAGCACTCTTAGTAAGTCTATCCACTATTACCCAAATAGCATCTTGCCTGCTTGGTACCCTTGGTAAATCAACTACAAAATCCATTGCTACTTGATCCCACTTCCATTCAAGAATGATGAGAGGTTGTAATGGTCCTGCTGGTCATTGATGTTCAACTTTTACTTGTTGACATGTTGGACAGCGTGCTACGTACTCTGCGATATCACGTTTCATACCGGACCACCAATACATCTTTTTCAGGTCTTGGTACATCCTAGTACTTCCTAGGTGTACCGTATACTGAGTTTTATGTGCTTCTTCCAAGATTTCTTTTCTCAGCTTATTATCCTTTGGCAACACCAATCTGGAATCATTTGTTCTTAAAAGATCATCAGAGGCAAAGTTAAAGCCAGGAGCTTTTCCTTGACTAGCTTTTTTCCAAAGCTCTTTTAATTCTGGATGTTTTTCTTAAGCTACCTTGAACCAATCTGTTAGCATTGGTTGGATAGTAAGTGTTGCAATGCTCATCCCTTTAGTTGTTGACCTTGTGTCAAATTGAATCATCCCCAATTGATGAGCAAGCTGATCCAGGGTTGGCATAGAGTTTGATGCTTCACCCCGTGATTTCCTACTTAATGCGTCTGCAACAACATTTGTCCTACCTAGGTGATACAGGATACAACAATCATAATCCTTCATTAACTCTATCAAACTTCTTTGCTTCATATTCAGATCTTTCTGACTGAATATATATTTAAGACTTTTATGATTAGTATATACCTCACACTTTGATCCATAAAAGATAGTGCCTCCATATCTTTAAGGCAAAAACTACCACTGCTAATTCTAAATCATGAGTAGGGTAGTTCCTCGCGTGATTCTTTAACTGTCTTGAGGCATAATCTATCACTTTACCTTGTTGCATAAGCACTCACCCCAATCCTTTATGAGAAACGTCACTAAAAATCACAAATCCTTCTTCATCTGACGGAAGAGTGAGAACTGGTGCAGTTACCAATCTCCTCTTTAGTTCTTGAAAGCTTGCCTCACACTCGTCACTCCAGACATAGCGAGTGTTCTTTGTCAATGTAGTCAGAGGTCCTGAGAGTGCGGAGAACCCTTCTACAAATCTCCGATAATAGCCAGCAAATCCCAAAAAACTGCGAATTTCACGGACATTTGTTGGCCTTTCCCATTTGACCACAGCTTCTATCTTATTTGGATCTACTTCAATCCCATCTCCAGAGATTACATATCCAAAAAATGAGACCTTCAACCAAAATTCACATCTCTTGAGTTTGGCAAACAACTTCTCCTTTCTTAGAATATCCAACACTTTCTTTAAGTGGTCCGCATGTTCATGATGGTTAGTTGAGTAAACTAGTATATCATCAGTGAACACTACTACAAACCGATCAAGGTACTTATGGAACACTTTGTTCATTAAGTCTATGAACACAGAAGGTGCATTGGTTAATCCAAAAGGCATAACCATAAATTCATAATGGCCATACCTCGTTCTAATAGCGGTTTTCTGCACATCGTCCTCCCATACCTTAAGTTGATGATACTCAGACCGAAGATCAATTTTTGAGAAAACCAAAGCTTCCTTTAATTGATCAAACAAATCATCGATCCTGGGTAGAGGGTACTTATTCCTAATAGTCACCCGATCTAATTCTTGATAATCTATGCATAGCCTCATCGACCCATCCTTTTTCTTTACAGACAACACCGGTGCTCCCCAGGGTGACACACTTGGATAGATAAACCTCTGTCCTCCTCCAACTGTTCCTTTAATTCTTTTAACTCCACCAGTGCCATACAAAATGGTGCTTTGTGAATTGGTTGAGTCCCTGGCACTAAATCGATAGTGAACTCAATTTCCCGATTAGGTGGTAGTCTTAAATAAACCTTTGTAAAAACATTAGGATAATTACAAACCACTGGAATATTCTCCAACTTCAATTCACTCTCTGGCTTAGCCGTTACATAAGCCAAATACGCATAATCACCTTCTCTGACACTCCTTCTTGGTTGCACTGCATAGAGAAGTGTCAGGGTGGCTCGCACTCGAGATCCGCAATACTTGAACTCCTCAACGCCAGGTGGCCGGAAGGTAATTTCTTCCCTTCGACAGTCAATGCTAGCATGGTGCTTTGACAACGAGTCCATCCCCAAAATAACGTCATAGCCTAGCATTTTAAATACTACTAAGTTTGCTAGGAGAATTCCTCCAATGCTAATAGGACAATTTTCTACTACCTTGCTACATGTTAGGGAGTCTCCTATAGGTGTTGCTACCATTATGTTCTGCCTTAGGGGTTCAAGACAGATATCACACAGTTTTGCATATGTGGCAGAAACAAATGAATGTGTCGCACTCAAATCAAATAGTGTGCATGCAATGCTACCAAATAGAGGAATGGTATCTGTCACCACATCGACATCTTCTGCTTCCGTATCAGCTTTGTTTGGGGTGAGTGTACCACCCTAGCTTGTGTAGGCGTTTGTGGATTGCAGCCTCCTTGTGGTTTGGATCCTCCAGAGCCAGCCATAGTGCAGTCTCTGACAAAATGATCCGTTCGACCACATCGGAAACATGTCCCCGTTCCCGATCTGCATTCTCCGGCATGTATCTTCCCACATTTTGGATATGTCAGCCTCTGTCCTCCCTGGTTTACTGGACCCTTCCTTCCTGCCTTCTATCTTGAGCCACTGCCAATTGCAAGTTTCTTTGTAGGATGTGTGGTATAAGGAATGAATCGTTTCCTTTTTTTCCTGGCAGCTTCATAATCCTGGTGTCCCTTTTCTGCGATAGCAACAACATTCATTAGCTTAGTGAAGTTTTTGATCTCCAAGCAAGCGACCCTGTCCCTAATTCGTGGGTGCAAGCCTTCTTGGAATCTTTCAGTCCTTGACTCCTCATCAGAAACCAAGTTCAGAGCAAACCTTGCCAATTCCATGAATTTGGCAGCATATAGCTCTACAGTCAGGTTACCCTGAACTAGATTCTGGAATTCCTTGGTATGGAGTTGCTGTTGGGCTCTAGGAAAGAATCTACCATTAAATTCTTTCCTAAAGTTTAAGATAGTAAGACAAACACTTAAACTGCATTTTTTTTTTTTTT
The DNA here is from genome assembly GCF_965113065.1 of Corylus avellana. Classification (NCBI taxonomy): domain Eukaryota; kingdom Viridiplantae; phylum Streptophyta; class Magnoliopsida; order Fagales; family Betulaceae; genus Corylus; species Corylus avellana. The sequence goes on from NC_142499.1 coordinate 16,569,882, forward strand.
AGGTGCCGTAATTCCCATATATTAACTGCCGTTTTTCTCTTGTGGGCCCCGAGATTTTAAGCTTACAAGTGGGTTGCATCTTTGTAGGCATAGAAATAGGTTGTAGAAGATTTTGAGAGGATTCACGTAGCTTTTCTTCTCTTCTCTTTTTTATTCATTTATTTATTATTTATAAAGATATATAGATATTATCTTTATTTAACCTTTTTATCATTTATATCTTTTTATTCTGTAAATCAATGCACATAGTTCTACCTATAAACACAACTTTAATAAAATCTTAAATGTTAAATCATTTAGCCCAAACCAATCACTTCAAACTAAGAATGTATAATTTAGACATCAAATATATTTTCTAGATATATTTGATTAAATCTAAATCTAATATTTATACCAAAGTATTATTTTGTCAATAAATTCCCTGGGTGTCAGACATGCTTTGTGCCTTCACTTGCTTTCAAGATGTGTGATCGGGTGGAGTCATGTTTCAGGTTCTTTCGTCGAATGGTTGAGTTAGGCATTGAGATTACGGTTTATTCGATGACTAGTGTGATTGATTGGTTGTTTAAGGGATAAGAGGTTGAAAGAGGTAGAGAATTGATGAGGGAAATGGTTGATAGAGGGATTAAACCAAATGTGATTACTTACAATACATTTGTAAATGCATATGTTGAAAGAAAGGATTTTGTGGGTGTTAATGAGACTTTGAGCTTGATGGAGAAGGATCAAGTGGCATACAATGTGGCAACTTACACAATATTGATGGAATGCTATGCGAGCTCTAACAAGATAGAAGAGCCCGAGAGATTCTTCAAGTAAATAAATAATAAGGGGATTGAAGCATATGTTCATGTTTATACTTCAATTATCAGCAGGAATTGTAGATTAGGTAATATGAGAAGAGCATAACAGCATCTCAATCAAACACGTGTAACTAGTTTGTTAGAGTATTTTACTAGTTAGTTAAAGTGGTTTATTCAGTTAGTTAGTTTACGAGTTAGTTCAATTAGTTTACTTGTAACTGTTTTTGATACTCTATTTTTATAGTAGATAATAGAGCGCACGCGCGCAGGCGCGCGCGCACACACACACACACATATATTGTAATTGTGATTTATTTGAGGTTAATGAGAATGATTCAGAACTTCTTCCATATTTCATCTTCTTCATCTTGATTTTGATATGGTATCAGAGCCATAACAATTTTCATTGTTGTTTTGAAATTCTTTGAATTTTCTTCTTCTTCTATCAATCATGCCGAATCCTTTTTCTGAATCATGTTCATTGAATTCCGCTGAAACTCTGTTGAAGATGATCTGTTTTATCTCCATCATGGGGATAATCCAGGAGCAATCTTGGTTCAAACTCCTCTGACATGTGATAACTATCAAACATGGAGTAGGTCGATAGAGATGGCATTAACTGTGAAGAACAAGTTTGAAAAGGTGGATGGCTCATCGTCCATGCCTCACATTACCTCAGCAAATTACAAAGCTTTAAAGAAATGCAACAATATGGTCAAGAGTTGGATCACAAAAACTGTCACACAGGATATTGCTGTGAGTATCCTTTATATCAACAAAGCTAAAGATGTCTGGAAGGATCTGAAGGTTAGATTCTCCCAAGGTAATGGTCCAAGAATTTTTCAACTTTAAAAGACCATTTATGTTCTTGCACAGAACAATAATTCGGTAAGCTTTTATTACAGTCAATTCAAGGGAATTTGGGATGAGCTTTCCAATTATAGACCAGTACCTCACTCTTCTTATGAGAAGTGTACTTGTGGATCGATGAAAAATGTTGCTGATTTTCATCTCCAAGAATACATATACCATTTTTTAATCGATTTAAATGAGTCTTTTTCTAATATTCGTGGTCAAATCTTACTGATGGAGCCCCTGCCTCCATTCAACAAGGTCTTCTCAATGATTCTTTAGGATGAAAGGTAGAGACAGATTTCTTCTCCTGGAGCTTTCAATGGATTTTATTCTGGAAATCAATTCAATGACAATGCTGCATTGATGTCAAAACCCCATGTTCCTTTCAACAGAAACAATTTCAGGCAGAATCCAAGTGTTTGCAAGGTCAAACCTACATGTAGCCAATGTGGTATGGTTGGTCATAGCATTGAGAAGTGTTACAAACTCCATGGATTTCCTCATGGCTTCAAGTTCACAAGAAACAAGTCCACTGATGGTTTTAGACCACCTGCCAATCCATCTGCAAATCAAGTTCAAGTAGATGATAATCCTTTGAATCCACCTTTTCCCTTCAATTACCTAATCCACATGTTATGTTTGCCATATTACTAGGTAATTTTCAATTACCTAATCCACATGTCTCACTCTTTTTGAATTCATCTCATTCTGCTTTTTCTTCATGTCATGAGACTTTTTTGTCAAAGGTCTCTTAAGTTTCCACACTCAATACATGGATTATTGATACTGAAGCCACTAATCATATGATTAGTTCAATGTCTCTATATACTACAATCACAGCAACTATATCTACACAAGTTATACTCCCAAATGGACAATTTGCCAATATCACTCACACAGGCACTGTTAAGATTTCTGAACATTTAACTCTCACTGATGTATTGTGTGTTCCATCTTTTTCCTTCAACCTACTATCTGCAAGCAAGTTAATCAAATCATTTAACTTTTGTTTTGTTCTTCTTTCTAACTTCTGCTTTATACAAAATCTGGTGAAATGGGAGACGATTGGTGTGGGTGAGGAAAAAGATGGACTTTACTACTTGCTGCATCAACCAAAACCCAACCTCTTGCCTTCATCACAAATACCACAATCTATTACTTTACCTCATTTTTCTGCTTTAATCAAAGATGTTTCAACTGATAAATGGCATTATAGGCTAGGTCATTTATCAGATTCTAGACTAAAAATGTTGCAAAGTTCAATTCCAAATCTCTCTTGTAATTCCAATCCATGTACTATTTGCCCTCTAGCAAAACATAAACGTGTTCCTTTTTCTGTTAGTTCATTTACATCAAATAAATTTTTTTAATTGATTCACTGTGACATATGGGGACCTTTCTCTGCAAATTCCAAAAATGGATGTCATTATTTCTAAACCATAGTAGATGATTTTAGTAGAAATATCCGGGATTCATCTAATGCAATCAAAAGCTCAAACCCGTACCTATATTCAGTCATTTTTCCATCTCATTGAGAATCAATTCAATTGCAAAATCAAAATATTAAGATCTGATAATGGTCCTGAGTTCAACATGGCAGAATTTTATTCTAATAAAGGGGTTATACATCAACTTAGTTGTGTAAAATCACCTCAACAAAATGCTAAGATTGAATGAAAGCACCAACATCTTCTTAATGTAGCTAGATCTCTTAAGTTTCAAGCTAATCTGCCTATTTCTTTTTGGACTGAATGTGTCACAACTTCTGCATACCTCATTAACCGAATTCCCACTCCTATTTTGTCAAACAGATCTCCTTTTGAAATTCTATTCTCTAAACCTCCCTTGTATTCACATTTAAGAGTTTTTGGATGCCTTTGTTATGCTTCCACTTTATCTTGAAACAGAAACAAACTTGACCCTAGAGCTAAACCTTTTTTGTTCATAGGATACCCCACTAGATACAAATGATACAAACTGTTAGACTTTTTCACTCAATCGGTTTTCATTTCTAGAGATGTTATATTCCATGAATCTGTTTTTCCTTACATACATGGTCTTACTAATACCACATCTAATGGAATTTTCAATTCTGCTATTCCTCACATTTCAAACAATCCTGTTTTGCCCTCATTCATACATAATACATCATCTAATGATAATCAGATTCATTCCTTACCAAATCCATCCCTTGATACATCTTTTCCTGACCAACCTAATTATGAACAATCAAACACTTTAAACATTGAACCAGAATCTGCTTCTTCCTCTTCCAGAATCTATTCCCATCAATGATTCAATACCTAAACATACAAACCTTAGAAAATCTTATAGGATCAAACAACAGCCTGGTTATTTGCAGCAGTATCATTGTCGACTTGTTTCTCATTCTCAGCAATTTGATATCATTAAATCAGATTCAGGTATTCCCTATTCTCTTTCGTCTATTTTGAATTTTGACCATTTGTCACATTCTCATAAAGCCTTCAGTTTGTCTCTTGTTTCTCAAGTTGAACCAAAGTTCTTTCGCCAAGCTGTAAAGGTACTTGCATGGAGAGATGCTATGCAGGCAGAATTGAAAGCATTAGAAGTTAATAATACTTGGATTTTAACTTCTCTACCTCCTGGAAAGAAGGCCATTGGGTGTAAATGGGTTTACAAGATTAAGCTCAAGTCTGAAGGAAGTGCAGAAAGGTACAAAATTCATTTGGTGGCCAAAGAGTACACTCAATATGAGGGTTTGGATTACCATGAGATCTTGATGAAGAGGTGTACATGGATGTTCTACCTGGATTTGCCATCAAGGGGGAGTCTTAGGTGTGTAAATTGACAAAGTCATTGTATGGCTTGAAGCAAGCATCTCGACAGTGGTTCTCAAAATTTTTCACCACTTTGATTGATCAAGGTTTTATCCAATCAAAATCTGACTAATAGCATTTTCACTAGAATTGAATGGAGTGTTTTCATTGCCTTGTTAGTGTATGTTGATGATGTTATTCTAGCAAGCAATGACTCTGCTCTCAATTTATCATTTCACTAAATCAACAGTTCAAATTGAAAGATTTGGGGACATTGAAGTATTTTCTTGGTTTAGAGGTAGCAAGATTAGCCAAAGGCATTTCCTTGTCTCAAAGGAAGTATGCATTGGAGATATTGGAAGATTCAGGCTTACTTGCTACTAAACCTTCGAAATTTCCCACGGAGCAAAACATAAAATTGTCTAAGGATGATGGTAGTCTTTTGGAGGATCCAACCATTTATAGGCGTCTTATTGGCAGACTAATCTACCTTACCATAACAAGACCTGACTTGGCATATGTTGTTCAGAATCTTAGTCAGTTTACGGATCAACCAAGACAACCACATTTAGAAGCTGCTCATAGAGTTTTAAGGTATCTAAAGAATTCCCCTGGTCAAGGAATTTTCTTCCCATCTTCCTCAGATTTTTAAGTCAAAGCTTTTTGTGATGCTGAATGGGCAGGATGCTCAGATACTAGGAGGTCCATTATTGGTTTCTGTGTTTTTCTTGGAGATGCTCTAATTTCATGGAAGTCAAAGAAACAACAAACTATTTCTCGATCTTCTGCTGAATCAGAATACCGCTCTATGGCTTCTACATGCTGTGACTTGCTTGCTTTGCGTAAGACTTGCAGATTGTTCACCCTTAACCAGCATTCTTGTTTTGTTACAGCAAAGCTGCAATTCATATAGCAGCAAACCCTGTGTACCATGAGAGGACCAAACATATTGAAATTGACTGTCCCCTAGTTCGTGAGAAAATCCAACTTGATCTTATTCATATACTTCATGTTCCTACTCTTTCACAACTAGCTGATATTTTAACCAAACCACTTGGGTCTACACATTTCCATGAACTCTTATCCAAGATGAATATTCTAGACATATATTCATCTTGAGGGGGAGTAACAGCAACTCAATCAAACACGTGTAAATAGTTTGTTAGAGTAGTTTACTAGTTAGTTAAAGTGGTTTATTCAGTTAGTTAGTTCAATTAGTTTACTTATAAATGTTTTTTATACTCATTTTTTTATAATAGAGAACAAAGCGAGCACACACACACACACATATATATATATATATATATAATGGATGGTTATTGCAAAAGAGGGATGATAGATGAAGCTCTAAGGCTTCAGGTTGTCATGAAAAAGAAAGGACTTGACACTGATGTGTTTACTTACAACATAATTGCTAATGGGTTGTGTAAATTATATCAGCATGAAAAAGCAAAAAGAATGTTATTCACAATGGTAGAAAGGGGTGTGGCTCCGAACACGGTGATGTTGACTACCTTGATTGAAATTTATTGCAAGGAATGAAACTTTGAGGAAGGAAAGAGGGTGTTCGGTGAGATGGAGAAGGGAGAGAAACCAAATACAGTTACATACAATGCTTTAATTTGTAAGTATAACAAGACAAGAAAGATGAAAGAAGCTTATAGGCTAAAAGATGAGATGGAAGACAAAGGGATAGTGTCAGATACATATACATACACATCTCTTTTGAGCATCCTTCATTAACATCAGGCCTTAGCAGAGACTAGAATTGAGTTCAAGTGTGCAAAAGTTGTAGAGACTATAATTTCTTTGTCTCTTAGTCTCTTTCTTTTTTAACTTTGTATTAAAACTATTTTTTCCTGGTTATGTGCCTTATTACTCCAATACCAGTTGAGTGGATGCATAAACTGATTATACAAATTTTGGTGATGCTTTGTCAGATTTAATGGCCAGAAAATAGGAAACAAAATTTGGATTATAGTTGTTCATGATGTGTTTGACAATAAAAAAGAACGATGAGGATGTTTCCAGATAACTTTTATTTTGTAAAGACAATAAGGTTTTGTTGACGTATCGGCTCCGTTTGCCAACAATGCCAAGAGGCCAGGAACCGCACTGTAGCTAGAATGGTACTGTTCCAGCTACAATGCAATCCTTTAAAAAATAGTTTTTTTTTTCTTTAAAAAAAAAAAAGAAAAATATTGAAAAACTTCTTAAAAAAAAAAAAAAAAAAAAAAAACAGAGAAAGAGATCGGCGTTGGCCAAAATGGGGTGGCCGAACCACCCCTTTTTTGGCCAAGGAGCCACCCCCATGGCCAAAGGGGTGGGCGGACCACCCCCTTGGCCAAAAAAAAAAAAAAAGGGACCTGGTGCATTTGGGGGTGGTCGGACCACCCCCAAGGGGCTGGGGTTGTTTCGGCCACCCCATACCGGCCGTATGGGGTGGTTCGAACCACCCCCATGGCCGGCCACCCCCTTGGGCAAAAAAAAAAAGGGACCGGGTGCATTTGGGGGTGGCCGGACCACCCCCAAGGGGCTGGGGTGGTTCGAACCACCCCATACGGCCGGTATGGGGTGGCCAAAACCACCCCCCAGCCCCTTGGGGGTGGTCCGGCCACCCCCAAATGCACCCGGTCCCCTTTGTGTTTTTTTTTTTTTTTTTTTGGCCAAGGGGGTGGCCGGACCACCCCCTTGGCCATGGGGGTGGTTCGAACCACCCCCATACCGGCCATGGGGGTGGCTCCAGCCACCCCCTTGGCCAAAAATGGGGTGGTTCGGCCACCCCATTTTGGCCAAGGCTGATCTCTTTTTCCGTTTGTTTGTTTGTTTTTTTTTTTTTTTAAAAGAAGTTTTTTAATATTTTTCTTTTTTTTTTTTTTAAAGAAAAAAAAAAAACTATTTTTTGAAGGATTGCACTGTAGCTGGAACAGTACCGTTCCAGCTACAGTGCGGTTCCTAGCCTCTTGGCATTGTTGGCAAATGGAGCCATCATGTACTGGGGATCTTATTTCTTTTCTGTTCTTTTTATTTTTTATGAATACTGGGGGATTTGATTTCATGGTTTCAAGCAATGAATGTGGGAACAACTATTGAATTTGTCATCTTGATAAAGACCTAAGAATTTCAACAAGATATAATAAGAATAAGGGGAAAATACATTTTATCACCCTGAACTATCCATACATTTGCACTTTTAACCCAAATAGTTAAAAAATGACACTTTACCCCCCTCTCTCTCTCTCTCTCCCCCACACCCCCAAAACTTTTAAACTGTTGCAATTCGACCATTCTGATTTTTTTTTTTTCCAAAATGCCCCCACCCAAGTTTAAAAATAAAAAAAAATAAAAAAAAAAAATTTTTAAATCAAGGGGTGGCCGGCCACCCCATAATTTTTTAATTTTATTTATTTATTATTATTATTATTTAACTTGGGATGTGAGCATTTTGGGAAAAAAAAAAAAAAAAAGTTAGAATAGTCAAATTGTAACAATTTAGAAGTTTGGAGAGGGGGTAAAGAGTCACTTTTTAAACATTTGGGTTAAAAGTGCAAATGAGTTGATAGCTCATGGGGGTAAAGTGTATTTTCCCCTAAGAAAATTAAAACAAAGTGGGCACTTTTGTTACGCTGGTTAAGTTAGTTAAAGCAGAGTATGAATAATTGAATGATGAAAGATAAACCTCATGGGCGTATTGGGATTAGGGGTGTAAACGAGCCGAGCTTGGGCTGTCCAGGCTCGACTCATTTATTTTTGGGCCAGGCTCGAGCTCGAGCTCGACTCGAGCCCGACTTTGCTGCTCGAGCTCGGCTCGACAGGGTTGGAACCCTGTTCGAGCTCGAGCTCGAGCTCGTCAATTTTGCTTGAGCTCGAGCCTAGGCTCGAGCTCGAGCTCAACTGTTTGTTTTTTTTTTGTTTTTTTTTTTTTTTGGTAATTTAAGTGTATTAGATTACAAAAATCATCCATACAGAATATTTTGCACCTTAAAATACTAAAGAACATTAACAAACATAACAGATTAATGTCAACCTTACAATTAAAACTAACAAAATCAACTAAAATGCTAAAGAACATTAAACAAACATAACAAATTAATCCCAACATTACAATCATCCATACATAATCAACTAAAATGTTAAAGAACATTAAACAAATATAACATATTAATCTCCACCTCACAATTCCATACATAAAGAACTAACATAATCAACTAAAATTTTAAAAAATAATTATTAATGATAACATATATATATATATATATATATGCATAAATAATTTTTTTTTTTTAAAAAAAAAACAAAGCTATATAATATATTTGTTATTATTGAGTAAATGAGTAATGTTGATTATATATTATTATTTGTTACTTGATAAAAAATATACGAGCCGAGCCTAATAAGCGAAGCGAGCCTTATACGAGCCGAGCTCACGAGCTTAGCCGAGTCGAGCCGAGCTTGCTTCGTTTAATATTCGAGCCATGATTTGTGTTCACGAAGCGCTTCATTTAATATTCGAGCCGAGCTTATGCGAGCCGAGCCCGAGCTTGCTCGCAAGACGCTTCGCTCACTTAACAGCCCTAATTGGGATTGGTATATTAGTACTGGATCTTGTGAGAGTTGTCTTAGTTGCATGTAGTACCACAGAGTTTATTGGTTGATCCTATTGTAGCCGAGGCTTTGAGAGCTATACATGCAATGGTCCTATGTAGAGAGATGGAGTTCTTTGATATAATTTTGGAGGGGAATGCCTTAAAAATTGTCAACGTGATGAAGGGCTGACATGTAAAAATTGGTAAAAATTTGATCATTTAATTGATGGAATCAAAGATGGATTGAGCCAGCTACGATCTTAGAGGGTTAAACATGTATGAAGAGATGCAAATTCAGCCACTCATAGTCTCACTAGGAAGGCTATTTTAGATGTCATAGATAGAGTTTGGGTTGAAGAAACTCCAAGTTGTATCTATGGTATTATGAATAGGGAACAATTTGCCCCTATATATATATATATATATATATATATATTGAATGATGAAAGTTTTAAATCATAAAAATTAAAACGTATAAATTACTCTCTATTTTTATTTTGAAAATAAATTTTTTAAATATTTGGCATAAAATAGGTCTTTTGTGCCCTCCAACAGAGGCTAACCAAGTCAACTTATTACACCAAAACTCACTATGATGAAAACACTAGATAATTTCTTCTAGAACAAAGAGGCTCATTTAAACACTTGGTCATAATTCGTTCGATCGAACTTGTCCAAAAGTGAAAAATAAGGGTTTTAGAGCTAGACCAAAAATGGGCTTCTCAAAGGGATTCAGAGAGGGTTAGATGTAAAGTAAAGCATAGTTTTTAGCAATTTAAAATTACGACTAACGATACAATATAAATATCAGATTTAAGTTGACAAGTGAACTCATTTCGGAAGTAGATAAAAGTTTATTGCATGAGTTTGTAAATGAAAAATAGGAGTTTTCTTAAAATATGAAATCATGTGATTTTCTTACATCTTGCGTGTCCAAATTTTATTGTTATTGCTATGAATATTTTATGCTATGAAGATATCACGATTTATGTTTATTACGGTATGAAAGTTACATTTATGAAAAAAATGTTTTACGAATGATGAGATTATGATTACCCAAAAGAGGGTTCCTGGTACAAGATTACGGTTACCCAACCGTGGGATTCCAATACAAGAATACCATTCCTCATAGTGGGTTTTGGTACAAGTTATGGTCACCCTGAGATGGGGTTTCCGATACGAGTTATTTACACTTATGTTATAGTAGGGTTTTAGTATGATGAATTTATTACACATTATGATGATTATGCTAAGAATTATGATGTTCAAGTAAGAAGTTATGATGATGTTTATGATAAGCATTATGATGTTTTTTGTTAGATTGTGATGTTTCATGTTAAGTAATACGATGTTTTATGTTGAACACTAATACACTATGATGTTTTATGCTAAGAATTGTGATGTGTCTATGTTATGAATTATAATATAGGAAAAAATATAATTTAGCCTCCCAAACTATCAGTCATTTTCATTTTAGCCCCCTAATGTTCAAAAGTGATAAAGTAGCCCCTAAACTATCAACCAGTTGCAATTCGGCCACTCTGTTAGTCATTACCATCAAATAGGATGAAAAATTCAATACTACGTCGTTTTGACAAGGTTAAGTTACTAAAATACCCTTTGAAAAAAAAAACAATTAAAAAATGCCCCCCAAAACGACGTCGTTTTGAGGGGGAAAAAAAAAACGATGGTGTAAAGGTGGCTCGCCGACCACCCCATGGCTTAAGGGGTGGCCTGGGGGCAGCCTCCCCCATGGCTTGGGGGTGGCTCGTTGGCCACCCCATAGGCCATGGGGCTGGTTGCCAAGCCACCCCCAGTCGCCCAGCAACCCCCACAGGGTGGCCGGCGAGCCACCCCTAAACCACCGTTTTTTTTTTTTTTTCCTCAAAACGACATTGTTTTGGGGGGCATTTTTTAAATTGATTTTTTTTTTTTTTCAAAATGGCATTTTAGTAACTTAACCTAAAAAAAGGACATCGTTTTGCATTTTCTATCCAATTTGACGGTGTTGACTAACGGAGTGGCCAAATTGTAACTTTTTTGTGGTTTGGGGGGACTACTTTATCACTTTTTGAACATTAGGTGGCTAAAATGAAAATGACTGATAGTTTGGGAGGCTAAATTATATTTTTTCCTAGGAAAAATTACACTTTAGCTCCCAAAGTTTGGGACGATTTTCAATCCGACCACCAATGTTTCAATTTTTGCAATGCACACCCCAAACTTGCAAATTTTTTTCAATTCGACCAATGTCATCCCAAAATTCTCATATTGTCCCTAATGTTTTATTTTTTTTATTTTCTATTAAAAAAAAAAATTGGGTGTGCAAAAATAGCCAGATGGCCAAAGGGGTGGCTACGGCCACCCCGAATATATATATATATTTTTTTAAAAAAAAAAAAGAAATTAAGGGCAATATAGAAATTTTGGGATGACATTGGTCGAATTGAAAAAAAAAAAAATTGCAAGTTTAGGAGGGCGCATTGCAAAAATTGAAACATTTGAGGTCAAATTGAAAATCGCCCCAAACTTTAGGGGGGTAAAGTGTACTTTTCTCATTTTCCTATAATATATTATGTTAGAGAGGATTACGAAAGATAGTTTTATAATAGAATAGTGTTACGAAAGATAATTTTATGAAAAGGATAATTTTACTAGAATAGTTTACGAAAGGTAGTGTTACATTGGCTTGTTTTCAAATCAAGAACCTTGTTTTCAAAGGTTCTATCTACCGCCCTGAATTTGAGTGATGATATTTAAATATAAGGGTAACTTTACTTTAAACTTTTGAATTACCACGCGATTTGACAAGCCTCCCTCTAGACTTCAAAACCTCTCAATTTGAACCCTTGTGTTGAAATAATGACGATGCGGAAATTATCGCGGAAGCAATATAGAAAATAAACACAAAGAACTTTACAGGTAGTTCGGTGTTAGACACCTACGTCCACCACTCGAAATACCTCTAAGGGCTACATTGTGCTCATTAACTTGATTTGTCTACAATACAAAAGTCTCCATTTATAGAGTAATGTCTAAATACAAGCATAGAAATCAAATCCCCTTAATTTGATTACAATCCCAATATTTGATTACAATTAGCCCATAAATAGAGAATATTTGATATTAACATAATTATAGAATATACGGAAAATATAATATATTTTCAGTATATTCTAACATCCCCCCTCAAACTCAAGGTGGAATATTTTATAACTTTGAGTTCAAAATCCGAAACAATGATGATGGTGGTGGCGGAGGCTGGGAACGAGCCGTAGATGGTGGCGACTGCCGGAGGAGATAGAGGTTGGCGGGCGACTAGTGACGGTGGCAGGTGGGTGGGGAATGCAGATTCAAAAGGGCTGACAACATGCCAAACTCCAAAAGGGGCCGACAACGGGCCAGTGCTGACAATGAACTAGGGCCGACTATAGGCTATGGCCGACATGGGACAAAAATAATAATAAAAAAAAGGGCCGACTTGGGCCACAAATAAAAAGAAAATGAGCCCACTTGGGCGGTTATCAGATCGGCGCATCGAACTTGACTGGCGCGTGGCGCGCGTGATGTGGTCGACTTGGACCTTCTTCTTTTTTTCTTTTTTTTTTCTTTTCTTTTTTTTTTGCACGGTTCGGATCGAGTGTGATTCATGCACCATGTTGAAACATATAGCTCTGATATCATGTTGAAATAATGATGATGCGGAAATAATAGCGGATACACTCTAACACCTTGAACTTTCAATTGCAGTTAATTTAAACCTCTTCGTCAAATTTAAAACGTTAAAATTGAGACAACGACATTTATACCTCTGATTTTTTTATAAAATTTCAAATTAAAAAAATAAATAAATAAAGCAAAAAAAAAAAAAAAGTTATCTAGCCTTGTGACATGTGGGTCAAGCCAGACCCAGCGTGGGTCTGCTGACCCACAGCTGGGTCCCTACCAAACCCAGCTATGGGTCTGCTGACCCACGGTGGGTCTCTGGCCAAGACCTAGAGTGGGTCATGGCCAGACCCACGTGGGTCTGGCCCGATCGACGGGTCTTTTTTCTTTTTCTTGTTTTTTTTAAAAAAAAAAAACAAAAACAAAAACAAAAAATTAAGGATATTTTGGCCTTTTTAAGTATTGCCATTAGAAGTTAACGGCTAAATCTGGCGGCGAGATTCAAATTAACTGTAATTGAAAGTTCAGGAGTTCAAATTGAAAGGTTTTGAAGTTTGGGGGAGACATGTCAAATCGCGTAATAATTTATGGATCTATAGTGAAGTTACCCCTTAAATATATTATGAATACATTCATATTTAGCTTGATATCAGAACCCAATGCTACTAAGACTCTTACCATTCATACACTTAGAGTATTATTAGCAGCTTCATCAAACTATTTTTTGGCTATATCAAACTATTTTTTGGCAATATTATTAGTAAGGCAATTTGGTACAAAAACCCTAAAACCCTCTCCTGCAGCCTTACTTTGCTGGAAAAAGAAAATAGTGAGTGAACAGTATTCACTATTCACTCACTAGTGAATACTGTTCATTCGTCAAATATATTAAAAAAATTATTAAAAACTTGTTTTTCCTCCCTCCTTATTTTCTTTTGCTTTTCTCACCAATGCTTCTCTTGCTCTCCCGTCCATTTTCTTTGCCTTTTCTCACCCATTTTGCTTAGCGCCATTTCTAAAGAGTGCCATTTTCTCTCAACGAGCGATAGGGTAGGGTGCAGTGACTACTCAGATGAAAGCTTCAAAAGAAGCATGGTGTTAAACGAGGTTAGAAGCGGGTTCTTTGCTTCATATTCATTCGGTCATCGCCCACTTCGTATTCTTTATGGTTAAGTTTGTTCCACCTTCTTAGAATGTGGAGGCACTCCTGGGTATCCCAATTAGAAGAGATGTTTATTCACTTTTAGCTGCACTCTCTTCATTTTGAGTCCCTCTATCACCGTCCGTTAGGTTTTATGTCATCAAAAATTTAAAAAATATGACTGTTAAGAAAAATACTAATGTTTAAAATTATCACCGTTAGAATAAGATAAATATTCAAAAATATGACCGTCAGAAAAATAAAACCATTCAAAAATATAAAAGTTAGAGAAAGAATAAATAGAGAAAATTGTACTTTTAGCTATTTTATTGAGTAAAATTTGATAAGACTGTTAATAATGTTTAATGTATCACATGCTAATTTATATTTATATTTTCTTGTAAAGTTTGATATTATTCTCTAATATTTAATAATAATGGAGTGACCAGATTTGAGTATAAATAGATATAATTTTTCTACAGTTGATCGGTTTTAGTTTTTCCTACAGTTTTATAGTTTTATCTTATGACTAGTCTCACTATGAGTTGAACCGGCGGATGCGGAAATTGATATGATTTTGTCTTCTTCGTACTATTTCTTTGGCGAGACGCGTGATTTTCGTTTTTTAATTTTTTACCCGCCCCACCCCCAATACCCACCCCGGCGCTCTCCGCCCATTTTTCTAATAAAAAGCAGATCCCGGGTTGGAATACCCGTACTAGGCGGAGCGGGTTACAATTTGTTTTTTCTAAAAACCCCGGATACCCAATCCGCCCCGCCCCGCTTGAATTTACCCGGCATCTCACATACTCGCGCTCTCTAAGTGGCGGAGCTAGAATTTTTGTTAAGGAGGTTCCTATTTTTTTTTTTTAATGAATAAAAAAAAAATTTAAACTAAACAAAATTTGATTAAAATTATTAAAAATATATATAACTAACGAAATAGGTAAATAATTCAACAAAATTTAATAATTGGTTAAAACATATAAATGTAACTTACAATTTATTGGCATGCCTAGAGTTAATTTATTCTATTGTTTTCGGATTTGATCTTTATGACTAGGATGGTAATGAGAATTTTTTTTTTAAGCAACGACCTATTGCCATATTTGTTAAATCTTATTGTTGGGGATAAAATCCACAATGGGTCCCACTGTCTCTTAACAACCCTTAATCATCTCATAAGGTCCTACGTTATCTCAACTACCTCATATTATCTCCCCACTATTTCAAATGATTCTTCAATCATTTGAAGGGAGAAGATCAAGAAAGCAGTTATAGAGATAAACCCCTATAAAAGAGAACTCAAGACATAGGTAAAGGGGATCGATCATTTATTTTCTCAATGCATAGCTAGCTCTTGCTACATTTAGACTCCATGTACGACTGCTAACTTAAGCATCGGAGGATCTATGGGCCTTCCCCGGAGACCCTTTTGACGTTCTTATTATTTTGTAGGAACCCGACGATTGATGATCACAGACGCCTCGAAGAACGGAAATTGTTGATAGGAGCCCGAAGATTGATGATCACAGATGCCTTGAAGAACGCGAATATCACGCCAAACGGAAACTGTTGAGGAAAAAACATGCATCAACAGTTTGGCGCCGTCTGTGGGAACGACTACGTTCTTGCAAAATCAAACTCTGTCATGGTGGTGATCATGCGTTCGGGTGATACATCAACTCGCCGAAATTAGATCTGCACAAATCTATAGTCACGGATCCCAGATCCACTCAGTGGCAATCTGCTCGTACACACACTGAATTGGTGTTTACCTTTGTCAGATCTGCTCGCACACATCTCAAATCTGTGCTCAATTGAAACAAGCATGATTCGCATCCTGATGGGGGCACCCTTTGAAATTGAAATTGACTTACTTTCCCCAGATAAGTTCACGGTTTTTTTTTTTTTTTTTTTTTTTTTAAACCATTCTTGCTAAACTCATGAAAGCTGGAAATCTTATGAGACAATTCTTATGCTTTTAGCCTCGTTGATTTTTTCTGCTAATAAGTATGAAAAAAAAAAAAACCAATTGTTATAACGCTTTTGCTTTTATTGCATCATGAACAATTGCATGACACCCAGTTGCACAAGTCTTAGCCTGCCTTTATTATTTATGATTTTTTGATTATTTTATAATTGTTAACCTTCTGCAAATTCAAAAATCATAAGAATATTGGTGAGAAAGAAGTTCATATTACGTGGGAGTCTCACTGAAATTAAAAAGGAGTCTATTGTTCCCCAATTTCCTTGTTTCAAGGGAAAGTGACGTGATCCTCTCAACAAAAAGATATTAAACCACAAATCAAGCTTTTGACTTTTCCAAAAAAAAAAAAAAAAAAGCTGAAATTCTTTTCCATTCATTTGTGTTTGACTGAAGTCAACACAAACAGATATGTGATGTTTTGTTGTAGTAAAAGAAAAGCCTCTGGTGACGCTTCTTTCCAGAAGCATGGGTTTAAAAGAAAAAATCTGCGCAAAATATCTGGGGCTTTCATTGAGAGATTTCCACATAATGACGCTTCTTTTCATTAGTTTTGTTAATGCACAGTTTTCCAAAAGATGACGTGGCACGCCTGCCGAGTTTGAGTTGGACCAACACCCGAATAATTTGACTGCACAACAAAGAAGAAAGAAAGATCGAAGTGACCGGGGGTGAGCCGACGTGGGCACTCCGATGCCTAAGTCAGAATGGGAAAGGATATTTGTAACAACTATAGAGCTCAAATTATGAGAGTTGTGATTACCTTTGCTTTGATCATATGACTTGTATTTATAGGCATTGGAGGGAATTTGATTTCCCACTTATTAAGGAATCTTATCCCTTGATATCGGCTAAACAAACATTTGAATGAAAAGATCATGTTTGTTAGTTCTTCCACGATTTAAGCTACTCAAGATCAGTGGATCAACTTCGTAATCTTTTAAGATATCAGAGTTATCCCTTTTACTGCGACTTAAATGTCCTGAGTTATTCTCGGACTTCATGGTCTCGGCTAGGGGTTGCCTCGGATTGGTGGTCTCGGATCACATGAGTAGTCATCGTCTCGGATTACTTGAGTAGGTCTCGGGCTTGGACCTTTTGAGTAGGTCTCGAACCTGGGCCTCTTCTGGCTGGGCCCAAGGACTGCTCAATAAATGGTAAGCTAGTTCATGACCCAACAGTTACCCCCCAATTTCGAAGTTTGTAGAACTAAAGAAATTTCATGTTTTGATGGAATGAACCGAGGCCAGCTTTTCTTAAGAGAGATTCCGAGACAGTCAACATCTTTCCGACTCCGTCCCGGATTAATAAGGCGGCAAAATTTGAAATTTAAATTTCAGATTCAAAATTTAAATTTCAAATCTTGGAGGGTAAATTCAAATTCAAATTTCAAATATTAGGGGGGAATTTTGACTCTCGACATTCCAGGTGTCGGTTGAAATTCCGAGACCTTATCGCTTCATTAATGCTGGTTTACACGTGTCATCTGCAGGTGGCGTCGGTTGAGCTTCCGAGGCCCCGTCGCCTCATTAAGGCTGGCTTTTTACACGTGTCATCTGCAGGCGGCGTCGGTTGAACTTCCGAGACCCTGTCGCTTCTTGGCATACTTAATGCCCCTGCTATCGAGTTATATCCCTTTAAATAGACTGTTAGCACCTTATTCTATTCATTCTTCTTCCGTCCTCTGGCAACATAGATCAAAACCTGTTCTTCCTTTCTAGCTTCTTTTCCTTTTGCTTCTTCTTTTCTTAAAGTAAACTATCATCATGTCTGGCGACGAAGGATCAGGTTCGGATGGCCTCGGAGGTAACACTTACCCAGCTTGCTGGCGGTCGGAATTGAGTAAAGCTGATGAAGCTAGAATCCGAGAGGAATGCTTCATTCCTAGGTCAGTGAAACTTCGATTCGATGAAGAGCAAGTAGGCGCTATCGTGCGTTCTGACGCACACGAGGTTTGCTTATACGAGACCATGTTTCGTTCAGGTTTTCGACTGCCTTTCCCAAGGGTAGTGAGAGAGCTACTGAGTCTTATAAATCTGGCTCCGCACCAGATCGTACCAAATGGCTGGAGAGTCCTCTATGCCTGTATTCTGCTCTGGCCAATGGCCCTTGGACCAGGCCATTACCTTTCTGCTAGAGAATTTTTGTGGTTCTATCGGCTTCAGAAGAACCCAAAGTGTGAGGGTTTATATAATTTCCAGTCTCGTCGGGGAAAGTTTATACATATGGATGGCAAATATTCCAGCAATCACCGGTGGAAGGCTAAATATTTCTTTGCCACTGGTCAGTGGGAATTTCACCCCGCCGAAATTGCTAAAGGTCCTAGAGTGCCACGGGAGACGAGTGTTCCTGCTAAAAATGCCCCTAAAGAACCGACTCTCGATGAGGACGAACTGAAACGTATAGACAAAGTTGCAGCATGGACTCGGAGACATGAAAACTCGATGTTCTATACTAAGTTAATGGAAACTTTTTCTGAAGGAAAGGGCATCGAGGTCTTTGACGGAGGCGCTGGCGACAAAAGGAAGAGACTTGCCTCCGTGGTCGTCCGAGACCCAAGCCTTGCCGCCTCGGATCCTCCGGCTGCCAACACCCGAGGCGCCACCCCCGGAAATCTCGTCTAGAGAAGGGTAAAGGCAAAATGATTGAACCGCCCAAGCAGAAAAATATTCCCCTTCAAACAGGCGGGGCTTTCAGAATACGTGAGGGTCCAATTCCACCTTTAGTTCCCCAGTTTCGGACTACTAGTCCCTTAAAAATGGATGCCAAGGCCAAAAAGCCTAGCACTCCTCCTTGGGCAACCAGAGTTTTGAAGTTGGTCGATGAGCCTGAGGACTTGGAGGTCCCTCAGCCAGAAAAAAAGAAACCAAAGAAGGTGGCTGAAATGAAAGTGCAAGACCAGCTTACTAACTTTCTTGCTGCCAGGAGAAAGGTGGGTCCTAAGCCCGTGGTCAGATCTGCTGCAGAAGTCGAGGCCTTCCTCGCTAATGAGCCCATCTCGGCTCGGCCGCTAAATGCTACACCTCTCGGCTCTGCGGGAGCTGTTGCAAATAATGCTATCCCCATTGGGTCCCTGTCACTCCAACCTCTTGGTTCGAACATTCAACATATTTTGGATGACATAGAACTGGAGGAAAATTCTGAGGCCTCTGTAGGGATGGTTCAGGAGGGGACCAAGGAGCATACTACCACGGTTCAGGAAGGAGGAGTAAGGGTGTTATCACCCATCGCTGAAGCCGAGCACATGGATCAGGCCTCAAAGCCTGGCGAGGCCTGTCAGCCGACTCCTTCCAATGCTAAGGAGGCCTCTACTGCCAAGACGGCTTTCAGTGCCGAGAAGGCCTCTGCGGTAAGTGCCGAGACCTCCTCTTCGTCCGAGGCGCTTGTGAGACCCGAGGGGGTAGATTGGATAGTTGGCGGACCCCTTGCTACGTTTGGTGGCGATTTGAAGGGCAATCCTTTCCAGGCCTTAATGGATTTGATTCCTCATGAGGGTCTCATAATGGAACGTGACACCTCTGCTCGGGGCATGGCTGAGCAAATGCTCTTCAACCAACTCGTCGTAAGTTTTCTGATTCTTACCTTAGTTTGTTTTCCTTGATATGCATATGCTAACTGAATTTTTCACAAGGTCTCATGAGGTCGTTGATACAGTACTGTTACTTTCGAAAGACAGTACAGGATTCAGCTTCTGAAATTAGTCGTCTTAAAGACAAGGTCACCGAATTGGAGGCCAAGAATGCAGAACTGACGAAAGTCACTGCGGCGCAAGACGAGGAGCTGCTAATCTCAGGCCAGGAGCAGTCTAAATTGCTGGCCGAGACCTCTGAAGCTGCTGCGGCTCGGGCAAGGGCTGAATTAAAGATTAACGATCTGCTGACTGAAATTGAAGGCCTCCGAAATAAAGTGAACCGCCTGCAAGAGGATATCTCCATTGTTAAGGAGGACTTCAATCAATTGGAAGAAACACATGCAGGGGTCTCGGATCAGCTAAAATTGGCCCAAAATGAGGTCTCGGATTTGAAGGGTCTGGTGGCCGAGACGAATGAAGCCAAGGTGGTGGCCGAGGAGAAACTCAAATTCTTCAAGGGAAAATACGCCCAAGTAAGGGCTCAACTGAAGGAGGCTAGAAACCGAGCTGCTGATTACCTACGTCAACTGTCCTTTGCCTCGTGGGTTAGGAATTCTGCTTGGGCTGACGGGCTCATTCTTGGCTTTGAAAGTTTTCGAGCATGGGCTACGGACTCGACTCAGACAATAGATCTTAACAAAGTGAAAGTCGAGGACATCCCTTGTTCGGACGCAGCCATGGCACAACTGGTCAACATGGGTCAAGAACAAATGCCTGATGCTGCAGGAATAAAAGATTTCTTCTACGACCCCTTTTCAGATCAACAGCATCGAGGCACTGAATTTGCTCCTGATGATGCCCATTCTGCCGAGGCCAATACTGCCGAGTCCATCTCTGCCGAGGCCCCTGATGTTACCTTTAAGAAAAAATAATGTAATATCTTTTGTACATACCTCAAGTTTTTGTTAATGAAACGAGTTTTTGACATTTGTATGATTCTCAGAATAACCTTTATTTATTTGCTGCTTAAGGTAGTCAAAAGTTTATTATATCTCTCTGAGTTATATCTCGGAGATTTCGATTGCTACTCTGAGTTTTAGGTCTCAGGGAGTTTGATCGTTACTCCGAGTTTAAATCTCGGAGAGTTCGATTGCAACTCCGAGTTTTAGGTCTCGGAGACTTTGACTGTTACTCCGAGTTTTAGGTCTCGGAGACTTTGACTGTTGCTCCGAGTTTTAGGACTCGGAGACTTTGACTGTTACTCCGAGTTTAGGTCTCGGAGAGTTTATGTGAAGAGAATGCTCCTTTCGGTTGCCTCATTTTTGGGACTCGGAAGAGCCTTTTCAGCCGTCTTCTCGGAGACTAATAAAATCATTCAATTTGTACACATGAACCTTATATGCTGCATAACTCCGAGATGCTTTTATTTATTGAAATAAAGTAATGAAATAACGAACAGATTACATATTGCTACCTTTTAGACATAATATTTTTTAAGGTGCTCAGCGTTCCAAGGCCTCGGTAGAGCCTTACCTTTTGAATCTTCCAAATGGTATGCTCCTGCTCTTCTGCATTCAACCACCTTATAAGGTCCTTCCCAATTAGGAGCCAGCTTTCCCTCAGCTGGGTCCTTGGTTGCCAAAGTAGCTTTACGTAGAACCATATCTCCAACTTTGAAGCTTCGAGGATTGACCTTTTTGTTGAAATAACGAGTTACTCTTGCTTGATATGCTGCCATAGCCACTTGGGCTTGATCCCTCTTCTCTTGTAGCAAATCCAAGTGCAGCTGTAACCCCTCGTGATTAGTCTCGGATTGGAAGGTCTCTACACGGTAACTGCCTGAGCCTACCTCGGCTGGAATAACTGCCTCAGTTCCGAATGCTAAGGCATATGGTGTCTCTTCGGTTGGAATTCTCTTGGTCGTTCGGTATGCCCACAATACTTCTGGCAGATCTTCTGCCCAGTTTCCTTTCCGATCATCCAGCTTCTTCTTCAAGATCTTGAAAATTGTTTTGTTGGTGGCTTCTACCTGCCCATTTGCCTGGGGGTGCCCAGGAGACGAGTAATAGTTCCTTATTCGCAGCTGGGCACACCAGGCTCGGAATGACTCGCAGTCAAACTGCTTGCCATTATCTGTGATAAAAGCATGGGGAATGCCATACCGACATACGATATTCTTCCATAAAAATCGCTCTATTGCCTTAGCCGTGATATTTACCAAGGCTTCAACCTCTGCCCACTTGGTGAAATAATCTACAGCAACAACTGCGAACCGCACACCTCCCCTGCTCCGAGGCAGTGGTCCTACTATATCTACCCCCCATTGGGAGAAGGGCCAGGGTGAGGATATTGCACTCAAGTCTTCAGGAGGTTGATGAGTGATAGTCGCGAATCGCTGGCACTTGTCACAATTCCTGACTATATCTGCCGAGTCTCGACTCATGTTGGGCCAATAAAAACCTGCTCGGACTGCTTTATGCGCCAACATTCTGGCCCCATAATGCTTCCACAGACCCCTTCATGGATCTCTCTAAGGATATAATCTCCTTCATCCTTGGAAACACATTTTAAGAGTGGCAGCGTGAAACCCTTTTTGTAAAGGACTCCATTTATCATTGTAAACCTTTCGGCTCTCACCTTCAACCGGGTAGCAAGCTTTCTATCTAAAGGAAGTACTCCTCTTTCCAGGTATTCCATGATTTCTAGTTGCCAATTAGGTATGGTCTCGGCTGTCGAGACCGACACCGCCTCGGTAACTGATGATCGTGGAAGAATTTGGATAGGAGTCTCGGATTCAATTTCTTCACTGGCTGTTGAGGCAATTCTGGCCAACTGGTCTGCTTTTTCATTCTCTGGTCTCGGAATTTTCGCAATGCTAAACTTCTTAAATAAAGCTTGCAAATCCTGTACCCTAGATAAGTACAGCTTCATCTTGTCTCCCTTGGCTTCAAATTCCCCTCGAATGTGTCCTACAACGACTTGGGAGTCACTCCGTATTTCTACAAATTCGGCTCCCATTTCAAGAGCTAAACCGAGTCCTGCCAAAACTGCCTCGTACTCGGCCTCGTTATTTGTGGTTTTGAACTTCAACTTCAATGAACTACATAACTCTTCCCCATTGGGAGTAATCATTACTATTCCAGCTCCACCATGCTTCTTTGTAGATGATCCATCTACGTAGATTACCCAAGTCTCATCACTTGGCCAGCTGGTGATGTCTGGCAAATTAGTGAATTCTGCCAGAAAATCAGCCAGTGCCTGGCCCTTGAGAGAATTCCGAGGGAGAAACTCGATGTCGAATTCTCCTAGTTCAATAGCCCAATTGGCTAATCTTCCCGAAAGATCTAACTTTCTTAGTACTTTCTTTAGAGGGTATTCAGTCAACACCCTAATAGTATGAGCTTGGAAGTAGGGTCGGAGCTTCCTGGATGCTATAACCAAGGCGAAAGCCAATTTTTCCATTTGGGGATACCTTTCTTCAGCACCTCTCAAAGCCCTACTTGTGAAGTATACGGGCTTTTGAGCTCCCTCCTCTTCTCGAATTAACGCAGCACTGACAGCCGTTTGGGACACGGCTAAATACAAATATAGTACCTCCCCAGGTATTGTCTGGCTCAGCAGAGGCGGGCTCATCAGGTATTCTTTCAGCTGTCCGAAGGCTTCTTCGCATTCGTTTGTCCATTCAAAGGCCTTTCGCAAGACTTTAAAAAACGGAAGACACTTATCGGTCGTTCGTGAAATAAACCGATTTAGTGCCGCTATCCTTCCTGTCAATTGCTGGAGCTGTTTCAAGTTTCTCGGAGATTGCATATCCAAGACAGCTTGTATTTTTTCAGGATTGGCCTCTATTCCTCGGCTGGACACCATGTAACCAAGGAACTTTCCTGATGAAACTCCGAATGCACACTTTGAGGGATTTAACTTCATCCCGTACTTCTTCAAGGTTGCGAACGTTTCTTGCAAGTCGAGTATGTGGTCTTGTGGCAACACACTCTTGACTAGCATGTCATCAACGTACACTTCCATATTGCGTCCGATCTGGTCTCGGAACATCTTATTTACCAGCCTCTGGTATGTTGCCCCTGCGTTCTTCAAACCGAAGGGCATGACTTTATAACAGTACAGGCCTCGGTCAGTTATGAACGCAGTTTTCTCACGGTCTTCAGGATGCATGTATATCTGGTTGTACCCAGAGAAGGCGTCCACGAAGCTGAGTAAACCGTATCCAGCTGTTGAGTCCACCAATGCATCGATGCGAGGTAATGGAAAACTATCTTTTGGGCAGGCCTTATTGAGGTCAGTGAAATCTACACACATCCTCCATTTCTCATTGGACTTCTTGACCAATACTACGTTAGCCAACCAATCGGGATAATATACTTCTTCAATGAAACGAGCTTTGAGAAGTTTTTCTACTTCTTCTGCTATGGCCTCATTCCGTTCAGGGGCGAACTTTCTTCTTTTTTGCTTTACTGGTTTCACACTTGGATCCACATTTAGCTGGTGGAGGATGTCTTCAGGATCAATTCCTGGCATATCTTCGTGAGTCCACGCAAAAACTTCTAAATTTCTTCTTAGGAAAATGATAAGGCCGTCTCGGATTTTGGGACTGAGCTGCGTCCCAATCTTCAAAGTCTTGTCTCCAATTATTACTACATCCTCCAGAGGTTCAGCTGGTTCCCCTTTTGGGTCATTCCTGTTATTCCCACCTACTGTACCAATTACAATAGGAGTCGGATCCGAGACCCTCCTGAGAGACGTATTGTAACATCTTCTCGCCTGGGTTTGATCTCCCTTCACTTCTCCAACTCCTTCTTCTGTCGGGAACTTCATCATCAAGTGGTATGTCGAAGTTACGGCCTTCAACTTATTCAAAGCAGGTCTACCGACAATGGCATTGTAGGCACCTGGTCGGTCGATAACCAAAAAATCTACCATCACAGTTTTCTGCTTAGGTGCTGTTCCTGCCGTTATAGGGAGTGAAATAAGACCAATTGGCTGGACCTGCTCTCCTGCAAATCCAACCAGGGGAGAGCTAAATGGTGTGATCATGTCACGATCAATACCCATTTGTTTAAAAACTGGCCAGTACAGTATATCAGCCGAGCTTCCATTGTCCACCAGAACTCTGTGGATCATATGGTTGGCCACTGTTACAGTTACTACTAGCGGATCATCATGTGGTTGCATTACCCCCCTAGCGTCCTCTTCAGAGAAAGAAAGGATCACTGAATCCTTTTTTGCAACTTTGGACGGTCTCTGCACTGTAAAGACTTCCTCGGCCTGAGTCTTCCTGGCATGGGCTTTCCTGGCCGAGTTAGACTGTCCTCCACCAGCTATTCCTCCGGCAATAGTATGGATTTCCCCTACTACTCCTTGATCCCGAGGGGGTCTCGGATCTTCTCGTGCACTGCTCCTTGGTTCCTTTCCCCTGCTAGGAATCTCACAAGCCTTCCATTTCTAATGAAAGTTTCAATTTCCTACCGCAAGGTTATGCAATCTTCCGTTAAATGTCCATGATCATTGTGGTACTCGCAGAACTTCGTCCGATCTCGCTTTCTCGGATCACCCCGCAACTTACTTGGCCACCTGAAAGCTGGGTCTCTTCTGATTTCCATGAACACTTCGTTGACCCTGGTATTCAAAGGTGTAAACCTTCGATCTTCACGTCGCCGGGGTTCTGTCTTTGGGACTGATGGTACAGTCTTCTTTACTACTCTCTTCTGCAATCTTTCTTCCTTCGGAGCGGACGCTATAGGTGGCTCCTTTTTGGCGTCCTCCTTCTCCCTGTCTTCTTCCTCTTGACCTTTCGTGAGAGCCTTAATCATTTCCTCCTGATTAATATACTCTTCTGTTTTGGCGATAAACTCGGGAAGAGTTATTTCTGTAGAACTTTTTGATACTTCGGCCATTAGAGGCCCGTTTGGCCTGACTCCATGCCATAATGCAGATAATACTGTTTGATCCCCCGGATTATCTACTAACAATTTTTCTTTATTGAACCTGTGCATGAAATCCTTCAAGCTTTCTTCCTTCCCTTGACGTAATGACAGTAAGCAAGCCGAGTGCTTCCTTCTCTTCTTGGTAGCCAGGAATTGGCTTAAAAAGAGACTTCCAAGTTCTTTGAAACTATCTATTGACTTGGCAGGCAATCTGGCAAACCAATCCTGAGCAACTCCTTCCAACGTAAGAGGAAAGGTTCTGCATGCAATTTCATCTGGAAACCTATGAAGGGAAAAGTGAACACGGACGCTTTCCATATGTTCAGAAGGGTCACCACTACCATTAAACTCCTTGATGCGAGGCATCTTGAAGTTTTCAGGCAAAGGGAAACTTAACACTCGATCAGTGAAAGGCAGGTCGGTGTTATCCATAAGCCCCGAAGCAGGGGTTTTTCCATCCTTTTCAGCCAGCTTGCGAGTTAGTTCTTCGTACTTCTTCTTTAAATCTTCCATGTCAGCACTCATCTGGGCCTCATTTCGCCCTTGAAATTGCTCCCTTCGAGGCCTAGTATGCTGAGACCTCTCTGGGTTCTGCTGCTCACGAAGCTCCTCATTCTGGACAGTAGTATGATGGCTAGCTTGGACTGAACTTGCTTCCTCATCGCGATGGGAACCTGTAGTTCGCTTCCCATCACGAATCTCCCTTCGCCTTTCCCTCTGACTATTCCGGCCTTCAGCAGCTGTGAGCCTTGCAGCCAAGTCTTCATTCTGCTTTTTTAGAACCTTCATAGATTCAGACATCTGCTTCATGAATTTGGCTAGATCGAATGGTGGTGGTACGTTGGAAGCTGCAGCAGTGGAACGGGTAGTCACCATTTTAGATTAGTAGAGAACTGATGAAAATCGAAGTTCCCACAGACGGCGCCAAACTGTTAATGCACAGTTTTCCAAAAGATGACGTGGCACGCCTGCCGAGTTTGAGTTGGACCAACACCCGAATAATTTGACTGCACAACAAAGAAGAAAGAAAGATCGAAGTGACCGGGGGTGAGCCGACGTGGGCACTCCGATGCCTAAGTCAGAATGGGAAAGGATATTTGTAACAACTATAGAGCTCAAATTATGAGAGTTGTGATTACCTTTGCTTTGATCATATGACTTGTATTTATAGGCATTGGAGGGAATTTGATTTCCCACTTATTAAGGAATCTTATCCCTTGATATCGGCTAAACAAACATTTGAATGAAAAGATCATGTTTGTTAGTTCTTCCACGATTTAAGCTACTCAAGATCAGTGGATCAACTTCGTAATCTTTTAAGATATCAGAGTTATCCCTTTTACTGCGACTTAAATGTCCTGAGTTATTCTCGGACTTCATGGTCTCGGCTAGGGGTTGCCTCGGATTGGTGGTCTCGGATCACATGAGTAGTCATCGTCTCGGATTACTTGAGTAGGTCTCGGGCTTGGACCTTTTGAGTAGGTCTCGGACCTGGGCCTCTTCTGGCTGGGCCCAAGGACTGCTCAATAAATGGTAAGCTAGTTCATGACCCAACAAGTTTTCAATATAAAAAAAAAAGGTTGCTTCTTAATTTGTGTGCATTCACACACAAAGCCATAAAAAGCCAGGGAGAACATCTCTCGTATATTCTTATATTCTTCTCCAAGCTTGGAGAGTCTTTAATAACCCACGCAGGTTGCCCAAAGCAAGAGAAGATGCGACTTTGGCCATGCAGGTCCTTTTGCCTGACCACGTCCCTCCAAGCGAGAGCTTTCCAAAACGGACTCTCCCAGAACAGGGGTACAGACTTCTCCCTCAGCCACGTCATGTGCAAAGAGGAACTGAAGGTGAGACCGAGAATGGGTCGGCTAAGATGTCAAGTAGAGGCAGCGTCCCCACCGGTGAGCCTAGCAAACTCGCCCGCGGCTAACCTGCACCCCGCGGGCCCAGAATTCACACGCAACCTGCATGCCGCAGCCTCGCCTGCGACACAGGCCTTGCCAACGGCGAACCAGCGCCTTCACGAGCCCAGCCACGTGGTCCTCCAGCGAGCCTTCTGGTGAGTTCAATCAGGTCTTCCGGCGATCAGGAAACGCCATCACTGTTGCCACATAACCGAGCCTGCTTCGAACGGTGGGTCACCGACCATGCTAGTCGCCGAGCTCCACCTCGCCGACTATTTCCCATCACCAAACCTGCCCCAATCTCGAGCTCTTGTGAACAGACCCTCAGTCACCGGCACCCAGCCAGCCTTGGGTTCATTTGAACGAGTTCCGACCCACACTCTGCTTCATCAAGCTGACCCTCTGTTCAGTTTCGCCGGACCTCGCCTTAGGTTGCTTACAGTGAAGACAACCTCTCTCTATGCCACCATCACCGACGACTGCTGGTCTGCAACTCAGATTACCGAACCTTCGGCATGATGCCTCTGCTCTCTGTAACCCGAGTCTGTCTCGGACCAACATTACTATTGTCGAGTCCGTCTCGAACCGACATCACCATGAACGAGCCCTCAGAACCATAGGCACTTACTCTCCAACCTTGTCTCGTCACCGTCAGTCGCCGAGCTTCATTCGGACTCGCCATGTCCGAGTCTCATTCGGACTTAAAATGGCCAAAGCCTTGCCACCCTCGCCAGTGAGCTTATGCCTGCAGCAAATAAAAATAATAAATAAATAAAAAACAAAAACAAAAAACAAAAAAAGCTAAGCGAAAAATTTCGAGGATGGGTCATCTCGCGAAAAAGTCAGCCTGAGGATGAAGAGTCCGAGACCGAGGTCCGAGTCTGCTGAGAGCCGAGACCCGAGGCCCGAGTCTGAAGAGAGCCGAGACCCTAGGCCCGAGTCTGCAGAAAGCCGAGACCCAAGGCCCGAGTCTGCTGAGAGCCGAGACCCTAGTCTGCCGAGTCACAAAGCTTCTAAGCTTTGCCGAGACTGCAAAGCCTGCCTCTAACTGTCTGAAGATGACGACATTCTTAAGTCGCAAAGAGAAAGTGGATGTGGCTATTGATGAAGCTGTCTCACAGGTGATGTCCATTATTAAGTCTCCAGAGGCTCGCCAGCAATACCATCTTCTGCTTGAAAGATACTGCCAAGCTAAGTTAATGAGAATAAGATAGAATCAGCATTACTGCATGACATGATGCACCTGACCGACTCCCCTCAAGCTTGTCGATCCACGCGAATGGCTGCCGACTCACCTTGAGATGAGTGGTGAAACGGTCCCGAATTAAGTTTATGGGCTCAAGCAAATGGGCTTGCAGTGTTATTCCGGGGGGTCGCGATCTCCCGCATGCGAGTCCTAAAACTCGGGCAGCGAGCCTAGCAAGCTCAGACATTTCACAGTTATGAGGGGTTGGCCACTTCAGGTTCGCCAGACACCAAGTCTTGCCAAGTCTGACCTTCGGCAAAATAACCTCAGGTCGCCAACCCAAAGTCAGGTTCACCGACCCTCTTCTTGGATTTATAATTATCAATTATATTTTGTTTGGATGCGTGCACTTGTTCTCATTTTGTGCAGAGAGAATCCGAGGATGGAAAATTCTGGGAAACTCCAAGAAATTTTTTGAAGAAAAATTCCGAGAGTCCGAGAAGTCAAATTTCCGAGGAGTAAATCAAGCAAAAAATTCGAGGATGGGTCA
Source organism: Corylus avellana (assembly GCF_965113065.1). Lineage (NCBI taxonomy): Eukaryota > Viridiplantae > Streptophyta > Magnoliopsida > Fagales > Betulaceae > Corylus > Corylus avellana. The sequence goes on from NC_142499.1 coordinate 16,598,871, forward strand.
TCCCACAAAAATCCGAGGAGCAAGTCCGAGTCCGAGACCGAAATCCCAAGGATGAAGTCCGAGACCGAAATCCCGAGTATGGAGTCTTCCGAGGAAAATGTTCGAGAGTCTGAGGGTGCAAAATCCCGAGAGAACTCTAAGGGAAAAATTCTGAGAAAAAATCCCAAGAGCCAACTACTTTGAGAGCACCAAGTCCTTAGCTTCAAGGAACCAAAATGACAATAATTTTCCAGGTTTATTAATGCTCAATTCGTTATTCTATAACTATTGCTTGGATGCATGCACTTGCTTGGTGTCTTTCTCCTTTTGTGCAGGAAAAACTCAGAAAAATTCCAAGAATGAAATTCCGAGACAAACTCAGAAAAATTCTGAGAGTCCGAGAATGAAATTCTGAGACAAACTTAGAAAAATTTTCCAAAGAAAAATTCCGAGTCCGAGAATGAAATTCCGAGACAAACTCGGAAATTTTCCGAAGAAAAATTTCGAGAGTCCGAGGATGAATTTCCGAGGAGAAATTCCCAAGTCAAAAATCCAAGAAGCAAAAAGTCCAAGGAGCAAATTTCCCGATGAGAAATATTTTGAGAATCACTCCACCTCTCGAGGCCCGAGCATCACTCCGCCTCCCGAGGGAGCCTCGCCCCGCCAGATAAGTCCCTGTGAACTTATTTTATTTAGTTGTGAAATATGTGATTTTTTTAAGCCAACTGTGAAAAAAGCATGTTCACATTTTGCATAGGTTTCACGTGAATATATATATATATATAAAAGGCCTAGCTCTTAATGCCTAATTTGGTTTTTTGCAAGCTTTGTTTAAAAACAAAAGCTCATTGCCCTCATCAAGTTGCTTCCTACAAGATTCATAAAAAAAAAAAAAAAAAAAAAAAAACCGATACCTTTTGCATATAAAACCAAAAATGATATTTCTTTTTGCATCAATTGTCCTGAATAAGTTTATGTATATAACTGTTAAATGCTTTTGTCATTTACCATAATCAAACACAATTTACAATTCTGAATACACATGCTCATGGCTCTTGATGAAAAGACAATAATACAAGAATATCTCTGTTAAATATATGCTTTAATGGGTCAAAACAAATGCATGCTTGATTAGAATAATACTGAATTTTGGTTTTGGTGAAAGCCAATGGCAATTCAAAAATCATTAGGTGTCTAATATGTCCTTTTGTGAAAGGCATGCTCCTCTCATGAGAACAACATTGTCATGTTTTAGCTTTAATAGCATTTTACATCCTTAGTTCTAATTTCCTGGGATTATAATTGCTTAGTCAACTATGTCTCATACACCGTAAAAAGGCATGCTATTACTCGATTTTAGTGCAACATGCTCTATATTCTTCTTTCAACTTTGTGCAGTGATCATGAATAACAGAGATCACGAATAATAGAGAGGAAAAAGAGCACAATGTGGCTTAGAGTAAAAAAGCACTTCATGCCATCCCGAGATGACACAAACTTGAAATATGGGCAAAAATCTTAGCAGTATAAAGCAAATCCGGTGCCTCTATGCAAGCCCAACAGAGTATAGCACCCAACCTACTGAAACAAACTCAATCGAGTAACTCATTTCAAAGAAGCAGATATGCTCTCGGGCTCCCATGAACAAGCCCTCCTCAGAGCCACTGGCACCGACCCCTCTTCGGCACCGACGACTACCCACACTCGGTGACTTCTCAGATCACCGAGAAGTAAAGAAACACATTTGATAGATACCAGTAAACAACATCTAAGATAAGTGGTTGCTTTCCCTTGCATCCTCTTTTATTTTCAAGATTTGATTCATTAACACTAGCTATTAAAAGTGTTTCAAGATAATTGTGGAATCTCTATACTAACCTTCATCTCAATAGATGATAAAGTTTTATGTTCTATCACTAATTTATAATGCAGTCTAAAAGGACTTGTATGGTTAGTGTTTATCGTTTTGTTCAGACCCCAAAACAAAACAATGGCTTAATGGTTAAACCCTTCTTGCACAGACCCATGTGGGTTCAAAGTAAAGAATGACAAGAAGAAGTTGTCCATTTCAACAAACATACTATCAGCTCAGCCCCAAGCTAATGCTCACTCTTCCAAGGCTTGTTATAAAAGCTTGCGTAAAGGCATGCCAAAAGTGGCTGGGCACAAAGATGAGCAAATGTCAGCCAAGAAGTATCGGCCAGAGCAACTCTTATCCACTGAACTTATTAGTCAATTTAAGTATCTCGCCACTGATACCACTCCTGCCACATAAAATGGGGGGGTACATATTCTATTTTTATATTATATGCATCTTATAACCAAATACATGCAGGAAAAGTTCAATGTATGAGGAGTTTGTTCCAGAGCTGCCATTAAATGGCTACCAACAAGACGCTCTACCTACTAAAGCCTTGAGCCTCGAGCACACCAAGGAGTTCCATCCCAAGACGCAAAGAAACTGGGCTTTCTAATTGCTCTAAATATTGAGCTTGTGAAAAGCTATTTCACAATTTATGGGGTATCATGGTGGACAAAGGGAGCTCATCTCAAAGAAGCGAAACTTGCTTTCGGTGGCATACAAGAACATGATCAAAGAGCGTATAGTTTCATACGGCCGAGTTCATTCCGCCTCACCATGGTCGAGCATCGCTTCGCCGCACAAAGGCTAAGCTTCGCTGAGCTTCGCCACTCCCTCCTGAGTCCATGATCGCCTCGCCCTCGCTCACTATCGCCAGATCTTGCCGAAAGTTCACGTGATCCCGAGATTTCATAGGAATCCATACAAAAGGATCCCAAGATTCACATATCCAACAATGGGGGGTATCTAGTTTGAAGATTATCTCCGAAATTTGAAGAAACGGCTTGATGATCACAAATGAGGCAATCATCCCAACCATGGTTGGATCGAGAAGCGTTTCGGCTCAAGTGCAATGATGAAAGCCTTAAGCTACACATTGACATGCTGTAGGAGAAGCGGGACTAGCCTCAAGAAACCATGGCAGCATAACAGAAATGAGCGGCTTGGCACTTCAATCAAAAAAGGCTCCTTGGTGGAACATAGCCGAGAGACATTCCCCGAGAACAACTCGGTGAGATACTCGAGGCGCTTTCCCGAGGACGTTTGCGAGGAACACAGTCGAAGAGACTATAACTCATTCTCTTTTGAGAAAAACAGCCGAAGAGGTTTCCCAAGGGGAGTTGGGGACAGCGTCCAATGACCTTCTAAACTAAACCTCTCTGACATAAAACCCTCGGAATGTTTATGGGTGAAAACCATCTCGAACATAAAATCCTTTGTCAAGGAATGTTCAACGGTCAGACCAAAGCAGAGAGCTCGGAACAAGAACTCCGATAGAAGGTTCCGAGGAACTCTCTGGGGTCAAGCACTCAACCAAAGAGCTTTCCCAGGACCAATCTCGGGAAACATAACTAAGGCACTTTTCCAAGTTTAACCTGCCTTTAGAACATAAAGCCTCTGAAGTAGGATTATTCTAAAGGATTCTCGGGAAGTACAAATAAAGTCTTCCCGAGTCAAAAGGGAAGTACAACCGAAGTTTTCCCGAGTCTGAATGAGACACTACCAAAGAACTTTCTCGAGATCAAACTGGGGAAACATAACTAAGGCACCTTTCCAAGTCTAACGTGTCAAGAACGTAAATCCTTTAAAGAAGGTGTGTTCGAAAAAGGTTAAAAAGCCAACCTGTCAAGAACATAAATCCTTCAAAGAAGGTGTGTTCGAAAAAGGTTAAACAGCTAACCTGTCAAGAATGTAAATCCTTCAAAGAAGGTGTGTTCGAAAAAGGTTAAAAAGCCAACCTGTCAAGAACATAAATCCTTCAAAGAAGGTGTGTTCGAAAAAGGTGAAAAAACCAACCTGTCAAGAATATAAATCCTTCAAAGAAGGTGTGTTCGAAAAAGGTTAAACAGCCTCAGAAAAAATAACCTGTCAAGAACGTAAATCCTTCAAATAAGGTGTGTTCGAAAAAGGTTAAACATTTCCTGAGGCCTAGCACTTGGCCAAAAGCACTCTACCGAGCAATCACAGGTAATTCATAAATTACTGTCAAGATTGCTAGGAGTGATGCATAAATAATATCATTGCAAGCAAATGAAATGACTAGCAGTTTGATCAACCCAAAAAGTCCTATTATTCCAAGTATATAATTACAAAACAAAAGGGCAAGCTTCCGGAGCTCCAGGGCTTCGGTCGCAAATACGCATAAGATTCCTGATGCCCGACCAGCTAGATAATTCAGCCATGGGAAGTGGGGGGTAACTGTTGGGGATAAAATCCACAATGGGTCCCACTGTCTCTCAACAACCCTTAATCATCTCATAAGGTCCTACGTTATCTCAACTACCTCACATTATCTCCCAATTATTTCAAATAACTCTTCAATCATCTGAAGGGAGAAGATCAAGGAAGCAGTTACAGAGATAAAACCCTATAAAAGAGAACTCAAGACATAGGTAAAGGGGATCGATCATTTATTTTCTCAATGCATAGCTAGCTCTGGCTACATTTAGACTCCATGTACGACTGCTAGCTTAAGCATCGGAAGGTCTACGGGGCCTTCTCCGGAGACCCCTTTGATGCTCTTATTATTTTGTAGGAACCCGAAGATTGATGATCACAGACGCCTCGAAGAACGAAAATTGTTAATAGGAGCCCGAAGATTGATGATCACAGACGCCTTGAAGAACGCAAAGATCACACTAAACGGAAACTGTTGAGGAAAAAACGTGCATCAACACTTATAATTTGATTGAAGCTTAATAGAATCATTGTTGTTCTCTAAAATCTTAGGTAATTATAATTATATATTTTATACAATTAAAAAAAGTAAAAAAAAAAAAAAAACTATATATATTTATAAACAATTATAAAAAGTTTAATTATCGACCTAAAACTTATTTAAAAAATGAAAATTATCACGGCTTGAAGAAAAAAAGAATTTAGCATACCTAAAGAACAACTTCAGATTTTTGTAAAAATCTAAATCGCAATTTCACTTTTAAATTGCCTAGAGTTTTTATTTTTAATTTTTTTCAAGTAAAATTGCCGTAAGTTAGTCTAGAGTTCGAAAGCTTTGGAGTTTGGTTTCTCAACCAATTCCACTGACAGGTTAAAATAAAGAATGATAGTAGGGCTAACAACTTTGACACAACTTGTGAATCCGACACGAACACGACACGAAAAAACAGGTATTGGGTTATTTGACCTTATCGGGTTCGGGTCTTAATCGAGTTTACCCGTTTAAGACCCAGTTAATTTGTGTCTGGCGGGTCTACTCTGCGGGTCTGGTGGGTCAACCTGTCAGACATGGTTACTGTTCAGGTCTGGCAGGTACTCGTTAAACCTAGTTATTGTTCGGGTCTGACAGGTACCCGTTAAACCCGGTTACTGTCCGAGTCTAACGGGTACCCACCAGACCCAATTAAAAAAAAAAAAAAAAAAAAAAACAGTAAAAAAATGAGCATATTTGTAGTGTTTCATAATTCATATCTTTGATTACATGGAATAGATCATGGATCCTTCAAGACTTCAAGTGGACAAGTATTTTGCAATAAATTATGAATTTAATGTTGATGTAGTTTTGAGTTTTGTTTCTTTTTTATTATTATTATTATTATTTTGTTTTTGTTAGCTTTTTTTTTATTATCTTTTTCTTTATTGCTATAATGGAAATGTTGACACATTTTACCCCTCAATCTCATTCATATTTTGATCATTTTGAAATAGAAATTTTAGTTTTGTCCTTACTTAGACTTTATGCTTTATGAGGTATCGATGACGGCCAAGTGGCTTACTAGTAACCAAGCGTCCAACCCAACCTCTCGAGTAGGTCCAACTTAATAGATTTTGAGGCCTAAGACAACAAATTTAGGTAGGGCCTTTTCTATATTTAAATATTTAATTAAATGATTTTAATTTAAAAACATTCTTCTTGCTTTTTGCCCTTAATTTTTATTTATTTTTATTTTTTTTTCAAATGATTTGCAAAATTCATCTCTGTTATGAGATATTTAATTTCAACAGATTACAGATATCATATTTTGTGTTAAAATATACATAATTCTTTTTTAGTAGAATGTAATTTGAGCAAAATTAAATTTCTTTATACTAAAAATTATTTTAATAAATGAACTTAGTCAATATGCTTGCTTGTTATAAGTTTAGGTGAAATCATGAGTTTAGTAATTTCTTTTGGAGTACAATTACGGTTACTTTCCTTTTTTTTTTTTTCTTATCCTTTATTAAAGCCTTTAATATCTTGGAACTCAATTTTTTGCATTGACAGTGTATTGATGTATTATTATTACAATTTTGATTTTTTTTTTTTTAATTTTATAGTTTAGGGTTTTTACGGGTCTAGTCTACCTGATTAGACCCGATTATTTTAAATGGGTAAAACGGGTCGTGTCGGGTTACCTGACTATTTTCGTGTCATAATTGTGTCAGACCTAATTATCCGTTTAGCTAAACGGGTCATGTTTGTGTATAGGCTAATCGTATAATGGGTACCCACAGATCGTAATCGAGTCGTGCTAAGCACCCATGTTGCCACCCCCACGATAGTGTGCAGAAATGAAGGCTAGAGTAAAAACGGTGGGTCCACACAGAGTTAACAAACAAAACTGTATAGGCTTAAGTTAGCGGACACGCACAAAAAAAGTCAAAAGAACAAAACTTAAGTAAACGTTGCCTTTAATATAGGGCAGTGAGTGTCAATTGCCATTTGCCATCTTCTACCCCCTTTTCCTGGGGATATCTTCCGTTCGGTCATGGCATAAATGGCCTAATTTACGCCCACCAACCAGGTGATGACACATCAGCTTGTTTTAACTTACAAAATTTAATTACCCACACCAGATATACCACCCATCTTAAAATCAAACCATCGTTACAAAGAACCCACCCCCTGCTTGTGGCCCACCGAGGTGCCCACTCCCTGCTTGTTGCCCACCGAGGTGCCCACCGGCTGCCCACTGCCCAGCAGGCCGTTCCGTTCCCACCGCCCCCGCCCAGCAGTTTGACCACCGCCCCCGCCCAGCAGGCCGTTCCCACCGCCCCCGCCCAGCAGGCCATTCCCCAGACCAGCAAGCCGTTCCCCTGCACCCACGCCCAGGCCGATCGCACGTCCAGCCGGCTGCCCACTGCCCAGCCGTCTGCCCACCGCCCAGCAGCCCACTGTTGGAAGTCGAAATAGCCTGAAATCGGCTTCGAAATCACCTGAAATCAACTTCGAAAATCCAACGCCCCCAGTAGGCCGATCCCCCGTTGATCTGGCTGCCCACCGCCTAGCACCAGCAGGCTGCCCAGCCCACCAGCCTGAAATCGGTTGTTTGATGCCCTGTTGGAAGGCTCTTGGCTGAAGCCTGAAATCGCTTCTCAGATTTTTTTTTTTTCTTTTTTCTTTTTTTCTGGTTATTTAGTTGCTTTTACATCAACTTGTAGTGCATGTGATAGAATTTGTGTAGTTGCAGTGGATTGATTTGTTGAGTGATTATAGGTAGCAAATCCACAGTTTTCTCATATTTTTAGTCTGGGTTATTTTGTTGTTTTTACATCAATTTGTGGTGCAAAAATGTGATGAATTTGTATAGTTGCAGTGGATTGATGTTGGCTTTGCAGTGGGTTGATTTGTTCAGTGGATTGATGTTGGCTTTGCAGTGGATTGTTTTGTGGATTGATGTTGGCTTTGCAGTGGATTGTTTTGTGGATGAATTTGTATGTAGTTTGAAAGAAATTGCAATTGCAAAATTGCCAAAAACGTCAGCCAAAAGTGTAATTGACACAGTACAACCATACACATCATATATATATATATATATATATTTGAAGAAAAGAAACGATTTTCATTGAACCAAATCAGAAAAGAGCAGGAAGCTCTTTAGTTACAACATGAAAGATGCTCAAGTAGCATCCCCATTCCAAAACTTGGGAAAGCAAAAGTTCAAGGCCTCCCTATCTAAAATATGAGCAGCCTGATTAGCCCTCCTACACACTTAGCCACAATTTCACCATACACATCACATTGCCAAAAATGTAACTGCCAGTACAACCATTCAGCTACAAAAAAAATCACACTACAAAGAATGTAACTGCCAGTACAACCATTTAGCTACAAAAAAAATCACATTATAGACCACTACCACTACCACTACAAATTCAAGGAGGTGATGTTGTCTGCACCAATGTCAATAGTAGATGAATCCACAAGATCTTGAGACATGGCAAACTCAGTTGCATAGGGATACTCCATAGTTGGCAAAATGTCCTATAAATGATTCACAAAAAATGAGAATTATATAATGAACCAAAATTACTTTGATAGAGGATATGATATAATAAAATTTACCTGTACTGAACTTTGATGATCCACAGGGCCGGTTCAGGCCCTAGGCGAGTTAGGCCCTCGCCTAGGGCCCCCAATTTAATAAGGCCCAAAAAAAAAAAATTTGAGTTAAAAAAAAAATTAAAAAAAAAAAAAAAAAAAAAAAAAAAAAAAAAATTATTTTGGACCAAAAAAAAAAAATTGAAGGCCCAAATTTTTTTTAGTAGGGCCTAAAAAATTTTTTATCAAAATTTAAGGCCTCAATTTAATAAGACCTCAATTAATAAGTCTATTATAAATTTTAAAAATAATTCAAAAAATAAATTAAAAAAAAAAGACAAAACATTAAAGCCTTTTGACATCATTAAGGCCAATTCCCTAGAGCTGACGCTACAGTACCCTGACGCCCTGACGCTACAGTACCCTATACATGCCTACCTCATTCATTCATCATCATGGCCATTGGCCTTTCTCTAGAAATTTTTGTTTTTGATGAAAATATAAACGTTAGAAGAAATAAAATATTATTATTTATTTTTTATTTATTATTTAGTCATATAGGAAAAGCCAAAAGCCAAAAATATATATTGCTGTCACCATGGGCATTTTAAATATCAGTCTCTATATTTGCCACTTTACCTCTCCTCTTTGCTTGCTCTTTTCTGAGTTTTTCTTCTCTACCTATCTCATCATTTTCTTTTCCTCTCCGACTCCAAGTGACTAAGTCTCTTGTCTTATCTTCAAGAACTGCTTCATAATTCCTTTGCCAAATCAGGTTTTATTGTTCTATTTTTGTCATTTATTTTATTATAGTCATAATTTATTTTTGATAAATCGTGTTTGTTTAATTTGTTAGTATTCTTAATTAAACATGTCTACTAGAAAATATGCATCTGGATATGAAAAACTTAAAAAAAAAAAAAAAAATAGATAAATTGATTGAATCTCAAAGAGGAGCTCTAAATAAATTTGTTATTAACAATAAACAAAATATTGAGGATAATTTAGGTGAAAAACTCATAAATGAACAAGAAACTCTTCAAAAAGAATTAGAAGATAATGAAAATGTTATTGATGTATCTAAATCTATTACTACAAATATTTATGATCCTGGCCAATGGAAAAATATTGATGCAAAATTAAAGGATTTGTTAGTAGAAAATGGTCCAATAAGATACAATACTATAGATTTTCCTAAAGATGAGAACTCTAGGCATTTTTCTAATACATATTATATACGAAAATTATCAAATGGGGAGCAACATAATAGAAAATGGCTAGTCTATTCAAAAGATGTAGATAGAGTATTTTGTTTTTGTTGCAAGTTGTTTAATTCAAAACCTAATAGAATGCAACTAGCTAATGAAGGGACTAATGACTGGAAAAATCTTAGTGCTAAACTAAAAAGTCATGAAACAGCCAATGAACATATTACTAACATGAATGATTGGATTGATTTAAAAATGAGATTGTTAAAAAATAAAACAATTGATAAAAATGTCCAAGAACAAATTAATAAAGAGAAAGATCATTGGAAAAAAGTATTATTGAGAATTATTGCTGTAGTAAAGAATCTTGGTAAGAATAATTTGGCATTTAGAGGACAAAATGAAAAAATTTACCAAGAAAATAATGGAAATTTTTTAAGTTTAATTGAAATGATTGCAGAATTTGACCCAGTAATGCAAGAGCATATTCGTCGTATTAAAGATGGGGAAATTCATAATCATTATCTTGGACATAATATACAAAATGAATTGATACATTTGTTAGCAACAGAAGTAAAAGGGAGTATTATTGAAAAAGTTAGAGAAGCAAAATATTTTTCAATTATACTTGATTGTACCCCAGATGCAAGTCATCAAGAACAAATGTCTCTCATTTTAAAATGTGTTAATATTTTAGAAAATCCAATAAAAGTATAAGAACATTTTGTAGAATTTATAACAGTAGATGAAACTACTGGAGAAGGTCTTTTTATTGAAATGATTGGGTTAATCAAAAAACTTGAACTTAACATTAGTGATATACGAGGACAAGGCTATGATAATGGATCTAATATGAAGGGAAAAGAACGAGGGGTGCAAAAAAGACTACTAGATATAAATCCTAAAGCATTTTACACTCCTTGTGGTTGTCATAGTCTTAATCTTGTACTATGTGATATTGCTAATTCATGCCCTAAAGCTATATCTTTTTTTGGAATTGTACAACGTATATATACTTTGTTTTCGTCATCTACAAAACGATGGAAAATATTACTAGATAATGTGCCAAGTTTAACTCTTAAGCCATTATCACAAACACGTTGGGAAAGTCGGATTGAAAGTATAAAAGCAATAAAATTTCAAACTCCACAAATAAGAGAGGCTTTGCTACAATTAGCAAAAACAAGTGAAGATCCTAAAACAAAAAGTGAAGCTAATTGTTTAGCAACCTATGAGATTGAAAGTTTTGAATTCTTATTGAGTATGACTATTTGGTATGATATTTTATTTGCTGTTAATACTGTTAGTAAAAATTTACAATCGAAAGACATGCATATTGATGTTGCTATAGATCAATTAAAGGTCTTATTTCCTATTTTAAAACTTATAGAGAAACTGGATTTACATCGGCTATGATTTCATCTAAAGAGATTGCAACCATAATGGAAATAGAACATGTTTTTCGTGAAAAACGTGTAATTCGTAGAAAGAAACAGTTTGATGAGAATGCTAATGACGAGACAACACAAACTGCTGAAGAATCTTTTAGAATTGATTACTTCTTATATATAGTAGATCAAGCTATTTCTTCAATTCAAAGTAGGTTTGAACAATTTCAAATATACGAAAATACTTTTGGTTTTTTATTTAATTTTAAGAAATTAAAATCACTAGATGATGATAGTTTGCAAAATAAATGTCTTAATCTAGAATCTTTCCTAAAACATGATCTTGATGGTTTAGATTTATTTTCAGAACTAAAAGTTTTAAAAGAAATTTTACAAATAGAAGAAAGTGCTCCAATTGACATATTAAATTATATTAAAAGACTTGATTCTTTTCCAAATGCATGTATCGCTTATAGAATTTTATTGACAATACCTGTTACAGTTGCTTCTGCAGAAAGAAGTTTTTCAAAATTAAAATTGATAAAATCCTACTTAAGATCAACAATGTCACAAGAGAGATTAAATGGCTTAGCCATATTATCAATTGAAAAAAAGATATTAGAAAATCTTGAATATAAAAATTTAATCAGAAATTTTGCATCTCAAAAAGCGAGTAGAAGAATTTTTAAATAAATATATATATATATATATATATATATATATATATATATATATATATATATATATATATATATATATATATCTGTGTGTGTGTGTGTGTGTGTGTGTGTGTGTGTGTTACTTTAAAAAAAAAAAAAAAAAATTTAGGCCCAATTTCAAAGTTTTGCCTAAGGCCCCAAAATATGTTGAGCCGGCCCTGATGATCCATCACCCTTAAGTTAGCTACCCTCATATTGTCCTCTCTTTTTCTTTTTGATAAGGTAGCTGCCCTCACAATATTCCTAAAGAAAATAAAAATTTAATGTGAATTAAATCAAAATGCATTTTAATGTAAATTATTGTAAATCTCAAAATACAAATAGAATACCTTGCTTGCTTATGGGAAGGACAATTGGTTCTCACATGCCCTGTTTGTTTGCAAATGGTACATGTTCTTTTCTTGTTTTCTTTTGGATTTTTTTGTCGCAAAGATTTTGGTTTTCCTCTACAACGAACATGCACAGGATCTTGCAAAGTGAATGTAAGGTTTGATAGTACTTGACTGCTCAACACATTACCCTCGACGCTACCTACATCATCATCCTTTTTATCTTTATCACAATCACCATCCATTGTGAGAAGCTCTTGATGAAGTTTTTGTAAACCAATGCGAAGATGTTCAGATTTTCTTTTTGATTTGCACCCCGCTTCTACAACTTCATAACATTGCATCATTAAGGTATTTCTCATCAATGTGGAATAATCTGGTTTTCCTACTTGATTATCATCAATAGAAATGCCATGTATAATGCGACTCTTAGCATTGATCGTCCATCTTTCTAAAACATAATGTTGGGGAATAGTGTCCACCAAAGATTTCTTCAAAAAAATTTGAAGAATGTGCCTACACAGAATTCCAACAAATTCAAACTTATGACATGTACAAATAGCTTTCTGCTCAAGAACTTCAAATGCAACTTCATAAAATGGACTTTGTCTCCCATGTAAGGCCACCCTATATATCTTCATCCCTCCTTCTTCCCGATGTTTAGATGAGTAGTAATTTTGACTATTAAATAACTCTTCTTGAAACATAAAAAAAGACTCTCTTGTGTAAACCTTTGCCGCCTCTACTTCCATCTTGTAACATGTTTTCAAAATCGGTCTAGAAGATTTTGTCTTGACATCCCTTTCTTTCTCTTTAAAATAACGTGCATCCAGGGCTTTTTCATATTGATAAACAAACTCACTCACCATTGTGCTTGAACGTACATAATCTTTAAAAAATTTATTCATACTTTCACTCCTTTGAGTAGTAGACATACCGGCACAAAATGTGGTTCGCAAGTAAGCCGGAATCCACTTTTCACGTCGACTATAAATATTTTGCAACCAATCATTCTCTCCCAAGCCATACTTACATATAAGTTCACTCCATTCCATCTCAAACTCTTCAATTGTGATTGTACTATGAATACAATGCTGAAAATCTCCTTGGAAAGATGGATATTTATTATATATATGAGCCAAATGTTCAGGAACTTTCTGTAAAATATGCCACAAACACAATCTATGAGTGGTATTCGGCAATACCTCTGCAATTGCCTTACCCATAGCTTTGTCATCATCTGTAATGATTGTAGAAGGAGCACGTCCAAGCATTGCCTCAAGCCAACGTTTTCAATAGCCAAATGTAAGATTCAGCGGTTTCATTTATGAGCAAAGCACATCCAAACATCATAGATTGGTGATGATGGTTAACTCCAGTGAAAGGAACAAAAGACATCTTATAACAATTTGTCAAGTAAGTAGCATCAAAAGTAACAACATCTCCAAAATATTGATATGCAACTCGTGATCTAGCATCTGCCCAAAAGCAATTGCCCATGCATCCATTTTCATCCACTTGAATTGCATAAACAAAACCCGGGTTTTTGATTTGTTTCTCGAGAAAATAATTATACAATTTTTGTGCATCTCCTTCTCCAAAAATAAGTCTTCTTTTATTGCTCAAGTAATTTTGAACATCTTTAGCAATATAACCAACATTATGATCACCACCAGATTCTTTACTCAACACCGACATTATCTTCCTTGGAGCTACACCGAACTCATTGAGTTTATCTATAAGACACTTTTGGGCACTTGTTACCACTCTATGTCCACGAAGCAAACTTGTGCTTCTAGGAGAAAGGAGGTCATGGTTATGTTTAATTACAAACTTACATACAATCCATTTTGACTCCACTTTCTTCAAACCCATAAGTGCTTTACATCCTACCCTTGTTTCTGCGGGCTCCGACTTTGTATAAATTTTATTTTGACAATTTTTATGACGAAACCCTTCCCTTGAACAAACATATTCCAACGCAATTAATGACTTATCCTTCGATAGTCGAGTATGATTTTTGCGAATGCTAAAACCTACTCACCTTGCATAAGCATTATAACATGCATGAGCATCTTCTAATTCATCAAATTCCATACCAAGACATGGTTCCACAGGACCATTACACAAAGGTTGCTTCAAATTACTTTGGTCTTCTACCACAACTTGTTCATGTTCAATAATCTCATCACCACATGAGATTATCTCAAATTCTTTACTATTAACACTCATTCTAGTAACCCTGCAAGAGGATAACAACCTACTTTAACATAAACAAAAACAAAAACACAATCACAACCACAACCACAAACACAAACATAAGAACATATATTTATTGTAAAACTCCACTAACAATCAGTGAAAAGGGAACCTTTAACAGCATCCTAATTGATATCCTTAAAGTTACGTAAAAACCATTTTACACTTCCATACTCTACATGACAATAATGCAAAATCATTTTTGAAACAGGGGAATACTACACACAAAAAATTGGCACTAAGGGCACAAAAAAAGGGGACACTAATACTACACAAAACATTTTCAAACTAAAGTTACAACCCCAACTCAAAACACATGTAGTAGTAATCACAAAATTTCTCAGAACTCACGGGCGGAGGACTGATTTTTTCTAATTCCCTCGGCCGGAGCAGTGGTGGTGAACCGTCGGAGTAGTTTGGCGGCGTGGGCTTGGTGGAACTGGGCGTGGGCGGAGCTGGGTGGCTGGTCGGTGCAAAGCTGAGCGGCGTGGGCTTCGCGGGAGGTGGCGGCGTGGGCTTTGCGGGGAGGGGGCAGCGTGAAACCAAGCTTCTCGGTGAAGTTTGGTGTTGGGTCTTTTTGTTTTTTTTTTTTAGCAGCAGCAATGTGGGTTATTATCCTATAAAACCAAGTTTATTTTATATGTTGAAACAAAATGAGGTGGCAGCATTTGAGTGGAAGGCAGAAAACATGAGTTTTCTGCGTTGACCGTATAGCAGCAGCACTCCCTTTTCCTTTAACCTAAACCTTGAAGCTGAAAGGTTTAAACTATGGCAGAAAAAAAAAATTCAAAACATGCCTACACTGAATCGTTTGCCTCTAATGTTTGATGAGTGGGTGTCGATTGCCCTTGATGCGTGGCTAAAGGTGGGCAACCAAAGCATCCAGAGGATTTTCTACCTAGGTAAGGAAAATTTTTGGGGTTTGAGAGGGGGCATTTGACCCCTCTCGACCACCCCTCCCTCCGCCCCTGCGCTCTCCTCTCCTCTCCTCTCCTCTCAGACTCGCACTCTCTTGCGCTCTCCTCTCAGACTCATGCTCTCAGTCTCTCAGAGTCTCACGCAGCAGTGCTTAGCGTCCACCGGGGCTCTGATCAGCCAGCATCCAGGTTAATCTCTCTCCGAATCTCTTTCATTCTCTCTCTTTCGCTCTCTCTTTCGGTCTCTCTCTCTGCCTCTCAGTCTTTGTTTCTAACAAGTTTATTTCAATTATTTCAGTTCAATTCCGAGTTCCGGCTTCCCACCGAATCAACCTCTCTCTCAGTCTCAGCCATCGACCTCAGGTAACGAAATTTGATTTAGGTTTCCTTAATTAGTTTTGATACTTTTGATTAACACGAAGAACAAAACAATAGAGCTGAAAAGGAATAGTTTTGAGTTAGGTTTTCTTAATTAGTTTTGGATAACACAAATGAAAAGGAATAGCTGAAATTTTATTTAGGTTTTCTTAATTAGTTTTGATACTTTTTATTTCTTAATTAGTTTTGATACTTTCGTTTTCTCTATAGTCGGAGGCTGTTTGTATGAAATACAATAGAGCTGAAAAGGAATAGGTCCCTTTTATGTGCAGTTGCTTTTCTTTTCATTTGTGTTATCAGACTTCCTCTTACATTTAGCCTCTCTCAGTATTTAGTCGTGTCATTTGCCCAGGTTTTTGAGATTGTTGTCGAACCAAAGCTTCTGCAACCCACATTTGTTTTGGACTATCATATTGAGATATCTCCTCTGGCAAAACCACTGCCACATCGAAGGTAATTAAAGTTGTATGATGAGATTATTTCTGATAGCAACTGTGGAAAGCTGGTTAATTCAAATTTATTTATAGTTTTTCCTTTATGCATTTTCCTTCCATGCAATGAACATGAGATAGTAGGGAGATAAATTGTTGATTATGTTTTTTTCTCACGTATTGTAGACAGTAGACTCATGGATGGTAATTCAACTAGTGGTACTAAGACTATTGGTTCTAGTTCTGCTTCATCTTGTCCTAGTCTTTTGGATACAACTATGCCTCTCATCGATAATGACAATGTTGAAAGTGTTGGTGTTGGTACTCAAAATTCTAGTTCAATTCTCCCACCAAAACCTAAAAAATCTATTTGATTGTGATGTTGCATTTGATTGTGACTTGACTTATGCTATTTAGATTACCTTTTTTAGTCTTTTTAAATTGTCTTGGGTGATACCCAAATTTGTAGTTGATTTGTATGATTGTTGGTGGGCTATTAGCACTACACAGAATGCTGCTGTGTATAATATGGTGCCTACATGCCTTTTTATGGCTTCAATGCTCCACAACATCAGCTTATATGTCAAAGGCATATGTATAAGATAATATAGATTAACCCTAAATCAATTAATTTAATTAAACGAGTTAGATCCCTCAACTTCAACATGCTAATTTCATATTGAATTTGCATTAAAATCGCAAATCGTGTAAAAAATTGGTTGTCTTTTTATCTTGGTTAGGTCTCAATCGTATCGAGACATGAATATAAGACTATAAATGAACCTTAACGTTGTCCATTTGATTAACCGTGTCAAATCTCTTAATCTTAACTCACTAATTTTATATTGGATTCATGTTGGATTTACAGGTGGCCAAAAAAATTATTATATGAACCTAGAAATACCCGCCAAAACCCCGAAGGCAAATTACCTTAACCATCAAAGGAAAGAGCTCACTTCACTCAAAAGCTAAGGCTTCTTCAATTCTGTCACAGAAAATGTCCACCCAAAAGCTTTCCAAAACCTTGAAAAAAAACCTCCCCTCAAACTCTGCTTCGCTATCAAACCATGAAATCGCCGAAAAGATATCTGAAACCCTTATCAGCTCGGGCCTTAAACCCCTCCAGACTGTACCATCCCTGCTCTCTAGTCTCAATTCCCACATAACTCACCTTGTTCTCTCAAACCCACATGTCCAACCCCATTCTTGCTTGAGTTTCTTCAACGTTCTGCGAAGAAATGAATCTTTCACTTCTCAAAAACCTGATCTTCGAGCCCATGTAACCCTCATTTCTAGGCTATATGGGGCTCGAAAGTTTGCAGAAATGAAGAATATATTGAATTGTGTTGTGACCGACGATAATCTCCAATGCCCAGTTTCGATTATTGTTTCGTTGATTGAGGATGGGTGTAATGAGTCTAAATTTGTTGATAAATTGTGTGATATGCTAATGAGGGTTTACGCGGATAATAGAATGTTTGAAGAGGCTGTAGGGGTTTTTGATTATATGGAGAAGAATGGGTTTGAGATTGAGGAGCGGTCATGCTTTGTGCTTTTGCTTGCTTTCAAGAGGTGTGATCGGGTGGAGTCGTGTTTCGGGTTCTTTCGTCGAATGGTTGAGTCGGGCATTGAGATTACGGTTTATTCGATGACTAGTGTGATTGATGGGTTGTGTAAGAGAGGAGAGGTTGAAAGAGGTAGAGAATTGATGGGGGAAATGGTTGATAGAGGGATTAAACCAAATGTGATTACTTACAATACATTTGTAAATGCATATGTTGAAAGAAAGGATTTTGTGGGTGTTAATGAGATTTTGAGCTTGATGGAGAAGGATCAAGTGGCATACAATGTGGCAACTTACACAATTTTGATTGAATGCTATGCGAGCTCTGGCAAGATAGAAGAGGCCGAGAGATGCTTTGAGGAAATGAATAATAAGGGGATCAAAGCAGATGTTCATGTTTATACTTCAATTATCAGTTGGAATTGTAGATTAGGTAATATGAAAAGGGCATTTGCATTGTTTGATGAATTAACTGAGAGAGGCCTTGTTCCTAATGTTCACACTTATGGGGCTCTAATTAATAATGTATGCAAGGCTGGGCAGTTGGAGGCAGCAAAAATGTTGGTAAATGAGATGCAAAGCAAAGGACTTGACCTAAATCAAGTGATATTTAATACATTGATGGATGGTTATTGCAAAAGAGGGATGATAGATGAAGCTCTATGGCTTCAGGTCGTCATGGAAAAGAAAGGACTTGAGACTGATGTGTTTACTTATAGCATAATTGCTAGTGGGTTGTGTAAATTAAATCGGCATGAAGAAGCAAAAAGAATGTTATTCACAATGGTAGAAAGGGGTGTGGCTCCAAACACAGTGACGTTGACTACCTTGATTGACATTTATTGCAAGGAAGGAAACTTTGAGGAAGCAAAGAGGGTGTTCAGTGAGATGGAGAAGGGAGAGAAACCAAATACAGTTACATACAATGCTTTAATTTATGGGTATAGCAAGAAAGGAAAGATGAGAGAAGCTTATAGGCTAAAAGATGAGATGGAAGACAAGGGGATAGTGCCAGATACATATACATACACTTCTCTTATACATGGGGAAAGTGTTTATGGGAAGGTAGATGAGGCACTAAAATTGTTTGATGAAATGTCTCGCAAGGGTTTAGTTCAGACTGTAGTCACTTACACTGCTATGATATCAGGCTTGTCTAGGGAAGGAAGATCAGATGAAGCTTTTAGATTATATGATGAGATGAAAAAGTCGGGCCTAACACCTGATGATAGAGTATATTATTCACTTGTGAGCGGCCTTCATTAATGTCGGGCCTTAGCAGAGACTAGAATTGAGTTCAAGTGTGCAAAAGTTGCAGAGACTAGAATTCCTTGGTCTCTCAGTCTCTTGCTTTTTTTCTTTTTTTTTTTTTTTTTTTTTAACTTTGTATTAAAACCCTTTTTTCCTGGTTATGTGCCTATTTACTCCAATATCAGTTGAGTGGATGCATAAACTGATTATACAAATTTTTGTAATGCTTTGTCAGATTTAATGGCTAGAAAATAGGAAACAAAATTTGGATTATAGTCGTTCATGATGGGTTTGAGAAAAATACAACATGGGAGTCTACTGTGTTTTGTGCGGTGTGTCTCCTGCCAAAAAAAATTTAAGACAAAAAAAACAGAACGATGAGGATGTTTCCGGATAACTTTTATTTTGTAAAGAAAATAAGATATTGATGACATCTCATGTACTGGGGATTTGATTTCTTTTCTTTTATTTTTATTTTTTATGAATACTGGGGGATTTGATTTCATGGTTTCAAGCAACGAATGCGGGAGCAACTGTTGAATTTGTCATCTTGATAAAGACCTGTGAATTTCAGCAAGATATAATAAGAATAATTAAAACAAAGTGGGCTCTTCAGTTACGCTGGTTAAGTTAATTAGAGTATGAATAATTGAATGAGGAAAGATAAACCTCATAGGCGTATTGGGATTGGTATTTTAGTATGGGATCATGTGAGAGTTGTCTTAGATGCACGTAGAACCACACGGAGTTTATTGGTTGATCCTATTGTAGCTAAGGCTTTGGTAGCTATACATGTAATGGTCCTTTGTAGAGAGATGGGGTTCTTTGATATAATTTTGGAGGGGAATGCCTTACATTGTCAATGCGGTCAAGGTAACAGGTAAAAATTGGTACAACTTTAGTCATTTGATTGATGGAATCAAAGATGGATTGAGATCGTGGAGGGTTAAACATGTATAAAGAGATGCAAATTCAGCTGCTCGTAGTCTCGCCAGGGAGGCTACTTTAGATGTCATAGATAGAGTTTTGGTTGAAGAAACTCCAAGTTGTATCTATGGTATTGCGAATAGGGAACAATTTGCCCCTATTTGATTGATGATTATTAATAAAGATTGCAATTTGTAAAAAAAAAAAAAATTGAATTAGGAAAGTTTTGAATCAGAAAAATTAAAATGTATAAATTGCTCTCTATTTTTATTTTGAGAATAACTTATACAAAGATTTGTTATTAAAGTAAGTCTTTTATGCCCTCCAATAGAGGCTAACCGAGTCAACTTATTACACCAAAGCCCACTAAGATGAAAACACTAGATAATTTCTTCTAGAACAAAGAGGCTCACTTGTTCATAATTCGTTCAATCGAACTTGTCCAAAAGCGAAAAATAAGGGATTTTTTTTTTTTTTCTTTCCAAGGAAAATAAGGGTTTTAGAGCTAGACAAAAAATTGGCTTCTCAAAGGGATTCAGAGAGGGTTAGATGTAAAGTAAAGCTTAGGTTTTAACAATTAAAATCACGACTAACGATATGATATAATATCAGGCAACAAATGAAACCCTACAAACGAGGGATTTGAGTTGACAAGTAAACTCATTTTGCAAGTAGATAAAATTTTATTGCATGAGTTTGTAAATGAAAAATAGGAGTTTTCTTAAAATTTGAAATCATGTGATTTTCTTAAATCTTTTGTGTCCAAATTTCATTGTTATTGCTGTGAATGTTTTATGCTATGAAGATATCACGATTTACATTTATTACAGTATGAAAGTTACATTTATGAAAGATATGTTTTAAGAATGACGAGATTATAATTACCCAAAAGGGGGTTCTTGGTACAAGATTACGGTTATCCAATAGTGGGATTCCGATACAAGAATACCGTTCCCCATAGTAGGTTTTGGTACAAGTTATAGTCACCCTGAGATGGGGTTTCCGATACGAGTTATTTACAATTACCTTATAATAGGGTTTTGGTATGATGAATTTATTACACATCTTGATGATTATGTTAAGAATTATGATGTTCAAGTAAGAAGTTATGATGATGTTTATGATAAGTATTATGATGTTTTTTTTGTTCTTAAAGATTGAGATGTTTCATGTTAAGTACTATGATGTTTTTTGTTGAAGACTGTTGGGACTATTTTCATTCAACCGGCCCACTAGATCTTGGGTTTCAAGGCCAATGTCAAGCCCACAAAGAAAGCACTATTAGAGTAGGAGTCTCAATCCAAGTTGAATTAGAACTCCTTGAAGAATCTAAAACAACAGTCCTACTCCAAGCATAATTGAAGTAGGACCCTAGGTTCAATTCAAACTCTCAGCACTCTCATATCAAGTTGAACAAGGGGACCTAGTCCAAATCTAACTCCACTTCTCAGCCTATATTGTCTATTGGGCACTTTCACCAAGTATAAATGGGGGACTCAATTATTGTCTATTGGGCACACACCAAGTATAAATGGGGGACTCAATTATTGTCTATTGGGCAATTACACCAAGTATAAATGGGGGACTCAATTATTGTCTATTGGGCTGACTCAAATCTTGTGTATTAAGGGTTTTGGTCTGATGCTATAGCAAAAATTGATTGATGTGAAAAAAAAAAATTAAATGTTTTATTTTTGAAAAAGTGAAAAAGTAAGAATGATTGGTATGAAAAAATGAAAAAAAAAAATTATTTTGTGGTGATTTTTTTTATTTGAATAGTAATAAAAAGTGATTGATGTGATGTAAAAAGTAAGAGAACGTTGGAAAAATGAAAAAGTGAGATGAATAGTGTTGAACCAAAATCGTTTATCAAATGGGGCTTTTACACTCTTCTCCAAGGAACTGACTAAGGCATCGGAGTTTCTTTTGAATCTTTTGATGCTCTTGCTATTTTACAGCTATCAGGAAGCATCACAAATGCACTCTTGCTATTTTACAGCCATCATGGAGCATCACAAACGCAGATTGAAGATCAACAGTGTCTCGAAGAATGTGTAATTCATACCGTATTGAAAACTTTTCTAACAAAAACTATGATGTTTTATGTTAAGAATTGTGATGTGTGTATGTTATGAATTCTAATGTATTATGTTAAAGAGTATTACGAATGATAGTAATCTTTTAATATTAAATCTTTTAATATCGAAGAAGTATCATGCTTTTGCTGATAACACCTTCAAGCTTTTGCTTGTTACATTAGCTTGTTTTCAAAACAAGTGTGGCTTTGTTTTCAAAGGTTCTATCTTCCGCCTTGAATTTGAGGGATGACATTTAAATATATTATGAATTCATTCATATTTAGCTTGATATCAAATCCCAATGCTATTAAGACTAACTATTCATACACTTAGTGCAATATTAGCAGTCTCATCAAAATTGTCTTTTATTATATTTGTGAGACAATTTGGTTAAAAAAGTCTCAAAATCATTATTTGCAGCCTTACTACTTTGCTAGAAAAAGAAAATAGTGAGTGAATAGTAATCACTATTAATAGTGAATACTGTTAATTCACCAAATACATCAAAAATTATTAAAAACTTGTTTTTCCTGTCTCCTCTTTTTCTTTCCTTGTCTCACTCATGCCTCTCTCCTCCATTTGTTTTGCCTTTTCTCACCTATGCCTCTTGAAAATTTTTTCCTTTTTAACTATATATAATCTATATGAGCATTTACATTAGGCTCAACAAAAAAATTTAGCTAAATTTAGCCAAAATATCGTTTTTTTATTTTATTTTAATTATCAACTTTTTTAAAGTATTTACATATGGCTTAGTATTTTAACTATAAACTTTTAATATTTTATTATTTTATTCTTTATGTAGTTCTATGAGGAAGAAAATAGAAGTTTAAATAATTTTTAATTAGAAGTGATTTTTTTATTAATAAAATTATACATTGTTGAGCTATAGTGCTGCTCAACAAAGTTGTTGAGCACTGTAGCTCCTCAGCAAATTCTTGGCTAGTTTGTTGAGCCGGATGCAGAGTGATTTTAACGCTATGGCTCAACAAAATAGCCAAAAATTATTTTGTTGAGCCGGATGTGAATGCCCTGCGCCATTTCTAAAGAGCGCCATTTTCTCTACATAAGTGCATCTTTTCATTTTGAGTTTCACAGTCACTGTCCATGGGGTTCCATGTTGTCAAAAATTTCAAAAATATGTCTCATATGAAAAATACAAATGTTTAAAACTAATACCATTAAAATAAGACAAATATTTAAAAATATGACGATTCAAAAATATAAAAGTTAGAGAAAGAATAAATAAATATTTGAAAAAAAAAATATTTAAATGAAATAGTGAAAGTAAATTGCTGTTGGGATGCTTTAAAAAAGTAAATAGTTAAAATAGAAAAATTGTACTTTTAACTATTTTGCTAAGAATAAAATTTAATGAGACTGTTAATAATACTTAATGAATTGCATGCTAATATATTTTTAATGTAAAATTTGATATTATTCTCTAATATTTAATAATATTGGAGTGACCAGATTTGAGTATAAATAGATCTAATTCATCTACTGTTGATCAGTTTTAGTTTTTCCTCCAGTTTTATCTTTGACTAGTCTCACTACGAGTTGAACTGGCGAATGCGCGGAATTGAGATGATTTTGTCTTCTTCGTACTACTACTTTGGCAAGATGCGTGATTTTCGTTTTTTAATTTTTTACCAAAAAAACTGTATCATCCACACATCATTAAAAACCAAGAAAATTGTGAAGAAATACCTAGAATTGCTTGTTTAAAGGTTCCAAAATTCCCTCTAGATGACCTTGACTTATTTTTTCTCCAAGCAAGACTTTTTCTCTCTCTCAGAGCTGCCCCAACGTGACTGGTTCTCATTTTCAAAGACCTTGAGAGACCATTCATACCTGTATTTGATTCAGGCACCGTCGAATTATTGAAGTTTTAAATAATACGTGTAATATATTGTACGATTTCTTAAGGTGGGTTTTCATTTTTGGTTGGTAAAGCAGACCTCCAGCTGCCGTGTGAGGACTTGTATTGAGGGAACTATCGAATGCCCCTTCTTGCTATGGCCTTTTGAGGTAGTGGACTTCTCTCAGAATAGCTCTTTTGAGTCACTGGACTGATAGGTTTCTCTCAGAATTGCCAAGGAATGGGAATCTGTTGAAGTATAGGAGATTAGTTTGTGCGATCAGGCCGTGGAGTATTGAAGGTGAGTTCTCTCAGAAATTCTGTTTCTTTATATATTTACTTGTATTTTTATTTTTATTTTTTTGTTCAATTTCAACTGCCTGAAAATGGGAAATTTGGATTTTTGTTGGGTCTGTGACGAACACAATTCTAGAAAAAGGATTCGAGCTTTTTATGTCTTTATTGTCGTAGGCCTCTTGCTAAAAACAAAGAGTAAGGTGGGTTTTCTTGGTAACCTTGAAGTATTGACATATTATGGTCTCAGGCAACATATATTGAAACAAATGTGGAATATGTTTTCTTGATTTTATCTTCCCTGGCCTCTACTATCTGGAAACTTGGCTGTTGAGAGTTGTTAAAGAAAAGTGAATTGAAGCAGAAGAACAATTAAAACAAAGTGGGCTTCTTTGTTATGCCTTTTACTTAAACATTCCTCTTTTATTATATATTCTTTTGTTTTGGAGGAAACTAGATCCCAGTTTTGGTTTAATTCAATGAGGAAAGTTTGGTGACTTACGTAATGTCGTTAGAATTCGTTTGGTGTTCCTGCAGTTGAGAGGCGAAATCCTCAGTCTCATTCACATAGGCTCAACAAATTTATTCTCTATTTTAGCTCAAGAAAATCATATTTTCTATTTTAATTATCCACTTTTTCAAAACACCTATTCAAATTTTTTTTATTCTTTCTCCAATAATCATATCTTTGAAAATTTGTTTTTTTTTTTTTTTTTTCTAACTGTCATATTTTTTAAAATGTGATACATGTGGTTGTAGCAAAATTTCCTACAAGGAAGTATAGCGATGAATTTTTCTCGGCTTCAGAAAATGCTCAGTATGTTCTTTCTCTTGTTGAATTCCTCGATGTAGTGGCTTTTGTGTTTCTTTGAAATCCTGTTTTATATAGGTGACTGTTCTTCACTCTTGATGTTTGTTATGTACCTAGGATTTTTAAGGTCTGATATTTTTGCTATTCGCTCCTCTTTCCTCTTTCTTTTCCTTAGAGAGCCTACTGTATGCGAGAGAAAGAAAGAGAGAGAGGAGATAATAAAATATTTTTTAAAAAAAAAATTGAGAGGAGAGAGAATGCTCCGTATACTTTATTTATTTATTTTCACGTTTTGTAAGTGAATAGTGTTCATCAAATTTGGTGAGCACCGTTCACGCTCACCAAATATTTCAGCAAATTGGTGAGCCTGATGCAGAGCCTTTTAGACTCTTTATCATTTTGTCCAGCTGAGAGTGCTCAGGTTTAGACCTTTGTTTTTAACTTTCTGTAATTTTGGATCATTGTCTCTGCGTGTGTTTCAAACCTGCATGATCAGAGTGTGAAATATATGTTAAATTATGAAGTATCTAGTGTGCAATTCATGACTCACTTTCCATGATTTCCAAGTGTTGCTTTGGTTACTTACTGACATTGATGCTCTCTTCTGCTTCTGGTTCTACAGTGAAGAGTATAATTGTTTTTTTTTTTTTTTTTTTTGGGTTAGGAACTATGAAGTGTTTCACATTCTCAGGAGACAAGAAGAATGAACCGAAGAGCCCAAAGTCGGTATCGGTTCAGTCCACCAACTCCACTTTTATTGAGGGAGACGTGAGGAAATCCTGGCCTGACTTAAATTCTCAGAATGTCTCAGACACTAGCACAGAGTCCTTAAGGAGGACCTCATTTCCTAGTTTGTCTCAAAAACCTAGCAATCTCAGAGTGTTTACAGTGTCTGAGCTGAAATCAGCCACCAAAAATTTCAGCCGTTCTGCTATGATTGGAGAGGGTGGGTTTGGGTGTGTTTATAAGGCATTGATCAAGAGTACAGACGATTCATCTGGAAAGATTGAAGTTGCGGTGAAACAACTTGGTAAAAGGGGATTGCAGGCAAGGCTTATTCCTCATGCCTTTTGGCATTGATAATGACTAGAATTTACTTGTTTATCATATCTAGTATCTTAGTGAAACCTTATATGTATTGTGTGTTGTCATGGAGTTATAAAAACAAGTTAATTTTTTCATGTGTCTGTATCTGTTGCTGCATTCTCAAAACAATTTAACAATTTATCATAAATCCACTTATTGAGGCTATATTCGTTGTTTTCTGATATTTTCACATCTAGATGCGTACACAACATATTGAGCAGCAAGTAGTTTTCAGCTGAAATAAGTTGATCTTTTTCTAGTATGGGCATTCCTGGGGCATGGTATGGCAGCCTGTGGTACCAGCCATGCCCTGGAAACTCATTGAATTTGGCCAAAATATCCTAATTTTTCGAAACTATTTCCCGAAACTATTTCCATTTGGTGATGTCATAGTGATTCCAGGGCACTACATCACTCTTCTGTTTTTCAGCGGTGACTATTGGCACCATATATCTCTTTCTTGCAATCCTTGGTGAACTTGTCCTTCTTCTGTTATAGGTGGCGCTGCAAATCACTGAATTTAATATGATAAAACTTATTTATATTTATTAAAAAGATTGTCTGCATAACTAATATTTCATAGACGCCCTCATTTTGGCAGGGGCACAAGGAATGGGTGACGGAAGTTAATGTTCTTGGGGTGGTTGAGCATCCTAACCTTGTCAAACTGGTGGGCTACTGTGCTGAGGATGATGAAAGAGGAATACAGCGGCTTCTGATATATGAATATATGCCTAAGAGTAGTGTTGAACACCATTTATCCACTCGGTCAGAGACACCTCTTCCATGGGCCATGAGATTGAGAATAGCCCAAGATGCTGCTCGTGGGTTAACATACCTACATGAAGAAATGGATTTTCAGGTAGTTGCCAAATTTTCTTTTCCATTTGATTATATATAAGGTTTGCTACTATGTTCATTATAATGCATTGAAATTCCCTAGGTATTTAAGGTGTAACGACCCAGAAAAAAATGCTAATCATATATGTACTATCATCCCAAAATGACTAGTCAATTTGGAGCTTGTCTAGAATTCCTTATAAAATCTCATGTTACCTAGTAACTAGACAATGTAGGACTTAACACTCATGACTATTTTTTAAAAATTACCCACTCTATGTGGGCTACTCATTATCTTTCCAATATAGGATAAGGCGTTACAAACTCCCTTTCTTAAACTCCTGATGTTCTCGTTAGGGAAAAACGCTAGTCATATCTGCGTTATCACCCAAAATGATTAGTCAATTTGGAGCTTTTATAAAATTTCTTATAAGCCCAGTTTCATCTAGTAATTAGACAATGTGGAATTTAACATGCATGACTATCTTTTATAAACTACCTACTTTATGTGAGCTACTCCTCATTTTCTCAATATGGGATGGGGTGCTACGTTAAGGTTTCACTGAAGCTAAATTTTCCTTTGTTTATTTGATTCCTCATTGAAGAAAGAGGAAAAAGGAAGAAGGGGTGGGGCTTTATTTTTTGGTTGGTGGGGGGTTGTAGCTACATTAAGTTATTATTACCAACTCTTTATGGTTGGTAATGCAAGTCTATCGTAATTTCCAGCATTTTGTTGACATGCTACTGACATTGTCTATTGTGTTATAGATCATTTTCAGGGATTTCAAATCATCTAATATCCTACTGGATGAGCAGTGGAATGCAAAGCTATCAGACTTTGGATTGGCTAGGTTGGGCCCTTCAGAAGGATTAACTCATGTCTCAACAGCGGTATGATCATACAACTACTTTATGACTTAAATTCTATTCTTTGGCTGCACTCAGACTTTAAATATAAATATAATATAATGTCAGGAGAAACTCACATGGATGTGAGACCTATATAACGTCTCAACTTCTTGTGGTTTACCTGCGAAATCTACCACAAAATTTTTCGAAATTCAGTTATGTGACATTAAATAAGAACCGTATTGGGCTCTGTTTTACATACTCTTGTTAATATCTGACTTTTGGATAGTAATGTTTCATTATTGCATTGGGTTTTGCTTTCCTGCTATATCTTTGAAATTGCTCTAATGAGATGATTTCAAACCATTGATCATCCTAATCTTTTAGCATGTAAATTTCTGAGAGACGCGTGTTAAAAATTAGGAACTTATCCCATATCTGATCTATACCACCTCCACCATACTTCATTTCCTGAGTAGTAGAATTTCAATGAATGGTCATGTAAAATAGTCATCTCGGAAATTGTAACAATTTGGTCTGATTTATAAGGCATTTGGATGACCCATGGAGATTGGATTATTCTATTTGTTACAGCACATGAAAATAAATTGATTGTGCTTGTGGTATCATTAAAATTACACACGGACATTATGTTCTTTTGGTACTTGTTTTAACAGGGGGACATCAGGAATTTAATTTTCATTATTTTTATGTTGCCTGTGCTTGGGGCTACATTTAGTGCAACTAGTCCAGTGAGGAGGATGCAGTGGCTTTTTCTGTTAGAAAATCAACACATGCTCTTTCAAATTAATTAATATTAGAAACAGAACAAAATCAATTTGCAAGTATTTATTTTCTGCTACAGAATACCCAATACTCTAGCGCTTACCAATTATCCATTAGCATTCATGACTGGTTGCTTTGATCAGGTTGTAGGAACCATGGGATATGCAGCTCCAGAATATATTCGAACTGGACGTCTCACGTCTAAGAGTGATGTATGGAGCTATGGGGTTTTCTTGTATGAACTCATCACAGGTAGGCGCCCGTTAGACCGAAATCGTCCCAGGAATGAGCAGAAGCTCCTGGAATGGGTAAAGCCATTCCTATCAGATATGAAAAAATTCCAGCAAATTTTAGACCCAAGGCTTAAAGGGAAATATCCCCTGAAGTCAGCACAAAGGCTTGCAATTGTAGCCAACCGATGCTTGGTCAGACACCCGAAGAGTCGCCCAAAGATGAGTGAGGTACTGGAAATGGTGAATCGGATTGTGGAGGCATCGATGGATACTGGAAGTCCTCAACTACCCTTGAAGAGTTTGGAAGTGGTGGAAACTTCTTCTGATACTGAAGCCAAGAATAAGAGAAGGATTGCGGATTTGAGAGGTGGAGAAATTGGTTGGTTTACTCGTATATGGAAACCAAAACTTTTAAGGATACGCTGATTACAGTATCTTTGAGCAAACTAACTGGGTTGTTCTTCGGTGATCAGGTAACTTGGACGGGCTTCTTTGAGGCCTTCATGAATAGACACAAATAATAGCTTTCTGTACAATTCTCACACATAATGTGGTAAATCATGTCTTCCTCCTCCCCATTTTTAACATGGATATGTAGAAAGCCGCTCTCATGTACTGGCGGACTTCAGAGCTGCAGGAGGTCGTTACTTAATCCGTATAGTATAAATAGTATAAATACAAATAAGCTTCTAAGGTGATGCCTAATTGCAGTGCCTTGGGCAAAAGAGGATTAGGCTAGTTCTTTTTGGTGTTTAGAGAAGCCTGAAAGAGATATTGAGAATTTTATTGCTGAATCTGTTTAAACAGTGTAATTCTAGTTCTGTATCCATGTACATATGCTTGTATTGGAAACATTTTTTTTTTTTTTCCTAGTTTTATGCTCTCCTGATGATATCTATTTAATCAGTTTATACCAGCCAACTTGGTGGTTGGAGGAAGTGCATCAAATACATTGACAAGAAAGTTAATGGAGAAAGAATACATACATGTGTTATGCATTTTGTTGAAATCTAAATGCAGATAATGTAGAATGATGATCGAACTATATGATAGCGTAAAGATTGGTGCTGTGTAAGGGGGAATTCATGAAGATAATTCACAAATTAATGGTTAGTTGGACATAGTACATGATAAAATATAAGGAGGAAATGTAATAAAAGAAGATGAAAAAGGATACATAAGATTTGAGGTTGTTTAATCTTAGGCTTATGTCCATTGTACTCAAAATCCAATAGGAATACATTTTGATTATATTAAATTGAATAATTTGTAGGCAAAAACTCGCTCTCTAAAGAAAGTGCTCCCCTGCTTCCCCTCTTTCGTTCTTTCTCCTCCTCCTTAACCTCTTCTCTTATACCTCTTGCCTTCCTATCGATATTACCAGCTTTGAACTGGACTCACTCATCGCCCAAACAGAAGCTCTAACTTGGGAAGACCCCTCTTCTCAGCTAGAAATTCTATCCCCAGAATTGGTCCCTGAAGAACATCTCCCGTTGGTGGGACATTTATATCTCAAAAAATCCACAACAACCAATCCGTTAATGCCGCCCTCATCCAAGTCTGGTTCTTTGCTATCCCCTTCTCCTTCGCTGTCCTTGGCCCAAACACATTTCTCTTTAAATTCGCCAGAAAAGAACACACAACCAGAATCCTAAACCAAATAACCTGGAATATCGGAGAGTTATCCCTCAAAGTTGCCCCCTTCTGGATTCAAGTGCATGGTCTTCCTCTTAATACCATGACCACCAGAAATGCCATTGCCATTGGCAAAGGTGTTAGTATTTGTGTTGGCTTAATTCGGTTCCAATATGCAAAGGCTACTGTCCACGGGCTCAAACACTGATATAGAATGCTCATAATCCAATCTCCACTGTTCATAATGTGGATTCATGTGTCATGAACGTCCCTGCAAAGTTTTAGCCCAATCGGACTACAAACACTCATCGATCGAAGCTGTTGATCAAGGACCAAAGGAATGTCCTTTGCAGGGGCTGTCCAGACATACTTCTAGGCTGTTCGGACACCAATTCCAGCAAGCATGTTTTTTGCTTGCAAGGCCCTGTTCGGATAGGTACTAACCCTATCCGGACACCCCGTACGTATTACGCCCAAAAATGTGTTTTTAGTGGGCCCAAATCTAAGGTTTGATTTACTGATATATATATATATATATATATATATATATATATATACATCATTATAGAGGAGAGATATACGAATTTTTACCCCCAGAGAGTTCGTCAGAGGCTGTGCTAAGAGAGATCATATGTGGTGAGCATTAAATTGAATCTATTAGAGTTTGAGTTATTCCTTTGATAAATCTACGGTTGAGAAGTCTATCGAAAGGGTTCGGTAAAAGAGAATCACGTTAAAGAAGATTGTGAGCAAGAAGACGAGTTGTAGGCTTGTCGATCTTACAGAGCGAAGGTCTTGCAAAGGGTTGTAAGTGTTCCTAGTGTCTGTAATCTTTGGATAATCTTTCGATAGTGATTTTCTGGGTTTGGCTGCTCCGGAGAGGTTTTACTTTTAGATTGGTTTTTAAAAGGTTTCCTCTTCGTAACCAAAATATTTGTGTTTGCCTCTTTATTGCTTTATATATTTTGGTGATTGAATTGTTTATTGTGTATTAATTCCGCATAAATTGTGATAAACAAGTTTTTGAAGTCGGCAAAGCATCTTTTAATTGGTATCAGAGCGGGTTCACTCTGTTTGCCTTAAATTTCTGAGTGAGATCCTTGACTCCTTTTTACTATGAATACATCTCAGTCTCTTGTCATTGACTCTTTTGGTTTTGATGGTCTTGACGATGTGTACAATATCCTCTCTAATGAGTATAGTCAACTACCCTACAGATACAAAAAGATTTGTAAGAATTTTAAAACTGTAGAACAGGAAAAAGAGTCTTTGGTGAATGAATTGTCTAAATCACATGCCTTGATTGATTCTTTAAATTCTGAGATGTGTGTGCTTGTTAAAAAGAATATATCACTTGAGAATGATTTGAAAGAACTCTTACAAAAATTCTCTAGTGATAATTTGAAAAGTTTTTTCTGTGTTGATAATAAGCATAGTATGATTATTGATAATAGTGTTTGCTCTACATCGCATGCTTCTAAATCTGAAAGAAAGACTTTGTTTGTTAAGCCTGTGAATGTTAAAGAAGTCACGGTTAATACAGTCTGTTTGGATAAGGGCAAAACCTTTTGTTTAAATAATTGTGTGAAGCCCAAATCGAAGACTTCTTCTAAGAAACAAACTCAAACTAAGTTTTTTCCGACATGCCACCATTATGGGATTATTAGTCACATCAGACCAAATTGTTTTGAGTTTAAATCCCAAAGACTTTGGAAAAATTTGGCTTCTCCTAAGAAAGAAAAATGTGATATGGAGTCGAGTTTGCCTAGATCAAAGTCTAAATATATCTCTCCTCATAAAAGACAATCTTCTCAAAGGTTTGTTCCCACCTATCATCTTAGTCATATTCGAATAAATTGTTTTAAATTGAGACCCTATGTTCGTCATAAATCTGGTCCTAAGATTGTTCGAGAGTGGGTTAGGAATGATTATACCATTCACCCATTGAAGGGGAGTGATAGTGATCTCACCTTAATTTAGGTGAGTCAATAACATGCCTAGGATTGATTGATTTGCATATTTTTGAATATCCTAGAGCATGTTGGTTTTCTTTGCTTTGCATTTTTTTTTTTTTCTTTTTTTGTGTTTTCTTTCTTGTTTATGCATTGCATTGTTTTTGTTGTTACACTTTTTGTGTGAAGACTGTATACATGGCTGTTTTGAGATTCTTGTTTTGAGGCAAATTCCTAAAGAACTTTTCAAGAAATTCATATACCATGATCTTTGAAAGGCATATAGATAAGATGTTGTGTGCAGACCACCAAGATTTTTGTCTACTTGCTAATCAAACATTCATGAATGAGTAATGTCTTGTGAAGACCTAAAAGTAGTTATTAAACCAAATCATTATTTTGTAGTGGGACCTATAAGATGTGATGGAGGTTTAATGCTAAAGGACATTCATGTATTGCCTGCTCTAATCTCAATTCAAACATGTTGTTGTTTTTCTTTGCTGCCCTTCTTTGTGTTTTATTTGTGTTAATAAGTTTTTGAAAAATGTATAGTTGTTGCAAAGATGTTTGAAAAGTTAAGATGGTTATATGCTTTAAATGCTCTTTAATTGTTTAATTGGAAATCCTCTTAATTTATGTACCTATGGAATACACTTACCGATAAGTACTGAATGTTGTACATTCAAGCCCCTTAACTCGTATATGTTAATTCCTTAGCATTGTTATTTGTTTGATTTTTTATTGTTTTATTGTTTTCAGGTTATAAATAAAGATGCAATTAATTCTATTGATTTTGGGCTTAAAAGCACACTTTGAGAAGACCTAGAACAAATGATTAAGCTTAGCCAATCATAATAGAGGACTTATATGATGTAGTTAAGTTTAATCAAATAAAGGAAGAGATTAAATCGGAATTTCTCTAATTGGAGTCAAAATCGGATTTTATTCAAATTTGGATTTTGTATACGTCTTAGTATTTGAGCCATAATTTTCTGCTCAAATATCGGATTGAGGTGATTCTAGCGGTAGTAGAAAGCTAGCTCAAAACACTACAAATCATTGTAAAATATGATTTTCCTAATTGGGACGTTTGCTATACCAAAATTGGCCCGCAATAAAATAACACAAATCTGAACGAATCTTAT
This sequence comes from Corylus avellana, assembly GCF_965113065.1. NCBI lineage: Eukaryota > Viridiplantae > Streptophyta > Magnoliopsida > Fagales > Betulaceae > Corylus > Corylus avellana. Next base: position 16,632,133 of record NC_142499.1, read on the forward strand.
TCTGATTTGTACTAGGATTGCTTCCTAATTTGATTAGGAGAGTGAATTAGGATTTACAAAAAATTGTTATCTATTTGTAAAAATTGTTCACACTCGCACCAATAGATAACAATTTTTTTTAGCAAAATCATGTTTTCCCATGGCTTTTCAAACTAAAATAATAGCAAAACTATTTTAGACAAATTACATGAAATATTGCAATATATATTTTATAAGAATACGTAAATTTATTCATTTAATGAATACTTTAATATTCTTTAATTGAAATTGGGTGAATGGTTGAATCGAGGTTCCACGCCCTGCTTCTCGAAGTCACAGTAGCAAGTGACATTTTAATGTCACTGGAATTGTGCACACCTTTGAGCCATGTCTCTACGACACATTGTGTCAAAGTTGGTAAATGAACATCATGCTCAACTCATGATCAATGTGTAATGTTATTCGAGTTAGGATTCGTGTATACGAAACGTTTCGTTTAATTATTGAGTCAAGCTTATACGAGCCGAGCCCAAGCTGCTTGCTCACTTAACACACCTATACCCATTTAACAATTAAGTTGAAAAAGCAAATTAACAAAACCAACAATTGCTACAAAAATTAACTAGGGAGAGAGAGAGAGAAAGCAGCGACCTCTTGAGATGGGCATTGAGGAGGTAGCGGGAGAAGGTGGTTTTGGAAGAGTTTTTGGCGCCGCATAGAAGAGCAATGGGAGGCGGCGAAGTGATCGAGTCGTACGCTCTGGAGTCTGCAGCCTCGGACCATTCCTCGGGTATGTAGATGTTCGGCAATGGGCTTTCTCGTTCTAAAAGCGAAGCCATAGCTTAACTTACTTCTCTATTTCTCTTTCCCTCTAGTTCGCTTTGTCACCTATCTTTCTCTCTATCGCGTATAACCAAGCCACTACGCGAGAATATTTTCAATGATCTAAAGGCAACTTCAAAGAGTACGAAGGCCCAACTCTCGCCCCTTAAGTTCAAGAAACAGTCAGTTCCGTATGCACTCACAAATGTCTGGACTATACAGTATGGAGAAGCCCAACGGTGGTGACAGGGTTTTAGTGGAGGAGACGGAGGGCAACGAGACTGACAGGTTGTACGGTGATAATAGGGACAAAGAGACCCACTGGAGGCGAGAAGAGAAGGAGAAAGGAGAGCTAGTACGGCATTTTCCGTCGTCTGATTTTCGATATTTTCTTTCCTGAAGGAGAGTAGCGAGGGCGTGTTTCGCTGCTGCACCAAAAAGCCGAGCCGCTGCGCGAGGTTGTGCCTGTTCTTGTTGTATTGGAATGAAAAGGAACACGTTGATTCTGTGAAGAAGGTTGTCTAGGTTGAGGCCCAACTTTTAGATTCGTCCAGTAAGACGACGTACGAGCTTGGCTTGCGTACGGCACTGACTGTTTCTTGAACTTGAAGGGCGAGAGATGGGCCTTTGTAGTCTGACGCGACAGAGAGAGAGAGCTATCAAAGTGGACCAGAGAGAAACAGAGAAGTGAGTTAAGCTATGGCTTCGCTTATTTAAATTCTACTCGAGCTCGAGCCAAGCTCAGGCACAAGCTTAAAAAATGTGTTCAAGCTCAGCTCACCAAGGACTATCCCTCCAACTTTATGTTAGAAGCTTGGTCAACCAAGAATCAACCAAGGCATCTTCCATGAAACCCTAAAGTTCTTGTTGTTAGTTTTATATTGGCTCATTCGGTGTTTCTAATGTAATAGTTTGAAAATGAGTTCATGACTGAAGAATTGAAGAAAGAAGTTGGTTTAAACCTTGTGCGTCCGGACATGACTTCTAGAGACATCAATTTGCAAGACATGTCCGGACATCTAGAATATGTGTCCAACCATGATTTTCAAAGACTTCAAATTCACAAGGCCTGTCCGGAAAGCTTGAGGATATGTCCGGGCAGAAATTTTAGAGAGTTTATTCAATACTGGATGTCTAGACATTGGGACTTCATGTCCGAACATGTATGGTTTACAATAGCCCGTAACCCTAGCCATTTCCGGGCATGCATTAACCTTGTCTGAACAAAGCCGCTTTATTTTAACTTAATTCTATTTGGAACATGACTGTGCTGAAGTCTATGCATAGGGGGACTGTCAAGCGTATTTTCTTTTACGGATTCTGAGTGTGAATCCTGGTGTGCTAAGAGAACTACTGAGATTTAAAGCGTGAGGCTTTTTTTTTTTTTTTTTGGTCTCTCTTAGAGTTATAGTTGAACCATTTTTATTCCGTTTTTTATACTTATGTTTGCGATTTCGACCGTGTTTTTTATTCCGTTTCATCTTATCTTCCCTCAAGTCATTATGATGAATTGGTGTGTATTTTATGCACATAACTATTTTATTATGTGTTCTATTTTCCTATGTATTACAACACCTCGATCTACACGGCAAGCCATCATGGCAAGATCCTCAAGATATTTCAACCAATTGGCCTCTAAGATGCCACGTCACTCGCACACATTAATGCCATTCAATGTCACTTCTTTAGTTCCCAAGAATAATCAACACCCTAATACTCGCCATAATAAAGGCCTCATCAACATTCTATATGCCGACTTGCCGAGGCCATGTGGCACAGAGACTCATAAGGGTGATTCGCTGCAGAAATCCCCAACATAATTCCCACAACCACAAGTCAACTTGCCTGCCCACCAAGTCACTTAAGAGAAGGGGGGCTACTTGAGTAACCAAAATGTGGTAAGAACTAGTGGGCCCAGCCAAGGCTTATAGGCCCAAAAGGTAGACCAAGCCTTAACCCAAGACTCATAGCTAACTAAATAGTGCGCACACGGGAACACCTCCATTGTTAAAAGAGGATGCTCTCCAGTTCAAATAAATTGGAGACTACCCAGTTAGTTATATTTTAGGAGTATTTTTATCTTTTTACTTTTTGATGGGACGAAAATATCTCTCTAATATAACTAACTAGATATTCTCCAATTCAAATGAACTATATATGATCCTAATTCCCATTTGCGAGGGCCACAAACGAAAACAAGCTATATGAGGAATTAGGATCTACCCCATCAATGACTTATCAGTTAAGGAAATGCAGAAAAGGAAGCCAATCAATTCAAGAAATTTAAATGCAAGCAAGGAAAGTGGTCATTGGTTATCCTCCCAAGGAAAGCCAGCTACATGCTTTAGAGCCTGTTTTGAGTTGCGTTTGATAAATAAAGCTTTGAAGTCAAAAAGAGCTTTTGGGCAAAACGGTTATTTTTAACCTTTTATCAAAAGTGCGTTTTGTCTATTTTTAGGCTTTTTGGATCTTAAAAGCGCTTTTAATTTTTTTTACTAAATGAAGACTTTTTTCTTCAAACGGACTTTTTGAATGTTAAAAGCACTTTTAGGCCCTCAAATGCAATCTCAATCAGGCCCTTAACTTACCTCTCGAAAAATCATCCAATAATGAAAAACGATCGACGTATCCAAGATCATAGGAAATAGAATTGCCACATTTAATAGGTGTTTCGATACCTAACGACACTTGCCTTACCTGCATACTTACCGACCAAGGACAAGCCACCTCTACAAAAAGTGAGAAAAATGGCAACTCATGTACATTTTTCCTTTTTATTCGCTTACTTACATTCCGCTTGTGCTTACATTTTGCCAATTTTACTTCTTAAATTCACGTCTATTAACTTAAGCATTGGAGGTAGTTCATCTGTCACCACTAACTTACCACTCTAACATTTAGCTTTCTTGCAGGTCTTCGACATCGGAAGTTTGATTTGCGTGGTCACCGTATAAAAATTTTAAAAAATAAATAAATCCAACATTACAATATGTTAGAATTAAAATCTTAATGTTTGAGACTTTTGAAGGCCACTCGTATTGCCTTTATAACTTTTTTTTTTTTTTTTTTTTTTTTTTTTGCACACTTACTAAAGACATCTTCCATGATGAGGGTGATGTCCCCCCAACAATGTTTGTTTCTTCTTTTTGGTCTTAAAAAGTTTGTCATAGTACATCTTGGCTGACATTGATTTTAGGATAAACTTCGCATACACGCATAAAAAGTAAAACACAGAAAATGACTTTTCTTAATGCATTGGTAACATTGACTTGAAGTGAACGGCCTCCATAAAGTGATCAACCAACCCATCATACTTTACAAGAAAAGGTTTGGTTAATTGTTGTTAAAAAAAAAAAAAAAAAAAAAAAGAAAGAAAGTATATTTTAACTTCTTTTTTTTTTTTTTATAAAAAAAGTAAAAATTAAATTAAATCTGATCCATTAAAAACTACAACTCCAAATTCATAAAGACTTTGCCACCCTACCTAGTATGTTTATAAGGCCTTAGAGTTTAGGATGAAATATTCTCGTACTTCTTGTTGCATCACAAAATATTATTATAAGGATCCCAGCATACACGACACCTCTTCATTATTGAGAAGAAAAAGAAAGATTCCTAATTGATTGATTGAGCGAGTGATTTTAAATGATATGACACGTAAGTTTTATGACCAAGGAAATACACTAACTTTTTCTTCAAGTTGGGTCCGATATTTTTTTTAAAAAAAATAATTGTAATTTATTAAATTAATATGTGTTTAAAATATTTGTAATTCTGACTAGTAATTTTAGCTCTCAAATTACTAAATTAGAAGAAAAAAAATATCCAACAAAAGATTGACAAATTTTTTTTACAAATTGGGTTTAACGAATTTTTCTATTCAGACTCTAAAAGTAGGGCTGACAATTTAACCTGCAACATGTAAACTCAACACGTAATTTTAGAGTTAGGGTTTATGTTAAACGGGTTCGAGTCGTAAACAAATCACCCGTTTAAAAAATGCGTCAGGTCGTGTCAACCCACAGGTTCACAGGTTGACATGTTTGACCCGTATATATATATTTGCTTGGTTTTTAGAATTTTGCCATTTTGATTTGGTTATAAAAATTAAAATGACTTTAAACAAGTTCACGGGTCATCTCTTGTCGGATTGGAACCTATTAACATTTAGATTAAATGTGGTTGTGTCATGTCAATTTGACATGATACATTTATTTAAACAGATTGCACGTGTCATATTGTGTTACCTATTAAGAAAGCATGTCGTGTTACAGTTTAAGTGTTCGACATGTTTAGTTAAACGTGCCGTGTTCAAATTTGATATAAATGAGTTCGTGTTATAAATAGATTGACGCGAATCCGATATATATTTTCAAAGATTAGATTGAAAAACTTGTCTCCCACCCAATTTGTAGAGAATTTCAGTCCACAAAAAGATTGGATATACTTTGAAAAGTTGAAATTTTGTCAAAGAAAAATAATTTGTCAGTGCAATAGAGTCAAATTTGCCGACTTTAGAAAATGGGGATGTTAAAACTCTACGACGGCAAATACAATGTATTTAATTTGGAATTATATATAAAAATCAATAACAATCTGACAATCTATAGTGCGTTCCACGTGCCCTTTTTTTTTTATTTGACCTTAATCTCCTACTATTATTTTAATTAATGCAACAATTAAGTATGACGCCCAGGAGTCAGGCGTACGGGGCCCATTCGGCCGTTAACCTTAATTAAATCTTTGATATAAAGGCCAGCCTGTTCGTGCCAAACTGCCGCAATCACAGCCGTCCGATCTCTCCCATTACATTATTCAAAACCAATCGCATCTGTTAATTTCCTTAAACTCTCAGATCCAACCTGGACAATAAGATCCCACCGCTCATCAGCTGCCACGAAAGCGACTTTCATAGGTTTCTTAAATCTCAAAAAATAAATAAAAAGGTAAGAGAAATACCCGCTAAAATCACCGCCCGGTTACGTCCATTCCAAGAAAATCTAAACCGGGAAAACCTGCTGGAGTGGAAACTGTATATAAAGGGTGTGAAGTGCGCCATTTTCCATTTTCAACCTCATTTTTGTCTCAGTGCTGCATCGTTGTCATTGGCATTCATAGCTTTCCGTGTATAGTGCAGAGCCTAGAGAAGCCCTTATTTTTAACCCATTTTGTGAACAAAGCGCAGGGTTTTGTTGATTGTATTGATGCCCAATTTAAAGTGATTGATTGGGGTGAGTTTTTTACTCTGATACCTTTCAGTTTCACTAAGCTTCAGTGATGAATTACTGTATTGTGAATGATTGGATTTGGGTTATTGTTTTGGTGTACTTTTTTTTTTTTCTGTTGGTTTGAATGATTGGAGATTCCGTGTATACTGCAGAGCCTAGAGAAGCCCTTATTTTTAATCCATTTTGTGAACAAAGCTTAGGGTTTTGTTGATTGTATTGATGCCCAATTTAAGGTGATTGATTGGGGTGAGTTTTTTACTCTGATACCTTACAGTTTCACCATGCTTCAGTGATGAATTATTGTATTGTGAATGATTGGAGATTTGGGTTATTGTTTTGGTGTACTTTTTTTGTGTTGGTTTGGGTTAAATTTCTTCTGGGTTGTGGATTTGGATGCTTGAAATTTGGGATGGGTGCATTTGAGAATTGTTTGAAGCCTGATTTGGACTAACTCTATTGTTCTCTTTATTTGTATTGTGATCGGAGATGATTTATTATCTTAGGTGTGAAATTTTATATGGGGTTTGTTCGATTTATGTTCTTGCTTCTTGAATAAGCTCTTATATTTTCTTCCTTTCTCTCTCTATTATTCTTTTTATAATTTGTGATTTATATCGTCGTTGTTTATAATTGTTTGTCTTTAGTTAACTTCTATTGTATTTTGAGCTGCAAGGTTGCACAATTCATGCTTGTATATATCTCACCCAAAATTTGGTTTTTAAAGGGCTGACTTAAGCGCTTATCTTTTCTTTCTTACTTTCTCTCTCTTTCTAATTTGTGATTTGTGATTTTTTTTTTTTAATTTATTTATTTTTTTTTTATAATAATTGTATGTCTTTGATTAATTTCTATTATATATTTTGAGCTGCAAGGTTGCACAATTCATGCTTGTGTATATCTCACCCAAATTTTTGTTTTATAAAGGACTGTCTTAAGGCTTTATTTATTTTTTTATTTGTGGAGAGAGAGAGAGGTTATGTAGAGTGTTCACTTTATATTAAAGCAAAGGAGATGGGGGGTCGATGTGGTGAATAAAGACGTGGTGTCCAGTGAATTAATAAAGGATATGCCTACAGCTTTGGTTGTAAAGTTGTAGTAGCCATGAAATATAGTAGTCCGTGGGTTCAGAGTATGTTGTCTGACTGTTATAAAAAATAAATACAAATGATGTAGCTTAGATTGAAATGGCAATGAAATAATTCGTTTGGGCCACCTACACTTTTTAAGGCTTTGATAAGTTGCTTTGGAGAGTAATGGTAGTTTGAATTTCTGTGTTAAGCTGCTTTGTTAACTATGACCAAATTAAATAGTTCAACGTGCTATATGTCTTTCCATGATATATAAAAGATCCTATAAAAACACAGTTTACTGTATAATAAAATCTGTTTTTTTTTCCTATGGTATGTAAACTAGCAAAATGTTATCTGCTAAGAATTGTTGCACACTTTTGGGAAGGAATGTGAAAGAAATTGTCCCAACTATGAATTAAGTAAATTATCTATTCTTCCTTTTTGTAGTACAGGTTGTGTATCTCGTGGCAGAATATATCTAAAATGAACTCATCTGTTAAACAGATTGGACAGGCTGATTTAATTCTTTTTTTGTTATTGTGCTGATTTAGGATTATCGTTTTGTTCTAATTGGCTTTTCTATATTCTTATAACAAAATAACTTCTATAGGGACCTAGCACAAAGTAGGTCCTTTGTGCCCTCCAATAGTAGGTAGGCCACATCAGCTTGGAGCACGAAGATAATTTAAGATGAAAACACCGGATCACACCTACCATCAACCGAAAGAACAAGAGATCTAAAACCCATTGCCCTCTCAAGAGAATACCACCCACTGCCTCCGTTCCTTTGCCCCACTCAACTCCACCGCCAATTGCCAAAGCCCATTCAAGAGGCACAAGAGAATGCTCAAGAAGTCTGAAGTTTTAATGTCTAAATGACATAACATGCAAATTTGCTAACCGGTTGATGTATGCAACCACACACAGATCCAATGTTTCAATATGACAAATAGCTAATTAAAAAAAAAAAAAAAAACTGGCCATTTGTTGTTGGGTGTCCACTTGTTTGAGTAATAGCCGACCGGTGGTTTTTCCTTCTTGGTTTCTCTTCCTAGGTGTTATTAATGATGCTTGGGCCTATATTGCTTGACTTCGAAGAATACCGTTTTTGTTCTAGTTTTTTTTTTTTTTTTTGGTCTCCACTTGTCACCCCTAACGAACGAGGAGGGATGGGGAGAGTTTTTTTTTCCTGCCCTATGGGAAGGAAATATGTTCACAAACGGATTAGGCTCTGAAGTATTGCGTGAATAATTGCTTGGAGAACTATTCGCAGTATATTTTCTTTGTTGGGTGTTGCGTCTCTTGAATTGGCTTCGGCAGTGGAGTTGCGTGGGATGTTGAAATGTAGGCGGTGGGTGGTGTTCTCTTGAGATGGCAATGAGTTTCAAATCTCTTGTTCTTTTGGTTGAGGACATGCGTGATCCGGTGTTTTCATCGTAAATTGTCTTGGTGTTCCAAGCTGATGTGGCCTACTACTATTGGAGGACACAAAGGACCTGATTTGTGCTAGATCCCCATAAAAAGTTATTTTCTTTTTGTAATGTTTTGGGGATAGTCAAGCTTCTCCTCTCAGTCATTTCATGTTGGACCAGCAGCTACTGTATTTTTTTTTTCCTCTTTATGTATTTCTCACTGTAAACTGAAGCATCTTCTAAACTTTGGACAATTATAATATGAGAAAGGTTATTTAGTAGACTATCATACTACTACCATACAACTATGGTGATATGGCAATAAAAGTCAGCCATTGATTTTTTCTTGTTATAAGCTCTCATTAATCCAATGGTTGATTTTTCACTGCCACATCATTATAGTTGTATGACAATAGTATGAGAGTCTACTAAATATCATTTCTCTTATAATATACACAAACATGTAGTAACTTTTAGCAGAACTACTTGAGGTGGGGATCATTGCTGTAAATGTTTTGTGTTATGAATGATTCTTTTGTTTACCAGCTGAGGAAGAACTCAATTAGTAGGCATGCCATAAATTGTGGGAGAGTGGACTTCGTTTTTTTTTTTTTTTTTTTCGCCTAGTATTCTTTGTGAAGTCAACTACCCTACTGTTTAAAGCATATATTTCATCCTTTGGTCTTCAGTCGTTAAGTTAAAGCACAATGCCTAGTTTGACAAGAATTATTGCATGTTATATTTATTTCTAGGTTTATGATGCTGAATGTTAATTGCAAATTTGGTTGAATATTAATTTCTCATACATAACTAAGAGCTATTTGGACTGATTATTCTAATTGGTTTTGTGATCCTGAAAGCAGTTGCTTTTGGGACTGAGATGGTTATGTATGAACTTTTAGACGGCAGTCATGAACATTCGGGTGTCATGCAGTGGGGCCTTCGACTTCTTGATGGTGATCCAATCAATTCTGGTTATTACGGGCAGATAACACATCATACTGCTGATGACATTTATAATGGGCACTATCAAGAGCATTATGATACAGATGGTAGCCTTTTGGAGAATGATGAGGCTATTGCACGTACGCTTCAAGAAGAATTTTTGCAGCTGACAGTGTCAGAAGCGTCTGGATATTCACATGCAAGAGAAGAGAACTATCAAGAGTCAAATCTTGAACATGATTGGCATAGTCCATCACCAATGAACTACTATTATTCAGGTATTCAGTTAAAAGCTACTGCTCAGATACGTGTGACAGGCATCAGCTTGCTTATATTAGTTGTCTTGATCATTTTTACTACAATGTGCAGACCACAATTATGGCCAGGAAGAAGCTGACGATGCAGAGCCTTCCACTTCATATACTAGCACTGGTGATAGAGAGGAGTATTCTGATTCTTTGGAGCCAACCAATGAATTTGCACTTGATGATGAAGTAGGCAGGAGACTCGATCAAATGATCCCTATTCCTGTAAGTTTAACCCACATAACATACCGTCAATTTTAAGATTTGGTATAGCTATTGAAGAAATATACTGAAGTTATTTTACCTTTTCTTTGGCTATTCAGCAGGTTGTTCTTTGATCAATTTAATGATTCTCCATGGCTATTCATTAATGAGCTTGTTGTGATAGTTTAACTTTTAAGAAACTTCTACATTTTTTTTATATTTAATCAATTGATATATGAAGTGGTTAACAAATTCTTTGTTAAGTTATCGATATCCATATTACTTAAAAAATTGATGTTGGGTCTGGAATTAAGGGATAGAGAGCATGTTATAGTTCTCGAGCATCAGATTTCAGATCACCTTACAGTATGATGAGAGACAGCTCTTTATTGATGTGATCCTGAAAACTTAAAATTGGTAATTAGAGGTAGCTACACTTTTTATGTTTTGTTTTTCCTTGTCTTTTTGATAAGTAAGCTTAGACCTACCCCACATCTGTGCTTCATTACCTGCTGAGTCTAGAGATTTAGATGCATCAAAAGATTTTGAGTTTTGTCTCTTATAAAAATTTCCTTTCGCTTGGCCCAATTTGACGCATTCTCTGATTGCTTATTAGCTATTAACTTATGGTATGATTTTCAAGTTTTCTTAACTTTTGATGCCTGTATGGCTATGGTATGTGTGGCACTTAACTTTATTTTATGAGTTACAGCATGTTCCTAGGATCAATGGAGAAATTCCTTCAATTGATGTAGTGACTTCAGATCATCAAAGGCTTCTTGACAGGTATAATATATCATGGCATATCAATGCTTGTCTCTCTCTCTCTCTCTCTCTCTCTGTTATGCTGTCTCTAATGAAGTTATTTTAAGATATGAGCTTGATAGTTGATGCTAATCTGTGCTGTATATTCAGATTGCAGATGTATAACTTTGTAGAGCATAAGGTTCAAGGAGATGGTAATTGTCAGGTTAGTGTATCCTAATTTTTAAGCATCCTAGCAATTCTCGTCAGGATCTAGTAGTTTGTAATATATATGGTGTGCCTTAACAGTAACATCTGTTGAATCATACTTACTATTTTAGAATTTATTTTTCCAGTTTCGTGCTTTATCAGATCAATTACATCACACACCTGACAACCACAACTTTGTAAGGCAACAGGTCGTGAGTCAGGTTTGTTGTCATAGAATAGCTACTTTTGCTTGTGTCAAGTTGAATTTCTCAGAGCTTATTAGGATCTTGATTTTATTATTTACTTCAATGGTTTGTTTTGTCAGCTTAGATCTCACTCAGAGAATTATGAGGGATATGTTCCCATGGAGTATGATGACTATTTGGAGAAGATGTCCAAGTACTAATCAAACCCTTTCCCTTTTATAATAGTTGTTTTTAGGCCAAGGATGGCTGAATGTTAAACTTTCATTTCAATGGTACTAGGAGCGGTGAGTGGGGTGATCATGTCACATTGCAAGCAGCTGCAGATTTTGTATGGTTTCTGGCAATCACTTTTCCTTTCTTTGAACTCTTGTCAGGTTTTGTCTTTCTTTGTTGGTTTTATGAATGTTGGGAGGTCCTATCATTAATGTGTTGTTTCAAAGTTTTTTTATATATATGTGTTTTCACTCACCCCTAATTCCTAAGCATATGGAATTATGTTTCCGAATTGACAAATAAAGTGAATTTAATATTTCAGCTTATGATGCATAACTTTGGCAGATTGAATGGTTTTCCTTTTTGTATCTCACATCTGGTAAATTTTTTACTAGCCTTGGTCTTGGTGGCATTCCATTAGGTCTAAAGTTTGAATCTCCTTAGGTGCAAACAATTTCTTGAGGCTAGCCCGCCGATGAAGCTGGAGTATTACCCGATCCGTGTGGAGGGGGCGCTTTACATGAGTTCGAAGTTTACCCGATAGGGGTGGGTACATGAAGTGGTCTTGCCTTGGAGGGGTTCCTCATCATAAAAAATAAAAATAAAAATAAAAATAAAAAATTAACTTGTCAAACATTGATCCAATTCTAAGCTTGGACAACCGAATAGTTTGCCACTTCAAAATAATTGGATCATAAAGCTTTTGATATCTAACATCGAGTTTTGCATGTCTGGTGCCAGGCAAAAATAGGATTGTTCTAACAGCATATGATAGCAACAAAAATTAAGAACTTGAGACCAAAAAGAGAACTTAGGAAAAGAGAAAATAATGATTAGGAAAGAGAAACCCTAGTCACCCCAAAGAAGCAAACAGAGAATAACTCTAAAAGATTGAAATTTTATTGATACCTCAAAACTAAATTGAAAAATAATACACACCTACCTTTATATAGGTTAAGTTTAAGTATTTTCCAAGCAAAATACTTGGAGGAAAAAAAAGAAATAAAAATACAAAAGTAACCATAAACTTGGAGACAAAGAAAATTACTTTTAGAGAAAGTAAAAGATATTATTCTAAAAATAATCCTCAAATATTATGCACGATCTTTTCTATTCTTGTGCATATCTTTTTTGTTAAGATATTTCAGTGCCATTAATTTAGTACCTGACAACTTAGCTGCTATCCTCCTGCATTCATCTCCCCAGGTTGGAAAGAATTCATCATCGAATTTGAATTATCTTTTCCTCGATCTTTTGGATGTCCAATCATTGCCTTCTATCACATTCTTCTCAAGAGCAAAACAGCTTGATATCCAAAAGAAAGACCACACAACTACTCACCACAAGACTCCGAATATCAGCATGAAAATTCTTCGCACCATATTGAGATAATTCAATCTTCATACAATCTTCATTTAATCTTTATTTATCTTCTCATATTCACGTGCCATAAAAATCTCCCAAGAATGATCAATTATTTCTTCCTCTTTGAAAATAAAATTTTCCTCCACTGCTTAGGAATTGTTAGTAGGAGAATTAGACAAAAAATAAAAATAAATATAAATTATCCCAAGGAAATCAACAAAAATAATTTCCTCAAGACCCAAATCGCATACTTCACTCTCCGAACTTTTAGCAAACATATGATTATCTCAATTTTGTTTAACCTTTGGATCATATGATAAAGAACTTATCTCTATAAGATTGTCATCATTGACATATGTATTATAAGTTGGTGGAGAATTCCAATCCATGAAACATTGAAAGGCATCTTCAATGTCTTCTTTATATTGGAACTCTTCATCAACAAACTCATCTTCCTATTCTACATAAGATAGATCAGGTAGATGGGTTTGAGGTTGAAATTTTATTAATATTTCAAAACTGAATTGAAAAATAATACGAACCTACCTTTATATAGGCTAAGTTTGAGTACTTTCCAATCAAAATACTTGGAAAAAAAGAAAGATATTAAAATACAAAAATAACCCCAAACTTGAAGACAAACCAAATTACTTGTAGAGAAAATAAAAGATATTATTTTAAAAATAATCCGCAAATATTATGCATGATTTTTTCTATTCTTGTGCAGATCTCTTCCGTTATTCCGTTAAGATATTTCAATGCCATTCATTTAGTATCTGACAACTCTGTTGTTATGCTTCTGCATCAATTTCATTTTTTTTTCTTGTGTTCTATATTGTTATCAAATCATATTATATTTTGTGTTTACCAAAACAGTCAAGATACTGTTCTTAGCAGATATTTAAATAACTGTTTTTAAACTGAGAATTTATCCATACATACACAGCAGATATGTGTGAATGTGACTAATTCTGGAGAGTGCTTCGACAAAGCTTCTCTTTGACTCTATCCTCTTTCTGAACTGCTTTTGGCCACTCTCTCTTTCTATAACTTTCTTTTTAGTCCACTGATTTTACTTCTTGACTGTTACCTTCAAGAGATCACTATTACATAATTATCAGCAAGGGAATATGCACATTTTATCCATGACTAATACTTGTAAAGTTTTTCTTGTTTCAGTATGGTGTGAAAATTTTTGTTATGACATCTTTTAAGGATACCTCTTACATAGAGATTCTTCCAAATACCCAGAAGCCAAATCGAGGTAAAAATCCAGCTTTATCAATTTTTTGTGAGAATAGGTTTTGTTTGATCTTTCTGGTTCATGGTAACTTCGCAAAGACTTTTGTGCTGATTCTACTTGCCAGTCCTATATTCAATTCTCGGTTTCTAACTTTCTTGCTCCTTTTCTTCTGCTTCTTTTTGCCTGGCATCATGCTTTTCTTGGTAATACTGTTGAACCTCAACCTGAATTTTATATTTGTGCCTGATCTACTCCCGTAGTACCTTCACAAGTTGCTTTGTGGTTTTCAAAAAACTGGTGCCACTTTTAACAAGTTTATTCTCTGTTACATGGATATTTCACCATGGAGAGCTAAATGTAGGCTGTTTCTTTCTTTCTTTTTTCTGTCATGATCACATCAGGTGGTAGGATATAAAAATTTCTCTTTTGTTTGGGTTTTGATTCTTTTTTTCTTTTTAAAATTAATTATGTCAGCTTTGGTGTCATTTAAATTTTACATTTCATCACCATTTAGATTTATGCAATGCTTTTGTTTTGCAGCTATTTTCTTGAGCTTTTGGGCCGAGGTGCATTACAACTCAATCTATCCTCCTGAAGGAGGTAATTATCACCATTTCTTTTTCTGCTTGTTTTTTTTATGGCTTTGAAAATGATGCAGCTTATTGTTTTGATTTGTTATTCAGATGTGTCCACAAACGAGTTTAGAAAGAGGAGAAGGTGGTGGATGTTCCGGAATAAGCATTAGGAGATTTCTGGGTGGCATGGGGCACACATCCCCCATTTTCTTGTGGCTGCCAAGTTCTCATACTTCCTCAATACTCATCTGTGTTAAATTATGCCATATGATCATGAAAGTCGAGTCGCACATTGAATGAGTGAATTATGAAGGCATATATATGTCAAAGTCCTACAATGGTTGTAAACTAGATGAGATTTGGTTATATATAAGTGATTTTATAGAGCTTCAATTGTAATTTCGGCCTAGTCATTTTTGAATATAGTACAAATGTGGCTGACGCTTTTATAAGTTGTGACAATGGTATGAGAGTCAATGTAATAATGGCACGTGGCATCGGAGCCAAGAATTGTAAGCTTTAATTTGTAACTGTTGATTAATTCTTGTGCCATTTCCACAATCATATGATATCTCTAATGCATATATATTTTTAGAATTGTTTGCTCGTGATATTATTGCATCTTTTTGAAAGAATCCAACTTTCGTTTATTTTCTCATTTAATTCTTTCTGAAATTGAGTGAAGTGTAAATGATTATGCAAGTATAAATATTGCTACTGAAGAGTTTATAAGAAAAAAAAAAATTGATATCTCATAATAAATGAAAAATTACTATCATGCTTCAAGAAACAGGCGACAAAAGTTGCATAAAGATGGTATAAACATGAAAAATTGCTAAATGTTTGCAAACTTAGAACAATTTAATTTAATAAAATCCTCTAGATTTTTTAAAATGATCTTATCATGAAGTTTTTAAAATGCTTAATATTATTATCAAATTAAATGGTTTAGATTATGCCATTTAAACATTTACCACTTCTAAAGATATTAATATTAATTTTATATTATTATACTTAGTAGTAATATTTAGATGACAAAACCTGATATACTAAAAAAAAATTTATTAAGATTTTGTACACTTAATGGTAGATTAATCTTAAAAAATTAAGATAGAATGATTTGAAAATCACATTGGAGGTTTAAAGTTAATCATCATTTGAGCCTCATGAAAAAAAAAAAAAAAAATTACAAATTGTGATTGGTTCGAGATTGATTTACCTCAACATAAATTACTGATAGATGCCTGTCAGTTTTTCCATTTGTATTTTCTTTTTCAGAGCTAAGGACGAAATTAAGAACTTAACTCTAAATGGGTCGAAATGCTTTGAAATTTAGCAAAAAATAAAAACCTTGTAGTGTGCAAATAGAAGGAGACTAGGAGAGTGAGAATGCAGGAAAATGAAATTTAAACAATGGAGAGAAGGAAATTATAATTTCTCATGAGTCGTAGAGCTCTTTATGGGGTTGGACGGTGTCGTTTGCAGTAGATAATCAACGACTTGGAAATTATTACAAGCTTATTGCAAACTTTCACAGCTCTACGCCTTTTATGCATGCTGACCAATAATAATAATAATAATAATAATAACCAACAATGATATGCCTTTAGCATGATAAAATGTTTATCAGCTGAACCTTACCCTACATCCTATGTGGCTGCAAATGTTATTATTAAGAGAAATTATTTATTTCCTCCCATTATCATTTTCCCATCTTTCTACTTTCTACTTTTCAAAATCACTTAAAGATCATGAAAAAACAGTATACATGAAATATATAACATGTATACTATTTTTATCGCCCAAAGATTTCAATACATCCATACTAAGTCTACAACTTAATTCATAGTTTCATACCATACAAATATTTCACAAATATTCTACAAAGTAAAAGGTGATTTTTCTTTTTTATTATTATTTTTTTTTACACGTCCACACAAAAGGAGGAGAAAAATTCGAACTACTGACTTCTGCTTCATAAGATGTGGTCCAAACCGATTGAGTTACCTTTTGGTGTCTTATTTCAAAATGAGTTTTAAAAAATGGCAATTCTTCTTTTCTTTTATTTCCTAGTCTAAAAACAAAAACATTAAAAAATACAAGAAATCAATGTGGTGGTGGGTCCAATCCCCTTGGCATAGTAAGATGGATGAGATGGTCCACAGAAGAGAAGAGAAATGAAGAGAAGTTCCATATTTTCCATTTGATTGCCACCTTGTAATTTACATCTTAAACTCTCAAAAGTCTCTCATTTGACAATTTGGCATTTACCCTAAACAAAAGAGAAAGAGAAATGAAGAGAAAGGAGACTAATAATCACTAAATAATCCTAAAAACCTCCCTCATTCTCTCTGTATGTCAATTCCATAACCATACAATAATAATATCTATCATTAGAGACACCCTACGGCCCATATACATTGCACATTCTACTGCTCCCTCAGCAACTCCTCCTGCCGGCTCTCCTCCGCCTCCTCAGTCGACGACGGCTGCAGCAACAGCGCTGTGAAAGGCATGTGCCGGTACCCATTACTCGCCGCCGCGTAATCCATCCCCATCGGTTGACACAAATCGAGGCGACAACTGGGCGGATGCGGCGCCACAGCGAACATCCCCTGCCCGCCGCTGACCGCCGAGACGGGCTGAATCCGGCACGAGACGGAGTGAGAAGAGGACGCGAGTGAGGGGGAGGAGGTGGACGCGGCTTCCGGGATGGTCCCCGATCCCGTGGCGGCGATGATGGAGGGCTCGGCCATGCGTAGTAGCCACTCGATGGTCTCGCCGTCAGAGCGGTGACCCAGCTCGCGCGTGAGCTGGAATATCCGAGCCGCGCAGAGGGCCGGCATGCGGATCCGGCGGCCACGGCCGTTCACCTTGGTGTGGCGGTCTCTGGTGCGCGGCGGCCCGACTTGGGTTTTGGCGGCGGAGGCGGCTATAGGCGCTGAGTTTGGGTCTTGGCCGGTGTACTGGAGGACTATGTCGGAGCCCATTGGGGTTTGGGTTTTAGAGGGTTTGGGAAGAATGAGATGATTTTGAGGGTGAGGAAGAGAAAGTTTAGGGTTTGTAGAAATGGGAGAAGTGGGGAATTGCGGATCCTATTGACCCCACAAAGGAGAGGCGCTTTTTATATTATTTATTAACCGATGTGACTCATGTGAGGCTTTGTGGGTTGTGGCTTTGTGCGATGTGAATGTGGACCATGTGGTGGGTACGATTTGTCTCTCATTTAATATATATATATATATATATATATATATATATATATATAATTGAGATTATAATAATTTCTATAAAAATTTATCACAAATTAAGTTTTTTTTTTTTTTTTTTTAAATTCGGTTTTTGAATTTTGAGTTTTGAGTTTTGTTGATAAGTGATAGATTTAGTGTTTTACAACTGTCGTTTTTTTTTTTTTGTTTTATGCTGATGTGTCATCTTTTTAATGGAAGACACTAAAGATTTGATATATGTCAAATTCCAATAGAAGTAATTCTCAATTGAGATTCAATATCTTTAATTAATGGTGCATAAGAAGGCAATTTTTATTGATTTTCGGTTGAAGATCTATAGCAATTTGGGTACTCTTTTGAGATGTTTTATGTGGGATTCAACTATCTAAATAAAATGGGAGCAGTTTCGTAACATAATTGACAGATCAATCTCTAGCTAACTCTCTCACAAAAAATAAATTGAATTACTTGTGATAAACACTTTCTTCTTCTTCTTCTTTTCTTCTTCTTTTTTTTTTTTTTAATGAAAAATGCTATATGTATATTTTTAAGTGCTTTTTTTTTTTAGGAAATGCTAAGTATTTTTCTAATGTTTTTTTGGTATCTTTTAATTGTGATGTGGCTTTTAAAATTAGCAATAGATTAAAAATCAATAATAATAATGTCAAATTTAACAGTAATTTTAAAAATTACATCACAATTAAAAGAATATAAAAAAAAATTAAAATAACAAATAACATTTAATGTTAAAGTAAGTTATAAAATATAAAATACTTTAAGTTATTAAAATGATTCGTAGGAAAATTCGTAGAAAAAAAAAAAGAAAAAAAAAAAAAGGTTAATTCGTAGGAAAATTGTCCTTTCACTAGGCAATGGGCAATGGTAAAATTTTTCAAATTTTCATCCCAAAAACATCGTACACATGACAACCTTTTCCTTTGTCCCACACTGAAGTCGGCATGGTATCATTAGGGATGGCGAGATCTTTTTTTCACATGTCCACATAAGATATTTTGATACGTCACACATGGCTCCACAGGGGCCTTTCCGTGGAAGCCACGCGCTTTTGTAGAGCGTAGGTGCGTGTGAGAGCCCATGCCAGTTTTGTCTCAAAGGCTTCTGACAGACTGACACTTTGACCACTGTTGGAAATTGTGAACAAAATGCCCCATGGAATCCAAACAGGGAAAGTGTTTTTTTTTTTTAACCGCTCTGTTTGCGTTAAATTCCATCAGGCGGGCACGACAGACATATATCACATGCTCTGATGCTCCTGTGGCTTGCTTTCTGCCTCTTCTTGCCAAACGTGGTCTTACACTTGGCACTTCCATTTCATTTTTTTGGATTTTCTATGAAATAGACTTATTTTGTTTGATGATCCTCCTCCTATTTGTATGCAGAGCAGTGATATAAAACACATCAACAAACAGTATTTATATCGGTGTATTTTATAATAAAAAATAATATTATAAAGTACACCTGTGTAAATACTGTTTATTCACGTTGGTGTACTCTATATCACTATTCTTGTATGCAGTATATACTTACTCTATTGAAATAATTTGGTGAATTTTTCAACCTTCATTAAATGCTTATGTACATGCTTAAAAAGTAAGATGAATACGGTGGTAAATGTACAATGACTTCTTTTTCTTTTTCTTTTTTCCAACTCTCTTATTATCGGCAAAAACTCTAGTGATTTTATCATTATTCCCCTCTAAAGTGATAACTGAGTTAGACATTTGATCTATCACTTCGATAAATTATTGTACATAATTGTTTTCTCTTTTGTAGGTGTTGTTCTCTCACCAACCGGAAACTATCTCAACA
Source organism: Corylus avellana (assembly GCF_965113065.1). Taxonomy (NCBI): domain Eukaryota; kingdom Viridiplantae; phylum Streptophyta; class Magnoliopsida; order Fagales; family Betulaceae; genus Corylus; species Corylus avellana. Next base: position 16,651,714 of record NC_142499.1, read on the forward strand.
AATAATGTTAGAACAATTGACCATGGGTTGAGGTAGCGATTTAAAGTATCTGCAAAAAAGAAAGAAGTTTAACATAGGAACTTATTGAAGCAGGCTAGCGATGGACCTATAGTTATGATCAATGACGGAGGAGCTCTTTCGATTTGTTTTTTTTTTGGTAAAGTTCACTTAACCCCTCTGAAACTATCATTCCAATGACAATTTACTTCACAAATTATCAAATACGACAATTTGTCCCTCAAATTACAAAAAAAATGACAATGTATCCCCTAATGCTAGCAAAATGACAAAATTATTCTTATAAAATTTTTAATAAGACAAAAATACCCTTCAAATTTTGAAAAATAAATAAATAAATTTTAGTATTTTTGTTTTTATTTTAGTAAGGGTAATTTTGTCATTTTGTTAAAGGGTGATGCTAAATAGAACCCTGGCGTGCATGGCATGCCAACTAATTTTTTATTTTTTATTTTTTATAATTAAAAATATTAAAAAAAAAAAAATTGGCTGGCATGCCACGCACGCTAGCGTTCTGTGTATCACGACCCTTTGTTAAAAATGAGAGTACATTGTCATTTTTTTTGTAATTTGAGGGTAAATTGTCACAATTTATAGTTTATGAGTAGATTGTCATTGAGGTAATAATTTTAAGGGGTTAAGTGAACTTTACCTTTTTTTTATTTTTTTATTTTTTTTATATAGTATACAAGTAGTTAATTTTATATATTTGGGCCAAAATAATTAAGCTTGACCCCTGTTCAAATTAAAAAAGAAAAAAGAAAAAAAGTTGCCCTATTATAATAAAAATAATTTCATACGTAAGCCATAAATAGTCTAAATCTATCATGAACAACAATCCAGATACGTGACGTGAGCACTAGCCTACAAGAACAACGGAGAAGAGTTTTTTAACGCAACAAGGGCAACAATGTAGACTTGCTCTTTTTATTTATACCACAACAACATAACCGACATTTTAAGTTATGAATACTTAGGTTTAGCAAAAAAATTAAAAATAAGTTTTTGACTGATTCTTTGATGTTGTGCATGGAAATGTGAAATTTAGATAGGTGTTTGAGAAATGTGAATGCAGGGTTTCATTTTGATATGTGTTTGAGTTGAGAATTGAAATATATTAAAAAAACTAATTATTTTGTTTCTTCTTTTATTTATTTTTTGTTAACACTTAATGGATACTAATTTATTTTTTATATATTAATCTAATATTCAATCTTAATATATTTTTTCGATAAAAATTTCTAAGTTCATCCCTAATTCTGATGCTTAAGTCAGTATAATCAAGGTCTATAATTTAGTGAAGTAAAAAGCAGCGTCTAAGAAAAGGAGACAAAAGTCCCCTTTTTACCTGGTGTCTACTGCCTTTTATAGTTGATTCATCATAATCACGCCATGTGGCATTCCCTTGGTCGCCCAACGGAAGTTGCCAACCATTATCCGTTGTAGCTTATTTTCATAGAATTTATTTTTAATAAAATATTTTTCGAAAAAAAAAAAAAAAAAAAAAACATTTAAAGATACATAACCTAACCTAAGAAGAGCTGGTCATGGGCCAATTTAGAACTAGAGCTGACCTAAGATCCATCAAACATAAAATTGAACAACATGGGCTTGGTTGTTTAGGTTGGGCTAAATCTGTGGACAGGCCCAATTCAGGATAGTGGGGATAGAAGAACAAAACAGGGGAGGCGTGCAGTTAAGCCGACCATAAAAATTGTAGGACAAAGAAGAACAGCAGCAACAACCTCATCCATTCCATCACCGCTTGTCTATCCACAAACAAAAAAAATTCTTTTGAGAGCCTTGGCTTGAGGATAAGCAGCTCGTTAGAGTGCAGAGCCACACAGACAGAGACTCTAGAGTTAATCCATGGAAGCTGGAAGGAATTTTCTCTCTTCAGCGTCGTCGTTTCCTCTAGGAACCCACCTTAGAAACTGTCTTTCCTCCTCTTCGTCTTCTTCTTCTACTTCAGGTCAGCTTTTATTTCTTTCAAAAACCACAGTGAATGATAGTGGTCATCATCGTTTCTCTTTTGGAATTGGGATTGCTCCAAATGTTGTAATGTACTTAATGTGCTGTGTCTTATAATGAATATTATTAGTAATGTGAATTTGATAGCACAAGACCCGTTACTTTTTTTTGTGGTGTCTTCATTCAGGATGACTATAAAATGTAATGCGGTGGTGAATTTAGATTCAGCAGGGAAGGAGTTTAGACGTGCTGTTAATGTTTGATGTTTTGTCCATTCAATTGAATCCTGCAATGAATTTGCTTGTGCTCGTTGAATTCTGTTATAGTACTTGTTCATTTAAGAAGTTTGTCTAATTTATCGCATTGCTGGCTCTATAGACAGACTTGTTTTTTATTACTGAGTGAGTTTCCAAGTTTCTCTTCCTGTAAATGTTCAAGCTTGTTTAACTTCTTTGGGTTGCCCAGAGTTATCTGTGTGTTTGAGTTTTCATGTGTCATAAGTGTTTGTGCTCTTAATTATGCAGTTTTGATGCTTCATGAGCAAGCAGCTCCTGCTGTTACCTCTATGCTAAGCTCTTCTACAGCACGACGGTGTCATACTTCAGTTCTATTACAAGAGCAGCATGATGAAACTGGGCCTCCGTCGCACGTATTCAAGAAAGACGTAACATCCTGGGTTAGCCTCTTGCTGTATATAATTATGTCATATAAATTGGTTTACTTAAAATTTATGAGGGTTGTCAATTGATTTTTAGTACATTAACTGTCAATTTTTTTCTACTTCTATCTCTTTGACTGAGCAACTGGTTCTATTTTTATCTTTATATTGAATAACACTTTATCCGAAAGTTTCTTTCCCCTCCCTCATTGTTTGGAATCCGCCTATTGACCATCCTAGCGCTGTTGTGGAATTCCTGTTGATCAATGTTTTTCATGCTTCAAACATATTTTCTTTTTTTGGTACAATTTTTAAACTACTGTGATGAATAGTTTTGTGCAATATGTTCTAGAAATTCCTATTTAAATATATCACCAATTATCTTCTTCTGTCTGTTCTATTAAAGGCAATTTCAGAGAGAAGGCAGATGGAGACTGAGGCCTCAGTCCATGAAGACAAAAACCCTGGAAACTCTTACCAATTGGTGCAAGACTTTGAGCGCCAGTTGCTTCACTGGCCTGGTTTATGGCACTTGTAAGTTGATTCAAACTCTTGAGTTGAATCAGTTCTGCTACTTTCCTTGATTTGTTTTGGTTGCATTTTCATCCTGAACTGCATCCTTATAGAGTCTTATGTGGAAATTCTGTGTTGCAGATTTCCATCCTTGCAAACAGGAAAAGATACATCCTCCTCCTTGACTATGCAGCCTGTTACCACTGATATGGAGAAGCCGATGGATGTTGAAGCATGTAATGTAGTGGCCCTTGCTAAGAAAGCTTTGTCAGCCTCTAAAGAAGCGGCCTTATTAGCCGAGGACTCCGAATTAATTGGAACTGATTTTGATGATCCACTGGGGTAAGTTTTATGTTATCTGTCTTCTTTCCTTTAAGTTAATTTATTTGGGGACTAACACCTAAATCTTTTGTTCGTTCTGGGGTCTAGAAGTTTGGTGAACTTACCACTTGAGGAGGGGAAAAGGGTAAGGTCAACACGGCTTCTTGAGAGGCGATCTAAGAAGAGAAGGGTGCCAAAGCCATTAGCTCCGGTTTATGAGATTAACAGTTCTAGAAATGTAGATGTAAAAAGAAAGATTAGTGAAGGTTTTGATCCAAATGATCCCCTTCGGTTGTTCTTGTGGGGTCCTGAAACAAAACAACTTTTGACTGCCCAAGAAGAGTCTGAATTGATTGCTCGAGTACAGGTATATTACTAAATCATGTCTATTCTTCACAGTAGGGGATTTTTGGTTTATAAAGGACCTTAACTTGGAATTGTGTACAGGATTTAATGAAATTAGAGGAAGTGAAGACTAGGCTTCAATCTCATTTCGGCCGTGAACCAACATTGCATGAATGGGCTGAAGGAGTGGGGCTTAGTTATCGGGTCCTGAGGTTACAAGTTTACTCTGGTAACAGCAGCCGAAAAAAGCTGATCTATGCAAACTTACGTATGGTGGTTCACATTGCTAAACAATATCTGGGGCGTGGTCTCAGCCTTCAGGATTTATTACAGGTCTAAAAATATTAACTTTTCTACTGCCTTTCCTCCTCCTCCTCCTGTTAACCCACCCCCCTGTGCCACCAAGAAGAAACAGATATTATTAAGCGAAGAATGCATGTAAACTTTGTCCAATATATTGCATTAGACATGCTTGCTGCAGTTTCAATTGCTGAGGGTTTTTAATTTTCTCTGCCACCCAATACACAACTTACCAAAGGGCTTTTCAATCTTAAACTTTGAGGAAGCCACACTCATCATTCTGTTAGATAATTTAATCTGGGCTGCTTTATTTATCTGAAATCCTTATGGTCATCGAGGTGGATATACTTGTATTCAACTTTTGTTCAAGATAGTGGCTATAATAAATACATGTATGCTCCACATGAATGATGATTAGAGGCCATAATATTACATTTATGCACTATGAGTGCTTGTAAGACAAAAAAAAAATTGCTTTTGCACTCTAAAAGACTTTAAAAGGAAAGGAAATGAAAATTGTATTATTGTTTGTTGGGGTTGCAGCAATTGCAAGATTTACTTTTCTTTCAATCTAATTAACGGCAGTCAAACGTAGTGTTATTTGCTGAAGTATTGCTGGTAAGGGTGACAACCTAATAATAATCTTAACTAGAAGTTGACTGATATCTTTCCTGTTTCATTACTGGTACTGTTGTAGGAGGGCAGTATGGGTCTTATGAAGAGTGTTGAGAAGTTCAAACCCCAAGCCGGTTGTCGGTTTGGAACTTATGCTTATTGGTGGATAAGGCAGACAATTAGGAAGGCCATATTCCAACATTCCAGGACAATCCGTTTGCCGGTAATGTAAATCACTGTTTCTTTAATTTCTATTTTTCAACAAGCATTCATGTTTACAATTAGCGTGATGCTTGTACAAAATTTCTGATATTTTAATGAGATTCTGGAAAGAGTGGATTTTTTCTAAATTTCTATGTTGATGATGTTTGAAACTATTCTTGCAATTGAACTTAATAACTTGATTTTTTATAGCTTGTTCATGATTTTACCTCGGAACTACTATTGGGTGGCCCGTGTCCTTTTAAGTTCTTGAAGTTATATAATTTCTTAATGTATGTAAGAAAAAGCAGAACTCTAGCACCTTCACTGAGAACCAACATGTTAAATGCACAGGAGAATGTCCATACCCTACTGGGCAAGGTGATGGAGTCAAAGAGACAACTCATTCAGGGAGGAAATCATTATCCAACCAAAGAAGAATTAGCTCGACATGTTGGGATCACAGTTGACAAGTTGCAGAAATTGCTATATAGCACAAGAATGCCTCTTTCAATGCAGCAACCTGTCTGGGCAGACCAAGATACCACTTTTCAGGTAATACTTTCTTGTTGTCTTGCTTTCCTTTGATATATATATATATATATATATATATATATATATATATATATATATATATATGCAAGGAAAATATATCAGAACCGTGAACATTTTGCCCAGCTAAAAATGTAATCTGCAAGTGTCCTGTGTTTTACAGCATGGTCTGTGACTTGTGCAATAAATCTCTGAGCAAATAAAGCATGAAGCCAATGGTTGCTACTAAATTTCTAAAGTATAAAGGGAATGTTTTGAAAAAGGCCTAAAAGGGCTAGCGAGAGAAAACCATCACTATTGCCTATAATAATAATAATAATAATAATAATATATGGTCAGGAATAGCGACCAAATGGATTCAAACCCATGTTTTGGTTGCTGTTGAGATTTAATTATTCAAATTTAATAGGAAACTCTCCCTCTCTCTCTCTCTCTCTTGCAGCATAATCTTTGCAACACTTCAAGATTTTAACATATTTTCAGACTCCTATTACATGAGCTCACTTGATTTCCATTCTTTAATGATTCCAGACTTGTATTGTCAGATTTTAAATATTGTCATGTGTAGCTATTGGTGAACTTTTTCCTCAAAACAATCCTAAATATTACTCCCAAACAAATGGCTGATGGGATATCAAGTTATTATAGAGTTGAGTTTAGTTTTGGGAAGTGATTTGCTTTGCTAGGCATGTATCATGCAAGGATCGTCCGCTGATTTCTTTGGTCAGCAAAGTAGTTTTCAGACACATGCTTGGTTTTGAAAAGCGTCATTCATTATCCCTGTTAAATTTGCAGGAGATTACTGCCGATACTGGGACTGAGACTCCAGATGTGAGTGTGTCGAAGCAGCTGATGAGGCAGCACGTGCGCCACCTCCTAAGCATTCTCAGCCCAAGAGAGCGGCGGATAATCAGGCTAAGGTTTGGCATTGAAGATGGGAATCAAAAATCATTATTGGAAATTGGGAATATGTTTGGGTTGTCTAAGGAGAGGGTGCGGCAGCTGGAGAATCGAGCGTTATATAGGCTCAAGCAGCAACTTGGCAGGGAAGGACTTGGGGCATATTCTGATTTGCTTGTTTAGCTGTTAAAAGACAAGGCTATGGTGCTGTTTTTCTATGGTATTTTGAAAGCCCAATGGAAATATGCTGTTACAGCTTATGGCTCTTGAAGGTGAATTTGCCTCTATCCATGGCTCCATACCTGGAGTCTTTTCCAACTAAACCTTGGTCTAGGTGGTTAAGAAGTTAAGCTAGGGAAAATTAGAGCTCAAGTCTTCAAAGTTGTAACGTTGAAATATTTGTTGTATGGTAAAATTTTATTCTGTAAATGAATATGTATCTATTTCTCTGCAGCTCCTTGGCAAGTAATCTAATTGGCGTTGCAGACATCTTATAATCTTAGGTAAGATCTATAAGGACTCATAGATTCATCCTTATGTTTGAGATTGAGTTTGAGAAATAGAATTTTTAAGTCAAAAAAATATTTTTTGGCAAAAGTTTCATTTTTAAACTTTTGTCAAAAATATGTTTTTGGCTATTTTTAGGCTTTTTGGACAATTTAAAGCGCTTTCAACATTTTTTACCAAATACGTATTTATTTATTTTTTTTTAAAACGAATTTTTTAAGTATTTAACACACTTTTAAGCCCCTCAAACACACATTCAAACATGCTCTTAATCATAAAGTATTAACCTCTTCTCTCACAGTTTTTAAATATATAAAAAATAATAATATACCGAACGATGTTGTTTTGGTATTTAATACTATTTAAAATAGGTTATAATTTTATAAATAGTAAAAAAAAACCACTTAAAATATGCCTTCAAAAAAAGCTCAAGGTCGGCCATAAAAAAAGGCTCAAGGTAGGCCTAAGAAGTGCTTATGCGGTGTGGTTTTAGATTTTAATAATTGCTAACTTGTAGTTATTTCAAAATCACTAACAAGCTAGGGCGATGAAGTTGTGGATACTAAAATTTGATAACTGCTTAAGGCGGTTATAGTTGCAGCAATAACTGTTAATTGTAACTACTTGTACACCTCTCAATTTATTGTACAATTAATTAACAACATGCTATGTTAGACCAATTAATTAATACAATGTGGCTATTGTTTGACAAGTCATGTGTCAACTGTACGTACCGTGTAATACAATTACTTTAAATTACAAATATATTCTCAAACAAAAAAAATTACAAATATATTCTAAATAAAAAAATTAAGGAAGAGGCAGTCAGCCAACTATACCACGTGACACATACAATTGGCCCATTACATGTCACAAAAAGAGTTAATTGGCATTAATTGATGGTCTGATGTGACATATGAATAATTAATTAAACAATAAGTTGATAAAAAGATCATTTACCAAAAAAAAATAAAAAACTGAAATCAGAGTTGTAGAAATTGAAAACCCAAAAATAAAATTGAAATCACATGAAATGACTAAATTTAATTTTTTCTAAAAAAATAATTATAAAATATGCAACTTAAATAAAGAATTTACTGGATTAAGATGTTTAAAAATAACAAAAGAATGTGCTTAAATTAAAAACAAATGGTTAATTGGTTTCAACCAAAAAAAAAAAAAAAAAAAAACCTTGCATGGAAGTATGGAACAAGTGAACAACTATTGTAGTTGTATGGGTATTTTTATTTTTTTTATTTTTTGTTTATTTTGAAATGAGTTCTATGGGTACTTGAATAAGCCCCGTTGTTAATCCGTTAATCGGAACTAACAAACCCGGTCCTAAAGATTTTTTATTCCTTGAATTTAGCCACCCATTGCTCCCCGCCATTTCTTCTTCTCAAAATCTGGACCTTCCATGCCCGGAAGAATTCTCGAAAACACCTTTAACCCAAAAGTTCTACCTTGTTTGTTGTTCTGCAACAGCTTTTTCAACATTCAATCAACGTTTTCCAGCACCCATTACTCAATTCTTTGGTCGTGTTCTGCCAGAACTAAAAAGTTTTGAGTAGTTCTAAAAGTAACACAAATGAAAGACTAAAAGCGCAGGTTACCAGCAATAATGCCATGGTTAATCATTATTTGAGTTGCCCAAAATTGGATTTGTGCCATTCAAAATTTTTGTTTATAATTGTTATTTGGATGGTTTTCCTAGAATCTGTGATTTGGAGAGGTTCAAGTGATGGGAATGAGTGGATCCAGGATTAATGTCTGTTGGGCTCCCCATGTTTTCTTGTTTCTCATCATCGTTTTATGTTTGTCACCGGGCATTCAACGCGTGGACGGGGCTGCGCTTCCAATGGTGACAGAGGTCATCTATGGTCGGCTTTCGAATCTCACTACAATTTTCAGCAAGGATATCAAAGAAAAATTCGGATTTTGCATAAAGGATGTGTGAGTAATTTGATGGGGGTTTTTTTATTTATTTTATTTTATTTTTACAGTGGTTAGATTAGATTTTTTGTTGTACATGTTTGGTTCTGACCCATGATTTTCTTCTTTCAGGAATCTCGATTGGAATGGTGCATTTGATTTTAGTGGGAACTTGGATTTCTTGACTAATTGTAATAAGAAGACAAAAGGTATGAGACTTTAGTCAATTTCAGAATGGATTTGCCTTATATGCAGAAATGTTGCACCCATGGGCAACGAACTTTTTGTTATGACTTGTATATCCAAAACATCTCTACGGGCATTCACATTTGGCTAGCCAACCAAAAGGTTGCAAAAAATAGCAAAAAACCCTCCCCATTCGGCTAGCCACTTTAGCTAAGGATTTAATTTGTTGAGCACTATAACTCAACACTGCATAAAATAGAACAGTAAAAGTGGATAAAGAAAGAATATTTTAAATGGAATAGTGAAGGATGATAGTTAAAATGTTGAGCCGTGCTTTGAAAAAGTAGGTAGCTAATAAAATAGAAAAAAAGTGTTCTTTAACTAAATCTTAAGTAAACATTGTTGAACCCGATGTGAATGCTTTCATTATTAGGAAAATAGAAAAAGGTCAATACAATTTGAGAAGAACAGTAGTTCATTACATCCTCAAATCTATGACCCCCTTTGTTGTTGAATGCTAATTATTGTAAAGGCATCATACATCTATCTCCTTTTCATCCAGGGTTTTTGGTGCATTTGACCGTTGGACCCCTATTTGGCCTTTTCTTTTGCTTCCCAACCTCATCTAGGTTCCAAGATGTTAAAATGTAGCTTGTATGAAGTCTAGAATCAGGAGCAGGACTACAAATTTGTACTTTGAAATAATTTGATCTGATATATTTAACATCTCAGTTTTAATTTCTTGTGGATTCCTTACCCTCAAATAACTTTGTACAACTTATTCTCTTACCTGCTTCCTGATATGGATGTGACCTAATTAACAGGAGATCTCACGCAGAGACTATGTACAGCTGCAGAAATAAAATTCTACTTCAGTAGTATATTCGGGAGACAGTCAGCAGATGCCAATTACTTAAAACCTAACAGGAATTGCAATTTGACTTCATGGGTTTCCGGATGTGAGCCAGGCTGGGGTTGCAGTGTTGGCCAAGGCCAGAAGATTGACCTCAAAAATTCAAAAAGAATGCCTCACAGAAATCATGACTGTCAACCTTGTTGCGAGGGTTTCTTCTGCCCCCAGGGTATTACTTGCATGATACGTAAGTATGTGATAAAACTGATGTAACATATCTCATTGTTGAGATTGAACTCTATCCAACACCTTTTCATTTCTCTCCTTTTTTTTTTTTTTTTTTTTTTTCAAATTTATTGTAAATGCAGCTTGCCCATTAGGTTCTTATTGTCCCCGTGCAAAACTGAATAAAACAACTGGAATCTGTAACCCGTAAGTTTAATATCCTATTCTTGACATTCTTTATGTCTTCCTAATCCAGAGATTTATAATGGTTTCATACTATGCACTATTATTCATTGGTAGAGACAATTTGCAGATACAGCTACCAAATACCTCCTGGAAACCCCAACCATACGTGTGGTGGTGCTGATATTTGGGCTGATATTGCAAGCAGCAGCGAAATTTTCTGTTCCCCAGGATCATACTGTCCACATACCACACGTGAACTTCCTTGCAGGAGTGGGTAGTGATTATCCTAGAACTCGTAGTATTTGTCTCATTATGAACATAGGGCTTGATTTAAAACATTATATGCAACACATTTTTTTTTGTTTTTTGGTTAATTTGATTGTGTCTTGCTGCATAACTTGATCATATAGTTCAAGTATTTAGTTCTCAGTATCAGCCCGTACTAATATGATTTTTTCTCATGCAATTTCAGACATTATTGCACGATGGGCTCCACTTCTGAAAAACGTAAGTTTTTTTTTTTTTTTTTGTCCATGTGACATGGCACTAATCTCAATTCTTCACTTGTGCTACAAAATTTAATGATCTTAATGTTGTATATGATCTGCGTGCAAATGAATTACCTTGGGAGCTACTTTTATCCCACCATACAGTCTCATTTGCAGTTAGGGTGTTTTAGACTAGGAGTTCAGGAAATGGAGACTCATATGCCAAATCCATGTCAACGGCTATTATGACTAGAAACTTATTCATTCCTGGATATCCAGCCTAGTTTATAAATTCATACCTCTCCATGACGTGTCAAACAATCAGTATTGTTTCATAATTTGTTGCACCATCTCCTTTAACTCTATATGACATTTTTGTTGATTGTTCCTATTAGCCTTGTTACTTCTTGTTTAAACTGACAATTAGTGTGCTCAATAAATTTTTCTCAATATCTTTAGTTTGCATGATTTTGATTCTTATTAACCCTTCTGCAGCGTGCTTCAAATTCACCACCTGTAATCCAAAAACGGAAAATCAAAACATTCATGCTTATGGAATCGTACTTATTGTAAGTTATTGCGTCTCTACTCTTAGATGGAAAAGTTGACCATTGATCTTGCGATGGTTCAATTTGTCTTGTTGTTTATCAGTATACAAATCTTGCTCCATTATGGCTGTTAACTTCTATTTCTTTCCTCACTCCCTTAAACTTTCTGAAAACTTTTATATGTTTTCTTAATGAGTTCTTTGGAAGGGTTATGTGGTAATGCTTTTGTTTAATTCTTCCATGCATAAGTTCTATTTCATGGATTATTTGCTTTTCACATTTCTCATAGACTTTAATTGAACAAAAGAAAGGGCAATCTTCCTAATTTTCATTCAACATTCCTAAAAGCCAATAATTTTTTTAAGATCTGTTTGCTGAGCATTCTTTCTCCTGTGGGTCCAGCCTTTGAACTTGATAGTGTTTAATTGCCTATGTAGGCTGCATTGAGTACTCTGCTGCTCATTATATACAACTGTTCTGATCAAGTTCTCACTACTCGAGAAAGAAGACAGGCTAAATCCAGGGAAGCTGCAATCATACATGCACGAGAAACTGCACAGGCACGAAAAAGATGGGTATCTGCAAAAAATGTTGCCAAGAAGCGTACAGGGGGGTTGCAAGAACAGTTGTCCCGCACGTTTTCTCGTAAAAAATCTGCAAGGCAGTCAGAGCAGCTGAAGGTCTTGGGTCATGCTAAACCTGGAACCGTTGATGCTATGTTACCACCTTTGCCTCCAGGTTCTTCAAGCGGATCTAAGCAATCAGCTGCAGCATCCAAAGGAAAGAAAAAGGAACCAAGCAACCTCACAAAAATGTTGCATTCCCTTGAGGAAAATCCAGATAGTCATGACGGCTTTAATCTGGAGATTGGGGACAAAAATATTAAAAAGAATATGCCAAAAGGAAAGCAAATGCATACTCACAGCCAAATTTTTAAGTATGCATATGGTCAACTGGAGAAGGAGAAAGCTATGCAACAACAAAACAAAGACTTGACATTCTCGGGAGTAATTTCAATGGCTACCGGTGGTGAAATCAGGACAAGGCCTGTGATTGAGGTGGCTTTCAAAGATCTAACTCTTACTTTAAAAGGGAAAAACAAACATCTACTTAGGTGTGTTAGTGGGAAATTCATGCCCGGTCGAGTTTCAGCTGTCATGGGTCCATCAGGGGCAGGAAAAACGACATTTCTTTCTGCTTTGGCTGGAAAAGTGACTGGATGCACCATGACAGGTTTAATTCTTATAAATGGAAAATTTGAAGCCATGGATTCTTATAAAAAAATTATTGGTTTTGTACCACAAGATGACATTGTGCATGGGAACTTGACAGTGGAGGAGAATCTCCAATTCAGTGCAAGGTGCAGGTATGCCACTACTTGACATGCTATCTAATTCCATCACGTTTGAATATCATTCTTGAAATTCATGTGTATCATTTATTGCTCATGATCAATATCATTGGTGTTAGAGATTATCACTTGCTCTTTTTTTTTTTCTTTCTTCTTATGGAACTCTAAAACTTGATGGTAATAATTATATTTGTTAGACTATAAATTAGAAATGATTAAGTTCACCATTTCTTATTAGCTTAAACTTTTAGGACCACTTCCTTAAAGAAATAATCCCGAATTTGAATCCTAACTTCACAATTTACTCCCTATTTCAATACAATATACATTGTATTGTTTGGTCTCACACATTAGGAGAGTGGTAGGGAAGTAATTATAAATGATTAAAAATTCACAATTTCCATAACATAAGCTTTTGGGAAAATCAATGATTTAACAATTTTCGTTACAATTAGACATACATGGTTTTTCCAAAAGATTGATTTCATTTCTTTCAGCAATGACCACAATCAACTTATATTTCTCAAGATAAAGACTGCCAAATCAGACTCGGTTTATTGCTGATTGGCTTAGCCCTACAGCTTAACTTAGCCACAAGTCTGTGAAATATAAACTCCCCGCCCCACCTCACTCTATGGGCCTTCAACCTAGAATGAAAAATTAAAGAAAACAAAGAATCTGCTTTTCTATGATACTGATGTGAACACCAATACATAGTTGCACACCAAGGATAATAATTTCCTTTATCCTAAGGTCATTTTGGGGGGACGAACTCTTGAACTTAGAATCAAATGAATTGGAAAGTCCCATCCACCACCGTCCTATATCCAGGAAAGTGCCATTAGATATAAAGGTAATGTATCGGACGGGATTACACCTACACATTTCAATATTCGGAGCATTATCAAAATATATGGTAAGATTATCCTAGTAAAATATTTGCCAAAACTGAAAGAAGTAAACCTATGAAATCTTTAATATCTAAGTTTTTACTTCATATAAAATCTCTGACAAGAGTTAATGCAGAAAACATGGTGTATCTTTAGCAAATATGCCTGCATATTTTCAACACTGAAAGCCTTATACTTTTGTGGAGATCCTTGTATATTTTGATTTCCATATGATTCACTTTGCCTGTTCACGTTGTCAATAAGTTGACTTGTCATTCTGAACTAAACATATGCTACTTTAAAATTATCTTGTTTCTTGCCACCACTTCACTCTACAAATTGACTTCCAGATTAAGTGGATTGATATCTAGTGTTTGTTTAGTTCCATTGTCATTGCTATTTAATTTCTATTGCTGTATTCCTTGATACTACAGACTATCTGCCGACATGCCCAAACCTGATAGGGTTCTGGTTGTTGAAAGAGTCATTGAGTGCTTGGGACTTCAGGCAGTGAGGGATTCCATGGTTGGAACTGTGGAGAAGCGAGGAATCTCTGGCGGCCAGAGGAAGCGTGTAAATGTTGGCCTAGAGATGGTCATGGAACCTTCGTTGTTGATCTTGGATGAGCCCACAACTGGTCTAGACAGTTCATCTTCTCAGTTACTTCTTAGAGCACTTCGACGTGAAGCTCTTGAAGGGGTAAACATCTGCATGGTAGTTCACCAACCAAGGTAAGCTTTCTCTTTCTCTAATCTTTTATCGTCTAAACAAAATGCCAGCAAAACATAGTTCTCTTTGTAAAAGAATACATGATGAGACATTTTATTTTGTTTTTCTTTTCATGCTCCTCTTTTTCACCTAATACAAACTTTCAAGGTCAACAAAAACTATTTTGCCTAATTAAGAAACAACAAAGACTATGTGTTGTTTCCTCTGGCTTATATAATTTCAGTGACATGAATCCTGTGGGTGCTTGTACTTACTAGGAAAATGGAAAAAAAAATTTATATATATGTAAGCCTGTGCTTGTTTGGACGGATCATCATAAATTATAAAAGTGTGTTGTTCAGGGTACATAAAATATTTAGCCAGGATATATATATAAAGAAAAATTCCATTTTCATTTAGAAATTACTTTTTTGGGCAAAATGCAACTCATTATTCCAGTTTATTGTGATTGCCATGATTTGGGATTCTTGTGTGGATCATCCATAAGAAATAGAAGTGTGAGAGTTTTGTTAGTAAAATGTGTTAAATCACCAGTTATTACAAAAGCTTAAGTTGACATGAAATAATGAATTTAATCACTTTAACACTTTCCCTCACGTGTGGGCTCAAACTCTCTTTCAACAATGTGACCCAACACTTAGAATATTTAATTGAAATTTGGGAGATGGGGGGAAGGGAGGGGTAAACCGTGGAGTCAGGATTTAAACTCAAATCCTCTGCTTGTTGAAGATGGAAACTTCCCATTTGATATGATTTGGTTCTCCTTGATTTTATTCCCAGATTTCTTCCTATTGTAAAATGCTATTAATATCTTTCCACAATAGTTTGTATTTCTCTTCTATTTAAACCCATGTAAACGTGTGAAACCAATATGGTGGAATAAAACAGTTTCTTTCAAACAAATTTCTCTTCTTATTATTTCAACTTGGTATCAAGCATTCTTGGAATTTTATTTTATCTTTTTTAAAAAAATTTTGGGTTGGTTGCATGTGTTAACTGTCTCACGCAGCAGCTAACGCGAGCCTTACGGATCCTGGTGTCAGCATAAATCCAAGCTCCTGACATGAATTGGTGAACCCAAGTATCTGTGGCTTTGCGACTGGTGAACCCAACTTGAATGACATGATGAGCGGTGAAAAGAGGATTTTTGGGTTTTTTTTTAGGACCACTTGCATCATTTAGTGGCGGCTGGGTGATCTCTGACGACTGCTCGTGGAGGCTGTGATCAGGAAGCAAAATTACATGTCGTTTTGGGTATGATGGCAAACGAAAAGACGTATAGATTTGGGAAAAATGACAAGTCGTTCAGCAGTTTGTCAAATGACAAGTAGGACCCCTAAGCGACAAGTCATTTAGCAAAAGGAAAATAAAAGAAAAAAGATGTTGATTGTCTTTGAGTTTTGCTCTTGAATTCTAGTTTTTTACTTTGCCCCTCCCTCCCCCAGGCTTTTGCTGGACTTGCCTTGGAGTTTGTCTTCTTCCTTTGAGGTGGGAGTTTCTTCGAGTGGAGGTGATTTTGTAGGGGTTGTTATCTCTCTTGTGGCAACGCTGTGTCTTCAAGCCGCTGGGATCTCTTTTGAGGGGGACACAATGGGATTTTTGAACCTTATGACTCAAGTGGATAAGAGCTAGCGCCATGAGGTCCCAAATTCCACTCCCAAGCTTAAAGGGAGAAGGGAGTTGAAGAACTTAGAGTGCTCTATCAACTTTGATGCTAGGAGTAGTCAAGAAGGCTCTTTCAGTGATGTAATTTTGTTTAGGGTTTGTGTGTTGGTTTCTGTTGGGATGTTTGGTGTTTGGGGTTTCTTACTTTTCTTTGTTTTTTGTGTCCTTTTTGTATACTTCCCGTATGCTGGGGCGCCTATGCTTTCTATACAATTTCTCTGATTACCTATCCAAAAAAATAGTTTTTCATTTTACTACTTTTAATCTCTCTTGAGCCCAATTGTTGTGTATTGGAGCTATTTGACTAGATGTCTGAACTCAAGATGTCAAATTTGAGTCAAACCTCAAAAACTCACAAAAAGGAGATAGAGAGTCAGGTGACCTTCCATAGTGAGAATCCAAATCTCCAAATCACAACTGTGAAGTTGGAATTGGCTGAATTACCTTTCTTGGTCCCAGTTGGTGATGCTATACATTATGACTCGAGGAAGGATGGGATACCTGAATGGGAAAGTATCTGAACATGCGTTAGATGACCCTTATTATTACAAGTGGGAGGCTGAGAATTCGATGGTTATGTCCTAGTTATTACACTATGCTACTAGAGATTAGTTGGGGATATTTATTTCTCCACATGACAAGAGGTTTGGGATGTAGCAACTCAAACATATTCAAAAATTGGGGAATGCAACACGTTCTTATGAATTGAAGTTATGGATACATGGAACAATCCAAGGTGATTGGCTTTTAGCTACTTAATTTCATAAACTTCATGGTATGTGGCAGGAGTTGGATCGTTATTAGAATTGCAGACCAAGTGTACAATAGATGCAATCAAGATTAGAAAGATGATACAAGAGGAATGTATTTATGAGTTCTTAGCTGGTTTAAACTTAGAGTATGATCTGGTTTGTGTTCAAAGTTTGGGAAAGGATTATCTTTCGTCACTGAGGAAGGTATTTTCGAGTAATGCTAGAAATCACTATTGTGTCACTCCAAGAATGATGTGGTTTTTAAAATCACCATTGGCTTTGTGATTGATTATTATTGAATTTTGATTAAATAGTGATTATAGAAGGCACTCATTCTTAGAATGACACAAGAGGGACACAAGAGTGACTTCTAGAATTACTTGGTATTCTCTTATGTCCAGAATGAGGAGAGTCGTCATAGCACAATGCTCTATTTCAGTTCATAGGCTCAATCTGGTCTAGTAAATGCATCTCAATGCAATTCGAAAGGTGATTTCAGAAGTTGGTATGGTGGCAAAGTAATAGATGTGACCGCATACAATAAGAACAAACATTTTTATGACCACTATAATAAGTCTCAGCATACTCGAGAAACTTGTCGGAGACTTCATGGTCATCTTGCCCGAGGTCGTTCAGGTGGAGGAACTAGGCCTCGTGCCAATCATACTTCTATGGTAGAGACATTTGCTTCCTCACCTGATGCTAGTTCTTCTTCTGTTGATACACTTCGTCAACTTATGTCTCAATTGGAAACATTTGATACTTCATCCTTCTCCTTAGCTCATATGGGTAATTTATGGCGTTGAATGCATATGCTAGTCACTCTGATGGTCCTTGGGTCATTGACTCCAGTGCCTCATACCACTTGATTGGTATGTCTTCCTTGTTTTCTTCATATAATCCTTGTTCTGGCAGAAAAAAAGTTAGAATAACTGATGGTTCTCTATCACCGGTGTTTGGTAAAAGCTCCATTTCTATCACACCCTTTATGACATTGTCTTCTATCCTTCATGTACCTGATTTTGCCACTAATTTATTATCCATTACGCGTATTACGTGTGAGTTGGATTGTTAAGTATTTTTTATTCTCATTATTGTTTATTTTTAGACCTAGTCACGAGGAAGATGATTGGCAATGGTAGCTTGGGAGAAGGTTTGTACTACCTGGATTCTTAGCCTAAGACACAAGGTCGGCTCACATAGGCTTATCACATTGTTTGGGCAGATGACTTTCTAGCAAGAATTTGGCTTTGGCATCAGCGATTAGGGCATTCTTCTTTTTGTTGTTGCAACTCATGTTTCCTTCCTTATTTTTGCATAATAACGTTTCTAAGTTTTAGCGTTAAACTTGTGAACTTGCTAAACAACATCGTGGGCCTTTTTCACCTAGTATTGATAAAAGTGTTGAGCGGTTTGTTCTTGTTCATACTAATGTGTGGGGCCCTTCACAAGTGGTTTCTTTATATGGTTATCAAGGGTTTGTCTGTTTTCTTGATGTTTTTCTTGGACCACCTTGGTTTATTGTTGAAAGATAAAAGTGATGTGTTCTCTGTATTCCAGATGTTTTACAAAATAATTTAGACCCAATTTAATACTATTATCAAAAGTGTCTTGACAATGGAGGTGGGTATATGTCGGATGATCTCAGTACATATTTTCATGAACATGGCAGTATCCATCAAACCACTTTTGTCAATACTCTTTAGCATAATGGTTTTGCTGAGTAGAAAAATCGATATCTTCTAGAGGTAACTCGATACTTAATGCTTGATATGCATGTTCCCAAATTTTATTGGGGGGCTGCTTTTCTCACTGTTGCATATCTCTTCGATAGGATTTCCTCTTGTGCTTTATATTTCAAAACACTTCTTGAGGCGTTGTCTTCACCTTTCTCTACTTCAAAAGGTGTCTCTATAAAGGTGTTTAGTTGTGGTTGTTATGTCCATATTCATGGTCCAACTCGGGGTGAGTTAGATCCTTATTCCCTCAAATATGCCTTTGTTGGTTATTCTCCTAAGTAGAAGGGGTATAAATGCTATCATCCCCCATTTGAAACATTTTGTCTAGATGGATGCTACCTTTTTTGAAACTTGACCATATTTCTCCTCAGCCTAAACTTCTCTTCATGGGGAGAGTCCGAGTAAGCAGATTTTTCTGGTCCATTACCTGTTCCTGCTCCTGTGCCATCCTACTAATAACTCATATGTGCCGTTTGTGGAAGAGTTGAGAGTTTACTCCAAATGCTTGAAAAATTAGACTATCCCTGATGCTACTTGTCAAACATATGATCTTGACTCAGGTAGTGCTACTTCTATCCTTGATCTGTATCCTTCACTGCCTATTGTTGATGATATGAAACTTCCTATTGCACAGCGCAAAGGTTAGGTCATGCACTCACCATCCCATATATGATTTTGTTTCCTATTAGCACTTTTCACCATCACATCATTCCTTTGTGTTCAAATTATTGGCTGTGTATATCCCTAGAAATTTAGAGGAGGCACTTAGTGATACAAAGTGGAGGGAAATGATGTAAAAAGAGATAGAAAACCCTTCACAAAAATAATACTTGGGATCTTGTTATATTGGTTAATGGGAAGAAGACAATTAGATGCAAGTGGTTGTTCACTGTCGAGCATAAGGCCAATGGTTCAATGGAACGATACAAGGCCATACTAGATGCAAAAGTTTTCACACAAACCTATGGAATTGACTATGAGGAAACATATGCTGTTTCTGTAGTAGCAAAGATGAACACAATTAGAGCCCTATTTTCTGTAGCAGCAAATCTGAATCGGAATCTGCACCAATTTGATGTGAAAGATGCATTCCTTCATGGAGATCTAGAAGAAGTATCCATAGAAGTTACTATGGACTTGAAGATTCATCCACTATGGGTAAGGTGGCAATCTGAAGAAGGCTTTGTATGGTCTAAAACAATCTTTGAGAGCATGTTTTGAGCGGTTTTTACGGGATATGCAAAGATTTGGTTACAAACCAAGTCAGGATGATCATACACTTTTTATCAAACATTCCACTCAAGGAAAGGTAACAACTTTGATTGTTTACATTGATAATATTGTAGTAATAGAAAATGATGACAACGAGATATGGAATTTAAAAAAAAAAAAAAAAAATCTCTTGCCAATGAATTTGAAATAAAAGACTTGGACAGTTTGAAGTATTTTCTAGGTATTGAGGTAGCAAGGTCAAAACATGGTGTATTCATCCCAATGAAAATGTGTTATTGATCTTCTCATGGAAACATGAATGCTCGGATGTAAAGGCATTGGATAATCTAGTGAAAGTGAATGTTAAGTTGGGAGAAAGTAGTGAGAGTCCTTGGTGGATGATGGTAGATATCAACAATTGGTTGGACCCATTCTGACATTTCATATTTTATTAGTGTGGTGAGTCAATGTAACACTCTAGTCTCATATTAGGAAGATGAGTAGCCCTGATTTATAAAGAGACTCATGGGTGTTAAGCCCCACATTGCTTACAAATATCTTAAAGTTGTATGATATACCTCCATAATTTGGAGTTTGCGATGAGTGTTCTATAGCACAAGTGAAATACGAAGGTGTACAAGAGCTAGAAGGTAAAACAAAATAGAGGGAGAGTGGAGAACAAAATTTTTTTTTGATATAGTTGACTATTTCATTAGTTTTTTATTATTTTTTATTTTTTATTAAAACAAACCATCAATAATTTTGCACTCTAGCCTGACGGTCACCCTCAAGTTGGAGGTCAAATATCTTTATGCATCTTAAATAACTACTTGTCCTAAAAGCTTAGGCTCATAGGAAGATGCAAATTTAATCATTTGGTCAATACTTTAATATTCTCCCTCACTTGTGGGCTCAAACTTCCTTTTAATAAGTGAGACTTAACATGTGGAATATTTAATTTAAATAGGGGGTGAATTGGCGAAATCAAGGTTCGAATCTAGGACCTTTGGCTTTGATACCATGTTAAATCACCACTTCTAAAAGTTTAAGCTCATAGGAAGAGGTAAATTTAATCATTTAATCAATACTTTAACAATGCATAACTCGTTTCAAATGTCAATAAAATAAGTTCACTGAAAGGCTTTATATGAATATTTAATAGTACTCAGATTCAATGTTTTATGGGAAAAGAAAAAGACGCATAATTATTTATGGTGAGCTAATGGTGAAGAGGATCACAAAAAGTGGTTCATTAGGCCTTTTTTTCTTGGTGCTTTTCAATGTAATTGTCCATCTTATTGAAGTATTGCTAATCAATTAACTTCAGTGATAAATTCAATGAAAATTTTGATATTATGTACTATGATCCGTTAAGTAATGGATAATTAAGTTAAGCTCAACCAAAGACTCCCCAAGCCTCAATCATAGGTAATCTTCCTCCTAAAGATTTATGAAGAGCTGTGATCACATTTTTATTTTTATTTTTCATGTCATTACCAGTTAAAATTTGAGGTCGAGTCTTATTTTTTTTCCCTCTTCCCATACAGCTATGCTTTGTTCAAGATGTTTGATGATTTAATACTCTTAGCCAAAGGTGGTCTTACTGCGTATCATGGATCTGCAAAGAAAGTTGAAGAATACTTTGCTGGCCTTGGGATCTCCGTACCAGAGCGTGTTAATCCTCCAGACCACATCATTGACATTTTGGAAGGTATAGTGAAACCAAGCTCGAGTGTGACTCGTGAACAGCTTCCTGTTAGATGGATGCTTCACAACGGGTACGCAGTACCCCCAGATATGCTGCAATATGTTGAAGGAATTGCTGCATCCTCAACTGGCTCAAATCCTAGTGATGGAGCTATTGAACAATCTTTTGCTGGAGATTTGTGGCAGGATGTGATGTCTACTGTTGAGCTGAAACGAGATCATATACAACATAACTTCTTAAAGTCTAAGGACTTATCCAACCGAAGAACTCCTGGTGTAGCCCGGCAATACAGATACTTCCTTGGGAGGTACAGTTAATCATTTTTTTTTTCTTCCTGTTTTAGATAAATAAGCAACCAAAACTTCCCTACTTTCAGAAACTATTAAGAGACAAATGAACCAATAAATCCTTGATTCCTATTCCACACAAGTCAACCAGCTTTGCTGTTGTCTACAGAAAGTAGTAAATTGAAAACATAGGCTAGAGGTTAACTTTCTCAGGGTTACAAGCAGCTTTCTCCTGGAAGTTGCATTTTTAATTTGTCAGTCTTATTGGCCATTCTTGAAAACTTTAGCATCACAAGGGGCAGTCTCTGATCTCTATTCAGTTACGTGAAATGCGTTTTGTTAAACACTGTGTGCATATTGAAATGACAGGGTTTTTGCTCATTTGAGCTTTCAATTTGCAACTGATCTGTTAGTTAAGCTGGTCTGTCTCAAAGATTTAACATAATTTCTGTTTTCAAAATTGAATTCATAATTTATCTGGAACAAGTTCTCCATCAACTATCAAGTTTGGTACACAAATTTCTCAGTATATGGTCAAATCTTTCAGGGTTGGTAAGCAGCGGCTACGAGAAGGTAGATTACAAGCAGCTGATTATCTGATTTTATTACTTGCTGGAGCCTCCATGGGAACTCTTGCTAAAGTGGGCGATGAAACATTTGGGTCTCTCGGCTATACTTATACCGTCATCGCTGTTTGTAAGTTCTAAAATATGAACTTGTTAGCTGTTTTATGTTTGTATTGAATTCAAGTCGCCATTGGTTTCCATGGGCAATGAGATTGAATGTTACTCGCACCCCCACCCCCCATGAATTACTTTATGCAACTGTCAGTAGAAACTACATGTAGTGGTGCTCCAGGAGAGTTAGACTTGAGAGGCTGAGACACCTGGTTTTTAATCCAGTGCCTTGGCTGACTGTTCAACTGGCACTGGTTTACTTTGCCTCTTTTAAATTTTAACCCTTTCAAATGAGAATCTATCATTACTTATGAAGATAGCAATTTTATCCTCTCCCTTACGGAGTATATATTGCTGTCGCGCAAAATTTAAATATTTACAAATTAATTAGATTATTATAAAATATATGTTTTTGTACTACATGTCCTTTCTCATGGGATAATTTTAATTGTACATTTGCAGCACTACTGTGCAAGATTTCAGCATTGAGAACATTTTCTATGGACAAATTACACTACTGGAGAGAGAGTGCATCTGGAATCAGCAGTCTGGCTCATTTCCTCTCCAAAGATGCAGTTGATCTTTCCAATATAGTTATCAAGCCTTTGGTTTATCTATCCATGTTCTATTTCTTTGGCAATCCAAGATCATCCTTTGCAGACAATTACATTGTTTTGCTTTGCCTCGTTTACTGTGTGACTGGCATAGCTTATGTATTTGCCATCTATCTAGATCCTAGTCCTGCCCAACTGGTATATATTGGAAATTACATTGATCAACTTGTTGCATATGAATATGTATTCCTTTTATCTCTTCAATTTCTTCTAAGGTAATGTATGTGCCTTCTCTTTTCTCCTTGCAGTTGTCAGTGCTTCTTCCTGTTGTATTGACTCTTATTGCATACCAGGACAAAGAAAGTATTCTTGCCAAGTATCTAGGAAATTTGTGCTATACAAAGTGGGCTTTAGAAGCTTTTATCATTGCAAATGCTGAAAGGTTCGTTGTGATCCCCCCCTTTCTTTTTTGTCGAAGTAATGGATGCATACTTACTCAGTTTTGTGCATTCATCGTAGTATATGCACAGAACGTTTGTGCAATCTGGACATTGCCACAGTTTGGCCCAATTTCGCTTAAAACCTCATTGCAACATATTATATGGAATAATGACATCATTGACTATTTTGTTTAGGATACAATGCTCAAGATTGCAATTTTAGACATATAACTGGAGGAAAAAACTGAGTGCTAAGGAGTTCTTTATCACGTGTATTATTTAGGTCCTATGCTGACTTCTTTAAGGCTGCATTTGCTTAACAAAAGAAGTTGCTCCAGGAAATTTTCCTGGTTTTGCAGAAGGAGAGACTTAATAGAAGAAACAAGTTCTGACATCCAAGATAATTTCTGATATCATGGATATTGTTTGAATGTTTATTTCATTAAAATATGGACTACAGAGTCTTGGATAATTGTTGAATGTTCATTTTATGAAATATGGACTACAGACTATCTATCTATAAAATATGTAAGTCACATTCCCAAAAAAAAAAATGCAACAGTTACTTCAAGAACAATAGCAACTCTGATATAGTAGTTTATCAGTGACTAGAGGTTTGCTTACAAAATTGTTACTGTAGATAAACCACAAGAAATCTCTAACTTGCTGCCTATTAACTAATGGAACTGTTTCTGGAGATCTTATTGGGATTTAGAGGTAAGACAAGAGAAACATAAGCCATGAAGGAAGTCGGCATGACTGCTGTGTTTGTTATGAGCCAACTAAAGTGCATGCATTTACTATAGGTCAACCGATGATTAGTCGGAGCGAAGCTTGAGTTGAGTTTAAAAAAAAAAAAAAAAGATTTTGACAAAAACTTGAGTTCACAGTAATCATTATATGAATACAGATTTCTAATTAACTGCATTACCTTGCCAATTTTGTCATTTTAACTGTTTTATCTGCTTTGTTCCTCAGGTATTCTGGGGTGTGGCTGATAACTCGATGCAATGCATTGATGGAAAGTGGCTATAATCTTCATGATTGGGCTCTTTGCCTATGCCTCCTCATTCTTACTGGTGTAGTTAGTCGTGTCCTGGCATTCTTTTGTATGGTAACCTTTCAAAACAAGTGACTTTGGACATTCTTTCTTTGTTGGTTTCCTAGTGTACAAATTATACAAGTCTAATTTTGGTACCCTTGTATCATAGAGCCTCAGAAGGGGATCCAATCACTGCAAGTGAGAAGAAAAAAAAAAAAAATGTAAAGGGTATTAACTAGTAATGTAAATCAAGTCTCATGACCCAGTTTAGGACTTGTGGTCATTTCCTTTTGTCAATTAGAATGTCTATTGTAGCTGAGTAGAGAACTGAAATGAAAGGAAGAAACACATATATTTGTTTTGATTCGTGCCTTTTGTGGTATCTATGGAGAAAAAGTAACGATATAAATTTTGAGAGCCGTGAAAAGACTTCAGAGGAGATTAAGCTTTTATTTCTCAATACATTGTATCTTTGGACAGCTTCTTTTGTTTTTTTCTGCAATAATTAGTTATCAACATTTTCTTATTTTTAGGTGATTTCTCTTGTATATTTCATGTTACGCTTTTAATGATGTTTCGATTTCTTGTAAAAGAAAATTATATATAAATGAAAGATTGAATTTCTAATTTTGAGAAAGTGACTTGAATTGATAAACATCTATGCAAAAGTGATAAGTTGAACATGAAAAGAAAGTTGATTATGTTTGTTTACATTTTGACAGACAAGTTAAGGATCTTTGTCATCATTAATATTTTATCGTCCGTAATAAGCTCCAGATTATAAGATATAAATATAGCAATTCTAATTAATTATTTCGATACTTGTAATATTTTATAGATTATCCAAAGTTTTGGGCTTTTTTTTTTTTTTTTTATTTGGATAAAGTTTACTTAACTTCTTCAAACTACAACTCCAATGACAATCTACTTCCTAAAGTATCACTTATTACAATTTACCTTCAAAACTACCACAAAATGACAATGAACCCCAGTGTTAGCAAAATGGCGAAATTACCCCTATAGAATTTTTAATAAGACAAAAATATCCTTAAATTTTTGAAAAAATAAATAAATTTTAGTATTTTTTATTTTTATTTTAGCAAGGGTAATTTTGTTATTTTGTTAAAATTGAGAGTACATTGTCATTTTTTTGGTAGTTTGGGAGGTAAATTGTCGTAATTGATAGTTTGGAGGGTAAATTATCATTGGAGTGGCAGTTTGAGGAGGTTAAATCAACTTTACCTTTATTATTTTTATTAAAAAAATAATACGATAAGGCATTTGAATTTCCTACAAATCGTATGTGCGTAACAAATTAACACGTAATAACAAAAGCAACGGAGCTCTGTTTGCAAAAATGAGACCAGCGTTTCGAAACGCTTACTTGACGGTCTCTCGCTCCTTAAACCCTAATCCAAAGTTCCCCTACACTCTCTCCTTTCTCCATACATTCCCCACCAAATCCACCTCTCAATCACCGACGTTTATCAACTCTCGGATCGGGAGAGAAACGTTTCGTTCGCTTTCTTCGACTCTCTGCTCCTACTCGATGGCGGGCGGTGAAGCCCACGCGCCCCACTCTTCTGCTTCTCTGGAGAAGCAGTTTGAGGACTTCCACGTTCAGCTCGAAGAGTCTGGAAGCCTGCGCGACCGCATTCGAGCTGTGGTGATGGAGATCGAGTCCACCACAAGGCTCATGCATGCCACTCTCCTTCTGGTTCACCAGTCTCGCCCAACTCCTGGTATATCTATAATATATCTTGGTATTTTTTGTCAATTGACGAAATGATTGTTTGTGAGAAAAAAAAAATGAGGAAAAGTAGGCCGTTTCCGGTTACTGGAACAAAGTTAAGCGTTATATTTAAAAGAAAAGAAAAAAAAGGTTTGATTGGTATTAGTTTCGGAAAGACAATCACAGACCATGAAAAATGTAAATTTGATATATATATATATATATTTTTTGTTCTATGCGTTTTGAAATAGAGCTTTTAGAGAAGCCCAAGGCTCAGATTGGTGTGCTAAAGGAGCTTTACAATCGACTTGCTGTGGTTCTCCGTGAATGTCCCGGGCAGTACTACAGGTGGGCGAGACATCTTAGGAAGCTAGTTCTGTTCTAGTTTTAATTTGGTCTTTATGGTTGGCAAGTGTTTTTATTGTTGTTTTTTTGTAAAGGTACCATGGTGATTGGAGGAGTGAGACACAGACGGTGGTTTCCTTGCTTGCTTTCATGCACTGGTTGGAAACAGGAATTCTTCTTATGCACTCTGAAGCTGAGGATAAACTTGGGCGTATGTTTTTGCTCCCTTTTTTGTTTGTTTGTTTACAATCACTACTTTAGTTTGCTAAGAAATCGACTTTTTACCTTTTATTTTTCTCTCTTTCTTTCTAGTGGGTGTTTCTATGGGTGGGAAACTCTCAATTGTGTTACTTGAGCTTTGTACTTTATTTTTCATATTTTCTAAGTATTAGAAACGGCCAAAACTGCACGAACCTTATTCCCATATGTCTCATTGGTTGACCCTAGACCACTCACATTAGTGCAATTCTATGCGGCCAAATGGTTACGGAGGGCTTTGACACATGCATTGCATTTCACCAGAATGCATGTATAGGTGTGATCTTCGAGCTTATGACTGGAAGAAGGAACTTATGATTTGGTAGCATGTTTGTTTCAGATTTATCTTTTAAATATGCCACCATCTGTTGTTTTTATGAGTAAATGTTAGTGGTGTGTTGATGTCTAGCTGCCTCTGTAGATGGATGAGAAAGAAGTGGAAACAAAATTGCTAATTCTTTCCTTTCTCACTTCCTTTACACTCTTGAGTCTTTATACTGTATTTTTGCAGTCAATGGTGATCTATTATTGTCTCTGATGTTTCCCATTTTTTATATTTATATGATGCAGTCTGCATTGCCAGTCAAATCTCTGTATATTCTAATATTATTTATTTTTCACTTATGCAGTGAACTATTTTCTAATCTTATTCAGTTTTCAATATGCAGTGAACAATTCGGAGTTTGGTCTGGATATTGAAGACTATCTTATTGGTAAGTTTGCTAGCAGTGTCAAATATATATTTGCATTGAAAGATTGCTTCTTTGAAACAAATAATTTATCACAATGATGTATATATATATATCCATCTGTATATGCCAGGAATGAGGCCTTTACATTTTTCCCCCTTTTTGCATGTGCCAAACACCACTAGCGCACACACTTTTTTAATGATTTTATCCAATACAGGTGCATATGGTATAGAAACATGATAATCAATGTCACACTACATACACACATGTTGGTTGTTGGAGCCAATAAGGCATGCTACATAATCATTTATCAAGAATCCAATGTTTTACCTCTCTTTAGTGGATGGTAGATAGTAAGTTAGATTGTATCATGTGTGTTTCTTTTTCTGATAGATACACTAATGTTGTAACTTTCTTAATTATGCAGGTATTTGTTTCATGTCCAATGAGTTGGTAAGAACTGTTCTCCACATTTCAAAAGGATAGCATCTTGCTTATACAAACTGCAAACATGTTCCTTGCATGTTTGTCATCTTGACATTAGTTATTGATTAAAATGGTAGGGAAGTTGGGAAATGTGAAAATTGTTTGTCATAGTAACAAAACGAGAAGACGTTAATGGTAGAGTATACAACCAGACCAGATCTTTTGAAAATTATAATGTGCTAAAGATGAGCAAATTGATTGGGCTGTATTGCTCATTGATTGGTTAGTTAGTGCTTTATAAACATCTCATAAAAGTAATCTATAATATGTAGAAAGGAAGGGCTTCTTAGATAGTTCATTGTGTTTTTGCAGCCAAGGTATGTTGTGAACCAAGTGACAGCAGGAGACTATGATTGCCCAAGAAAGGTGTTGAAGTTCATAACGGATCTTCATGCGGCCTTTCGAATGCTTAATCTCCGAAATGATTTTTTGCGCAAGAAATTTGATGGTAGACTCTTTGATTGGAGCTTTATCCCTACATATTCCTTTTTATTAAGGGTTAAATGCATAATTGGTACATGTGGTTTATCTCTTTATCAAGAAGGTTCATGAGTTTTAAAAAACGACAAAATTGATACTTGTTCTTTACAAATTTACCAATTGGGAAAATTGCTAAATTGGTCCCTCGGGTTTGAAGTTATGGCAAATAAGTTCCTAGGGTTTCAAAAGTGACAAATAACTTCTTGTGGTATGTTTGTGTAACAAATATTTCCCCACCCCCTGACGAAAGCTCCCTAGCCCTGCAGCTCCCCAAAGCCCCCACCAAGCAGAGAAGGGAGAGCCACCCCTCCGCCACCTTTGTATTTTTATTTTTTTGCTAGGTGTCAAGTTGAGGTGACATTTTGTACACGTGGCAACATTTTATAGCTTTTCATACACGTTGCAAAAATTCTGTTTGGTTTTAAGACGATAGATAGATGGAAGTATCAAATTGATAAAATTGTTAGTACAAGTATCAATCTGATCACTTTAAAAACTTAGGTGCCTTCTTCAGAAAGAGGTAAACCACATCTCCAAGGCTGATACTGCTTGAATGATTTTATATCTTACATATGATTTGAGGTCCTCTTGTCTGAATCTTCTCTCACCTTTCACCTGGCAGGTATGAAGTATGACCTAAAAAGAGTTGAAGAAATTCACTATGATGTTAAGATCCGAGGGTTGACAGCCCAGGGTGATTCAATTGGAGAAAAAGAAATTCAAGGGCAATCCTAGGGTACAGAAGTTATGTACTGAGTTGCCTCTGTACGTCTTGAGTATTTAACAAGTCAGTGAGTTTGCTCCTGACAGATTTAGATGGCACAAGAGGTTTCTTTGCTGCGGACTCTAAATTAAATGTTTTTTTCTGCCAAATCTGAAGATGAGAGCGCTTGTGTAAATATTGTGGTGAAGGTTTTTGTCCATTGCATTTACAACAAGCATTAGGTTTTAAGTTTTTCAATGATGTAACTTACTATGAAGAGCTTCTGTTCCTTTTGCTTTCAATGACATTCTTCAAGGGTATTGAAATTAGTAAATACAAAACACTTTTGCCCATGAATTTGGTCTCGATTCTCAAGGGGAAGTCGCAAGGTAAGAAGGTCAGAAATTGACCAACCTCATTATCCTGGATGGTAAAGTTTCTCTTTTTTATATGGAATTCATTTGTCCAAATAAATTTTGGGCTGCCCGGCATGATATATAATTTTTCTTCTTTTAGACAATAAAACCCAGCATAATGTTGTTGCGGAGATATCGAAAAAAGACTGGTTAAAACTTGAAACTAAGCATTATGGTTAGTAAGCGCTTTTATAAGCACGAGCTATAATTGAGATAATGTGATAATAAAAATCGATTTGGTCTTTTTTAGCAGCGATGATTTGAGGGTTACATTTCAGTGTCACCATCATGAGTTGTAAGGTAATTATAGAGTATTAAATTGCATTCCTCTTGGTTTATTATATAATTTTGCATAGGAACAAAGTGGCATCAAAGTTCGCTCAGGGGAATCCTTTGACATTTTAGATAGTAATTTTTCCTAATTTCATCACCATCTAAGGATTTTGCTAAGGATTTTGCTACTTGCAACGGTGTCTATTACCCTTCCTATTTTCAACAAATTTTTTAAGATACGCAAGTGGATAGACGTTATAAAAGTTAGGTACTTTCCTATTCAAGGTATAGGTGGCCAAATTCTTGAGGCATACGAGTCTACAGACTCTTTTACACCCATTTTACACCCATTTTACACTTCTTTGAACGGACAAATTTTTTTTTCAAATTAGTCTGAATGAAATATCTTTTAACTCATGTAAAATAGTGACAAGTGTATATAAACATTTAAAATGTACATTAAATTCTTAACTTCAGTAATAGCAGTTTACTAACTTAGACTAAATTTAATGTGTTTTTTTTAAATGTTTATAGACACGTGGTACTATTTTACATAGGTTGGAGGATATTTCCTCCAAACAATTTCTGTCATCTTTAAACCTCTTTCAAAAAATTCAATAAGTTTGGAGGAAATTTCTGTCCTCTTTAAACCTCTTTTAAAATTATTATTGAATTTTGAATGAATTTTTATTTAAAAATTTAATATAATAATTGTTTAAGCTACCTAAAAGAATGTGAAAATTGGTACGAGAAAGTGGGTGTGTGTAGCATGTTTGGGATAAACCAGTGCAAGCTAATAGCTTGTTTAAGATTATGTTAAGAAACTAAAAACTCTTTTTTTTTTTTTTTTTTTTTTTTTACCGTAATCCCAGAGCAGCACTGAGCCGGGAAAAATTGGTGGGTAGAGAAATATCCAAAGGAATACTGCCGCCTCTGAGACGCGCTTTGCCCCAGCCCCAATGTTTATTTATTATGTGCCCGAAACCTTATCAGCTTTGACGGTGGCAACGCCGTCTAAGAGTCCAGCGTGGACGATCCCACGAACAAACCAGGAGCCTTGAACGTTTACCACGTGTCTTAGGACAGTAGCTAGCTTACACTCACAGCGGACCCGAAACACAAATTAGGTGACGAACTGTGTGAAAAAACAATACAAGAGAGCAAAAAATAAAAACAGGATTTTGAGTTCCGTCGAATATAAAAAAGCGCACCCCCAATTTCGTGTCGCTTTTTGGCGGTTTTGAGGCTTTTCGGTTTCGAACATTCGCTCGAATTTCTCTGACATCTGTCTCTCGTCCTCTTTCTCTTGCTCACAGGTCAGATCTCTCTCACTCTCTCTTTTTCTCTAGCTTGTTTTGTTTTGGTAGATCTTGGATTTTCTTGTGGTTTAGATTTTCTGAGCTCAGATCGGAGAGATTGAGCTCGCTGGGGCCTCTTTACCGATGAATGAGGTATAGATTTTATATTATCTGTTGTATTTTCACTTTATCTTACTTTCTGTTTGCTTGCGGAGAAAACGAAGGAAAATGTGAGAAAAGGAAAAATTTTTAGTTTATAATTTCTTAAAATGGTTGTGTTTGACTTAACTCTGCCAAATAGTTCTGTACAGCTAACTTGATTGCTTTTTTTTTAAAAAAAAAAAATTAATTAATTATTTAAAAATGTGTCTGGGGTCCTAGAAAATGAATAGTATAATATTCAATAATTATTTCCTGTAGATTACTTTATTTTCTCGGCAGCCAAGCAGAGTCTTTATTTTTTATTTTATTTTTTTCGAAATATTTTCTGTGGATTTCGCTTTATTTACTATCATTTAGTTCGTTGTCTTAATCATCTCTCTACTTTATTTTTATTTATTTATTTATTTATTTTTTTAATTTGTCTGTCTATGGTCCTAGATAATGAAGAGTATAATATGTGATAATTTATTTTCTGTAGATTACTTCATTTTCTCGGCAGCCAAGCAGAGGTTTTATTTTTATTTTCCAAATATTTTCTGTGGATTTTACTTTATTTGATATCATTTAGTTCGTTGTTTTAATCATCTCTGTGTTTCTCTCTTGGCCGTAGTAGGGATCCTTACATTTTTTCCTGACATATTTAGTTCGTGGTTGCATCTGTTGTGATCAGCTCACTGGTGCAAATTAATTCTGATAGTAAATTTTCTTTTCACCCTTCATATCATCTTTTCCTAATCACAACAGATGCAATCACAGAAAAAGATGATCCATCTCCTAATCATGAGCCACTACGAGAAAATTAATATTCCACTGATGGGAGGTACTAGAAAGCTCTAAATGGTCTGCCACAAGAGTGTCCTTAAAATGGGCAATGCTAAACAAGTCCGAAAAAGATGTCTTGGGAGTTTGAGCCCTACACCAAACATCATGCCAGAAGTCAAGTGGTTGGATAGCTTGGGACTTTGAGTTTGCTCCTCAAGGTCTTAAGTTCGAAACCCATGCAACCTATTTCTTGGGGCCATCGGATTGGGGGTTCGCCCCTTGATTTAACCAAGGTGTACTTGCGGGAAATTCCTTGCCGAGGGCCTGTGCATCCCCGGGATTAGTCGGAGCATAGCTCCGGATACCCGGTGCCAATTAAAATTACTTATCAAAAAAATTTTGGAGCCATCCCCCCATCTCAAATCTAGTGTGGCTAGATAGCTCCCCCCAACCCCTCATAACATTCTTTTAGAGTCCCACCCCATCCGACCTTTGAACCTCATTAGAACACCACCCACCCCAAGCACGGCCATATTTAGAATCCACAACCACCCTCCATAAGGCCTCTCTCTCATGAACGTAGC
Source organism: Corylus avellana (assembly GCF_965113065.1). NCBI lineage: Eukaryota > Viridiplantae > Streptophyta > Magnoliopsida > Fagales > Betulaceae > Corylus > Corylus avellana. Next base: position 16,684,270 of record NC_142499.1, read on the forward strand.
GCCACAACCACTTACCCAAAAGAGCTCGGTTAAACACAAGTAAATTTTGAGCCTCCTACCCTCCTTTAGCTATTGGAGTACACACCCATACTACCCTACAAAAAATCCCGCTGCAACTTATCTTGGCGATTGGCTACACCAACTGAAAGGGGGAAAAGGTGCATGAAGTAGGTAGGCAGTACAACAATAGTTACCACTGTTTAGTGAGTATTCATTCATCTAGGAAGATAGTGAAAAAGATGCAAGTAGATGGCAATATGGGATGATTAGGAAAATATACTTGTTTATTGAGAGAGTTGAGGTGATTTTTTTTATAATCCCCATGCTTATGTTCAATTTGGACCAACCACTCGCTCAACCTGGGGGAATGTATCCTTGATTGGATGAGTTAGTGGTGTTTGGAGTTAAATCTTTAAAAATATTCCAATTGGACAAGTCAATTAACTCATTTGAAGGTGCCAAATGTTGATCAACAATAATGTAGGCTTGTAGCACAACTTGGTAAGTGTGGTGTTGTGAAAGGGAGAGAGCAGAAGTTGAGCAAGGGTTTAATCTTACCGAAGACCCAAAAACAAAATGTTCCACCCAATTCCAAAACTTGGGGAATCTCTATCATATCAAAACTTAGAAGTTCACAATGCATAAGAGGTTATCTACTTAGAAAACAGAGTGGTAGGTATGATTTATGTTTGGCTAACTATTATGACTGTATTCCTTCACAACCTTTGTAATTGTCCCTTAAACAACTCTGCAGATCAGGAAAAATGCATGCAAAGGATTGAGTATCTGAAAAATGTACTCATTATCATATGGAATGTTAGAAGAGAGAACTGAAAAATGCTTTTTCTACATTCATGAGGATCTTAAGCTTTTTCTTTCCTCCCTAATCTCCATAAATATTGTCGCATGAATGACTAGACTTTCTCAAGTCACTTGGGCCCCAAAGTTTTGGTGTTTTCTCCTCTTCCTAGACGAAGTAGAATTTCCTTCACGTTTTGGATTTTAACTGACAAAGACTTCTACTCTTACATGGATTACAAATCCTTCTCTTAGCCGACTTCATTTGCCATCTAAAGACTCAAGTTGCAGCCTTTTTAGTATATAGAGAGCGAGAGAAAAAGAACGCACAAACATGCGTGGTTTGAGAGATACAGCTGCAGCCCACAAGCTTTGTTTTTCTCACCTTTGATAGTGCGCACGGTATAGGGAATTTAGAGATTTCTCTTGTCCAAATTCACTATCTTGTAAGAGTGAGATTTAAGTGTAGTGCGGTTTTAGGTTTTGAGTGGCTCTCTCTCAGTTACTCTCTGTACTTCACATCTTTCGATAATGATTTTCTTCCTAATATCTCTGCATGTGGATGTAGGCTTGTTAAGCCAAACTACGTTAAATTTTGTTGTCTTATGTGATTGAGTTATTTTTATACAGTTCTTTTTCTACTTCTTTGGGATCATAAAATTTTTGTCTCAACAAATATATTTCTTTGAAAATTGTGGTACTTCTTTCTATTGTAAGGTTTTTCTTGTTACTCTGTATTGTTTGATGTCTTCTTGGGCATTTTCTGATGGCCAAGGTAATGATTTCCACCAATATGGCTTTTTCTTCTTAGTGGTAGGTATGACGAAGCAATTGATGTATGTTTGAATCTGCCAGATCAAGCTTAAGAGCATAAATGAAATGGATAAAGAAGCGCATTTGCATAAGAAGGTTGCCAACATGAAATGCCAGAGGGTGAGAATTCTTACTTTTGTTTTATGATTATGCTGTTTTGCACTCAACTCTATTGAATTGTTTTTAATTTTGCACTATTCTTTTTCTTCCCATATTGCAACTTGCAAGAAAGGATTTACATAGATTACTAATTTATTAGATTGCGTGGGAGTCATTATAACATCAATGGGATTAATATATGTAAGAATTATTGGATTTGGCAATTTCTTTTTTTATAGATCATGAATTATCCTTTGGCTATAATGAATTATCAAATCCCTGAAAATGTGTCTACCATCAGTTTTCCACACATAATTAGTCATATTTGGATATCATGAATCATACTATGGGTATAATGAATTTTTTTTTAATATTTTGATCATAAATCATCCTATGGCTATAATGAATTATAAAATCCCTGAAAATGTGTCTACCATCAGTTTTCCACTTAGACAATGACTTGGTTATAGTTTTTGCGATTTTGAAATGAATGTTAAAAATGAAGAAGCTCATGATGGATAAAGTACCTAGGAGAAGAATTGAGGGTGTTGATCTGGAAATTGAGGTAAGTTTAATGTTTAATCATGAAAAGATCTTCATCCAGCTCATTCTAATAAATAGCCAAAATGCTAGAAAAGCAGACGATGATTGCATCCAAGGTTATCAAACTTGGAAATATTTTAAAGCAACTGATCATTATTTGTTTATGAAACCCATAGGAAGGTTTTGTTATGCATGATTTGTAAGATCTAGTACTGTAATATTAAAGATAGCTTCAAATGATTAATTGCTGACTTGTCAAAAAAAAAAAAAAAAAAAAAGGAAAGAAAGAAAGAAAGACAAGAAGAAAAAGGATTAGAACCTGATAATGATCAGGGATTGTAGCTAGTTGTGTTTCTGTCCAAAATGCAAAACGGTGTTTCATGCAATTCAAGAGAAATAAGAGGTCAAATAAGTTGAAGGAGTGTGAGGTTTTTGAAAGAGAGTTGAAGTAATGTTTTGCAAAACTATGAAAACTAAACTAGCTACTCCTCTTATGGTAAAATGCTTACTGGTTCACTCAACTTTGTATATGGCTTTTTCTTTATCTACTTCTGGATAATCATAAAACGTTGATGATCTTCTCTCCTCTTTGTTGGATGTGGATAAAGAGGATAAAACGTGGATAAAGCATCAGCATCTGGATAATCTTCTCTTTATCTAATTCTTTTTTTTTTTTTTTTTGATAAGTAAAGTCAATGTATTAAAGGCGCAAGGGGCGCAACCCATGTACACAGGAAGTATACAAAAGAGCTCACTACACAAGCTTTAAACTGAAAAAGACGCACAAAGATCTATAAATTCCGCAAGCGTTGAAGCTTGCGAAGAATACCCCAAGACCCTCCATGAGAAAAGTGTTTGGAGCACCCTTTTCTTCAATTCTATAATTCCCATTTTACGATCCTCAAAACTCCACGCATTCCTTTCTCTCCATAAGCACCACATTACACACAAAGGGGCCATCCTCTAGAGTTGCATGACTGTCTGCTTTCCCTTTTGCCCTCTCCAACTTCCCAAACATTCCTTCAAACTCCCCGGCATCACCCACATTCCTTCAAATTCCTTCAAATTCTTTATCAGCTAGCTTAATATTATTCACTGTTAAACAAAACTTCAACATCAGTTCCCTTTTTCTAAAAAGTTCTCCACTTTGGTAAGGTAAGGAATAGGCTTGAGAATCCTGTTGAGAGGAGAGGTTTGCTGATCAATGGAAAATATACTCGAACTTCTATGTGTGCTTGATGTTGGCACAAATAAAGATTATTTGAGCATTTCATTTGCATCTCTTGCATGATGCATGTCATGATCCATATGCAGTTTGAGTGGCAATATTTTAAATATTAACTGCCTTCTTAACTTAAGTAAAAAAGAGGCAAAAAAAATGTCCCTGCGAAGTTATAATACTGTATAATCCATTTCACATAAGTTTGCTGTTCCATGACCTTTAATTTAATTCCTTTGCCACCTTTTCCGGCACTGTTCTTTGTAACATCCTTTGGTTGTGTATTTTTATAGGCAAAGAAAGATGAAACTTCTATTTCTGCTTTAGAAGATGAAGCAATTGCAGTTGAGCACTTACTTGCAGAACCAAAAAATGAGCATGTTTCAGTAGATGGTGTCTTAAGTTTTGGCGAGGAGAATCTGGGAAAATGCTTGCAAATTGAAGATTTCTCCTGTGGGTTTGATTATGGACTAACATCAAATAGTGGTAATATTTGTATCCTCTTTGCTGGTGCTTTTCTTTGGAAGTATGTGTCTGAAAGTCCTCGTGGTTAGATAAAGAGAAGAATTGAGAAGAATTTAGAAGTTTCATAGGTATTTTATAAACACCCTCTGTCTAGTCATTCGTCATCATAATAAGCAAATTTGTCGTCTGTTCTTGGGGTCATTAACATCGTTGCAGAGACTAAAATCCTCCCCCTACCCCCCAAATTGCGAACTTGTTTGTAGCTCAAGATAACCTAAGGTCGCATTTAGTATGCAGGAATGGAAGAACTATTCTATAGTTTGGTTGCGCCACTATTACTAGGAATAACATTTTCCATGGAATAGCTATTCCCCTAAAAAAGCTAAGAAATAGCTATTCCTTAGGAAAGCTTTGGGGGTGGTGCGACAACCCCTAGAGCTTTTGTTGGGGCGGCCTACCATCCCCAAGAAGGCGCTCGGCCTCCCATGGGGACAATTTGTTATTTTGTTTTTATGACCAAAAATAAATGGTTTTTTGAGGAAATGATTTTTAGAGCTAGGGTATTTTAGAAAATTTGGTTGAAATATGATTCAATTCAAATTACAAAATTTGTGTTTCCTACTATGTCACCAAATGAAAGAATAAGAATGGTCATGCCATTTCAGTTTCTTGCATTTCTAGTAATACTCATTCATATTCCTAAGGAATCATCATTCTAGTTTGATTGTATCAAACGTACCCTAAATAGTGCCCAAGTAAAACAAGAGTGAAAGAACACCCTTGCAGCGCAGCAGTCGGAATCTCCATCCCAATTGGGAACCACAAAAGTGGTTATCAATGGCTGGTTGAGCTAAACTTCTGCTTCTTGGTCACCACAGAAGCAGAACCAATCAGGACCCACAGTACCCCTAGTTATTCTAAACCTTGCAGGAGAAGGGTTCAAGTACTCATTCGGGGGTGAAGTTAAATATCACCTCAAAAAGCAACTCTAACAGCTAGGTTTTGAGAGGGCTATATCTATCTCTGAAACAGTGGAACAAAGGGAGGAATGAATTATATTATTTAGTAAAATGAGTGAAAGAAGAACAGCCATACATTACTCAAAAAGAAGATGTTGGAGATGAGTTTGCTTTAGAATATTCAGCTTTTCCCCATAAAGTATGGGACATATTTTATTGGGAATGGGACATAGTTTATTGGGAATGATTGTCTGCATATACATGTACTTAGTCTCAAGAGCCATGCATCTGGCGTTGAGTTTCTTCTTTGACACAATGATTTTTGCTTTCTTGGTGTGTGGTTTCCCCATCTTGTATATCGTTCTAATACTGGTGAATGTTTTTATTTATCACAAGGTGGATTGGATTCTAATACTACTCAGGAGGGAGAAGAAGAATTACAACTCGATGTATGTATCTCTTTTGGTGTATATTTATTTACACATCAGGCCAAAGTTATTATTCCGTACAATCTTCTCTTTGGCTTGTGTATGCTTCCATGCACATGGTTGTGTCCCCCTTTTATTATTTATCAGAAGAATACATCCGTACCTTTGCAAAAGTTAGTTTATTACCTATGACCTGTTATTATTACTTTGGCTTCCTGTGTGAGTTTGACTTTTCAGCCCCTTTTGAGAGCTATGCATTCCCTGGTGTGGTACTGAGCATTATTAAATAAATTTGTTTATGCAATTGATCTCTGATGGATTACTGTCTTAGTAGGTTCTTGATGGATTGCTGGATGAAGTTGAAGAAGTGGATGATCTGGAGGCAACAAATGGTCTCTCCAATGCATGTGAAGATTTTCTTCTGGGTAAACTTTTAGAATGTCTTCTGTGCTTACCAGCTATTATAATTTGATTAGTTGATAATCAATGTAATGATTCTAGCCTTTTCTCTCTAAGTACAGATATGGAATTTGCTGAAAAAGCATTCAAATTGGACTATGGTCCTAGTGAAGGATCATATTTGGGGAACTCAAGTTCAGAGAGTCAGTCTTCAGGATTAAGTGGAAGTAGTAATGGTGCTGTAGGGATATCAGAATCATCAGCAGCTACTATTCCAGGATCTGAGTGCAAGAATGATGCTCTTGACAAGACAGTAACTTGTCAGTTACATGGTGGCTTGAGGAGCAAATGTGGGTGTCAAACACCAGCTGAAGACAGTATCCACACTGCTTCACTAGAATTTGGAAAATTTGATGACTTGGATAATGACGAAAACCCTTTAATATATGGTATATTGTCTACTGGGAGTGGAAAGCGATCTTTAGAAGCAAGCAGGATTGGTGCACTTCTTAGAGAGAAGAGATCGCGGAAGCCTACTCGGAGGTACATCGAAGAAGTTTCAGATAAAAAGTCAAAGTCTTTGAAGGGAAGAGAGAACTATTCTGCTGCTGCTAAAAGGGATACAATTATGAAGGTCAGATCTCGCAATGAACATAATATGAGACGGGAAGCATTAACAGTGGTTCCTGAGGAGAAACCTTTACGTGAAACTATTCAGTCATTGTCTCAATTTCGAGTGCGGAGGGGACGGCCAAAGAAACAGGCACCAATTTTGGTAGGGGAACTTGTTAACCCTCTGCATCTCTTTCAGTTATTAAGAAGTTTTGTAAATATTCTCTCTTCCCCTTTGCCCCCCTTTGTGTTCGCGCGCATGAACTTGTGCACATGCAGGCATGTTTCCATCATTTATCAGCTTGGTAAAACTTCAATAGAATTACAATAATGGTCTTTGCAGCATATTGTAGAAATGATAAAACGATCTACTGTCAGTTGCAGATTGCTGGCCATACTTCTATCAAGATGTTGGCAGATAGTGGGCACAGGGCTATAGTTTTAATTAGTCCCTTGTACTTGCTGATTGCAATATTGAATCACCCTTTACTGAAATGAGAGCTTGGGGTCATTGTAAATATTTAATATTTTCAGTAGGGGATGTGGAGTTGCGTTTCAGAGGGATCTGCATTTCTGACATTTGTCGTCAGGCATATTCATGCCTGGCATCATATCCTTCAATATTCTATTACTCATAGACTGTTTTTTTAATTCTTTTGTCATACTATGCTCTGATGAAATCATCCTTTGTTTATTAAAAAAGGATAGCTGTCTTAAATTTTTCAGAAGGAAAAGTGATATAGATGATAAGAATACCTAATGGTAGACTAGTTTTTGGTCCTTTGCAGCCCTTTCGTTGTACTATTGTTTTGCTTGTGATGCTAAAATTTGTGCTTCATATAGTGTAGTAGTTTCAGAATATCAAATATCAAAGCGAATATGTCATTTTGTACAGGGACTTGAATCCGACAAGGAACCTCTCTCATCCGAATCTGAAGATGACCGGGTGACCAAAAAAAGATCTAAAAAGCATGATCGGAGGAAGCATCAGAGGATGTGGACTCCTTCCGAAGTGATAAAGTTGGTTGATGGTATTTCTGAATATGGAGTTGGCCGCTGGACTGATATCAAAAGGCTCTTGTTTTCAACATCTGCTTATCGCACGCCTATTGATCTCAGGGTACTTTTTAATGCTCTTTCCGATTAAGCAGTTGTATTTAAACTTGAAATTTTGCTTACTGTCTGCACAATACAGGACAAATGGCGAAATCTTTTAAGAGCTAGTGGTGCAGAAAAACCAAGCAAGAAAGGGGTTAGCTTTCTTATTTCCTTTTGTTTGCATAGATGGCGTTCTTTTCCTTCATTTAGCTTGTTATGATATTTTATAACTGTTCCCGTGTTTCAAATGTCGTCGGTGGCGATAAGTTGCAAATGTCATCTGAACTTGTTTTGTTACCAATTATTAATTGTGTGGTTAATACAGGTTGAGCAAAAGCAGGAGCATACCTTGCGTCCCTTACCTAACTCCTTGCTACGCCGAGTCCGTGAACTAGCCAAAATCCATCCGTATCCGAGGGTGCGCATCTCAAAGAAGTCACAAGTTGCCCCTGCAATCCTTCCTAGCGCAAGTAAAGGTGGTGCTCTATCTAGTCTTGGCGGAAGAAGTGTGCGAAGGAAGAACTTTACCTGAAGCACCATTTCTGTCTGCAGTACATTAATAGTCAGGAATTTACATTAATTTTTAGTTGTAAAAACCCGCCTTTTTATTTACAGTCTTCTTGTAAGCGATGCACTGCACATAAAACATCTAAATTTTCGGATTTTCTTAAAACTCTGGTTAGAGAATGTGATGCATGTTGCATAATTATGTCCAAAATTTCATATTGCTACTGGGGAAGATCTACCTGATGTTTAAACAAGAGTAGTTAGTCCTTGACTATTTTGGCATTTCTAATTTTTGTTTAAAGAAAAAAGAGAAAAAAAAAAGCGTCTTTTTCAGGTAATTCAAAAACCTGGCTGTGCGTTGCAGCCCCTGGTTTAAAGGGTTTGATCATGCCAAAAAAGATCAGAATTATTGTTGCCGATGATGAATCCATCCAGTGTTAGTTGACGATGTCTCTTAAGCATGTGAGGAATATGCCCATTTATATGCAAGAAGCATTCTCATATGCTCTTTTGTTTTTTTTTTAGTAACATTAATACAAAAACATACTTTTAGAAATTAGGTTGGAGGAAATTTTTTGGACCTGGTTTGGTTGATTCGTTTCTTTGGGTAGATCTGATTTATAAGCTGTGTGGAGAAAATGCTTTTTATATTCTATATATGGCCAAAAAAAAAAGTTGGTTTGATAAAAAAAATTTAAATAGTGCATTTTGGTTTTTGTTTATGATGTGACACAAAACAAAAATTAGTGACCGTTTGAAATTTTTTGTTAATACTTTTACTGCTAGAAGCAAAAAATTGTCGTCATCTTTGATGTAATTGCTTGTTGGCATGATCTTTTTTTCCTTTTATGTGTTTGTGAGTAGAGTAATTCTATTCATCATCTCTCATCCCTCGAAGCCTATATGGCGTGGTTCTTGAAAACTAATATTCATGCACTAAAATGCTATAGAGGACTACTACTCTAGGAATCCAAATTTACAGCACTACAAATAAACTTTATGACCAAATTTGAGGTGAAGACTCGTGAAGGGTTCAGGGACTGACAGAGAGACAAGATTCACTAACAATTTTCCGAGAACCCAAACAAAAACAAGATTATCACAAAACTAACTTGCAAGCTAGCTGCTATAAGCGAACAACCTTAATTGCCAACAGGCACCATACATTTTGATACATCATGCATATACCTACTATTCACACCATACATACATACATATATACATATATTTATGTATATATATAATATGCTGCATGCCCAAATCCTATAATATTTAATCACTTCCACCATTTCCATTTCCTCCTTGAGAAGCCCCACCCTGGTCATTGTAGTACTGTCGAGGTATGTTATGGTGGTTCTCGATGTTGCTATCAGTGTACTCATCTTTGCTCTCTGCCACTGCTTTTCCTTTCCCTTTCCCGACATGGAAGCCCTGCTCCTGTCTGAATGTTCCACCCGACATACCTCTCATCGGCACTGCCAAGCAAGAAGATGTCACAAACAGAACCAAGAACACCACTGCCAAAAGCTTCATTTTGGCTCTGTTTTGTGCACACCTAATCAATTGTTTTGACACTTTATATAGGGTGAAAGTTGGTGTTAAAAATGAAATAATGGGATCTCCACCAAAAATAAGACAAGACATAATTGTTATTTGTTTAAGGAATGATATGTTTCTAATGATGGTTGAGAGAAATTTGGGTGTCGGCAGTAGCAGCCTTAACAGGGAAGTTCCACTTTTTGAGTGGGAGTAAATGGCATTGGCAATTGGCAAAGTCAATGGTGTATAATGGGTACCCTGTCTGAGTTGCTTTGTAGTGTAGCCCATTACCTGTAGAAGAGATATTATTCAGGGTAGCTACGATTATGAGCTTTTTTAATTTTTGGGTTTGCAAACTCCTCAGGGCCGGCCATCTGTCCATCCTGGAATTGGAGATTGAGAAAGGAAGATATTCAAGATATTTCATGTGAAAGATGATGAAAAAGATGTGCCTAAATCCTTGTTTGGGGTAAATAGATTGGTGCAGCCATTAATGGAAAGATACGTGTCCACACAGTTGGGATATCTAATATCTTTCTCTTTGAAAGGGAAGGTTGGTGTTCACTTGGATATGCTTAGGAAGCTTCTGGACAATTGTAATCCTGAATGCACCCGTAGGCAAACAGGATAGTCTTCTTTCACCCTTTTAATTTACCTTCCAAATCTTCAACCTCGTATTATGTTAGAAAATAAATATGCAGGAAATTCGGAAATAAAGAAAGCAAAGCAGAAAATCTATATGGAAAATTGCTCAACTCTGATGATAGTAAGGTGAATATGAATTTATCTCTTATACAATAAGTTTCGCAAAGGGAATATGGCAATTTTATCCTTAAATAAGCCCGTGACCAATCACGGGATGACACCGTTAGCATGTGTGATGTGTCTAATAAGGGAAAGACAACTCATTATAAAGCACAAAAATTCTTATGGCTTTTCAACGTAGGACAAAATGTAACGCATAAATGGAAGGAAAGTTGAAAATTTTAAATTTGGAAAAAAACTTTAATTTTCATGCAATAATTTCAACATATTCATCTTATGGTAATTTGCACTGTAGTTCCTACCATGAACATACTATGCCTACCACATAGTATATAATGAGAATAACTATTATAAAGTCTTAGCGCAAATCAGAACCTCCATGCCTTCCAATTTGGGCTTGACAAATCAGAGTAGAACACCTTAAGCAAAATAAACAAAAACACTATATTTTTATATTCATATTCCTCGTAAGGGTTAAAAGTAAACAAATCTATTTCTTACTTTTCTTATTCATCTATCTGAACCTGCCACCAGCTGCCGCCGCTGTTGGACACTACGGCCTCCCCCCCCCCCCCCCCCCCAACACTCATCCACACTAGTAATCTCTCTCTCTCTCTCTCCCCCCGAGCCAAATCCAAATTTCTCTCTCATTTTTTTTCAGGCATCCCATCAAAAGACCGAATGAGCCAATTCCATACTTCCAGCCTTAGAAAGCCCCGCAACGTACAACAGAATTCCACGACACAATGTTCCTCTCAGGCATCAAATCAAACAATCCAATAGCAGATTCTATATCCCCGTGAGCTAAGAACGCACCAATCATTGAATTCCATGAAACAACATCTCTCTCAGGCATTTCCTCAAACACCCGACGAGCCAAATCCAAATTCCGACCACATTTTTTCTCTGCTTTTTGTGTTTATCTTTTGGTGCTTAAGGGCACCATCTTTGTTGCGGCACCAAAAGATTTTTTTTTTTTTTTTTTTTGCAATATGCTTTGCTCTCGGTGAGAGAGAGATTACCAGCGTGGAGGAGCATTGTGGGTGGCAACATGGCTGTCCAGCGTAGTCTGGGCTGAACGGCGGAAGTGGTGGCGGCAGGTTTGGATAGATGAATAAGAAAAGTAGGAAATAGGTTTTTTACTTTTAACCCTTATGAGGAATAGGAATATAAAAATTTAGTGTTTTTGTTTATTTTGCTTAAAGTGTTCCATGTTGATTTGTTAAGCCCTCATTAGATGTAACAAAGATCTTAGTTTGTGCCGAGACTTTATAAAAATTATTCTCTTATATACTACATATATACTACATACATTATATCGGCCAACATCATTATATATATATTGTTCTAGATTTTGTCCCGCATTCAGTCTCCGTTCCGGTCATGTTGCTAATCGATAGCATTGATAAAGCCGTATCGGTAGCGAAGCCACTTGAGACTCCCAATATGAATTGTCTTACTCTGTCACTTAGCCGCATAAAAGAGTGACCAACAAAATGATCAAAATACACAACATAGGCATCACACACACTCACATAGCAATGGAGTTTCACCAATTGCTTAGAGGATGAGTGTTACGTTGGAAAAATTGGGATAACATTATGAAGGCAAAAATAAAATAATGACTTCAATGCTCAATTACAACAACGATATCTTTAGAATATATTTTTAGGGTTAACTTCACAAACTTACCTCTGAACTATCACACTTTTTAAGAAGACCCTTTCAAAGTTCAAAAACTCACAATTTCACTATTCGAACTTCTAATATAATGCAATCTACCTCTCTCCATTAGAACTTGGCACTAAATCCTAATGGAGGATATGAAAAATATCAAAATACCCTCAACTTTTCGTTTTGTTTTTTTAATTTTCAATGTGAAATTAAGGGTTAAATTTAGAATTTTATAAAAGTTTTCAGGGGTATAAAGGTCATTTCATCAATTTTAACATCTATTTGACGCCATATCCTAACATAGGAGGTAGATTGCATTAAATTAAAAGTTCGAGGAGTAAAATTGAGAGTTTTTAAACTTTGAAAGATGTTTTCCCAAAACGCGTAAAAATTTAGAGTGTATTTATAAAGTTTCCTCATATTTTTATATCTATTTAACAGAATTGTTCCCACGATATAATAAAGCCCTATAGTCACTCTAGAAGTAGCACTACTTTGTAGAGTGAACCAATGATCCAAAATCATTTGATCCAAAATCGTAACCACCAACCAACTTAGTGGACACGTTAAATAGCACATATTAATAATCCCTTTCAACAACTAGAAAACCTTTGAAGTTGAAAATCATTGCAAAGCAGAGTTGTAATAGAAGTTTCACCTCAAAGTAAGTGGTAATTCTACAAAATGTCAAATTAGCTCATGAAACGTGAAATCCAGTCATACCAACCCCACAATGAGCACCCACTTTCACGATCCCAACTATCAAAGACGAACCAGAAAATTTTATGGGAGGAGGTCAGCCAATTTTATTTTATTTATTTTTTTTTTATGAACTAAAGACTACTGTAAGGGCCAAAAAAAAGTGTGCATTTGAAAGTAAAGGCCAAAAAAAATTAAGAATAGGTCCAAAATTTTTTATTGGATAGAGTCAAAAAATTTAAAAATATGGCAAAATTTTTTTTTAGGGGGCCAAATGACTAAAATTAAAACTTTACCTTTTTTTTTTTTTTTTTTTTTTTTACTTATAAATTATTTTTGTCCTTATTTTGGAGTGGGGGCATGACCTACCTTGTCCCACCTCCCTCCGTCACTGCCGAGTCTTCAATCAAAAACTCGTTTCAAACCCAACCAAGCTGTGCATAAATAGTTTAGCCCAAGCCCAAGAGGTAGGCTGAAGCACAAGTCAACCAATGTAGTAGGGCCTGGACCTTAAACAAGCCCAGGATTTAACTTATCTACAGCAATTTCCACATGTGAGTTACTACGTCTTAATGAGCATAAGAATAAGAAACAATTTTGGAGAAATGTAAAATTAATCCATGTAGTTTACTTGCCTTGCAATCAGGAGCGGAATCAAGATTTATATATATATATATATATATATACAAAACTTAAGCTAGTAGAAACATGGATCCTCAACTCTTATGACTCTAATACCAATGAGGGGATGATAATTAATTGAAATTAATTGAAAATAAAGCAGTAGAACCATCCATGTAGATAGTAATTGCAAGTAAAATAAGCATGATGTAAGAATTTCCAAAGTAAGCGCGAAATTGGAGTACATAAAAGAGAAATGGAAAAGATTGATAATGAAAAGATTTCAAACGAACTGATTAATAAGAGTATTTACAGATTCAAATGTAGTTTAAAAGTAGCAAAAGTACACAAGAGCAGAACATATTACAAATAGTAGGCAGGATAGTTGCAGAATGAGTTCAGTGTTTAGGCTGAAAGCTTCTGCCCTACAATGAGGAGGATTCGTCATTTTTATAGACAAAATCCAATAGGTAAATAAAAATTACATTAAGAAAGTTAACTATATATCATAATAAAAACACATTAGAACAGAAAACATAACATATTAACAAGCAAAGCTCCCCTTTTAAGAATTCCAGAAATGATGGCCTCAAAGATTGCTAAAAGTTTAAGACCTAACTTGCACAGGTTTTCATTCGTCAATTGTGGGGTTCTTAGACATTTTGCAAGAGAAAAAATAAAATAGCAAGATAGATGGTGCCCAACAGCCCAAGCACTATCAATAATTGTCACACACGCAAACAACAAGATGGATGATAAGTTCTTGGGCATCATTGATAGAGTTGGGAGGCTTGTCCCTTTCGGTCACTGTTGACATCATGCTATAGACTATAATATGCAGAGAGTCAGAGAGGTGCAGTGTGCAGAGCTCAAGGCTCAACATGAGTAAAGAAACTAGGTTTAGAGTTTTGGTTAAAGTAATCTGTGGAAACAAATTAAATTGGGGTATTTTTCGGTTTTTCAAGATGAAAGAAGGTCAAAAGTAAAAGCAAAATTTAAGGGAGGACAGAAATAATATTTTGGGTGGATAAAAATAATATTTTTGAAAAATAAAGTCATAAAATTATATATTTTAAGGAAAATTTCAAAACTTTTGGGGGGACGAATCCACCCACACACGTGGGTCCGCCCTGGCCTGCTGCTTGTGGTATCAAAATGAACTTAGAAGTGCTTAAGGTATGCCAAAAAAAAAATTACTTCTTATAATCAAATTTTGTCCATTGACTTAACAGATTCCGATAAATAAAATTATGACAAGTGTTCTATTTAAGTGAGTGTCACACTAACCGAATATGTTAAATCAGTTGACAGAATTTGATTATAAAGAGTTTTTTATTTTTTTTAATTTTTTTTAACTTAGGAAGATATGAGTTCATTTTGATACCACATTGAGCTAATTGTAAATTAAGTAAATCACAATGACTAATTTTACATTTTCTCCCATGTTTTTTGTTTTTCTATGTAATACCTAGAAAATTGGGTAAGCCAAGAAATGACACTAACAAAGGTGAATAGTAGAGAATGGTTCAAGATGTGAGACCCACAAAGATACAATCTATATGAACAATTGCTGACTAGAAGAGGATCCATAATGCTTAAGAACTCTTTCATCTCCCGCCCAAGCTCCTTGGTGGATTTCACTGTTGGTAGTGTCATTTATTCCCTTACCCAATAATAATAATAATAATAATTCCATACATACCTCAGCTTTAGGGCTCAACCGAAAACTAGACCATCCCCAGCTAGCTAAGCTTCACTGTTAAAAAAAAAAAAAAAGAAAGAAAGAAAGAAAGAAGGAAAAAAAATGAAGCACGCACAATATTGCTTCCTCTCAGGAAGCATGGGAAGCATTAACATAGGAGGTTGTGGGTGTGGTGGTTGGGGAAAATGCGTGTAATGTGGCAGAGGGCGCCAGCTAATATATATATGTATATATATAAAAGATTAAGATTAAGATTGCTGAAGGCGTGCACATGCGGTAGAAGCAGGAGGGAGTCTAATCAAAATGATTGGGCAGAGAAAGAGAATGGCCTGCGTGCTGCCTGCTGCCTGCTTTGAGGTGTCACCAACTATCTGTTTCCCTCTGCCTCACTGGCCCGACCTCATGTGCTCTCTCCCACAAACGCGTCAATGGCTTCCAAAATAGTGTCGGCGCACGCATATATAGGCTACGCTCTTCAACTTAATTTGCTAAAAGGGTTGATACAAAATGGCAATGGAGAGTGTTTGATGAAAATCTTTTACTCGTATCAAAATCGAGAAATGATACAAAATCAAAAGAGTTCTCTCAATTATATCATGATCGATCAGACTAATGCACTTAGATGATACAAAATTCAAGGAGTTCAATCCATCAATCTTTTGATCATATTACGTACACTACAAAAATTTCCACATTTAATGACATTTAAGTAATGACGTTTTTAGAAAGTGTCACTAAAATGAGACTTTTTAACTGTTTATACGTTAGAAAGAAAATTAATTTGATTTTTTTGTTTGTTTTATATATATATATATATAGATATATATATATTGGTAAAAATTAATTTTTTTTATAATTTTTTAAAGGGTAGCAACGTTTGAATACTGAAAGCATCACCTAGAAGGTGATATTGTACTATTCACACGTCACCTATGAATAGTGAAAACGGCACCTTTTAGAATGTGATGTGAACTGTTCACACGTCACCTTCTAATTAAAATGTGCCGTTTTGCAGAAAATGTAGCCATTAATGCCGTTTTTTAGGCCAAAAACGTCATTAAATTGGAGAATTTTTGTAGTGGTATAAAACACACGTTACGTTTTTGGAGTTTAGCTAAATCCTATTGCATGTTTTCTGAAAGATGAGTGGCTGATCAACCATTGTTGTCAGTGAACACAGAATGATGAGCAATTGAGGAATCCTTCAACCAACTGAATACAGCACAGATATTCGAGGTTGTCTTCAGGGGATGAATCCATGCGCTGGCTTCCAATCATCTCTGACCACAATCAACCCATCACAAAATCTAACCCTTTTCGACGCTGCACTTTCTCAAATATCTCACAAAAATTATTTCTTCTATTCACTCATTCAACGACACTGTGTTTTAACTCTATCTCCACTCTATCGTTTTCTCTAACGAAGAAAAGATCTATAGCTGAGAGACCTATCCCAACCTCAACAACCCTTTTACACTTAAGAAAAGATAAGTAACCTATTTGAAGAGAGAATCAACAAGATTAATTGGAAAACCTTATATAAGGTTCTGACCGTTTGTTTTCTGTTGGAAAACATAAACAAACGGTCAGAACCTTATAGAACCTTATATAAGGTTCTGACATTTTTAAGGAAAATTGATTATTTTTCGATGTTTGGTTATATATGCCTGAAAAAGAACTGTAAAGCATTTCAAGTGTTTGGTTGGAACTTGAAAATGCTCTAAAAACCAATAATTCTAAAAATCCCTCTTGTATAACTCCAAAAATGAGGTGACTTTTAAAATTACTGTTTGATTGAAATTCAATAATAATCAAAATTATAACATTACTCTCTAAGAACACCACCATAATCAACATCCACAACAGAAAAAATCGCCACACAAACATTAAATTCAAAAGCTCATCACACCAATCAAAACTAAAAGAAGGAAGACATTGAATTCTCCAATTGTCGTCCAATACTGGCCCAAATCTACTTTGCAAAACTCACCTTCTTTGAGCATTGAAGGTGACAAAAGAAAATGAACATGAGTAGATTTGGAACAGTGTGAGTGCACCTCGTGGTTGGCCAACGATAACACCGACTTCAGCGACTACCTGAGCATTAGGCATGGTGAAAAATCTTCCTTAACAAGTCGTTGAATTTCTGGATTGCGTGCTCAATGCTATCATACAACAAATCGGAGGACCCTGGATCAGATCAATGGTCGTGATCCTCAGAGGAGAGGAAGGCGTAGGAGGTGATAAGAGTGATGACGAGCATGACCAAGATGGTAGCAATGTATTATTCTCGAACTCCATGATAGGACCATGATAGGAGAATCATGGTCCAAATCTACTTTGCAAAACTCACCTTCTTTGAGCATAGAAGGTGACAAAAGAAAATGAACCGAAGTAGATTTGGAATAATGTGAGTGCACCTCATGGTTGGTCGACGATAACACCGACTTCAGTGACTGCCTGAGCATTAGGCATGGTGAAAAATCTTCCTTAACAAGTCGTTGAATTTCTGGATTGCGTGCTCAATGCTATCATACAATAAATCGGAGGACCCTGGATCAGATCAATGGTCGTGATCCTCAGAGGAGAGGAAGGCGTAGGAGGTGATAAGAGTGATGACGAGCATGACCAAGATGGTAGCGATGTATTATTCTCAAACTTCATGATAGGACCATGATAGGAGAATCATGTTGGATACAAATAGACTTCTACTCTAGGTAGGTTAGCTAGGTGATAGTCTTTAACAATTCAATTGTAACTAAGTGATAGTCTTCAAGTATGACTCAGTGATATTCTTAAATTGTAACTTAGTGATAGTCTTAAAGTGTGATTATTATTCTCAAACTCCATGATACTAACACGATGGAGCCACAAGAGAGCGAAGTGATGGAGCGCAAAGATGGATGGGTTCACTTGAGTGGTGGAAAATCGGAGGCGGCGTAGGACGAGGCAAAGCGGTGAGGAAGAACGAAGTTGAGAGAACATCGGATTCTAAAGAATAGTCAAATCATAGCTTCATTTTCCTTCTTAAGTGGCATACAATGAGGGAGAGGGGGCGGGGCGGAAAATGTTTTACCAAAACGAAAAGTAAAAAACATTTTACGCTTCATTAGTGATGCAGCCCGACATGGTGGGTTGCAGCGAAAAACAACAATAAAATAATGGATAAACAATTTCAGATTTAGATTCTATCAAAGACCTAAGAATTCTTTTAAAAACAATAGAGTCTATCTAAAGTTTAAAGGAAAAAAGAAGAATAAACTCAAGTCTAAGTTTTCTCATTAATAAAACTCAATAATAAACATAAACTGGCTTTTCTAGAGGCTATAAGCATGTATTTATAGACCTCCAAAACCCAAAACCTAATGAAATATGAAATAAAGACTCTCAAAACCCTAAACCTAATAGAACATGAAATAAAGTTAGCTAAGCCAAACAAAGCTACGCGTCCGGACAAGACAAGTAGCCGTCCAGATGGGGACTGAACTAAAATCATAAAATGCAAGAAAAATAACATAACGTCTGGACGGGGCTGGGAACAGGACACTCTGACTGCTCTTTGCCCAATCTGCATCATCCTTCCCAGGTTGGAGAGAATTCGTCTTCGAATTTGGCCGATTCTTTCCACGGTCCTTCGGATCTCCAGTCAACTCATTCCACTCACTGTTCCTCAAGATCAAGACAAGACAACACCCCACAATAAATGCGACGCTCTTCATCGTCGACATACCTCAATGTTTGTCGTGAAAGCCTCACACACCACTTTACCGTGTAGACTTGTCATGCTTCTCTCATGCTCGCCATTCCCATAAGCCATGAGAATTTCCAAAGAACTCACAAAGACCCATTCACTCTTTGATAGAAAAGTCGTCTCTGCCCCATAGATCTCATCAATACTTTGATTAAAAGTTTTTGACAAGATAACATCTACTCCAAGGAAATCAATTTCCAAATCAAAGACTTCTCTTTTAGGGCTTTCATCAAGCACTTGGTGTATAGAACTCACCCCTTCGTTAGGATAGGTGTCATAGATTGGTGGAGAGGCCCAATCTACCGAGCAATCTTCTTCAATAAATACATCTTCCTCCTCCACAACCGATTGACTCCTAATCTCCGCAGCCTCTCTAGGAACCTTCTTTTTGTCAATTTTTTTATTTTTATTTTTTGTCATAAGGAACTCTTTGAGTTACAAGCAACCTTGGAATTCCGGTAGATCGAGTTTGAACATGTTCACCCGCCGATTGGCATGACCTTGCACAAGGTGCTGACGTCATTGCATTCAGAGCTCCGCAAATTGGTTTCCGGATCCATTCCCATTTTGACCACACATGTTGGATATTTGAGTAGTGAGGTCTTCAATTTGATCTTTCATAGCCCTGAATCGATCCTCCATGTGTTGCCAACGTTCAGTGATAGATTTGCCTTCCGCCTCTGCGTACCGCTGTCTTGGTTGGCAACGACAACCGTTTGGCCCACCACTCATGTGCCGCAAATGAATCGTTGGTTGCTTATTACATGCTGTCTCCGTACATACGTGCACCTCGTTCATATCTACACAACGGTTGCTC
This sequence comes from Corylus avellana, assembly GCF_965113065.1. Taxonomy (NCBI): domain Eukaryota; kingdom Viridiplantae; phylum Streptophyta; class Magnoliopsida; order Fagales; family Betulaceae; genus Corylus; species Corylus avellana. The sequence continues at coordinate 16,703,778 of NC_142499.1, forward strand.
CTCCCCATTCATGAAAAGTAATTGAGTTCTGATACCAACTGATGCAGCCCGACTTGGTGGGTTGCAGCGAAGAACAACAATAAAAGAACAGACAAACAATTCTAGATCTGGAATCAAAGACCTAAGAATTCTTCTAAAAACAATAGAGTCTATTCTTTTAAAAACAATAGAGTCTATCTAAAGTTTAAAGGAAAAAAGAGGAATAAACTCAACTCTGAGTATTCTCATTAATAAAACTCAATAATAAACATAAACTGACTTTTCTGGAGGCTATAAGCATGTATTTATAGACCCCCAAAACCCTAAACCTATTAAAGTATGAAATAAAGACTCCTAAAACCATAAACCTAATAAAACATGAAATAAAGTTGGCTAAGCCAAACAAAGCTACGCGTCCGGATGGGACTCGTAGCCGTTCGGACGGGGGCTGAACTGAAATCATAAAATGCGAGAAAAATAACATAACGTCTGGACGGGGTTTGAACGGGGCTGCGAACATGACGCTCTGACTGCTCTCTGTTTGACGTCCAATCTGCATCAATTAGTCGAGCTTTTGTTATTCGATCGAAAATGTTTTCGATTTAATCAAAAAATTTCAAGCTTCCCAAATACTTAAAATGTTATAATATTTTATATTATTCTTTAGGGTTTATTCCCTACCTTAATTAGTCTAGGGTTTCTTGCTTATTACTCATAGCCTCTCTATAAATAGAGGCTCTGTAGTACTACTCAATACAATGTAGTCCTTATATGCTTCCGCTTTCTGTCTTCTCTCTCCTTCTTATGTTCTCCAATATATTTATCACACAAAAAAAAAAAAAAAAAAAACTTCATTTGGTTGGTAGGGATAAAGGAGGAAAAAGAATATATATATATATATATATATATATATATATATATTGGAATGTCGCAAGAAACGAGAGAGGAAGGTTTCTTATCTAATATTCAAAAAATGTGGAGTTCCACTCTCTTTCTCTGCAAAATCAAAAGACGGTTTCTTTCCACCCATCTCCTGCATGCATATATGCTCAGAGTACAGAGATACGCGAAACTGATGGCGAATCAATTTGGATGCATGAAAACGGTAATAACGTCTAGTAAGACTGCCTAAAGATTCGTCCTGTACGGATGTATAGTACTGACTGTACACCGATTAATTTTAGCTCCTACAAAACTCTATACATTAATTCAACATGAAGTCATCACAATTATTTATTAGGATATATACGAATATCTTTGCCACAGAAAGCTGCATAATTATATATCTATAAACAGCATCATTCACTGAATATATATGATCTCCAGCCGCACTACTGCACTAGCTACTTGCGTCACATAATCAAATGGCAAATTGGCTGATTGAGATACTCCACTCAAATATTGACGTGTTAATCCCTATTTGCATATCGACTTCCGATCATGATGATCATGCGCATGCCCAAGTATTGATATAAGATTGTATCAATCAATTTTAATATTACCTATTTAATTAAACGGGTTCGACCTTTTAATCTTAATTCTGTAATTTTATACTGAATTTTCATCACATTTACGAATTGTGTCAAAAATTATCAATTCTAAAAAAACGCATGAATATAACTACATATGTCAAGAGAAATGCTAAGCATTATTCTCTTAACCATCTCCTAACCATCTTTTTTTCAAATTTAATCTAAACTTGATAATTTCAGATTTCGTATTCATAATAAATATAAGATTAGATAAATCAACTCTAAACACCACAGTCACACATGCAAGAAGGAAAATAGTCGAAGTCTCTCAATCACTCTACAGAGAAAGCGATATATTTTACAATATCCATGACGATGAATTAGAAATCAGTGGGATCGCACTGTGCCCAAGAAACTCATCCCATCCCTCCTCATATCTTATCTTTTTTTCCAACCCTAACTTGTGGGGCCTTAACTTTGAGAACTTCGAAAGATCACCGATCAGCCACAATCCTCACTCGAAGAGAGAGAAAGCCATGGAACTCTGCTTCCAATGGTATTATTTTATTACAGCTTCGAATCTCATCTCTCTCTCTCTCTCTATATATATATATAAATATATGCATGTTCGTACAATTTCGTATCTTCTATATACGGTATACATGGGCTTTAGAAATATCATTAATCGTATATAAATAAATAAATAAAGCTCACTTCGTAGCTACCCATCACTTCAACTATTTAATGCTCCAAAATGGATGGTTTCTTTAGTCTTCCCTTCCACGCTTATATAAACTAAACCTTTCACTTTCTTTCTCCCATCCCCACATCTCTCTCCATCTCTCTCTTTATCTCTCTCTCTCTCTATCTCTCTCTCTGTGTGTGAAGGTGATGATGAAGGGGACTCAGGGGAGGAGGCTCTTAAGGGCATGCATGAGAAAGTGGAGAAAGATGGGGAAAAGAGTGATACCTTGTGCAGGCCGTGACAAGTGCTGTGAATGGGCCTTGTGGGCTTCTGCCACGTACGCAGACAACCCGATTCCAAAAGATGTCCCAAAGGGTCACTTGGTAGTCTATGTGGGTGAGAATTGCAAGAGGTTTGTGATCAAAATAGGGATCCTCAATCACCCACTCTTCAAGGCTTTGCTGGATCAGGCCAAGGATGAATATGACTTCACCGCCGACTCCAAACTCTGCATTCCTTGCGACGAGACCCTTTTTCTCAGCGTCGTTCGCTGCGCTGCCTCGCCGGATGGTCGAAGGATCTCCCTGTGCCTTTGAAAATAAATTTGATTATTGATTGGTTCATGAGGTTAGAATTAAGATCCTCTTAATTTTAAATAAATCCGATAATATTCAATTAGTTATAGTGGAAGGGTATTTTTATCATCTCTCAACTATAACTAATCAGATATTACCTCGTTCATTTAAAATAGAGTAGATCCTGTTCCAAATTTCTTAAGACATCAATGCTGATGATATGTAGCCTAATATGTTGTATACTATGTAAAATTTGTAACATCCTCTAGCTAACTACTTAATATGTACTTCAATTTTTTTGGTCCAAAATAATGAATTAATTCAGTTCAGTTGAATACGCGGGTCACGATCCTACTTTTACAGTTCTATTGTAATTTTGTTATCAGAATTGTTAGCAATTTCGACAGTAAATGAGTATTTCTATGTGATCAAATTGCTAAAAATTAGAATCACTCAAAATGTGTATCAAACAAATGGGCCTTGATAAAAGCCCATTCTTGCACATTGTGAATTATTGGTAGAGCTAAAAAAACCTCAGCAGATCATGCTCTACCCAGACAACATTGTTGAAATTCTGAATATTGGGCTAAAATATTCAGCTCCTTAATAGTGGTCTACAGCAAACTAATCTATCTTGTGTTTTGAAAACATATTACAATTGGGCAATATTTATTTATTCTCTAGAGAATTACCTTCTAAAATCAAAGAGGAACAACCAAAAGAAACAGCAAGGGAGTCTGCCATCACAGCCGCATGGGCTTTACCAAGATTACCATCCTTGTCACTCTTGTTAGAAAAAATAATCATGCACAACGGAATAGAACAGTACCTTATTTGCACTGCAATCAAATATTATTCCACGTAATTCTTCAATAAATTTCTTCTTTCTCCCGGCGGTGGAATACACTACTAAAAATTATTGGAGTAATATTCACAGAACTCAATCTAAAAATCCAAATGAAAAATACTGAGAGAGAGTTGTTTTACATTAGTTATATCTTCTATCTTTTTAACCCATCTAATAGGAGGCTATTTATAGCATCACCCATTTTGATGAGGATTGAGCAATTTTAAGTAACGTCCCAGAAGTTACTAAAAAAACTAACTGACAAGCATAACACCGGCCTGTCAAATATAATTGTCACGTATTATGCCTGCCAGTTACAAACTTACAGGCCAAGCGTTATATTGCCCGACTTGTATGTGGAGGGCACGCCCTTGTGGACGCCCCTCTATTTTCAGCAACTCCTTAATTATGTTTCATTTGTGAATTATGACATGTAAACCTATTTTTGTTTGTCTTTTTGGAAAAAAAATAATGCAAAATTAGTTTACGTGGTTTACTTGATTTGCAATTAACTCCTTCTGGTATCAAAATAAATTCAAAGATTTCTGAGGTATGCCAAAAAAATAATTTAGTCTCAACCGTCAAATTTTGTTCACTGACTTAACAGATTCTAATAACGTGAAACGTTAGAGACAGTAAAATTGTGATACTTATCATATTTAAATTAATGTCACACTAACGGAATATGTTAAATTAGTGTACGGAATTTTGACTGTAAAGACTAAATTGTATGTGTTCACGTGAATTAATTTTGAATTTTTTTCATTTTTTGTTTTCTCTCCTTTTTCTCCCTGCCTTCATTAATTACATTTTTCTCTTCCCCTTTCTTTCCCACATGCTTCACTTACTTCAAGAAAGAATCTTTCTAATAAAGATGGTATCGGTCACTATCAGTCTATCAAAGGTCGATTATTGTTTGAGGAAGATATTGCCAAAATCTTGAGTTAGAAATAAACCAAAAAGACAAGAAGAAGCAAATAAGTTCAACTACTTCCGGTGTAAAAAGGCCTGTTATATAATTTGTTTTATTTGGCTTCTTTTCAATGTTCTCCGTCGCCTTATTCTTATACGGAAGTTATGTAGATTTTAATTTTTTTTTTTTTCATTTATAAAAATCATAAAGAAAATAAATTTATTTATAATCCTTATTCTTAATAATTTTTCTATCCATTATTGATAATTATATGACAGTCAAAGCTACCAACATCGAAGTCACTTTCATATACTTATTAGAATGGGTTAGTAGAAGTTTTGGTCATAGATAGACTTGATTGTAAGATTCTTATATTTGTCTTTATGACGTTGTAACCTCATAACTTTGGTTATGATTTATCAGAACCTTATACTCTCTAAACTCTAAGAGCTTTATGCTCTTGATATTTTTTTAATGAATGAATATGAAAGAATCCTTTAAAAAATAATAATAATAATAATGTTATTTAGTAGGTTATTATATGACTGACATACAATTAAAATGAAGTGGCACTGAAAATTACTTTTTAATTTTTTTTTTTTTTACAAGCACTTATTCCAATAGTTGATTTTCACTATTGAATCATAAAGTTATATAACAACTATATAATTGTCTACTAAATAACATTATTTTTATCAGAAATCATGGGTAAGAATATTTGCATGGAATTCTCAGCACTAACCGTAGTTTTCCTAAATTTCAAATTAAATTTAGGGAATCCAAGCTACTTTTTAGTTCTCTATACAAATGTACTTTATATTAATTTCCTTATAATAATATTTCTCTATACTATTTAAATATTAATTTTACTCTTTTTTTTTTTTTTTTTCCCTATATTCTTTACCCAACACCTCCATATCAGTTAGAAAACAAGCCAAAAAATCCATCCCATTATCCACGTTAGTTTTCAACCGTCCATTTCCTACATCCAAGGGGTGAAAAATGTCTCCAAGGGTAGCTTAATCAGCTATGAACCACACCTCATAAAGCGGATGTCACTAGTTCGAATCTCCTCTCCTCCTTCCCTTGTGTGGACATGTCAAAAAAAAAACTAGGGGTAAAAATGCAGACATATAATAATCGCTCGCATTCGCTATCCGCATATAAATAGCAAAAGCTAATATCCGCAAATGCAGATAACGGTTTTAGGATATGTAGATGCAGATCCTTTATATATTTTATTATTATATATATACATATATATTATATTTAATATTTTTTAATTTATGTTTTTTATATTTGCTGAATTTGTAATATTGTTGGATTTCACTTTAGAAAACTTTTTTGATTTGTTCTGATTAATTGCCTTATATATTCTTCATTTATTATTATTTTTTTAAAAAAATGTTTTTTCTAGTCACCAACTATAGATTTACTGGAAGCTAAATATTAAATAATATATGTGATGAAAATTTATTGGCAAAATGATTAGTAAGTGTGATATGAATAATAGTGTTCAATTATAAATAACGTTGTTTTTTTTTTAAAAAAAAAAATTTAATTTTTTAATTTTTTTAGAAGCAACAATTAGTAAATTACAATTTCAAGGTCTAAAAAGCTCATTACCTCAAATGCGAATAATAGATAATATTCACATTTATTATCTACATTAACCGGGCGGATGCGGATATCAAAAACCATTATTCGCATTTTATGGATGCAGATGCAGATATTGCTATTATCCGCATCTGTATCCGCATTTTCACCCCTACAAGGACCCACACCCCTCTCAAACTCCAAGCAATTCTATCGTAAGTTCAAAAATCAAACCTCACTCTCTCAAACAAATACAATTGAAAGTGAAGGCCAAAAACCCAATCCCAACAACAACATCCACCTAAACAACTAGGTCGACGGCAAAGAAACCATCATCATGGCCTTCTGCGAGATCACCTCCGTGACCAGAGAGGAAGACGTCTTCTTCTTAAAGATCCACAAATTTGACCTCAAAGCCACCATCTCGACCATCGCCAAGACGTCACCACCACCACCAATAACAACAACAATAACGACAATGACAATAATAACAAAAATGCTAACAATAATATTGACACGTCATCACACACTCGCCATTGTCGGAAACGGAGTCACTGAAATAGTGTCTCTATGGGCTTGGGTATTCAAGGTGAATTCGAGTCAATCCCGATCATTCACTAGTCCTCGTCAGTGAAGGTTGGAAAACCAAGCTAGTCGTTAACATAGCAAACATGATGTATTGTTTTGTTTTGTTTTTTGTTTTTTGAATAAGGAAAGGATAAGGTGAGCTATAGTGTCAATCAAATATAAGGTAGTACCATTGTAGCTGAATGGTAGTTAAGGTAACATTTAGGGATGCTGCTAAAAGGAGATTTTAGGGGGTTTTATACAAATTTACAGAAACCAAAAGAGGTTAAAGAGGTTGATGTGATGTGAGTGCTCTCACAACATTACTTTTTACCCTCCAAATTATTTAAGTCCTACCCTATGCCCAAACCTTCGCTGACGTGTCAAGCATCACTAACCTTTTCCCTCAAATTCAAGTTATTCATCCCATGCCAAATATATTTGGAGTCGGACTTCTTGGAAGGTGATGTTCTAACCACACAAGGAAACGCAGCAGAAACCGAGTTTCAAGTTACAAAAGCAATCGAGATTGACAACCAATTCTTATAATCACAGCAAAAACGAAGATAAAATGCTCAGAAGAATACCTGGCAATGGTTTTAAACAGAAAAGCGTTGAAATTCCTCCATATGGGGAAGCTTAAAATAAAGCAGGCGCTGCTTTAGTTTCTTTCTTTAGCCAAAAAGCTTCAGATGTTACCTATAAAGAATGCTTTAGATTTGCAATTTTGTCTCACCCACAGAAGACATTTGATAAAGTAACAAGTTCTGAAACACTAACTAAAGAATGCATGATAGACACCCCCAGTATTAAAAGAAAGAACAGACATTAAAAGAATGCATGATAGACACCCCCAGCATTAAAAGAAAGAACAGACATTAAAAGAATGCATGATAGACATTATGCCGGAAACAGACAATAAAGCAATAAACAAGCCCCAAATTTCGGCCCTGCCTGCACCTTACCAAGCCCTCCAGCCTATCTTGCCCTATATAATTCATACAAAATTAAACAGTAACTTTTGGATTCCATCTACATAAATCAAATTCCATTCTCCATTTAAACAAAACGTTTGCCCTATCACTTGAAAATTCATCCCTAATTCTTCCTTTCCCCATTCATCAAATTCCTCAACTGGTCCAAAATTCATTCATAAATCAAATTCCCAATTCAACTCTTATAAAATATCCAGTCAAAAATTAAAAGTAAATTATACCATCTGCTCACAAATCAATTACGTCAGATTTGTACATAACCATGTGAGGTAGGACAGGTTTGGAGAGCTAGGGATAATAGAACAATATCTTCAGGGTTTATATATAGAACTAGGTTCGGAAAAGATGAGGTTAAAAAGTTAAAAGGACTGTTTCCTGAAGCAAACAGGATGCTAAAAATTCTGGACAGCAGCTGTTTGAAGGGTAAGTAGGGTTTCAAGGATGTGCAAGAACAGGAATGTTCTAGGGAAGGAGAAGCACAAAACCCATGAACAATGCTTGCATGCGTGCATTGAAGAAGAAGCAGAACAGATGAGAACTAACTAAAGCCAACATACCTCAATATCAAAACACTCAAAAGTTTACTAAACAAAATCAGAATTCTTTGAATACAATAATACCTACTTGTATAAATTCATTGAATCTTACTTTAACATACTCCGATTAGGACTCTTAATTTGACTAGTAAACTAACTACCTATTATAACCATAATAAAGACCGACTAGAATTGGAAGAAAAGTAAATCCAAAACACACAAAAACTCCCGAAAGTTCCAGACTCAACTCAATCAACAAAATATCTTAAATTCGCAAGAGTAACAGAAAATTACAGATTCCCCCCTCTCATTACAAAACTAACCATAATTTCTGCCCAAATTACTAACTGATTTAACCATAAAACTTGTCTAAATCTGATATTATACATGTATGCCACACACAAAAAGCTTATAGTTTCCAAAAAAAGAAAAAAAACACTTCAGATAAAGTAACTTTATCTTTCTTACATGGCTGTTTCATTTTGCAGACAACTTGTCAAACATTGAAATCTTCAGTTGACTGCTTTAGGAAAATAGTTAAGACATCCTGGGAGGCTCATTGAAATGGCATCCAGATCACTATGGATTTATACATCAAAAACTATCTGCTATCTGGAAACAATAAGTTTACTCCATAAACATACCATTTCTAAAGGCCCTGTTTTAAATTTAGCAAGAGCATGCAGAGATTTAAAGCTTCAGTAACATCATCAAGACAAAAGGAAGAAGATTCAGCGTCATCAAATTACCACTAAGACAGAAGACACAATTTCAAAGGCCAACAGCTTATGCCACAACCCAAAAGCATTACTGTCACTAGTCAATGAGCTGTGATATATTTTTTTAAATTAAAAGCTCACCAGCTTCTTGAAGCATTCCTAGCCTAGGTAACGTTAACATTTAATACAAGTTGACCTCACACACAAAGAGAGAAGAAATATATATCTGCATGCCGATTGCAAAAGAGAAAGCGTGATTCCACACCCCCAGGGCTCTCCAGCAATATTACATCAACAACCAAGGGAGTCCCCAAAAGGAAATGAAAATCCTGACAACTCTTTTTTCTATAAGTAAAAATCCTGACATAACTAAATCCCCAAAAAAAATTACCAATAGGTACGGTACATTCAATTCACAATCCCATTCAAGATTGGCCGCATGACCTCACCCTCCACCCTGTTTACAAGGAGAGGAGATGCCATTAAGTTCAAAGACCTTGGGGTCACAACTTTTCTAGAAGAAAACCTCAGAAACTCTAAGCAGTGGAATTGTGAGGCCAACTCTTATTATTCATTAATGCGGCATGGCACATTCAGAGGAAAAAGGCTCCTTAGAAGGGTCACAAGTTGGTTGTGCATGATGGGAGGAAAATAAATGTATTTTCCTAACACTTCAGTTGGCAATGCTCCTCTTCAAGAAGCTGCCACTGATCAGAGTCCCCCACCTTAATAAGTGAAACAGTTTCTTAGTACCTGCCACCCATTGGGCAGATAAACTGGTTCTGGGCATGCTGCCCAGCCAGTTAAAGATACTTCCTCTTTATAGATCATAAACCCAATCCTGTGATATTGGAAAGGTAGGGAAATGGTCAGTTCTCCTAAAAGTTTGCCTATTATCCACTTACTAACATATATCCTAGCAATTCAAACAAGATAATGGAACCAAACTCCAAGCTACTAGGTCAACAAACAGATTTTTTTTGCTTGCATGGACAGGACAGCTTTTGAACCAACAAAGCTAGGTTGACCTGAAACCTAGGTATGACAGCAGGTTTCCCCATGCAACCAACACCCCAAAGAGAATCCCCTCAATGTTACAAGGACTATGTAGAGCTTAGTTTACCAAACAAGAGAGCATATTGAAAAACAAAGCTAGGATGGCCTGAAACCTATCAACTGAGTGGATTCTCCCATGCGACCACCTAAAAGATAACTCTTTTCATGCTCCAAGGGACTGCATAGAGCTAAGCAAATCTGTACGATGGTACTACAGAAAATATGTACGACACTACTACAGCCTACTTCTCACTTACAATTCCTGACTCTATCAGTGGGGGAGGAGAGCAGGCAAGAATCACTGCTGGTTAATATCACATACTCATAACATAGGTAGAGTAATGGCCCACTTGCTAAAATTGTTGTGAGATGAGGAAAGAAAAACTTTCAAGAAACATATGCACAATCTGTTGTAACTCAGAAAGCCAACTTCAAACTTCAACCCTTGCTACCCTGATTGAAAGCTGAAAACATATTTTCAGAAGGCCACAAAATTGCAGTTTCATTGATGCTAACTTTTTAATCTTCTTTGTTGGATAAGCAGGATTTGCACATATGACTGACCTCCACCTCATCGTATCTCTTCATCGCTTGAGTCATGAACCAAGCCTTTCACCAATGCATACATATAGTGTAACTTTACTGTACTCATCCTTAGCTTTCAGTTTTTAGAAACACTATCCCAGTCCTTCAGTGACATTGAAGTTTGGACTGCTGCCCCCAGAATACTCAATGTGGGCAATTCATGAATTCCCAATATGAGACTAACTTTCTAAGGCATCACAATCCCTCCCAAGTAAAATCCTTGACATCCTCGTCAAGGCCCACATCATGCAATGCCTCAGTATCACATGATGTTAGTAGGTTATTTGAATATCATTTGTAACGAATCAAAGAAAGTTCTAGTCACATATGTGCTGTCACTCCTAAAACAACTTATCGAAGTTGCAATTGGACCTCTTTAAAATCACTTATAAAGTCTCACCTAATAAGAAACCAATGCAGGACTTATCACTTGTGAACACCTTCATAATCCACCCATTCAATGTGAGCAATTCATCTTTCCAATGTGCAACTAACTTTTTAGAGTGTCACACCCCATACCATTGAAATTACAATTATTTCTTGAAAAATAATAAATTAACCAAAAAAAAATACCTCCACCCCCACAAAACGGGAGTGTAGGCTAGCCTCTACCACCACCAACCTCCGAACCCCACACAAGACGTTTTTTTAATATATATATATATATATATATATATATATATATATATATATATAATTCTATTATTTTTCGAAACATAATTATAATTTTATGGGGAGTGATGAGTATGAAGCATCCCCTTTATTACGAGGTGTGAGTGAATTGACGACCTGCTAACTTGGCAGAAACTCTCTTGGCAACTTGGACCAAAAAACAATAGAGTAAGTATTTTTAGAATAATGAAAATACAAGGAGTGATTATTTTTCTTTTCTTTTTTTTCTTTTTTTTCCCAATAGAATTCACTCCAACACTGTCAAGAGATCTTTTCCAACAATATCCCGCAATCCTATGAGAAAAGCATAACAGAAACATTGAAACTCAAAGTTTATAAATTCCCCACCACTCAAGTCTCCTACAATATAAATTCTCCATACTGCAGGTATCTCTAGCATCAATCCAGACATGTCTCCGACAAGTTACTAAAATTGCAATTGCCTAATCCTAAGCAAGATAAAAATGAGAACTTCAAGTATGCCTTTCACATCTAAATCAGCATAAAAGTATCACATACTATGCTGTATATTGCACAATGATATGCTCACTACCAATTCTTATCCAGATTTCTCTTTAGTCATCCTCATTTTCAATTAGTTTATTGCAAGAGATAGAATAGTACATAACCAAGGTTGTGGCTTTTGAAGTAAAAGGCAAAATTTATGTAGAGAAGCCCAATATCATGCAAAAATCTGACCAAAAATAAAGAGAGGAAAATCCAGCAGAACACTAAAACAATTCAAAAAAGTCCAGCTTCTTGATGCCAATTATCAATCTATTCTATGCGTCCTCATTTGCACTTTACAGAATATAAATGGCAAATGACCACAAACATGAAAGCTCTGTAGTATAATAGCACAAGTATTTCCTGCACTGGCTTAGAAAAAAAAAAAAAATCCTGCACTGAGAAAAATGAGAAAAATCATGACCAGTTGCAAGTTCTTACATCATCATGACCTATATGAAACATTGCAAGGCCTTAAAAAATGCTCGCTACAAGATATACACATGAAGCATTCCCGTGCAATATTATACACAAGTAGTATGTTGCCTCGTGATAAAAGTAATACAGCACATTGATGGTGACTACACCAAACAATGGCAGTGCTGATCACAGGTATTGCAAAATAGGAACACACAAAGCACCAACAGATTACCACTGATTTAGAGTTACAAATCGGCACCTCCTACGGGCGAAAGTCTCACCTGATTACCATTGAGCATCATCTTAGGCCCTCAATCAAGCCCTCTAATTCTCTCCTCCCAAACCTCCTCCCCTGCAAACTAGCATCCCTAGACCTTGAGGCAAAGTAAAATATCAACCAAGCCACCATGAAATAAACCTCCACAACCGACTGAAACACCATGGCAACAAATCTTCCACAGAACCGAGCAAGAACCCATCTGACAAACGACCCACAGAAAATAGCTTCCAAACACTTAATCTGGATAGCCTGGTTCAACATCGTCGATATCAAATAACAACCTTCCTTCATAATCTCCCTCCCGTTCCTCCTCGCATCCACTATTGCAACCCAAGCATCCACAGCAAATATAAAAGCCACAAATGTATCGGCCAAAAACCACGTAAACAGAAACCCTGAAATCTCCTTCTCATAACCCCTAATCCACGGAGACATAATCGAAAACGGCATCAGCTTCAATCTCACAAACAGCTTAAAAAAAGAGTACTGATCTTCGATTTCGCCAAAATACCACAACCCTAGGAGCTGAGTTAGTGCATCTCTCACCGCCCATCTCATCAAAATAAACCCCGAAAGCCTCTTGAGGCCCAATCTTGAACCCTCCCACACTGTACCAAGAAATGAACTGAACCTCCCTAACAGATCATTCACAACAGTAATGAAAACAATGCCTAACACCAATGAATACGTAACGAGAAACCCCAGAATCACCCAACCATAGGCGGCGGATAGAAAACTCACAAGGAAGAGCAGCGTTGCAGTGTCGCGGCGACCGAGCTCTAGTCCCCTGATAAGGAATTGGAAGTCCACCACTCTGTCCAAGTCTTGAGCCTTCTCCTCCAATCCAATCGTCTCGTTCTCTTCTCGCTCATCGTTCTTGTCGTCTTCCTCGTCGGAGAGATAAAGGCTCAAGCTGTCGGCTCTGAATGTAATCCCCGTGCGCACGATCTTGGGGATGTTGATCCCGTTGTCGACCACGCGATCCGAAAGCCCTACTTTGGGGCTGAAACCGCCAAGAAACACGAGGGTGCCATTGAGGGGGGCCTTGCGGGTGGAGCCAAAGGGGGAGCCGTCGTCGTGGTCGTCTCCGGAGAAGAAATCGTCGTCCAAGGTGCCGACGCGGGTAAGATGGAGGAAAGGACGGCGGCGGTGGCCGTGTCGGTGACGGAGGGATGCGGCGGGGGCGGCGTCGGGGTTGCGGTGGGCTTGAGTGCCGGCGAGGTCGAGGCGGGAGAGTAGAGCCTTGAGGGAAGGATCGCGGTCAATAAAGGAGGTGACGTGGCGCGTGCCATCCTCTACGGTGGTCCGGAAGGAGAGGAGGAGGAGGGAGAGGAAGAGGAATGTGGGGAGATTGGAAGCGAAAGACGACGTCGTCTCGCGGAAGAGCTGGGACGTACTGCGCAGGTTTTGCAGCCTGGGGTGATCAGTCATGGCGGTGTGGGCAACGCTTGATTCGGAAGCGATTTTTCTTTTTTCTTTTTTCTTTTTGTTTTTCTTTTTTTTTTGGCTGGATTGTTGCTTCTTGTTGACTAATCGTTTCTTCTTGTGGTTTGAGAGAAAACGAAGCAGAGAGAGAGATAGAGAGAGGGTATCCGTGGAGAAGAGGTCTGTATTTCCAAAGGGTGAGAGTTGAGTTCACGTGATGTCACAGCGCGTGGGATCGCCGCGCTGGTGTTGGTGCGGCGACTGCATATTTATTATTTATTGTGGTAGAGGGGAAAGAAGCATCGCATCATCGAAATGTAGCTCATTATTGATTTTTAAAGTTTTTAAAAAGCCGTTTAATGCATTAATTTTAAATTTGGCCCAAAAAACGGATATTATTCATTAAATGAAAATAATCCTATTTTTATATTCTCATGTTATTTAGCATATATTTTCATCGAGTTTGGGTATTCTATTTATTTTTTATTATTTTTTTTAGGAAATATACAATCTGGACAAAGTTTTTCTGCAAATTGGGTTATGAGAATTTTCTTCAACATAGTTTATAAAAGTGACATGTATTCCTTAAACACGTGAGATACACATGTTTTTTTTAATAGTAGAGACAAAGTTGAAATAAATTTTATTAAAAAGTCATGTACATCTCACATGTTATTAAAAAAAAGAACACATGTCACTTTCATAGACTAGGTTGAAAGAAATTCCTCCAACCCAATTTGGAAGAAAACTTTGTCCAAACTTAGTTAATGTGATTTATCTGATTTACAATTAATTTTATATGGTATCAAAATAAACTCGGTAAGTACGTCAATAAAACAATTTACTCCTTATAGTCCAATTCTATTCATTGACTTAATAGATTTTATTAGCCCGACACTAATTTAAATAAGACATATATCACAATTTTAATAGATTTGACATATCACACTCTCGAAACCTATTAATAGGGGTTGACAAACTAGACGGTTATAAAAAATCGCTAACCACCTAGGATGGAGCGGTTAGCGGTTTAGGGGTAGGAAAAGCGGTTAATAACCGCTAACCACTTACCCTTATATATATATATATATATATATATATATATATATATATATATATATATATATAACATTAAAACAATATAGTTTTGGTGTTTAACACTAAAACGGCGTCGTTTTAAATACAAATTAGGGATAGGGTTTTATCATATTCATTATTTTTTGGAACATTTTGACCCAAAACTATTTAAAATAAATCCAAAAATAAGCATAAAAAGGCTCAAAACACCTCAAAAAGTCCAAGACTCCAAAAGCATATTAAAAAAAAAAAAAAAAAAAAAAAAACCCATCAGTTATTGGTTTGAATAATCGCTAACCGCCTAAGCAAAGCAGTTGCGGTTATTAAAATTCAACAATCGCAACCGCTTGTACACCCCTACCTGTGAAGGGAAGAAATTTAGATGTTGGGAGTAAATTGTGTTTTTTGGCATATTTCAATGATCTATGAGTTCATTTTCATATAACATGAAGTAAATTGCAAATCAGGTAAACAGTGTAGACTAATTTTGTATTTTTTTTCTTTTTTTAAAAAAAAATAAATAAAATATGCCAACTTAGTAAAAATATATAGGAAATGAAGATTTGAGTTTCACATATAATTGGATCGCTAGGAAGCTTCAAGATACAGGGCCCCATAGCATAGGAGATGAATCGGATGATTGCTGCGTTTGGCAAAATTTCAATCTCCATTGTCGGTTCAATCAAATTGGGGTTCATCGTTGATTACGATAACGTCACATAAAATGACAATGACACCCTAATTTTGGTAAGATTTATTTTTCAAACTTCAGACTTTCGATCGGTGAATGGCCATGAAAACTTAAATGCCCAAATATAAAATGATGAAAAAAAAAGAAAAAAGGAAGATAAATTTTACTGAACAAAGTTTTCCTTCAAACTGGGTTAGAAAAATTTCATTCAATCTAGTCTATAAAAGTGACATGAGTCTCTTGAATATCTGAGATGTACATGTTTTTTTAATAGTAGGGACAAAGTTTGAATAAATTTTATTAAAAACTCATGTACATCTCACATATTATTATTATTTTTTTTTTTAAAAAAAAAAAAAAGGACACATGTCACTTTTATATACAAAGTTTAAGAAAATTCTTCCAACCCAATTTAAAGGAAAACTTTGTCCAATTTTACCTCAAGGCCCTCAATTTGTCATTACTTCTCATCCCATTAAAACTTTAAAAGTTTAATCTTAATACCTTTGTCTTAATGTAAGGGAAATAAGAAAGTTTACAGAAACATGAAAGAACTAATGTGATACAAGCACTTAGGTGAAGGCTTTCCACTCTAATTTTTATGGCTTATAGAACCGTCTACGACACAGTGGCATAGTCACTTGAGGCTTTGGGGGTGCCGTGACTTTAAAATTTTATTTTATTTTTTGCTGTTTTTCCCTCAAGTTCCACAAAGCACTCTCAAAAAATAAAATAAAATTTCTTCTCTCCTACTTACACAAGTTACCACTTGGTACCCTCAAAAAAATTTTAGCGGCACCCCCAATATGAATTGTCTGGCTCCGCCACTGCTACGACATCATTTAAGTTGTTTTAAAACATAATAATAAGGGGTGAGTTGGATACTCGGTAAATAGATTCATTGTACATTAAAATGAAGTTGGAAAAATAAGATTTATTCTTGAAACATCATAATCATAAGGTACAAGTAAAGCAATTGCGCATATCATAAATAACAAGAAGAAGAAGATTGCGCAAGTGGGTGCTAGTATAAATGTTGCACATCTAACCATTCTTTTAATCTCTTGAATGACCGACAAACAATTACGCTTTATGTGTAAGGGTTGGTAATCACAAGAATTTCAGCCCCGCGGACGTAAGTGGAGCCACGTCTAGGATATGGATATCACTTGATAACCAATGTTGCATTTGAGTAAGTCATTCACAACAAACCATACAAGATGGCTACCCTCGCCCATTAGCTACGATACCATTACACATCATTTCATATGGCCTAAAACAATTTAAAACCTTCATACAATTGTTTTTCTTTTTTCAAAATCCAATACGTTTCCTTTTAAGACAGTATTTTTCATGCTCTTTAGGAAACCTACCATAACTTCTGCACCATAATCATTCTCATTTAGTTACCATGTATTTCCATCGGATTTACCAACATTGTACCCGATTTCACACTTTTCATCTATGATTTGAAGCTGAGTATTACATTTTAAAGATCATTGAGTAAAACGCATGTCTTTTGGAGGCATCAAGCCATCAAGCTTCTGCAGAATCATAAGATTTCTATCAAATTGCCAAGGGCAAGCCTACAAACTCTGCTCATGTCTTGTTTGTTCTAGAACTCAATCACATATAAATTCTCGCCTACTTCATTGAGAACAACTATATTCATTGTGGATCTAACAGCCATTAATGCTAGGTACCATCTTTTTATTCTCCTAAAATCCTCCTAAAGTTGATGTGACTTCCAAAATCACCATTGGATCAAAATTCAAGTATAATTAATATAAAATTTAAAGATGATTTTAAAAGTCGCATTAGTTTTAGGAGGATAAAAAAATGGTAATATTTTCCACTAAACAACGATCTCCAAGATTGCTATCCTATTATGTTCTTCCTCTATTAACGACATATTTCCCCACAGGCTTGTAAGTTCCTCCTTTATCGTGCCAATCTCCTATTTGAGAATTTTCCCCAACCCCTCCACAGCCCAAATGACCAGGAGAATAGGATTTTGCCCCAAGGCAAAAAAACACACCTCACCTCAGTGCCCTTTACAGAGACTCAGGGGAGGGGCAAAGTGTTTGTAAAAGCACTTGAGCATTAGTTCTTTTCTGTGAAAACTAAAGTTTAACGTTTAAGTTTCAATGGGATGAGATGTTAGTCCTTTGATTTTCACGTTATAGAATTCTTGTATCTGTGTATTTTTTATTTGAATGATGCATAGTATTGTCTTCCTACAAGAGAAGGGTTTTACACCCTCCACCGGTTGGTGGGCAGGTCGTCCCAGCCAAGCACCCTCAACCAATGGGCGGGTTGCCCTACTCATCCACGCCCATAGCGACGAGCGTGGGTGGGTTGTGACTAGCACTCCACCAGCAGACAAAGCAGTAAGGCAACCCCAACACCTCTAATGGTGGGTGGAGCAACCACCCATCCATGGAGGTGTGAGTGGATGGGTGGGTAGACTATGTATATATAGGGAGCAATTAACAACGAAGCATAACTTAAAAAAGTATCTTGATAAATTTTAAACCTGAAGGGCTGATTTGATAAAATGTTTAACCTCAAAGATCTCTACAGGTTTTGATAATGTTTCATGCCCATTAACCAACATTTATGAGCAATGGCTTATATATCTATTTCTAGCAATGCTAGAAAAACTAAATTAAACCACATACTTCAATCATCACAAGGTAAAATATATATATATATATACTTTTCTGGGAATCAAATTTCCGTACTGGATAGCTGGGTCCTTGAGGACATTTATGCATTGATGTTATTTTTAATAATCCTCAAAATTCAAATATCAAACAATAATATGATTCTCAACACCCAAAATCTAAAATAATGCCATGGACCGCAGGGGAAATAATGAATGGCTTAATTATAATCAGGCTTCTCTGGGAACGTGCAGCCAGACCTCTGAATGATAACATTAGCTGCATAACAGCCAGCTCTCACAGAGTCTTCAATGGATTTCTCTTGAACCAACTGTGATAAAAATCCTCCAACAAATGCATCCCCTGCAAAAAGTAAATTAGTGAATTAAGTTAATCAGAAAACAATTCCATTTATTGTTTGTGCAGTAGTGGACAATATTTTATAGTACCATGACAGTACTGTACATACACCTTTGTGATTTTTAGTAACAACGACCCCACACCAGTTCTAAACGCAGTCATGATTTTAAATGTTAAGGAGCAAATGAAACCAATTCATGGATAAACCATTTACCATTATTTGTTTGAATTGGTAATTTGAATTATTCTAATATGCCAACCAGGAAATGAAAGTAATAAACATTGCAGCTACAGATAGCCATCTGAGTTTGCCTATTCATTGATGTATTTATACAACATTATACTTTGCAAGGAAAATGAACAGGCAGATTAACCTTTATCATTAAATGCTCTAGATGATTTAGATTTTTGACACTACTTTGCAGATAATAAAGTACTCTAGTCCAAATTCCAAGTATAACTCAATCAGACGGGGACCACTCAAATCTCTCCTTCCCCTTCTATTGGGCCCAATCACTTCTCAAAAAACGAAAAAGAAAGAAAAGTAAAGCTAGTCTATTCAGAAATTTGAAACATTACAAAAACAAAACAAAGCAAACCTGCTCCATTTGTATCAACAAGTTTTTCTTTAGGTAATCGTATCACAGGGAACTTCTTCACTTTCCCGTCCTCGGCAACAACTACAGGATCAGCACCCTGAGTAATAACAGTTATCCTCTTGTGTGTTCCTGACGCTTTGGGCAACCGGGAGATTTTTAGTGCTATCTCCTCTACATTATCAGTCTGGTCATAAAGAACAGACCAAGCATGTTAAACTTAGGAAAAGAAACTGTGAATTGGGTAGAAACAGTACCAAGCAGCCATTACCTCCCAACCATGAACTTTTGAGAAGGTTCTTGCTTCTGTCTCATTTCCAAAAACAAAGTCCATATACCTGAACCCCAAAAAAGGCATGGCCTACATCAATATGAATATATACTTACTACCACAAAAGAAGATGACGAAATGCTTACGGCAAAACTTTATCCTGTGCATCCTTGAAGAACTCACAGATAAATGGAGCAGAAAGGTTCATCATGAAGATCTGCAGTAAAATTTAGATGTTAAGCATTCCCATGTATAATCTAATGAAAACCAGTTGATAAGAGGGGGATTCCAAATATTTATCATATTTTACCTTGTCATTTGCAGCTGCATGTTCAGCAACAAGCTGTATGGAGTCTGGGGATACAGTGAGGAAAAACCCAGCAATATAGAAGTACTTAGCCTTCTCAACTATCCAATCAAGATTTCACAGAGAAGTCAGCTCACAAGAATGAATAACTACAAAATCAAAATACAAAACCAAGAGTACATAGGCAGACAGTGTACCCAATGCCCAGTTCTCTGGCCTCTTTAAATGTTCCGATTTGTAGCAATTTGCAGCAGACAAGTTAGCAACAAGTGACCTACATATTCATCCAACAGTGTTATTAATCCAGCTAGCCACAAGTTTGAGAACCTTTTACTCAGTTCAAATACTAAGAGAAAGATGTTATGTGACATTTTGGGAGGAAGTACAAAAAACTTTCATAGTAGGCTTGATGAAACCAACCTTTCACCACCCACAACACAAACAGCACAAGTTCCTGTTGGTGCAGATTCATCCTCATAATAGTGAACCTGATTTTGATATGTATCAGATAATGTTGAAAATATTACCATTCTATGGTCCAATATTACCATTCGAAAGGTGAAGAAACTTACATTAACACCAGCAAGTTTTGAGTTCTTCTTCATCTCCTCCCCAAACTTGTCCTTCCCAATGCAACCCATATAACTTGTTGCACCAGGAATTTGAAGCATCCACTGCAAAGCAAAGAGTAACTCACTTTTAAACAGAGTGAAGGGAAAATATGACTGAATATCTTCCAGTACCACTGAAGGATGTAATAATAATGTACCTGGGCAACTCTGATTGAATTTTGAGTAGCACCTGCAAACAATAAAATTAAATCAAACTTATCATTGATCAATACTATCTACTGAAGTCAAATAGCAAAACAATTTTTTAAATTTCAAAATTATGGAATGAAAGCATTACCTCCAGCAATGTACTCCACATTGTTGTACTTTTTAGCCATTTCATCATACCTGAGACATACATCTAACTAACATTGGTCCATGGTTGATCAAGTAAATAAGCATATTTTCACATAGAGGGAACAGGGAATCCGCAGTGTAACAAAAATTAAATTGAAATTTCCAATCTTCAACCAAGTTACCAGGTACATTTTGGTGCATATTTGGTGATTTTCGGTCCTAGCCAAACGCCATAAAATGTTTTCTGGACCATTTTCAAGGTTGTAAAAAAACACTAAAAAATAGCCATTTTTTCCAGAAAATATTTTTTGTTGAAAACATTTTACGCCGAAACAAACGGGGCCTAAATCTCAACAAATATATAGTAAAAATGCCCATCATATAAAGTATTAATAGATCTCGTACATGTCTTGGGTAGAGGAAGTTTTAACAATACTATATTTGATCAAGGAAATGGTATCCAATCTAATACCAGGGAAATTATCATTTCTGTGGGTCTAAGGCTAAACAAAACTCAGACTGGGTCACTGGGAATTAGCATTTTAAAACATAAACAAAATTAGCATTACACCGATCTTGACATGGAAAGAAATTTCTCACATTGGTAAGTGCTTTTCCTCTGCAAGGATTGCATTGTTCAACTTCAGATCATACCTGTCACAGAAAACATGACTAGCCAATCAAAACACTGAAACTGGATTTTTCTTCTATTTTTTTAATAAAAAGGAAAGAATCTACAAACAGTTAGACTGAACTTGCTATAAACGCATAAGATCTCCAAATCCTGCTCAAAGTACTTATAACACTAGAAGCACTTAATCTAAAATCATACATGTAAATAAAGGATCTGAATTCTTTAAAATTCCAGGGTATTTGTTTCAAATCTTAACTATTATTTTCAAATTAAATGATCGAGATTTTGACATATCAGTATTTATCACTTTATTATTTACCATATTGATCACTGGCGATAAATGAAGATAAATATATTAAAAATAACAGGGCGATAAAAAACGACAAATATGCTAAATAATGAACCGACAAAAGCTAATGTAGCGATTTAATCCAAAATAATTGTTGAGATTTGAAGAAATCTACCAGCAGAATACCTAAGAACCATAGGAAATCTTGATCCGCACATGAAAGTATCATAGTAGAAAGTAAAACAAAATCATGATTTAAGCCTATATCTTTCAGACAAGGAGATTATAAGCACATTGAATTCTAACGATTACGAGAAGATCTAGGTTTTGGTAAGCTAAAGAAGAATCAGAATGATAGCTAAGCAATCAAAAAAGAGGATGGCATGAGTGACACACTTTTGCAAGAACTCGTCGTCGACGACGGAAGAGATGTCGAGGAGTGGGTTACCCATCCCCAAGAGAATGCCTTCGCTCGCCATTGGTAGTTGGAAATGAGAGCTGAATGGAGGAGCAGAATGGGCGCCAAGAGAGGGGAGGAGTTAGGTTACCAGATGCAGATCTACGGGAAGCTAAATAGGCAAGTTTATTGTTGTGGTGGTCAGTGTGGCCTGTGGCCTGTGGGTCTCAATCACACCAACCCATTGGGCCCCGTTCGTTTAGGTGAGTGTGCCACTGCTCCCACTTTGAATTTTCTTTCTTTTCATTTCTCCTTGTTTTTTCATTATGAGTTTTTTTTTTCTTTTTTTCCTTTTTCTTTCTATCCCATAGGGAAAAAAAATTAGAAAGTCAATAAATTAGACAAAAATCATAGGAAAGGACCTAATCAAAATTAGTACAAAACTTAAGGACCTAATCAAAATTAGTACAAAATTGGGTTTGGCAGTGACCCGCCTGACCCACGCCTGGGTCTGGCCGTGACCCACGCCTGGGTGGGTCATTTTGGTCTTACCCAACAACTTCATTACTCCCCAAAAATGGCTATCAAGAGATCAAACAAACTGCCTCAAGCAGCCATGCTTGAGCAAATTCTCAAGAGGTGCTCAAGCTTAGGGAAGAAACGACAGAGCTATGATGAACAAGGCCTTCATTTGGACGTCCCAAAGGGTCATTTTGTTGTATATGTTGGAGAAAATAGAAGCAGATACATTGTCCCAATCTCTTACTTGAATCGTCTTGAGTTCCAAATCCTTCTCCAGCATGCTGATGAAGAATTTGGCTTCAGCCACGACATGGGTCTCACAATCCCTTGCGAAAAAGTTTTTCAGTCTCTACTCTCTAACATCAGGCACCGGTAATCTCTCTCCGACTACCCACGGTGGGTTAATTTTTTATTTGGTGGTTTGATAACAATTTGGATCCAGTGTTTTCATCTTATTTTCTATGCGAGAATATCTTCAACAGTGCACAAAACCGCTGTTTTGTGCCCACCGTTAAGCGGCAGACACATCAGCTTAGTACACAAACTTAAAATGAGAATAAAATACTAGAATAATTCTCCTTCTCTCAATTAAAAATAAATAAAAATTAGAAGTGACAGCCTTCGAGGAGCATCAACCCAGGGGGGTGACGGGGGTGGCCTGCAATAGCCTGGGGGTGGCCGCGAGCCACCCCCAGTGGCCTCCCGTGCCTGAGAGTGGCTGCGCACTACCCTAGATGGCGTAGGGGTGGTCCACGCAGCCACCCCAACCCATCGCAGGCCACCTCAGATGGCCTAGGGATGGTCTCGCAAGCCACCCTCGGAGAGAGAGAGAGAGAGAGGGAGAGAGAGATCTGGTGATCTTCTGGGGTGGCGCACGACCACCCCATGGTCTAGGAGTGGCTCGACGGCAACCCCATGGCCTAGGGGTGGCTCGTAGGCCACCCCATGGGCCGGGGGTGGCCGACAAAGAGAGAGACGGAGGCGGTCTGAGGAGGCAGACAGAGGCGAGTGGTGGTTCAAATGGATATGAGAAAAATAATCCAGTGTTTTGCTCACATATATTTTTCTTGCAATTTTCTTTCAATGATGATGTGTCAAACTCTAAGTGGATTGCACAAAACCCTTGTTTTGTGCAACAACCAATGACCACAGAGAAGACACTCTCATTTTTTTAACATGTACTAAGTGAGGTGTCACCACTTGAATGGAAGGCAAACAACCCATGTTTTTTGCCACAACCGCATATAAGCATCTCTCATGTGCATATGCACCAGCACTGCAATATGAAACCGTATTGCTCTCAATGCCATGTAGTTTGACAGTTTCTTTATCTTGCCCAACAAGATTTGAATAATATTGGGAAAGCCCTCGAGTTAAGGATGGGCAAATTAACCTCCTACCTATTCAATCGCCTATCGATCAAGAACCGACCGACACCTACCAACACCGCTTAACCGATGGCCGGTAGGTGGTAGACTTTTTATATTTCCGACAAACTTGGTTTAGTAAGCGGAATAGCATTTTTCTAACCGAACCGATTTTGCCGACCAATTTTTCATTTCTTTGCTTACTGACATTACCAACCGCCATTATTGATCGATATTACCGAACCGACATTACCGACCGCTATTCGGTAATAAAACAAAAAGTTGGCGAAATAAGTAGGTAAAAATTTCAACTTTATTGACAATATCAGTGCGAAATGCAAAAATCTCATTTTCATAACCAAATTATCTGACTCCCACCCCTACCTCTAGTAAATATTCCACTTGTTGCCCCACCAACGGTGGTTCGACCTGTTGCCCCACCAATGGTGGTTAACCGTTCATCAACAATTCCCTCTATCACTCTTGTTACGTCATGCTTCGACCCTGTGAACCAATTCGATAGCACGGAATTGGTATCCGAAGTTACAATATCACGAAGAAACAAATGGTATTATTCTATCTAAATTTCTTTCCCAACTTGTTGAAGAGTGGCTTTTGCCAAAAAATAAATTGTCTTATTAGCTTCCCTACGTGTATGCCGCACCTGCCAAGATTGGAGGCTATACAGTATAGTCTTTGAGTCACCAATTAAGTTTGGATTATTTCGAAATATGTGTATAAAACTATATAAGTCAACTTTAATCAATAATTTCATGTTAGATTCACGAGTCATGTCAAAAACTATTTTTGTCACATGTCAGGTTCAAATCGTGTCAAAGGCATGTGTATAAAACTATATAAATTAACTATAACCCAATCCATATAATTATACAATCAAACACTTCAATCATAACCCTACTAATTTTGTGTTAAGTTTGTAAGTCATATAAAAAATTGTGAACCCCGCATATATGGATTCAAAATGGCAGTAAATTACGTGCCCCTGTCCAACATGTTGGAGCCTCAATTTCCCAATCCATGCTAACAGCCTAGGTATCAACCCCTTGTAAGGGCATGCCCAGCAATCCACTGGCAAGATCAACTATGCTGACTCCGCAATACCAGAGAAGTCCCAAAAAGTAGCAGGAGCCCATCAGCAAGAAATTGCTGCAAGTAACAATGCTGCATATTACTAAAATTAAATAGCACCGTGAATGCATCGATCATACATCAGAAACAAACCTATCCAATTCCAGAAAGGCACGCAATAAAAAAGGACTAACACCACATCATGATGCTTTTATTTCATGTTTGTATTGACAAAGAATATCAAACCACCGAGGACGGCACTGGAAGTCTAAAAGAGAACTTCATTGAAGAGTCCAACCTATTTCTGTTTTGAAACATAGCAGGAAATGCTGGTTTCTAAATGAACCAGGCCACCTTCAATCTCTCCATGGTTGTATAGTGCCATATATAATATTTTTTTGCATTTGTTGGCAACCAGGAGAACTTTTCTTCAAAGCATCAAGGTGATGTGGTCTTATTCCCCTTAGAAAAGATCTAGAGAAAGGTTCTGAATATAGCTCCATTAGAAAAATCACAACAAATAGTTTGCCGTCAACTCCAATGCAAAACTGAATTTCTATGTTGAAACATTCTTCAAAGATGATCACAAATTGCCTTTGTAAAATCAGTTGTAGATGAACTGCCACCAAGGTCAGCTGTTCTGTACTTCCCCTCTGCAATTGTGCCGAGGATAGCATTTTGGATCTGATCAGCTTTGTCATGGAACTCCAAATGGCGCAGCATTGTGACAGAACTCAACAGCAAAGCAGTTGGATTCGCCAAATTCTGAATAAATACAACCAATTAACACAGATGAGATACATACCTTTTGTTTCAAAGGAAGTTATGCTTAAAAGAAACATGGAGTTACAAGTACGGAATCACGAGGGAAAAAGGAAAAGAAGAGAGAGTAACCAAAAGTAGGAAATTAACAAATCGGCAAGTTGCAATAATAGTAGTCTGTTTTCCTCCCAATAAAACCATCATTTCTTTTGTCCTTCAGTCATTTGCTTTAGAAGCCTTTTCAAGTTCTCTTCTCCCCCACAAATCAGCCTGAAGATCAATCATCTTGAAGATTCTACCATCTTTTATTTTTTTGGATAAGTTATTCTAGGTGTGTTTGGTAACCATCTCTCTCCTTTTTTTCATTTCTCCCAAAAAAAAGTCATAACCTTTTTTTTTTTATTACCAAACAACTTTCTCAACTTCTCTCTTTCAAAAAATTCAAATCTTATTTCACCTTTTATATTACAACAATCACTTCTTATATTCAAACAAAAAACTCTCAACAAAACCATTTACCAAACATACCCTCTATCATCTCTTCCTGACCCAAAAAACCCAAATATTATCCAAATTGTGAAGCGAGCTTTTTTCCCCCTTTATTTTAAATTTTAATTTGTAAAATACTATGTTTATCAAGTTCCAGGAAATTATGCTCCGGTAAAATAAGATGAACACAAAAAGATGTCTAGACCCTAAGAAGAAAAAGGAAATTCCTTCTTTGGATTAGCTATAGCAAGTATTTTATTTTATTGGTCATGTTAATCCTCTAAACTAGGCCTACCTATAAAATAGATGTCAGCAGGGATGGGAGAAAGGGGAAGATCTAGCAAGAATTGCCAATACAAGCAGGCATATAAATGCACGTAACATAATTATATACTAAGGAGCCAGAGAAACTACAACATTAAAAATCGTAAATCCACTTTGAGGCCTAACCTTTCCAGCAATATCAGGTGCTGAACCATGTACAGCTTCAGCAAGGGCAATACCTCCCTCACCAATATTGCAGCTGCAAATCAAGTCATATAATGTCAAGAATGGTCTAGTTGTATATTATTGGACATAAGTATAAATATGCACAAACCTTGGTGTTAAGCCCAATCCTCCAATCAACCCAGCACAAAGGTCACTGATAATATCACCATACAGGTTAGGCATCACCAATACATCAAAAAGTGCTGGATTCTTCACAAGCTGTGTATGGAAAAACCAGATATAAGTTTTAAGCCTTAAATTAAAATAATAATAATAATAATAATAATAATAATAAATAAATAAAATTAAAAAAGAAAAAAAAAAAAAAAAAAAAGGAGCAGTTTCACAGCATATCTTAAAACGATTGTATTTATTAAAGTATAATATTGCAAGAAAATCCATACACGCATCAAATTCAACAACATTCATAGAGTGAATCTTGTCTATACCATCATACAGCAATTGTCAATGACAACTTCCTCATATACAATCTCAGGATACTTCTCCGCAACCTCACGACAACACTGAAAGTGAAGAAAACTGAAGTTAACATGACGTTTATTGGTTAAACAAGTAAGAATCTCTAATCTATGGAATCTAGTAGTGCAGACCTTTAGGAAAAGACCATCGGTTTTCTGCATAATGTTCGCTTTGTGTATTGCAGAAACTCTCTCTCTCCCATGAGTCTTTGCATAGTGAAAAGCATATTCAGCCACCCTCAAACTGGCCTGACGAGTAATGATCTTGAGGCTTTCAACCACACCTCTGACCACCTAGCATCAAAAACAAGGAACAAGTTCAGATTCATGCACATCTAATATTGCTAACCTTCATCTGCATATTTCAAAATACACTTACTTGATGCTCAAGTCCACTGTACTCCCCTTCTGTGTTTTCACGGATGGTGATAAGATTTACATCATCATACCGAGTTTTATAGCCAGGGAGGCTGTAGCAAGGCCGAACATTGGCATATAAGTTAAGTTCTTTCCTTAGAGTAAGATTCAAAGAACGATGACCTTTCCCAATTGGTGTGGCCATTGGCCCTTTCAAGCCTACCCCATTTCGCCGTACAGATTCTAAACTTTCCCATGTTAGGAAACTTTGGGTTCTAGGATCTATTTGGTCCCCAACATAGTGTTCTTCCCAGTCAATTGGAACATCAGCTGCTTTAAATACCTGCATAAGTTTGAATTATGATATTAGTAAGAACATGAAACTACATTACGCAAAGTGATGAGATTTTCATCTGTAAAAATATTGGCTGCTTACAATCGTGGAGACAAACATTCAGAAACAACCAAAACACATTATTTATGGATTCATTTCAACTGGGAAAATATACAAACATCACAGTACATCAAAATTCCCATATCTAGCATTACCACTTCAATCTTGTGGAATAAAGTAGCAATTCATTAGAAGTAAAAAGAAACAGGCCATGCCACATCATCAAAAAACAGAACATATAGCAACATCAAGGAAAAAGGCTAAACATTGGAAAGAGAGAATTAGCATAGAACCATCCCTAAACATTCAAGTAAAAAAAAAAAAAGGAAGAAAGAAACAGTGGAGATGCACGGGAGGTTAAGAGAATATGATTATTAAAATCCTTTGCAAATTAATAATTCATGATTATGGATTTAGGTCTTTTTCCTGATT
Organism: Corylus avellana; assembly: GCF_965113065.1. Classification (NCBI taxonomy): domain Eukaryota; kingdom Viridiplantae; phylum Streptophyta; class Magnoliopsida; order Fagales; family Betulaceae; genus Corylus; species Corylus avellana. The sequence continues at coordinate 16,732,183 of NC_142499.1, forward strand.
TTTTTTTTAAAAAAAAATTAAAATAAATAAAATAAATAAATAAAAAAAAACAGATATGGCCTTATAAATCAAGAAATACGCCTAATGAAAGAAACCACATATCAAAAGAAGAAGAAAAAATCACAACAATTTGAAAGAAATTTACTGGATCGTAACCAATATCATCCACTTTCAAGATCTTTAAGTTCCAAATAAACCAAGAAATTTCATTTCACTCATAAACGTGTACAGCGTATTCCTATAAGCAAAACAAGATAATTTTGCTCCTCAACCTCCATTCCCACGCTAAATGACTCCAGCCACATTCATTTCTCATCTTGAATGTTTCCTCCCAAGACCATTAATTCCTAAGCTTCCCCTTGTTTTCATAGCATCTCGAAGCAGAAAAAATTATTCAACAGTCCACAAACTACTACTGGTCAGCCAGGGTGTCTTCTATATTTTGCATCGACTGAAAAATGAAAATTTGACATCCAGAAAAGTATACGTCCACGTTAATCCTCAATCAACTTAGTCGACTGTTGCTCCAGAACTTAATCCAAATTACTTCCACCCTCGACTGTTGCACTCCGTTTTTCCAATTAGACCATAATACCCAGAAAACTATACAAAAATTCCTCAACAACCTTTCTATCTTCACAGATACTTGACGATGAAGCCTGAATTATTATTATTAATGGATTGCAATTTTGTTTTGTTGCCCGGGGGCTCAATCTTTTCATAGGGAAAGCAATCTCATCGTAAAATTTAGCATAGAAACAAACAAACCCAATCAAATTTGCATATTCTTTGGTGCAGATCGGACTCCCATAAACCGATCGACTTTAGAAACCAATAGTATTGAAACTAAAGCACTTAATATCAACGTCAACGCATTTGTAAACCCAAAAAAAATTTAAAAAATAAAAATAAAAATAAAAACAGAAGAAATATAAAAGACATCACAATATATCTGATGCAACGAAGGTGAAAGAAACCCTAAGACGCTGTTCGAACAAACTATTCCAATGAAAAAGTTCCCCTAAAAGCAGCTAAATTCAAGTTCAAATCATAAATAACTTTTTTACTTTAATTTTGTTCTATTCCTGGAGAGCACAAGCAGCTAATCGAATTGGAACTGAGAATAGATTCGAGAAGAGAGAGAGAGAGAGAGAGAGGGACCTGTTTAACGGAGTCGGCGATCTCGGGGCCGATACCGTCGCCGGGGAAGAGAGTGGCTCGGATGGGCGTGGAATCGGAGGAGAAGGCCCTGGCTACAAACGGTGCGAAGGGGTTAGGGTTTGTGGCGGAGGAGAGGACCTGGCTGGAGCGGCTTCCGAAGGCGCGTCGAAGGAGCTGGGAAGCCATGACCATTGAATCACGGCGAAATTGGAGAGAGAATAGCAAAAGGTTAAGTAGAGAAAATAAAAGTACGTTATAATATAATACTTGTTCAAAAGCGTAAAATATAATTTAGTCTCCAAACTACCAGCTATTTTTATTTTAGTTTTTAATATTTAAAAAATGATAAAGTAGTCCCTAAACTATTAAAAAGTTGTAATTTAACCACTCTATTAGTCAACACCGTTAAATTAGATGAAAAGTACAAACGACGTCTTTTTTGAAGTTAAGTTACCAATATGCCCTTTTGAAAAAAAAAAAACAATTAAAAAAATGCCCTCCAAAAACGACGTCGTTTTGAGGGGAAAAAAAAAAAAAAAAAAAAAACATGGTTAGGGGTGGCTCGCCGGCCACCCCATAGGCCATGGAGGTGGCTGGCAAGCCACCCCTAAACCACAATTTTGTTTGTTTTTTTTTTTTTTTTTTCTTCAAAACAACGACGTTTTAGGGGGCATTTTTTTAATTGATTTTTTTTTTCCAAAAAGATATTTTAGTAACTTAACATTGCCAAAACGACGTAGTTTTGAATTTTTCATCATTTTTTACGATAATGACTAACAAAGTAGCCAAATTGCAACTGTTTGGTAGTTTGAAGGCTGCTTTATCACTTTTTGAACATTTAGGGGCTAAAATAAAAATGACTAGCAGTTTGGGGGCTAAATTATATTTTTCCCTTGTTCAAAATGTTGAAGGTTCATATGCAGAGTTGCTTGGGCCAATTGTAAAAAACGCAACTTTTTTTTTTGTTCAAGGGTATTTCGAGTCTTTTTTGTTCTTTTATTTATTTTATTTTATTATTTTTTTCTCTTTGGAGCACTCATTGCAGCTTCACCAAAATTATTTTTTTAGTTATTTTGGTGAGATAATTTAACTAAAATGGCCTAATTGTCCACTTTTCAGCCTCACTACTCTTTTAGTAGTGAAGTGAACAATACTTATCAAATTTAAAAATTACTATTCACTCACCTATTGATTAAACAAATATAATTTCTCCCCCTTTCTGCTTTTCGTTTCTCTCTCCTTTTTTTTATTTTTCTTTCCCTTTTCTCTGCAGCCTCTCTCCCTTCTCTTTTTCTTTTCTCTCAACATTTGGCGCCATTTCTCTCCGCCATTTCATCCCTTCACTTCGAGTCTTGCCATCACCATTAGAAAAATTGCAAATTTTAAAAAATATTACCATTAGAATAAGACAAATATTCTTAAAATAGACCATTAGAAAAATATAAACATTCAAAAATATAAAAGTTAGAGAAAGAATAAACAAATTTTTGAAAAATAATATTTAAATAAAATAGTGAAAGTGAATTGTTAAAGTATTGAGTCTCTTGTGAGTGCTCTAAAAAGGTGAATTATTAAAATAACCAACTAAAATGGTGAGGTTGCTAGAAATGCTCTTAGTAGTCTGTCATATTATAAAGTAATTGAATCTAAATTTTTTTTATAGGTTAAATAGCTTTTTTTGCCCATGTGGTTTAACAATTTTATTTTGTATCATAGATGGTACCTTAATAATAGCAAAAAACAGAGATGGTACCTCTATCCAAAATTTGACCGAAATCCACTTCAGCACCCCTTAAAAATTGACACATATCCATATACCTAATTAAAAATAAAATAAAAATAAAAAATTTTTAAAACCAAAATGATTAAAAACATTAAAAAATTAAATTAAATTAAAAAGAAAAAAGAAAAAAGAAAATGGAAAATGGGTGGCTGAAGCCACTCCATAAGTTTTCTCCAAAGTTCAAAAACTCTTAATTTAGTATATCGAACTTCTAATTTTTTGCAATGTCACTGCTCCATTAAGTTTAGTGTAGTCCCTAACGATCGAGTGTTACGACCTTAAGCAAAACGATCGAATGATGACAGTCTCCATACACATAAGAGTTGATCATGTTAGCATGAGCGTGTGGGAGGAAGCTTATTTAAGGGTTTAGGTCGAACTTAGACCCTATTGTGTCACTCCAAGAGAGAGAAGACGGCGAAAGATTTTGGAGGGTTTGAGGTCTCTACCTTCAAGATAAGTAAACCCTACATCCAAAGCTTGGTTATTTTCTTGTGTTTACTGTGTTTTCGTGTATGTGTGTGTGGGGCTGTTGTAAGAGAGTATTAGAGTGATTTTTGATGGTTTGATAATGTTCTTAATTTCAGTGGGCAAGTCTTTGGCTAACGAATCCCCTAATTTATTTATTTATTTTTTGTATAATATGAATAGCTTTCCCATATAATACATGAGAATTAATGCTGCACTCTAAACAAAATAGTTCAGTTGCTTCTATTAGAACTAATAAGAATTTAAATAGAAAAAGAAAAGAGATGAAACACATAGATTTTAGGTAATTCGACCTATGAACTTTATTCACACATCAAAGCTTTTTATTAGCTACATATTTCCTTGATATCTTTGATTGTATACAATTCTTTATTTATAAAGAAAGAATATAAATGTTACAAGTCTTTTTTACTTGTACATTAACAATAATAAAATTAATTTATCATTTTAACTTTTGTCACTTGAGTTCTTATAACTATTAACTCTTGAGTTCTTTGTCTCTTGAATTATTGTAACACATGACTCAATAACTTCATCTTAAATGGAATATTGAACCATCATCTTATCAACAGTATACACATCCTGTCACCAAACATCAAGCTGGCTCATGATATTGTTGACTATATTAAAGTTGACAAGGCCAGCAACAAATCTATATATTATCTTTCACAAATTTATTATTAGCCTAAATAGCTTAATTTAAACAAATTATCTGTTGTATAGGACCATTAAAAATGGATTCATCAGGTATGGAGTAATTTAACATAGCTTTTTTGATCAAATATTATTTCTTGACAGTGGAATTGTAGCACACAAAAGTGGAAAAGCTGAACATTGAAGGTTATAAGGGCCAGCAACGCCCATTTTCCCTTCCCTTCAATGGTTCAAAAATAAAATTTAACATATTGGAATGGGAGCACCATTCCATTCCCTGAGGCAATCCAACAGAGGATCAATGATCTTCCCCTGACACATTGCTGTAAACACCTTATCAAAATCCTCGCCAGCAGACCTGTCCTTTTCTCCGGTCAGCAATCCGGTCCCCAATTCTTCCCTCACAAATCTGTACAATGGATAAGACCTGCATTCCTTAATGCGGTTAGAAATTGCAGGATTCCCACTCTCATATGCAATCCTTGCACTCTCCACTTCTTTTGGCAAAAGGGTCTTCAGTTCTTCCTCAAAAGATCCAATCTTTTGGAAGATGGAGTTGTTTGCATTCTTCTCATTCTCGCCATTGGTCAACGCATGATCAACGAGAACTTGCCTCAATTTTTGCATCAATGGGTAGGTGGCACTGCAGGGGTCATCGATATAGGCAAACAGGTATTCTCTGTCAACCACTTTGAGCAAATCCTTCTCACAGAATCTGGATGGATGAAGCTCTCCATTAACACCAGTTGTTAGAGTTCTCTTAGCCACTTGGCTCACTGTATTTTTGACAATGCTCTTCAAATTTTCCTCCAAATGCCTCAAATCAATAGCTTGGCAAAGTGCTATAAGAAAAGTGGAAGACATGAGCTTCAATATTTCAATAGCTTCCCCTGTTTTCCTTGAGGAGATTAATCCCAAAGAGTTCACATCTTGGTTGTGCTGCTCTGCGCTCTGGACATGGCTAGTGACCGGATTCGCCATAAATTGAAGCTCGGAACAATAAGACGCCATGGCGATTTCAGCCCCCTTGAAACCATAATCCAGGCTTGGATTCCTGCTAGCAGAGAGATTTGAGGGCAGCCCATTGTTGTAAAAATCATTGACAAGCTCAGAAAATTGCGCAAACATGAGTTTTCCGATTGATGCAACAGCCAAACGGGTGTTATCCATTGAGACACCAATTGGGGTGCCTTGGAAGTTGCCGCCATGCAAAGCCTTGTTCCTTGAAACATCAATCAATGGGTTGTCGTTGACAGAGTTAATCTCCCTTTCAATCGATTTGGTTGAATATCTGATAACTTCAATCTGCGGGCCAAGCCATTGCGGTGAAGTTCTGAGAGCGTAGCGGTCTTGCTTAGGCTTCTGCAGAGGATCCATCTCATGCAACTTCTTAGCTTCTTTGACATAAGAGCTTCCATCCAAAATATGTTCCATAATGGCTGCAGCTTCAATCTGCCCAGGATGATGCTTCAATTTGTGTGTCAAATGGTCAGTAAACTCAGGCTTTCCTTGCATAACTTCAGCGAAAATAGCCGACAGGATCTCTGACAAAACAGCAAGAATGTTTGCCTCAAAAAGAACCGTAGAAGCCATGCCGGAACCAACAGCAGTGCCATTAACAAGAGCAAGGCCTTCTTTAGGCTGCAACTCAAAAAAACCGGAATCGATACCGGCAAGGCGGAATGCTTCTAGGGCGTCGAGGGATTCGCCGGAGGGTCCAACGGCTTTAGAATTGGGCCGGCCGGTTAGTAGTCCGGCGATGTAGGACAGAGGGACCAGATCACCGGAGGCAGTGATTGTACCCCGCAGTGGCAAACAGGGGGTGATGTTATGGTTGAGAAACTTGGTGATTGCCTCCATGATTTCAAATCTAATGCCAGAGTACCCTTGGAGAAGGGTGTTGATCCGCACAAGCATGGCTGCTCTTGTTGTTGAGTGAGGCAATGTGTGGCACGACTCTGTTCCATTGCCAAATACTCCAGCGTTCAAAAATCTGGAACAAGAACATGCAGCACAACAGATTAGTTGTCATTATTTTAAAAAATAAATTCTATATTTATTTTTTAAAATACAAGTAAAATTAAAGGGAAATGCTATAGTGCAATAAAAAAAAATATTTTTGGCTCGTCTTAGGTGACAAGAGGTTATAAGTCCCATCCGTAGATGCTGTGGTCCCACCTACTGATGGGCTTATAACCTCTTGCCACCTAGGACTTTTATGGGCCAAAATAATTTTTTTATTGCATTATAGATCTCAAAATTAAATGCTTTATTAAAAATCTCATATTCTCTTATAACTAATTATTAGATTTATGGGGTTCATTATTAACTTATATAGGATCTACATAAATTTATTAATCTAATAATTTATTGTAAAAAAATATGAACTAAATATAAAGAATTTATTTAAAATTTTATGTAAAAATTAGGTACTAAAGTACTAAACTATGTGAGCCCAGAAAAGGAAGGGCTCTATCTGTGAGCCACGTGTCCGAGCTGAACACATGGGTCCTGAACTACTCGTACACCTACCGAAACAGCGTGGCCTTTTCCCAATAAAACATTCCCAATCAAATCGTTGTTTCCCGCATGCCACCCATGTTCTTTCAATGAATAGTAGGCTAGCGTACCCGGATACGGTACCACGGCAGAAGCCAGCTGGTCAACGGTCAACAACGATCCGACTCGTTCACAACTTAATTAACTCGGACGAGTCAACCCGACCCAAAAGTTGACCGTTGTACAAATACTTAGTAGGTATACGTTTTTGACCAACTCACAAAAAAAAAAATTAAAAAAAAAACATTTTGACCAAGACCAAGAGTACATGCATAATAAGCTGAAAAAAAAATGTTATTAAGTAGTTACTTTTTATCGTGACTAGAAAGAATTAATATAAAATTTTAAATGAATTAATTTATAAATATTATTTTTCGCTATCACATAGAGTAGTGTAAGAATTTGAAATTGCATGCACCTTAAGTAGTACGGCTACATATTCAACCAACAAAAATTTCTCACCTAATTAGTGAGTTTGCTGGAGACCCATTTTTAACCAATTCAGCAAATTAGTTCACCAAAACAGCATTTAAGGTTTTCTCTAATAAGTTAGTTTATAGATCAACTAATGTAGAACTGAGTGAACTCGTTGGGGTGCAACTCAGAGTGTAGAGGTTAATTACCTAATGAGCTCCTTCTGAAGGGCAGCGCCTTTATTGGTTCGCCTGTGTGAAGTAGCACCGAACCCAGTGGTGACGCCGTAACTATCAGTTCCGGAGGTCATGCTGTCCATGACCCAGTCGCTGCTGGCCTTCACGCCGGCCCTGGCGGACTCCGAGAGCTCTACCTTGACGCCGGAGTCGCGGGTGGCTATGGCTGCCACCTGCGATATCGTCAAGGTCTCGCCGCCGAGGCGGACGACCGGCTTCCTGTACTCGGCCACCATGCGCTTCACCTCCTCCAAGTGACTGCCCTTGAGCGACTCCGCAGCCGCTCCCCAATTCAGCGGGTCATGGCCCACGCAGAGACTCTCGCCGCTCTTGGTGGTGGTGGTCTCCATGTGAATGAAAGAATGACCCAAACAGAGAAATGACAAGAAAAGGGAGTTGCGAGAGTGAGAGAGAGAGAGAGAGAGAGAGAGAGGAAATCGGTTGGTGGAGTATTTGGGATTTCCTGGGTTACGAAGAGGGAGTTACGGGGCTTAAATAGATAGAGTGGAGCTTTCAATGTTGTGGCAGAGGTTCTGGTAGGTAAGCATAAGGGCGGTGGCACGGCATGGGGGTTGGTTGGGTGAAAGTTGATTCTCATCGCACCATATCAATCAAATCCGACGGCTTACGACTTGTAACGTGGCTTCACAACAATACTCACTACTCTGGGGCCCTCGGCTGGGTCCACCGTCATTGGTGGGAGAAAAGACAGCTGATGTGGTTGGTGGAGATTCATATTTGTGAACAGTTTTTTTCTTTTCACACTGCTTTTTTTCTTTTTTCTTTTTTTTTATTTATTTTTATGGATAACAGGAAACTGGAGTCTGAATTTTCTTTTCACATTGGGAGATGGTTTATGAAGGGGAGTAATGTTATATACCGTATCATATAATGTTGTTTAATATATTAGTTGTTTATATAGTTAAGATGATGTGATAGTGAAAATTAATCTTTAATTTTTTTTTAAGTGTTGATGTAAAAACAAATTTTCAATACTACATTAAGTTGTATTACATCTATATAATAATATACTAAATTTTATTTAGTATATTACATTTATATTACATTTATATTATTTAGTATATAGCATTATTTATATTACATTTTTGTGGGATCCAAATTTTATTTTTGGACGTTCTTTTGAGACCGGCCAAGCTATAACTTGACTCACACGGATATAGTAGCAAAAAGTTAGTTCATGGAAATTTTCTTCAACCTACACTTGTTACTTATTAGAGTAGGTTGAAGGAAATTTTATGAAAATTTGTGTCCATTTTTTTTCTTTCAAAAGTTAATTTTTAAATGATGTGTCACCATTTCACGAGATTTATTATTTTAAAAAATGTGTCATCAACTCATGAGATGATAACATATCATTTGAGAACCAACTTTTAAAACAAAATTTAATTAAAAAAACATACATATAAAAGAGATTATGTGTATCTATATGCTTTTGTATTTATATAAGTCTATCCATCTCCCCAACATTTAAAAATAAAAAATAAATAAATTCCGTCTCCCACACCTCTAATTCTCTAAACCTAGTTCCGCCCACGCTAGTGAGGTTCATATTTATTTTTAAAAAGGCTAAATAAAATATAACTTTTCATTTCAACCGTTGATGGAAAGAATTAATTAATAAAATACATTGATGGACAATGCGGATGAAAAATGAAAATAAAATCTCTAAGTGAGTTAAAGAATAAATTCCCTTGTTACAAAACAAAAAAAATAAATAAAGAATAAATTCCTTAAAAGACAATCCAGCTAGGTGTTCCTTATTCCTCGTACGGCTCCCAGGATCTTTTCCTTGTGCTGCTAGCAATTTCGTCGCTTGTCTTGTCGCACTTGTGCTTAAATTCTTGAAAAATGCTATACATTCAAATTTTATTTTTTAAAATTGGTTCTCAAATTATGTATTTTATGAGTTAGTAATACACTTTTTAAAATAATTGTAAAAGATAAAGACTCTCACAAGATAATTTTATGTCTTATCTCAACAGACTCAAGATAACAAGCTGCAATTGAAACACTCTAGATTAGGATAATTACATACTTGAAATTGTATAGATAGATTACATTATCTCAAAAGAATTTGTACATTTGAATTTGAATTGTAACTCATCATATTATATATATCATCAGCCTATGCTAGATTACAGCAAGGTGGAAAATATTAAATTCTCTAAGTTTACATGGTATCAAAGCTACCAAAAAACTAATGTCAAAATCTCCTTCCGCATAATTTTTTTTCTTACATTTATTTATTTATTTTTTTCTTTCTTTCCCTCATGTGCTGCTCATCAATGGCAGCCGAACCCAGTCCTCTTCAACTTGTTACCTTTTCCAATTTCAACCTCAACAAACTCACTCAAGACAATTACCCTACATGGTTGCCCCAAGTCATTCTGCATCTCAAAGGAGGTAATCTTTTTGGGTATGTTGATGAATCTATTCCATGTCCACTGCCCTCCATCGCCACCGTGAAGGAGCACATCTCCTCCACTACGACGAATTTGGTCACAGCCTCAATTTGAAGATTTCCAGATTTCTTCTCCTTCATCTGAATCACCCATACCCATCAATACTCATCCCATGCTCACTCGAGCAAAAAATAATATCACCAAACCAAAGCTTTTTCCTAATGGATCCACAAAATACCCCTTTCCACATGCTCTCATGGCTGATAGTGCTCTCAATATTATAGAACCCACATGCTACACTCAGGCATCTATGGACCCTCATTGGAGAACAACTATGAATTCTAAGTTTGATGCACTCTTACAAAATAATACTTGGTGTTTAGTTCCTCTTTCCACAGCCAAGAATTTAGTTGGATGCAAATGGGTATTTCGCATAAAAAGGAAGGCAGATGGCTCAGTTGATCGCTACAAGGCCCGATTAGTGGCGAAAGGATTCCACCAACAAGTTGGAATCGACTACTCAGAGACCTACAACTCAGTAATTAAACCAACAACGGTACGTTTGGTATTGTCTATTGCAATTTCATCTTATTGGTTACTTAGGCAAATTGATATTCAAAATGCCTTTCTACATGGTAATTTATTTGAGGAAGTTTACATGTCACAACCCTTGGTTATGCTCACCCTCAGTTTCCCAACCATGTTTGTCGTCTTAAGAAAGCCTTCTATGGTCTCAAACAGGGACCAAGGGCCTGGTTCTCTAGACTGAGCAATAAATTACTAGAGTTTGGATTTAGAGCTTCAAAATTAGACACCTCTTTGTTCATATATAAGTCTGCAGCTTGTACTATATATGTTCTTATATAAATTATTACTAGCTCAGTTACTTCATAAATTGATAATTTACTTCATAGTATGGCATCTGAGTTTGCAGTCAAGGATTTGAGTGAATTAAATTTTTTTCTGAGCATAGAAGTGGCAAGCTACATGATAGTATTCATCTTTCTTAGCATCGTTATATGCTAGACATTTTACGGAGAACAAAAATGGCTGATGCAAAACTTGTTTGCACTCCAATGTCTACTTCAGATATTTTATCTACCTTTGATGGTGAGGTATTTTTGGATCTCACACTGTGTACTTTAGTGCTCTACAATATCTATCTATTACCCGACCCGACATAGCTTTTACAGTGAACAGATTGTCACAGTTCATGCACAAACCCTTACTACCTCACTGGCAGGCTACCAAAAAGCTATTGAGATATCTAAAAGAAACTATTCATCTTGGTTTAAAAATCCAGCAGTCCACATCCAATAGACTGCAAGCATTCACTGATGCCGACTGGGCTGGGTGTCAAGACGATTGTCGGTCTACAGGAGGGTACTGTGTCTTTCTTGGGAAGAATCTAATTTCATGGAATTGTAAAAAGCAAGCAACAGTGGCTCAGTTAAGTACGGAAGCTGAATACATGACACTAGCAAACATAGCAACTGAATTATCATGGCTACAATCCATTTTTTGCGAACTGGGGATCATTGTCTCACATCCTCTAGTCTTGTGGTATGACAACATAGGCGTCAAGTATCTCTCATCCAATCCAGTCTTTCATGCTCGAACCAAATACGTAGAAATTGACTTTCATTTTGTTGGGATATGGTAGCTTTAAAATCTCTAGACATTCGGTTTATCTCATCCAAAGATCAAGTTGCAGATATCTTCACCAAGCCTTTATCCTTAATCCGGTTTTCAAATCTATGTGACAAGCTCAGAGTTGTTACACCCCCACTAAGCTTGAGGGGGCGTGTAAAAGATAAAGACTCTTACAAGATAATCTCCAGTCTTATCTCAACAGACTCAAGATAACAAGCTGCAATTAAAACACTTTAGATTAGGATAATTACATATTTGAAATTGTATAGATAGATTACATTATCTCAACAAAATTTGTACATTTGAATTTGAATTGTAACTCGTCATATTATATATATCATCAGCCTATGCTAAATTACAGCAAGGTGGAAAATATTAAATTCTTTGAGTTTACAATAATAAATTTCATGAAGGAGTGCTACCATCCGGATCTATTGAAATTCTTATGAAAATTTCAGTTTTTAAAATTTCAGATTTAGGACGTCAATTTTCCATATAAGGTTAATTGTCCTGCCACGTGTCTCAAATAATAAAATAATAAATATTTATTATTTTATTAGTAGTAGGACACGTGGGAAAACAATGACCATTGGATAGAAAATAAACGACTTAAATCTAAAATTTTAGAAACTGAAATTCCCTATGAATTTCAGTAGATCCTCATTTGAAGTGCTATACATCCGAAATTTATTTCCCAAAAATGTTATAGTACAATTTTTAACATAATCAACGGGTAAGAGAAGAAACATAACAAAAAAGAAAGAGCCTCAACCAAATGAACCTTTTGTCAACAACTTCTAATTTTAGCAGAATCAACAATTATGATTTTTGTCCTTTGGGGCTTTAATTACTATTGTGGTTAATTACTACAGCTTCTTGTATTATTCTTCTATCTCTCATCTTCTTATTTCTCCTAAATAAATATTAGGGCTCAAAATTTAGATCACAATTTACATGAATTGATGATTGTATGTGTGCGGGTATGTGTATATAATAGGTATACTGTATACATAAGGGTGAAAAGGTGGGCCACGAACTGTAACCATGAACTACTTTTAAAGGCGGTTATAATTTTAAGTTTTGAAAAAATTGTTAACCGTCTTTATGTATATTATATATATATATATATATATATATATATATATATAATACATGGAACGACGTTGTTTTTGTGTATAAATATATATAAAAATATAGAAATGATGCCATATGTAGTAGGGTATTTTCATATTACCATAAAAACGACGTTGATTTTGTTTTTTTTTTTTAAAAAAAAAAAAAAAAAAAACTTTTTAAATTTTTTATTTGAAAAGCGGTTAACTGTTATTAGAGTTATTAATTGCTAACCACCGATTAACCACATAGGCAGTTAGGGGAGGCAATTAGTTTATTTTACTAACCGCGTAGACAGTAACGTAACTGCATTTTCACTCTTAGATATACGTGTACAAACAAATTGTTATTGGTATGGACTTCTTTTATTTTTTTATCTCCTTACAAATATTAGTTTCTTGCAAATAGTATGCACTCCAATTAATTCTTTTGTTTCATATGCTAACCTTTATTCATAAATTCCTATGAATTTCGCCACTAATGTGGGAATAGGATTAATATCCTCTCTATTTTAGTCGAAATTGAGAAAATTCATTTCATATAAAAAGGAGAGAACCCATTTCATGATAAATATTTTATTTTGTTGCATCTAACTGTGTCCATGACGTCACGTCATTTAAAATTTTTAAATAACATGACAGCATATTCACTATGTTATATGACATCATTAAATGTGTAAAATCTAATCTGGACCACGAAATGAATTCTCCTCCATTTCACTTAAAGTGAAAACGATCTTTATCCACTAATGCGTATTATAAATTAAGAAATATATTACTCATTAATTCAACCCCGTCAAACAAAAAATCTTGAGCCTGCCTCAAATATCTTGTTTAAATTTTTAATGGCTCGGTCAAGAAGAAAGTGGAAAAACCTTTTTATTTTTAACGAAGAAAGTAAGTGGAAATTCAAGCTACCAACTACTCGTGGACAAGGTTGTTTCCATAGTATATATATATATATATATGAGCATAATTAATTATCAATGTTTCATTAATTAATTGTCTGGAAATTAAACTGCCAAAATTTTGATGGAATTAATTTGCTCATTTTCTTTTAATTTACTTGGGGAAAAAAGTAATTTTTGGATAATTAATAAACAAGATGAAAATAGCAAATTAATATAGTATTCTTTTTGGACGTCATGTGTTGTGAGTTCACTTTGTGGGGCCTCATTCTTTCCTAATCTTCTTTTTTAAATTAACGTAAACAATAAAAATATATAGAAAATACAAGAATGAAATGCATGATCAGTAAAACGGTGAATATTTTATACGAGGTATTATAAGAAGTCATCGACCACTATCTTAAATTGGATAGAGTTTTTTTTTCTAAATTGGGTTAGAGTAACTTCTTTTAATTCGGTCTATAAAAATGACATGTGTCTTTTGAACATATAAGATGCATATGTTTTTTTAATATTAGGGACAAAATTGGAATAAGTAATATTAAAAACTCATGTGCGTCTTACATGTTATTAAGAAAATGGACACATGTCATTTTTATAGGCTGTGTTAAAGGAAGTTCATCTAACCTAGCTTGGAGGAAAACTTTGTCCCTTAAAATTTACCTTCAAATTAAGGTTTTGTTCTATGATGGATCGAACATTGAAAGATATGTATAAACAATTTGAGTTATATATATTGTAGCACTTAAAATGAATTATTCTATTATCCAAACAACCCGCCACAAAACCAAACAAAGAAAATAAAGAAAAAATATATATAAAATGAGAAATGTTATGCATACTCTTTATGCCGCATTAAAATTACTATTAAATATTGAATAAATCATTACTAATTTTTGAATTCAATTATAATTTTTAGTGTCACATTCAAAATGTGCATTGTTTTTTAAATCATTACTCATATAAAATTGGTCTTCATTGTCAGTATAAAAAACCCTAGTTTTTTTTAGTTGATTTTTAGAAACTAAACAACTTATATATATAAAAGAACCTCCTATGAATCAAATACTTTGTGCCCTCCAATAAAAACAAACACGTCAGCATGAAACACTAAAAGTAATATCGTTCAGTAAAAATAAAAGTACAGTTTTTACTCCACTCAAGAGAATAAAGGCCGCGGCCCTCTACCGAACATCGTCACCCCTGTTTCTCATTACATTTGGCAATTGTAGAGGTCTTATTGGATGGCACAAAAATATCGTATATGCTAAGTCACCCAGATTTAAAAATCGCTTGTTACCAAAAAAAAATTTCAAAATTTCAAAATCACAATGATATATATAAAGCAATTTATTCCTGTGCAGTCGTTTTTGCATCTTGTTTTATTTGTACGAAATTGCAGAGAGGTGAGGATAAAGTGTTTGGTGCTTGGAATGACGTCGTATAATTATGTTACCGAAGACACTTGGTTAGACAATTGTTGGTGGAGACTGGAGACACTTTATTCTCGTTGTACAGAAAAAAGTAGGTTGACAAATTATGCAATATGCACAGAGATATGTTAAAATACTTGGTGCTGTCAAATTCTATAGGTAGAAATTAATTTACAATTGTTAACTTCTTTATGTTGATGGACAATATTAGATATGGCTTTTTAAAAAGATGGTTGTAACTTGATACGATTGATCAAGAATAATCTAATTCCATTTGCTGACTTTTTTTTTTTTTACTCCATATACTTGCTTGATAAGAAAGAAAAGGAAGATACATAATAAAAAATTAATATATATATATTTTTTTAAAAAAAAAGGCTAAAAATTACACTTTTATTTTACTATTATCTCATCCCGTTGATATGACAATTGACAATACCAATCAGGCATCTATTAGCTCATTTATTGATGTGATAATATCAAGCAATCATTGACGCTATTATATATGAGAAACGATCAAAATCATTGTCTCAATCATCCTTAAACTATATCCCTCACGGATGGAGCCTAACTTTGGTATGAGTGTAGGGGCCAAGGACCAAAAAATTTAGTGGGTAAGGGCCAATATGCCCAAAAAAAAAAAAAAAATCATTTTTTTGTTCCCTTGGGGGTGGGGGGTGGGGGGGCGCATCGCCTACACATGGCCTACACGTATCGGCTACCCCTAGTTCTGTCCCTGATTTCCATATAATGAATAAGTGAATCTATCATCGAATTTTCGTGAGACCCACATGAGTCCACAAATTCAATGATGAATCTTTTAGATTTGCAAAAAGAAATAGTTAAAAGATGGTTGAGAGAATGATATGTAGCATCTCTCTTCAGCAAGGTGTAATTATAATAGTGAAATAAAAGTGTGATTTTTAGCCTTACTTCAAACAGAAATTAAATTATTGGAGGACAAGGTTTTTTTATCAAATAGGTTGAAATGCCACATTAACCTAAAGGTTTAAATCAAGAATTTTAAACTTAATTAATAATATTAAATTAACTATCTATATTTATTATTAGGGGAAACTTCACTTTAGCTCCCTAAACTTCCACGCGATTTGACAAACCCCTCCTAAACTTTAAAATCTCTTAATTTGGACCTCTAAAATTTCAATTACTCTCAATGTAGACCCCTCCGTCAGATTTTAAACATTAGATGATGTTTATACCCCTGAATTTTGTATAAAATTCCAACTTTACCTTTAATTCCAAAACATTTTTTTATTTTAAAAAAATGAAAATCAATGATATTTTGATCTTTTTTGGTATTTTTAACGGCTAAAATTAATAGAAGGATCCACATTGAGAACAATTGAAAGTTCAACGGTCCAAATTGAGAGATTTTAAAATTTAAGAGGTTTGTCAAATCGCGTGGAAGTTCAATGGATTAAAGTGAAGTTTCTCCTTATTATTATTACTTAATGTTGGGTTCTATTACGTACGCATGAAATAATCCGGAGAAGAAAATTAAATGGCATAATTGATGGCAAAAATGCCCTAATGTTTTGCATGATATTTACTCCAAGTCACGTGTTACTTTCATACTTTGGATATGTCCTTTTCGATTGCTATGGCTTAACCTCAAGCAGGCTATTTAGGTTATGGTTCAATCAAATTTGAGAGAGCGCCTACGTCTACGGTTCATCGTCGAAGTCTCCTGTGTCCTTGGTCATCATGATTAAGTCAATATTGCCGATTTAGTCTTTCCTATCTAAGGAATACAACGCTGTGAAGCATTTGAAAACAACGAGAATAAATTTTTCCCATGATAACATGGTTCGTACTTTTAACAGTTGTTGTTTGTTGAACTAAGTTTTGTCTTCCTGTGTTACAACAACCTCCATCGCCGTTTTTCTTTGGGTAGGTGACAGAAAACCAAAATCTTACGATAACTACTTCATTTTGTTCACTACCACCTTCAACTTTTGAAAACTTTTTTCTTTTAAAAACCACGGTTGTTGCAACTATATACCATGTTATTATTTTACAATAATCGTAAAATAAAAATGTAATTTTTAGCATTATATATAAATTTGTTTTTTTGTTAATCTATGGGCAAGTTTAATAGTCCGTTTGAGATTGCAGTTTCAATAAGTGCGATTTTTAAAATAGCGTTTTTGAAATCGCTACTTTTTAAAATCGCAAAGGCATTTGGTAAAACATGTTAAAAAATATTTTTTTATTAAATATTTGTTATGTGAATTCATGATTTTGGTTTAAATTTGCACTTTTTTTCAAATAAGCACCCCTTAGCCTGCTTATTGAAATCGCAGATTTTTTTTCATATTTTAAATTAAGTGTTTTTTAAATTGCAATGTCAAACGCTTTACATTTTGCGATATCTTTTAAAAACACAAATTATTCTTGTGAAATCGCAATCTCAAACACACCCTAAAACACATAGGGAGCCATGTGGGGGCCAGGTGGACTAGGATTGTCTCCATCTCACCTCCCCCACCTACCAATTAATCTTAAGCAAGGGCATATTTCAAGAACGACTTAAGTATGAGAGAAAAATGGGGAATTTGTGAATATTTTACAATGTCTTCGAGCGTGCAATATTATAAAATGGGAGGTATATATATTGTATCACCAAATCTTTTAGGAAGGTCTTACGAAAGTTTCTCCAAGTCAAAAAACGGGGTCTGAATTTAATAAATAAATAAATAAAAAATTGGAAGTCCAACTATTGTTATATAGCAAACCAAAAGAACAAGTGAAATTTTAAATTTAATTCCTAAGTTCTTAAGCGATTTTAATTTAGTAATTAAGTTTTCAATTTTGAGAATTAGATGTTTAGGTTTTTTGTTATTTAGTTTCAAATATATCCCTTTATCAATCACAGTATTTTAAATTACTAATATATCCTAAATAAAAGATTAAAACAATTAAAAAAACAATTTTTTGTTTTTTATTTTTAAAGAGGGGCGGCTGACTACAACTAATAATTGGTGAAAAGCATGCCCCCCTCACAAGATGATTTGCCAAATGACAGAAATTTCTTTCAAATAAGTTTGGAGAAAATATTCTTAAACCCATTTAAAATAATATCAAGTGTCTATAAACATTTAAAGCGTTAGTCTAAGTTAGTAAAGTGTTATAATGATCTTAAGAATTTAATGGGTGTTTTAAATGTTTATAGATATTTAACATTATTTTAAATGAGTTAATGGATATTTCTTCTAGACTGATTTAAAGAAAATTTATGTCCTTTGTCAAATAAGAGATATATGACATTACTTGATTAGTCAAAGAACCTAATTGTTGAAATTGAAGACCTAAATATTCAATTAAAATTGCATTAAAATATAAGGACTAATATTATTATTATTATTATTATTATTATTATTTTCAAAAAGCAAATTTAAAGAGCGGTAGTTGAATTTGTCCTTTTTCTTTTCCTGGAGCTAGTCAATAGGAAAGCCATATGAGATTCTTACATTAAGTTTGGTCCTTTTCTTTTTGGTAGGTATTGAGACATCCTTGGTTGGTGGAGAAAGAAATAGGAAATGAGGAGTAGAAGAATAAAGGATGAGGATGATGCAAAACCATCTTTCTACTTGTCTACCCTAAACATGTCAAATCATTGGAGGAAAAGCGCCACGGAATCATGATTTTTGACGTAAAGAGTGCGAAATTACACAAATAAATAAAAATAAAAATATCGATATGGTCATTTTATGTGTATACACACGTGTGTGTATATAAAATAAAAGCAGTAACGTCTTAAACTTAATTAACTTTTTTTAAAAAAAATATTATACTTGTTTTACACAAATAAATAAAAATATCGATATGGTCATTTTATGTGTATACACACGTGTGTGTATATAAAATAAAAGCAGTAACGTCTTAAACTTAATTAACTTTTTTTTAAAAAAATATTATACTTGTTTTATATTGATTGATGTTACGAATTTTAAGTAATTTTTTTTTAAAAAAAAAAAAGTTAAATAACAAATATTAAAAAAAAAAAAAAAAGTTACTTCAAATATGTGACATCCATCTATCTATATAAAATAAATATAATTAATAAGTATATATAAAAAAAAAAAAATCATTACTCTTATTATGTTATCCTTTTCATTGGCCCCGTTTGCCAACTGCGCGTAACAGCACTATAGCTGGAAACAGTGCCATTCTCATATGTGCAGGCTGGGCATTAAATTTTTATTTTTTTTAAAGCAAAATATTAAAAAAAAAAAAAAAAACAAAACAAAATAGGAGGAGAAAGATCGGGGTGGTTCCAGCCACCCCTTGGCCAAAATGTGGTGGCCAGACCACCCCATTTTTGGCCAAGCAGCCACCCCTTGGCCAAAAAAAAAAAAAAAAAGAAGGGGGACCGGGTGCATTTGGGGGTGGCTGGACCACCCCCAAGGGGCTAGGGTGGTTTCGGCCACCCCACACCGGCCGTATGGGGTGGCCAAAACCACCCCCAACCCCTTGGGGATGGTCCGGCCACCCCCAAATGCACCTGATCCCCCCCCCCCCCCCCCACGGTTTTTTTTTTTTTTTTTTGGCCTTTTGGGGGTGGCCGGACCACCCCCATACCGGCCAGCCACCCCCGATTTGTTTCTCCCTTTCTTTCTTTTTTCTTTTTTTTTTTTTTTTTAAGTTTTTTAATATTTTTCATTTTTTTAATATATATAATTTTAGGTTGTTATTATCCGGTTACTTGTTGGTTGGGGTGTAGGAAGTGTGAATAATTTAAGTTGTTATTGAAAACTATGTACATTTTTGACTGCACAGCCTGCACATATGAGAATGACACTGTAACTGAAATAGTACCGTTCCAACTACAGTGCCGTTCCGCGCTGTTGGCAAACGGGCCCATTAGTTTTCATGGTAGCTCAACACCACAGCTTGCATGTGACCATGGCAGGATAACCAACCAATCGACAAAGCCTGGTTGCATTATAAAAGCCATAGCAATGGTTGTTGGGCTCATTTATTGTAGCTTCCGTGGGTCCTTTGGTTGTCCAATTTACTTGGAACATGATTTTCTCAAGTTCAAAATGAACCGAATAATATTCAGTTTTTTTTTTTTTTTTTTTTTGACATGTCCGCATAAGAGGGGAGGAGGAATAATATTCAGTTAATTATATTTAAAAAGCATTTTTATTTTTTTACTTTTTAAGGGACAAAAATACCTCATCAATTATAATTAACTAGATTTTCTCCATAATTCTAATTCTATTTACTTACCTCCATTGTCAAACATATAAGAGTATTCCCATGAGCCTTTTAAAAATGATCTAAATTTAACTTTAAAATTTTGAAAATGTGCTTTTGTATTTAGCTAGCTACTTTTTAAAACTACCAAATATCAAACAATGTAAATATTTATTTATTTTAGCTAAATATTATTTTTTATTAATAAATGTATATGCCATAAAACTCACTCACTATGATTTCATGTGAGAGGTTTACCAAAATGCCACCCCAACAACCAAAATAATGTTAAAAAATAAATGGCTTTAGATAAATTAAAACAAATATTAAATTTAACTTTAAATAAAGAGTTTGATAAATGATTTTTTTGTAGATTTTGTTAAAATTTAGATAAATATTAAATATAAAGAGCTCGATGGAAATGCTCTAATAGCACACAACTGAAGACTATGTTCCATGATTATCTATTTATATAAGTAATGTTAAAAAAAATTAGACACTTTCCTCCAAATTATCACCACATTTGCATTAATACCTCGGAACTTCCTTATGAACTATTATCATTCACAACTCTTAACCCATTATTCTTCTAATCTAAGTAGGCATGGGCTATAATTTGATTTGGCCCGCTGCCATGCCTTATTCTTATATTGCCCACCCTAGAAAATGAAAACGAGAAATGCTATCTTTCCAAAAAATTTCACTAAAAGTTGATTATCATATAAGGTGTCGTAACACATTTCCTCCCACCCCGCCAGGCTAAATAATAAAAGCAACAAAAAGGTAGCTCAAGAAAACGACCAAAAAATAGTTCATAACTAAGAGCACTAGCAGCAGTTTCTCTTTGATTTTTCCTAAGTTCAAAGAACAAAACCACTTTTTGCTTTCCTACCAAAATATATTTCATAATAGCTTCTCTTACATTTTCCTATACCATTAAAATATTATTTTTTTTACAAAATACAATTTCCTTACCTACCCTCACATTTTTTACAAAATTTCAACACAATTCTCAATGAAAAACAAATCGAGAAAAAAGGAAAGAAAAAAAGAAGAAATGTTTATATTAAAACAATGTACAGAGAGCCACTTTTGGTTCCCTACACATTAGAAAACACTGTAATTATCCAAAAATGTTGGTTAAATTTAGGAAAACTAATGTGGATGAGTTTTCGTAATTTTTTTTGAAATTTTCCCTAAATATAAGAAAATGAATGGGCAATAGAGTATCTACTGCTAGTATACTAAATAACTATTTTTGTTATCTAATTAACTAGAATACTACAAATGTCTCGACTTTAAAATAGCTTTAAACTTGTCTTTCAATGGGTAGTTCAATTGGCTGAAAATCATGCCTCGTAAAGCATAGGTTACTAGTTCCAACCTTCCACCCCTTCGCTCGTGTGGATATGTTAAAAAATAAATAAATAAATAAAAAATAAAAACTCCAAACTCAAATATCGAGTATATCAAATTAACATAAATAAATAAATAAATAACAAGGATTCGAATATGATTTTATTTTTATTTTTCTTATTTTCTAGCAAGAATCGGTGATTATATTGTACAAACACATCGAAATAGTCCCTATTGGCAACACACAAATACAACAAAAGAGTATATACATATATAGATATATATAGTACATAGGAAATACAATTCTAGCTCCCGCTATGATTTATCCGTGGGCGGAGAGTGGGCATGGACTGGAGGCGCTGGAGGCCCATAATACTGCGGAAGTCTGCCTGCTTGGCTTCGGCCCCAGGCCCTACCCAGAAGGTAAAATGCAAGTGCTACGATGAAGATGAAGAGGATCAAAGGCAATGATACCACCACAACAAAACCCATTTTTTAGGCTTACTTCTGCAATATCAACAAACTTATATAAACAATTATTACAAATTTCTCCTAAATCTACATAACCATCCAAATGAAAACACCCTTTTTTTTTTTTTTCCCTTCATCTTTCTCGGGAAAGTGATTCAGAGGAGCCAAAAGCTGCGACTATAATCACTGTTTTCTTACACTAAAATAGAAATTAGTAAAAATCGGAGCAGTAGCTGTTACCTCTCTGTCGCCCGAAGCTGCGCCAACACAACGCTATTGACCAGAGTAAGAGTAACGATGGAGAAGGAGAGGTTCTGATAGCCACAATAAACGAAGAGAGAAAGAGAGGAAATTAAGGACAAAAAGTCGTTGGTGATGATGTGGCGTGTCCCTAAGGGCAGGTCCTCCACGTGTCTGCACCACTCATTGTTTTCTTATCCATCCATTCTACTATTTATTATTATTATTTTTTTATTTTTTATTTTTTTACTCTGCTTAATTCTCTTAAACTTTATATTTTCTTTTATAATCGCATCATAAATTTAAAAAATATTAATTTATTGTTATGGTAATTTGTAATTTTATAAATTTATAAGGGTATAAAGGTCACTTCAACACTTTTCCATCTAATTTAACCCTTAAACCCTAATGGGAGGGGCGGAATTGTAAACTTTTTAAAATTGAATATATCAAATTGAGAGTTTTTAAACTTTAGGGAGTGATTGTAAAAATGATAAAAGTTCAAGAGAGTTAAATAAAGTTTTCTACCCTTTCTGTTTTTTTTTTAGGTTTGGTGGGGCAAAGAAACGGAGATACATAGAATGAAAAATGTTAGGTGCCCTTCTAAGTGCATATTTTTAAGTTCACATTTTGTGGCAATGAAAGCACTATTAAGATTAAAAATGTATCATATCCAAAATTTAATAATAATTTTTACTATCACATAAATGCACACTTAAGAATATACCTGAGTCTTTAAAGGGTAGCTCAATCGGCAAGCGACCACGCCTTATGAAGCGGATATCACTAGTTTGAATCCCCTCTCTTGTGTGGATATGTCACAAAAAAAAAAAAAAAAAAAAAGAATATACCCTTGAAAATGAATGTATCATTTCTCTGGATTAAATTTGTTTAGTCTCATTAATTAAGTTTTTTTTTTAAAAAAAAAAAATAAGAATATACTTGGGGATGGCTCCCGTATCAGGCAAGATGTCCGCATTTATTGAAAAGGAGGCTGAAGCAATCAAAGCATTGTCAAAGTCCGATGGAGAGACTATAGAATAGAGAGGCACCGATATAGATCCAGTTACAAAACTCTTAGCAGAGAGATCAAACCACTTAAGAGCTGGAAGATAGTAACCCAAACGACACAAAAGCAGCAAATAATAAGAAAAGTTGCAGAACACTAACAAAATAAAAATACAGGGAAAATGATAAAAACAACAAATAAACTCACTAAGTAGCAACTTCAACATAGCGCGGGACGGAGGATGGCTGGCAGAGGAGCTTCTGGTTGCAACTCGGAAAATACATGGCGGAGTGTGAGATCTACACGCCAAAGCGTGGTTGCCGAAAAATGAAGATGGTGGAAGCGGTGGAGAGCTGTAAGGCCAGAGAAGAAGGTGGCGGGGTGCGTCAGAACTGAGGAGGAACGAAAGGCGATACCCTAGCACCGCTATCCATATCCGCATATGCAGATAGTGGCTTTTGTTAACCGCATTCGCATGTATAAATAGCGGATAGTTGTGAATAACGAATGTCGTCATTCTCCTCTCTCTTCATTTTAGTTTAATGTTCCAATCTTATCACTGACCCTTCTAATAAAACTATATATACTCCAATTAAGGCTCTAAAAAGAGCACAAAAAATTTGACCCAAGAAAGCACACAAGTAAGTCATCATTCATGGCTAGCTTAGAACCGGCGGCAAGAAGAAGAAGATCAACTGCATTGTCAAGCTTAAGATTGTAATAATACTTTTAAATTTTAAAATTAAATTATAATGTAGAATCCCGCGCATTGCGCGGGTTATGGGCTAGTATTCAATAATGTATTAAATCCAAGAATCCAGCAACAACAAACAATGAGTAGCATACATTGAATTTTTTCAGTCCCATCAATTATGATGTAATCTTCTTCTCTTAACCAAAATACAAATTTGAAGCATTAGCAAATGAGAAATGTCTCTTTGCATTCTTTCTAGCGTTTATCTCCCATATATCTTCATTGAGTTGGTATGTTCTATCCACCATTAGTATTATTATTTTTTTTAAAAAAAAAAAAACATACAATGGTAAATAGAGTATGTTAAATCAGTGAGGATATACGCAAGACAGACGCCAAAATGCAAAGAAGCATTTCTCTTAATACATACAGGCAAGGATTGAACTGCATTCAGCACGGGTTTCTCCCTCCCGACGTGGGTTATACAGGCCACCCAAAAGTCGTGCTCTACCCTGCAAACATGTTGTCTTGTTTTTGTTGTTTATTGTTATTTCCTGTTTTTCTGTTTGGTTTATGTTTAATTTTAGGCTTCTTGTGCTTTTTTGGCTTGATTTGGCTACCAAAGTTTGGTTCTTCTCTTCGTCAGACTCGGCTTAGGTGCCGTTTCAGTTGGTTGCTATTGGGTCCTATGCCCTTTGACTTTGCTTTAGTAACTGGTTTATGCAGCCATTAGGAGAAGACCGGATCATTTTTTTGACCCATTTCTCACGATTTGGTTGTTTTTCCAGCATTTTATTTTTCGTTTTAAATTTGTTATTGAAGTGCCCATCAATTTTTTCAGTATTTAGATCCCATATAACCATTTTCCCAATTTTCTTAAAAAAAGAAAAAGAAAAAAAGAAAGCATTATTACAACACTCTTTAAAAAGAAACAGGCTTCTGATACTTGACATATCATATTTTTTCTTATAGCAACTATGGACATCGACATTGGCCTTCAGAAGCTTTCGCAGATTCAACTCATCAGAGAAATGGAATATAATCAATTTTCCACCTTTCTTCTAACCATTTTTCATTAATTCTGCTGCGATTACATGCCCAGTAATTGTTATCCTAATGCATATTTAACATACAAGAAAATAAACTTTGCAGCAAAAACTTTGATACACATTGAGAGAGAGAGAGAGAGAGAGAAGAGAGAGAGAAGGGAGCTATGAGGTATATGGAGCAGATGTGGGAACCTTTCGTAGAGCAGACCCCTCATGAGCACCAACAGGTTTGTTGGATAATCGACGCTTGTAACGTTTGAGGACAGATGCCAGATTCTCTTTTCCCTTTGGGAAAGCCACATCGCCGGCAGCGGTTCCTGTTCTGCCCTTTCTGCAAGAAATTGCAATCTCCACATCCTTGATTATATCTAGAAGCACTGCTGCAGTTGTGCATTTTCCCCTGCCGGGTTTAGAGGCTGGGGGCAGCATTCCATTTGATACAGGCGGTGGGCTTGACTTCTGCTGGAAATTTGTAGGGATTTCAAGGCAGAAGCACGGGGTCATTGGAGATCGAGGTTTTGAAAACGCCACATCAACGATTCCCTATACATGAAAAAAAATATGTCACTGTCAAGGTCTACAAATTGAAACAATTTTTTGGGCATTGTATGCTTCTTGTAATCATTCAAAGAAGCAATGGGTGCAAAAGTTTCCAAAGCAAATGAAAGGCGACAGGAATTCATCAAGCAGATCTTACCAGGTGGAAACATGAGTGGTGAAATCTACCCAACTAAAGATAAAGCAGGACAACAGGCAACCAAGACAATGATCTTACTGCAGAGACCATGACTATCACAAGCAATTGATGCTCATCCACTCACAAAATAAACTATCAAATAAAAATTTACCTGCAGACGGTTGAGTACATAAGTATACTTCCCCCATAGCTCTGGCCGGCTTTCCATAAGCGAAAGATCAAGAACCCGGTGGATGCACCAGACTCCAAAGCTTACTATCAAATCCGATCTCCAAATACAGCCCTCCCCGCAATGAGGAACCGAGTAGATCAAAAAGTTGTTGAAAGTTGCATCGTTATTCCTCATTGTCAAAGCAGATTTCCTATCAGAAGACAGATACTGAGGCTCACCCAAGTGAACCGACCTATTCATCTCTCTAGTTTCAGCTTCATAAAGGAGTTTCTCCCTTGCAGCCACGCGGTCAATTAGATCCTCATCAGCCCCATCATTTTGTCTAAACAACCAGTCAGATCCTTCCAATTTCAACAGCTTCACAATGCAATGTCTAAAAGATTGAAGAAGTTTGGCCTCTGAATCCACAACAGAAGTAGCTTCTTGTGTAATTGAACTTGCCCTACTTCCAACTCCTTCGCTCCCAACGCGACGATATTTATCAGCTACACCAAACTGCTCAAAAGGTTGTCTAGACCAGAGGGATCCAGTGTCAGAATTCCACTGCGAGGAGAAACCATCTCCGTAAACTTTTGATGGAGACAGTTCATCAAATGCCAAAGGGGCTCCTGTTCTTGATCCAAAATTTGGATATAAGGATGGTTCATAACCTGTTCTAGCAACAGAGGATCCATATCCCCCAGCACTGTCCCATTGAGAACTCTTATCAGAGATGTATAAATCCCGCTGCGGGATTGACAACCCTGACATGTCTGGCAAGCTATGGTACTTTTTCGTGTTGCCTGAACTTGAATAAATCTCAGCAGGTCCAGAAGTGCAGAAATCATAATATGATCTTTCAGAATGCAATGGACTATCCCTGGATATTGCAGGGTTTGGTAAACCGGAGGCCTGACCAAAGCTTAACCCATTGTGCAACTTTTGCCTTGAAGAAAATGCAATCGAATCTCTGTAGTTTGTAACACCCAATGATGGGGATCTCAAGGCTGAAGACTCCATTGGATTATTTAAGTGATCAGAGCTTCTGTCTTTAGCCATTCGATAGGATGCTATCTGATAACCATGTACCGTAGCCGGCTGATAATCCCAGCTTTCAGAAGGTTGTAGATTGCGCTCACTAGAATAGGGCCTTTCGCTGGAGTCGATGACATTGTGGCTTGAATTCTGCACATATGCACCCAACAGCTGCACGGGGTTGGACCACAACGACGAAGATCCTCTTTGAACCCCATACAATGACTCCAAGCTCCTTTGCACATTCTGCTGCTTGGGAGAGTCATATAGACTTGAGTTTATAAGATGATCAGACCCCCTGCCTCCCACAGATGGCAAGTATCCAGAAATTTCCTTTGTAGTGATATCCACTTTTAGTGATGAAGAGGCAAGCTTAGAATCCACCCCTAGCAACACATCCAGTTTCTTAGCCTTCGCTTCTTGAGTAGCTTGCCCATGGAAATCATACAGTTGACCCCAAAACTCATCAAGAACTTGTGCTAGTTGACGCCTTGCTGCACGACCCAATCCTGCTAATCTTGAAAGACTTCCAGCACCACTCCCACCTTCATCACCTTTCCCACTGAGACTTCTAAATGATCCCGGACCCTCAGATGTCAAAGATTGGGTGCTCCCAGAAACCCCTTTAGATGATTCTTCAGCCTCCCAGGTGTCTCCCTCATCATCATCTTTTTCAGTTTGTAGATCTCCCTCAATTTCAACATTCTCCACAGGGTCCATTGATCCAGTTTTCACAGTTCCAGAGTCGAGCAATTTAACATCAGAAACCTCACTAGAAACGGTTGAAACAGGGACTGACTCTCCTGTGGTTCCAGATTCCTCCAGGCCAAATGTGGGCGAGCTAGGAAATGTAGCATTAGAACGATTTTCCTCTACAGTAGTCAAATGGAGCTCCTGATCAGGCTCCATAATAGTTTCAGGCAAATTATGGTCTAAATCTGCAACTGGTATGTCTGAATGACTCTGCAAACCCTTCCCCTCGGCTGGTGATGGTTCTTGCATCTGAACAGATGCCTCTCCATAATATCCAGCTCCAGTTAAATCAGTTTCCTCTCTCTCGGTGGATGAATCAGGTACAGCCTTTGGCGTATCCCAGTTCCACACCTGAGCATCTAATTTAGCACTTGCAGATTTTAATGGGGTAGCTAATAGCCAAAGCATCAAACAAAGTGACGCACAAGCAGTGAAAAGAAGAACTATGTAAGAGAAAGACATGCTACTCCCCATGTTCCACCTCAAATTTCCAACCCAATCACTATTTCCAAATGCCATTTCTACCACAAACATAAGCTTCAAGCCTAGCATCCCAATAAAAGTGATGAGGGCTAAAAACTCCACAAACTGAGAAATTTTGTAGACACCCATTATTGATCTTGATGCAGCAACACGGAAAAGGGGGATCACAGAAGATGGAAGTAGCAGAGCTACTATCACCTGTGTGAGTATAAGCAGTTGATACATCCCATCAGATCCTGAACTCCACACGCAGTAAAGGGCTGGAACAACAGCAATAACTCTAATTGTAGCACAATGAAGCCAAATAGGAATGTCCAGCTTCAAGAAATCTTGCAAAACTACTCGTCCAGAGAGACTCCAGGTTAATGATGTGATTTGATTTGAGAAAAACAAAACCAATAGATAGGCAAAGGGAGCTATGGGAATCCTAAACACCTGCATTGAAATTTGAAAATTTAAAGCTGATCATTATCTATCATCTTGCAGTGAGAGTCATCAAGAATAATTGCATTTAAAGGAAAAAATCAAACCTGTTCCATTAGTGAAATTGCCTCCTGAAAAGTAAGCACGACTAGGCCAGTACTGTTAAATACATTTGCCGCTGAGACCATCAGCACATAATTCACCAGATAAATACCGCTAAAGACGCATAAGATGGCAACAAAATGGTTATGACACAAGGCATCCTTGGAAATGTTTGTTGATCCCTGATATTGCTGCAAGAAAATTACAGATAACAAAGGCTCAGAAATTTGACAAACATGTCTGAAATGTAATATTGAAATTTTTCCAGTCAGGAAATTTTGGGGGTGGGGAACAAACTTGGGAAATTAATGAGTTGATATGTACAATAAAGAGGATTGTCAAGGGAATCTCAAGTTATGAAATTGCTCTTTTATGAATCCCATGGAAGTGTCTTGTATGTGAGTCACAAAAAATAAATAGGTCAACGAAAATTAGGTGGGAGAAAGACAACATGGTTATCAGTGCACTATAACTGAGCACGTCACGTGCATACCCACTGTTAAGATAGTAGTAGAGGATCAATTTATTTATGCCATATCAGTATGAACAAATGACTAAAGATAATCTGTTTCAAAGAATATCTCCAAATTATGTTACGAATTACATATACCAAGTAAAGGAAAAGAGTGAATCCTAGACACGTTCCACTTTTATATTATTTCAAACAGAACATACAGATGACCCTGAAAGATGCACTAAAAGTGAAGTCAACCAAGAAAACAAGATGGGAGAATGCCAAAAAGCATTTATGCTACAATGCATGCAACAAAGAAGAAAATAGTCAAGCACTGATTGTTAAGAGAACAGTCAAATGCACTAGAAGAAACCATGGCAATTATTTTGTAGTGCTATTTCCCAAACAAACAAATATGGAAGAATCAACTGTCATACAATAAATAAGCAACATTAATGAAAATTCCTGTAAAAAAATTAAGCCTGGAAGTGATATCCACTAAAGTAGTCTAAATACACAATGGGAATATAAAAAATGTTTGTTCCCGATGAAAGAAACTTGTATATCCTCCTTTATCGAAAAAATGCTATCATTAATCCCTAGTCATTTAAACATATTCTTTCAAGAAGACAATTCCTGTGCCACTCCTAATTCAATGAGACAACTTTCTGCAAGCATTAATTATGCAAAGGCACCAGCATTACTAACTACAAACTCTTACAAAGGCCAGGGATAGTAAAAAGAGACCAGGAAATGATTCCACCTGCAGATTATTTAAAATATACAGGGGTCTACAACCAAAACAGTCAGGACATGAGCCATCTCTTAGCATGTATACTTGTCCAAGTTTCTGAGTTTGTCAAAATAAATTCACTGTACTTGAGTTAAACATATCAGTATCTTAGTCTATTTGAACAGTATTTGCATATTATTGTGTCCTTTCCGCCATATATACCTGTTTTAGATCCTTTTCTCAATACAAAAACCGTGCTACCTTGAATTTCAGCCTTTGTGGCAAGTAAAATAATGGAATGCCAGATTCATTCAAATACCAGGAAGAAATTAAAAAAATATTAAATAGATGCAGATATGCACATTCACATTGGACACTTACAGTCATATGCTTAGGCAAAAAACGAAACAATGTGGATAGTTACATAGGAGGAGGATAGAAGGCAGGGATACCTGTACAATAGAAGAATGAAGAAAGAAGTTATGAGGCATGATATTTGCCCCAAGAAGACTCATAAGTGCATACACACTCTCCCCACTTAACTTTGTTAGCATCCCATTCATTGAAAGCGAGATTTCTGGTTGACTGATGACTACTCCAAGAACAACAGAAAGTAAAATAAGGCCTGACGTGCATATGCACAGGAACTTTGCCTTGTTGTTTTCCTGGAAAGTTAAATTAATAGAATTATAGATGACAATGCGAAACAACCTTCCTAAAAAACATGTATGTGAACACACTTACCAGGAGGATGGCAAAAAGTGGAAATAAAACAGCATTGACAGCAGTCAAAAAGACACAAGTGAACAAGTCCCACCCAAAAAGAAGATTAAGTCCATGTGCAAGGCCAAGGACCTATTAAAATTTGTATAATCATATGTTAGGAATAAAATAAAATTAAAATTAAAAAGGAAAAAGGCACAGCTAATCATGATTATGAAATGATAAATTACCATGGTAAGGTCCAATGCAATCACAGAAACCTCCGTTTGGACTCCTATGAATATGCACGTATACTTATCGTACTCATCACTGCAAATCTTTGGCATAACAATTTGGAAATAAGAATATTAAAATTTACTACCATAAGAGAGAGAGAGAGAGAGAGAGAGAGAGATGTCAGTAACTGTGAGCATTTGTTTGTGATTATGTGCGTGGGTGGGTGGGGGGAGGGGAGAGGTCAATGCTCAATTGCCCCACTGAATAATCAACTAATAACCAGAAACAAGTGGAAGAAATTTACAACAAAGGATGCAGTGCATTCCAAGTGGACCTATGTTCTTCTGAAAACCACATGGAGGACAGATATATATATACACCTAAAGAATATCTAACTAAGTATATGTTTTTCGAGCCGAGTTCGAACAGCCAATACTCGGCTTGACTCGGATTGCTTACAGCCCTAGTGAGGGGTGACACAATGAACAAGATAGTAACAATTCATCAACAAAGAGAGAAATATAACAATAATTATTTACCATAAGTAAAATCCTAAAGAGAAAGAAACAATACCTGTGCAAGATCTTTTCCAGTGACTAAGCCAATCCGAGCAGACAGGTATTGACATAAAATAGCAGCAAAATTGAATACAAGCATCAACACTACCAGATCAGACCCAAACCGTGCACCACCTTCAACAGTCGCTGCCCACTTCCCAGGGTCAACATATCCAATTGAAATCAGAAGCACAGGTACAACAGCAGGAAGTAGCCGATTAGGACTACCCAGAAGATGGTTAGAATTAAAACTCTCAGCTTCCATGTTATTGATTGGTACTTTGAACAAAACAGAAGTACCAGTGTAGTATGATACTTAAATATTCCAAGCAACAGGAGGACCTCTAGATGAGTGTAAACTAATATATCATATCACTGCTAACTGTGCTTCCAAGAAAGGATGTACAACCTTCACAATTCATTTACTAAGACGTGCAACTTCTGGGATTAACAATACCAGCCGCAGTGAAGCACAATTCTAATCTATGATCTCCCTAGAAGTGAATGGAATGAGTATATACATCCAATGATGACCAAGGTGATGTGTCTCTTCCAGGCCCTACAAATGCAACTTGCCTGAATCAGACCAAAGAGCTTCAAATTGTAACTGCTATCACATTAAACTTCCAACACTAGCTGTGATCTTGAGATCCCAATAGTATGCTTTCAATGAAATTCAATTGAATGCCACCATAAACTGATGTTGATACCCAATAAATTTTTCTATTCATCACCTGAGCATGACTAGAAATTTAAACCAATTCATGCAAGACTTCCACCATTACTTGAATTACGGAGTATACAAAATAGAGATTCTCAACTGAAATCCACAGGTCAGACTCCATTAAATGGAGTCACCTTTCTTCACTACCCCTGCTTAGGTTTAATCCTGATTCAACAAATCATATCAGTTTGCTACCAGGAAGAAAAGAAAAACAAACTCCCCTTCAAATAAAGTGCAATAAAAACTATGGACATAATATTTGAACAAGCAACTTGAGACACAAGAATGATGTATAACTGAAGATATGACCAAATCAAAATTCACACGCTAACAAGAAAAACCATGGCCAATCAGGTTGTAGGATGTGTTATTTGAAAAGAACAACCAAAAAAAATCCAAAAAACCTTAAAAACATCTAAAGCTAAAACATCATGAAGGCAAAATACCAAACTATTTCATAATTTAGATATGAAAATCAAAGAGAGGCACCATATTCAGCATAGCATTGTCACTAACTCACTATGTTTTGATCACGAATCTCCTCTCTCCTTCTCTACTCTCTGTGGCCAAGAAGCTCAAATGGCTTACAGGCGAACTTATGTTTACTCTCAGCCTCTTTGATTGTTACACAGGAGAGCTAAGCTCCCTAATTAAGATTCCATTCATTAGGGGACACCAACACAAAGGCACAACTCAAGTACATTCCAAAAATGGAAATAGTGAATCGAGAATGCTGTGTTAATTCTCTTTATGCTTCCAATTTTGTTGGAGTTCCAATTTCGTTGGATGTAATATATGATGCTTAATTACATATCAAGTATCAACACAAGAAAGTCAATCTAGTATCAACACAAGGTAGTCAATCTTACCAAAAGAGGAAAATTACAATCCACAATACAACACAGAGCAAACCCAAGTCTCAGATGCACGCACCTTAAAGATACTCACTTGGTTTTAAATAACAAAAAATAAATATGGTGAAGAATAATTATAGCCACCACAACACGAGTATTAAGCAACACAAAACCAGCTTAACAGTAATTATAGCCACCAAACAAGAATCTACTAGCAACCCATAAAAATTCAAACCATAAACATCAGCATAATGCAAATACCCAGCTCAAAAACCCATCTCAGATCTTCTCACAGCAACACAAAAAACAACAACGACCCAAAATACACTCAAAAACAGAGAAAGAAATCCAAAGCCCAAAACCCCAGAATCAAAAAGATCAGGAATCGCCTCCATGGATCTGAGGCAAGAAGAAAAAAGAGTACCAAAAGACCAGTTTGCACGGATACCGAGGATGATGACGATAAATAAGTAGAGAAGGGCTCAATCAAAAAATCAAACAGATTTTCCGTACAGTTAGGGTTTTCGGAAAATGGTTTTACCTTCTCCTCCTGCAGTGCTCTCGCTTTTCCTTTCTCAGCCAATCTCTATCTATAGTTCTACAAGTAGATCTCAGACGCCCTCAGAGACCCCACGGCTTTGTCATTTTATTTGTATATATTTTTTATATATATATAGAGCGAGAGAGAGAGAGAAAGCAGCTCAATTTTCTGAGAGAAAAAAAGAAAAAGAAAAGAAATTTACGAGTGGGTTTTCAAGGCCATCTTGAAGAGAGAGAAAAGGAGAGAGAGCAAGTGTGAAAGTGGATAAACGTTTCAACAAATGTGTTAAAAAGCTAGCAAGCTCCAAAAGACAGTTAACGTTTCCTCTACTTTTTCACTTATTATACCCGAGAGACCTTTTTACTTTCCCCATCTTCTACTCCCTCTCTCTGTGTGTTTTCATTCTTTCTCTCTTTCCTTCTTTGATGATGGCAGCTCAGATGTGATCTTCCCCTGTTTGAAGAACTCAAGAAGAATCCCCTGCCAGTTGTGGAATTGAATCTATATGAAAGAGAGACAAGCATTTATCTTTTGGATTTTTTTAGTTAATGTATTTAATCACATATATATATATATATATATATATATTGCCACGTCATTTAAAAAGATTTAATCATCATATTAATATATTCATAATGTAACATTACATACTATAATTAACATCATAAAATAAATTTTGTTTATTTTAAAAAATAGACAGTGTGCTCCCTCCCGCCCTCTTTTAACAATTTTTTTTTCTTATTTCAAAAGAAAAAAATTAATTTTCTAATTCTGGCTTTTAATATATGTCAATCTGCATAGTATGTGAACTACAACACACAAGGAATAACATTGAGTAGTGTAGTAAATATGATAACATAAATACCAAGTTTTAGATAATAATATAATTTAAAAACAAATTTAGTAATGTCACATCAGCAAGAAAAATAAATAAGTATTAATTGTTCTGTCTCAACCAAACGATTAAGGAAAATGAAAGCCAAAGCCCTTTCTTTTAAGTTGTCTACACGTTGAAATTGTTGAAACAAAGTACTGAATGTTAACCATTCATTTCTACTACTTTTTCTTTTGTTTTTTTCCTTTTTTTTTTTTTTTTGAGGATGACATCCTCTGTAGCGTATGTGGGTAGGGTTTGATGATAAGGTTAGACAACATAGGAAAAAAATTGAAGAAAAAGTAGCTTGTCATAACAAGAGTCTCACACTTCAAATCAAAATCAATTAAGATTTACCGTACTTTTCTGTCTGAATTGTTAATAATATAAAAAGATAATGTTTGGATCACGAATAATTTAGAATTTATTTAAAGTATATTTCATATAAAATTTATCATGTTATTCGTCTAAATTGTTAATAATTTGTATGCAGAGATTGAAATTCATGACGTATATAAGATATTTTATATTATCCGTCCAAATTGTCAGTAATTGGGACAGATAATTATTGTAGATCACCCTGTATGTGGCAATTAAAATTCAAAATTTATTTTAAGCAGGTTTTATAAAAGATTTCTCACATTATCTGTCGAAATTGTTAGTAATTTGGACATATAATCATTGTGGATCATCGCCCCCTATGCGGTGATTGAAATTCATTAAGATCTCTTATATTATAAGTCAAAATTGCTAGTAGTACGGACATGTAATTATTGTGGATCACCCCGTATGTGGCGATTGAAATTCATAATTTATTTGAGTAAGTGAGGACGATAAGACATTCGAAATCTATTTGAGTAAGTTTGTTTCATATAAGAAGATCTCTCACGTTAACCATAGTAATTTAGACAGATAATTATTGTGAATGTGCAGCGATTGAAACTTAGGGTAATTAGAAACGAGACAAATGGAACAACTATTTGCAATGGCAATGAAAGATGAATGAGACTCATCGTGCCTAAAAGAGAGTGGCATTTGTTTGTATGCATCTACTATCTACCAAATTGAATTGAAGTATACATGCAATAATTGGTATTTGTTGTAGGTGGAACATCACGTGAAGGAAGAGTTCATACGTTGACGTTCTTTTCGTTCCAAAACAAGGATAGAAGCTTTTTTTCGAGCCTGTGTTCACAAAGTGGTCGTGTCTCTGTCACCCCATTTCGGCCTTTATCCATTTCAATGCCATTCAATCGTTTCCTTCGGTTGGGACAAAAAAAGCACACACAATTTGACAATTTAATACAACTCAATATCTTTAACGAATTTACTCTCGCTTCTCTTTAATTTTGTCATTAACCACTAAACTTTTTGATAAAAAAAATATTTATACTTTTAAGTTTTAACCCCTTAAATTATCACTTATTTTTTAATTATGCTTCTAAACTTTAAAAAGTGATATCAATGAGGCCCCACATACTACCATCGTGTGTCAAAATAGACACTTTGAATTTTTCTTTCAAAAATACCCCAAAGTTACTAACAAGTAAAAATTTAGAAATATATAAAATTAATCATATATATATATATATATATATATATATATATATATATATTAAGGGGGGCTAATATGAAAATGGCCACCCCTTTTTGGTGTTTTTAATTTTTTGAAATAGTTATTTTAAAATAAATTTAAGGGTGTTTCGGGGAGAAAAATGCAAAAGTGTCTAATTTGACACACATCGATAGTACATAAGTCTCTAATGTCACATTTTAAAGTTTGAATGAGTTAGTGTAAAAATGATGATAATTCAAAGAGCTAGAGTGTAAGTGGTGTCATTTGAACAATGTTATTGCTCAAATGACATTATTCACTCGTCAGTGTCATTTGAATGGTACATACTATTCAAACAACACTAAATAATTTTTGAAAAAATGGCACTCAAAATTGACTATTATAAGTTGAACTAGCCACCCGCAAAGGTGGCAGGGGTGGTGGAGACCCATGGGGGATGGTTGTGTGCCACCCTCAACCACCTTTGGGGTGGCCGTGCGTCGCCCCCAACGGGTCACCTTTGGGGTGGTTGGGAGTGATGCGCAGCCACCTCTAGGGGTGGCTCACTGCCCCAAGGGGGTGGCTGTCAACTGACGGCCACCCCTCAATTTTATTTTTTATTTAAAAAAAAACTAATTTTTTAAATAGTACTAATATATATATATATATATATATATATATATATATATTTTACTTTCCAGAAATATACATATAAAAAAATCTAATGTCTAAAAAATGACGTTTAAATAGTAGCAACACCATTGGTGGGGTGTCGTGTGAGTTAAAAAGATTTCATTTAGTGAAGTTTGAACAGTAAACATCATTATTCTTGAATAATGACCACATGTTTAGTGTTGATTGGTAAGCATCACTAAATGAATAGTGACGATTTTTTATAACAAAAATGCCACTTTTCATGAGTCACTAATGCTTTTTTTTTTTATGATGAACGAGTAACTTTCATTAACAAAACAACTAACACTTTATAATTACACGCTTCAAATAACTAAATTGTTCATAGAACTAGGATCAAAATGTTACAAGTGATATGATTTTGTGCATAAAATATCTTTATAATTATCTCTTTATTTTGCAACATTAAGTCATCGTTTGGTAAGAGAAATTATGTAAATTATAATCGAATAAACAAGATAAATCCTTGGAAAACTTGTGTTTTTGATAGTTATCTCTCCTCCTGTAGGAGACAATTAACTATGCAAGTGCCTTTTTATATGTCTACAAAAAATAAATGTCTTTTTATATGTACTGTGCAGGTTCTCCTGCAATATAATCTTGTTGCCTTGTTTTTCTTTTCTTTTTCTTTTTGTAACATGTTGCCTTGTTTTTCTTGAGTCTTGATGCCGCAAGAAAGTACCACGTACACGTATGTTATTGTACAAATTACACAAACTGCTAAGATCTATGTGCTACATTTCTTTTTCTTTGTTCAAATTTATAAAGACATTTTTGTCTTATTGAAAATTTTTTATATTCATTTTTGTCTTTTTGCTGACTTTAACAAACTACTAAGCTTTACTTTTAAGTGGTCTAATAATCATACCATGGAGGTGTACGTCTCTCATTCACCTTTAATGTCATCAAATTGAATATTTTCTAACTTGTAAGCACTATTTATAACGACTAAAAGGAACATTAATTATATTTACGCTATTACTCTAAAATGATTAGTCAAGTTACAATAACTTATAAAACTCAGTTTCACTTAATAAAGAATTAATATGAAACTTAATACCCATGCGTACCTTTTATAATTCATCCACTATATGTGTACTATTCATCTTTTTCAATCAGAAACCATGGTGTTATACTATTTAGTGATATCGACAAGGGCCAAAATAACCATAATGTAAGACATTCATATAAGGGGAAGCAAAAATGGATCTCTTTTTACCAAAAAGATAAAAGAGAGGCTAATAGCGAAGGATTGAGACTGTGCAATAACTAAATCACGGTAGTTCAATTTAAATGAATAGTCCATATTCTTTCACATTATCGTGCAAGTTAAAATCCTAAAAAATGCTTCTTTTTAGTGGCCGCCAACCCCCTACCGACATCCTCGCTAGCCTCATTGCCATCCTCACTATCAATCTTCTACCACCACTATTGGTGGCTAGCCACCCCTAACAAGCATTTTGAGGTGATCGAACCACCCCTAATAATAATGGTAGTGGGTGACTAATAATGACAGTGTAATAGTTAGGGGTGAAAATATGGTTACGGTTAGTAACCGCTTAGGTGGTTAATAAAATTTATTAACTACATCTGCTAACTGTCTAGGCAGTTAGTGGTTAGTAAAATTCATTAACTGCCTAGACAGTAAGTTGTTAATAATCTTAATAACCGTTAATCGCTTTTTAAAATTTTTTTTTTAAAAAAATTAAAGTTAAAATTTAAAAGAAAAAACTAAAATGACATCGTTTCTATAATAATTTGATAATACTCTACTACATACAATATTATTTATACATTTTTATATATATTTAAACATAAAATGACGTCGTTTTATGACTAACCGCTAACCGGCGGTTAGTGCAGTTAACAAAAGTTAATAACGGTCATACTTTTCACTCCTAGCCAATACTGTCTAGGGATGATGTGACAAAACTTCATTTTAAATGAA
Source organism: Corylus avellana (assembly GCF_965113065.1). Taxonomy (NCBI): domain Eukaryota; kingdom Viridiplantae; phylum Streptophyta; class Magnoliopsida; order Fagales; family Betulaceae; genus Corylus; species Corylus avellana. Next base: position 16,770,566 of record NC_142499.1, read on the forward strand.
TTGTCCGTATTAAAGCCATTTACAAGTACTATGTGAGATTGCACCAAATCTCAATTCAAGAGCAACAACCTTTGAGATGCAATAGCAAATGGGATTATGCTTGTTCACCTCAATGTACGGGGGATGCAATAACATCTCTTAAGAGAGAAAGAGAGAAAAACATCCTGCAGTACTGCAGGCTCAACAATGTGTCATATCATACGTCCTTGTTCTCTGTCTCTCTGTCTCTCTCTCCCATCTAATTGTCGGCAATTCAATGCATGCATCAAAGCTACTTTTCCTCTCCAGAAGCCCATTATTCGTATTAAGATAAGAAGCAATATTATAATACACAGAACACATGTAAATCCGCCAACCCAAGCAAGATGATTTAACTGATCGAGTTGAACATGTTCATTGAACTTCCATCAGAAAAATTGAATGCTGTTTATTCCTTAATGTTAAATCAAATAATTACTATTGAAATTACAAAACTATATATTTATTCATCAATCTCTTTGGCAGTTGAAGTTACCGTTAAAGGAGACCAATCCCAATACATGCAACATGGTCCAGATCATTATGTTGCCAAGATTCTGGTTTGCATACTTTTGTTTACTAGATTGAGATTTTTGGGGCTTTGTGGTACATGTTTATAATATCACTGTTTGGGTTAGTCTTTGGGGGAGTTGATTCATTGTATCTTTATCTAAATTATACACTTAAAATTTGTGGGTGTTTTATTTTATTTAATCCATTTTTATAGAACATGTTGAAGTGTCACTCTCATCTCATGGTTATGATCTCCAACTGACCATGTGCCCAACCAAACGTGCTCAAATTTCATTTGTTTATGTTGGCCATGGGGGGGTTCGGGTTGGGTCATGTGATTAATTTTGTGGTATAGTTTGAGTCAGCTTCTTAAACAAATATAAGGATATAATGTGTATAATAATCAAGAAGATATGTTCTTTCTTTACATTGTGTCATGGTTAGGAGAAATGTATGACCCACTTGATAAATTATTAGTTATTCTAAGTGTTTAAGTTGGTAAAAATAAAATAAAAAATAAAAGATTTATTTTTTGTTTTCTAAGCAAAAAGGGTAGGAGGAGCGACCAAAATATCTACTCTAACTGGGCATGATTATAGTAGTATATATATATCTGCTGAAAAGCCTCAAGCACGGTTGAGACATAACATGACTCAATCTCATTAGAACATAAGTAAAGACTGGTGGTAGAAAGAGTGAATTTAATCGCTTAACTGTTATTCTAAGGCTTCCTCCCATTTGTAGGTCTATAAGATGTTAAATAGAAAAATAAATAAATATAAGGGAAAAATGCAGTTTACCCCCTTGAAGCTTCAGGAGTTTTTTAATTTTAACCCCAAAGTTCAAAAATTGGCAATCTACCCCCCTGAAGTTTCAAAAATTGACAATTTAAACCCTCCGTTTAATTTTTCCGTCAAAATGGACGGAAATCCATGAAATTTCATCATTACCCTCAGGCTTTTTTTTAAAAAAATTCATCCAATTTAACGGAAAAATTAAACGGAAGATTTAAATTGCCAATTTTTTAAACTTCAGGTGGGTAGATTACCAATTTTTGAACTTTGAGGTTAAAATTGAAAAACCTCTGAAACTTCAGGGGGGTAAACTGCATTTTCTCCTAAATATAATCATTTAACAATTATTTTAAGGCTTCCTCTCATTTGTGGGTCTATATTGTCCCTCAATTATTTAGTATTAGTGATCAATTATTAAGTATTAGTTAAAAGGTTTTTTAACAAGTGATAATTTATTATACTATCAAAATATCTCCGTTTAAAGTAAAAAATTTAATGTGTTAGGTCCATTTATCTAGGGTGAATCTGGATAAACAACTGATAGAGAATATCATATATATGATTTAGGGGCTACTGCACCGGAGGTATGAGAGAGATGCGCGTTTACTATTAAAACAACATTGTCCAACTGGGCGACGTCGTTTCAATAGTAAAACAATTTTTTTAAGAGGAGTCGTTTTACTATTAAATTGATGCACGACTCATGCCAAGCGTCCCTAACACTAGTGTTTTTTGTAGAGATCTTGTGGATAATCTCCTCTCCTCTCCCTTACCCTACGAGCTTGTTGTGCCATGACTGCATTGAAGTTATATATATATATTTTGCAATACGTTTTCTGTTAATTTGCATTTTTTGTTTTCGAAGATATTTTGGTCAAACTTCCTTAGTCCGTGGGGTTTTAATTTACTTCATACGTTTTAAAACCGATAATTAACTTGTTAGATTTTTTTTTTTTTTTTGCATTTTCAAATCAATCCTTTCATTGAAAAATAATTTCGCGGCACTAGTAGAGAATAAGTTTGCCATGTCATATGCATGCACTATGTATGTGGTATGTGCTATAATTTTTTATTATGTTCAAAAAGCAAAGATTTTTATTTTTTATTTTTTATTTTTTAATTTTTTATTTTTAATTTTTAATTTTTTAAAAAGTGACCATAAAGGTAATTAGATCATATTTGTAAAAATTTTGGAGTAGTTTAAGCCATTGGTAATAACTGAAGGTAATTCAACCACTCCCTCACTTGGCGAGGGGGTAAGGGATCTCTCCCCCTCACCCTAGGTTACATAGCGGCTCGAATGGTCTTCAAATTTACTTGGGGGTTGGCTGAATCATCCAAGTGGATTTTAGAGTGGTCCAAACTACCACTATCACTTAGGAGGTGGCCATACCAATAAGGTTGGTCCAAGTACAAGATTTTTTTTTTTTTTTTTTTTTTCTTTGACATGTTCGCACAAGAGGGGGGAGGGGGATTCGAACTAGTGACCTCCACTTCATAAAATGTGGTCCCAGCCGATTAAGCTACCTCTTGGGGACTCCAAGTACAAGATTTGGTTGGTCATGTCAGCCAATCAAGTTGATAGCAAATGCAATGGCGAATCCAAAAATTTATTTTAATAGGGGTAGACATAAAATAATAAAATATAATAAAGTTGCGGCTTGAGAAAGACGACTCACTACTCAGACAGGAAAACTATCATCATAAGTTTTACATAACATAATCACAGCGTAGTAGCAGCCAACAACAATGAACAAGCACAAAAAAATAAAAAAATAAAAAAAATAAAAAATAAAAAAAAAATAAAAAAATTGTGGTATCCTAGTAGCTATAGGTAAAAAGTTGTGTAAAACACCCCTCTCTTTTAATTTACTCTAATTTTTGGGCTGAAATTTGGGCTGCACTGAGTTTTATAGGGGCTAAAAGTGTCAAAGATATGAAATTTGGGTCTATTTTATAGGAGCCAATAGCAAATTTGGGCATTAATATATATATATATATATATATATATATATATATATTTTAAAATTTTAGAAATTTTTTTAATAAAAAAATTTACATTTTAATTTTTAATTTTGATTTGGTTTTTTTTTTTTTTTGGTTTTTTTTTTGGTTTTTTTGGTTTTTTTTTTTTTTTTTTTTTTTTAACGTGAAATACTTAAGGGAATTGTCGGTTTTAAAAATCTATGGTGAAAATTTTTAAGGATTAAATTTGAATTTATTTTTTCTATTTTTTAACCTTAGGACTAGGTTGAACTAAAATATTACGAAAAATATTTTATTTTCTTAAATAAAATGTATAGTTTGAAAACATTTTTGTAGAAAATTATTAATATTTTCCTGAATTTTACTGTTTCATTTGTTTAATTAGTCCCAAAAGTGAAAGCATTGTCATCCTCAGCGGATTCGACTTACATGCTGTTACTTTAATAATAGTATGAATGCTGTAGTTTGATCAACGGTCAAGATTAAATTTCTTAAAATTTCTATTTATTTTCTCTCTCTTATTAAAAATTTTTAAAAATAAGTTAACTTTAAAATTCAATCTTTATCGTTAATTAAACTACAGCATATATACTATTATTTTAATAACAACATGTAAGTCGGATCCGTCCTCAGCATTTTTAGGAAATATCCAAAGGGCCACTACCATCACACCACGAACGCTTGCCATGAAGTTTCAACTTCCGCATCTACGTGGGCCAATCACATTGTTACAGCACCAGACAACTGAGGGCATATCCGTCACTTTCAATGCAGAAAAACGTACTACGTGGATTGTGCAACGAGACGCTGTCTTGGCAGTTTCTTTCGAAGCAATACGCATTACGTTTCCGATGTCAATTTCTTGCCTTCATTTTCTGTTCTTCTTCCTTCTACATCATTTCTTGCATTTTCTCACGCATGTTTGGGATCAGAGAAAATGGGATTTTTGGGGACTTTACTGGGAATCATTGGTTTTGGAATTGGAATCCCAGTCGGTCTTTTACTGGGATTTTTCCTATTCATATACGTCGAGCCAGGTGATGATGTGAAGGTAATGCCTGTAATCCTATTTCTCTTCCTTCTTCTTTTCATTTTTTATTAATCTAAATGTAATAAAATTGATATATAATAGTGACACTATCAATTAGAATATAAAATAATTAATGGGTTAAATTTACAATTAGTGCTGCTTCTTATTGGTGTTTGCTTTTTTGTTTCAGAGAACCAGAATGTGTATTGTGTCGTGCCATTTCAATAATAATAATAAAAATATTGGATAAAGATGGTGTTATTTATTATGCACTCAACATGTTTAATTAATTTAGTAGCAAGTTAATTTGTTTACACACAACTTTGACATGGCCAACATCACCAGGGTGACACTATGCTGCATCTCTCTGTAGTAGGTCTTAATTGTACGTTGTTTTTGGTTCACTATTCAAAAAGTTGTTCGAATGTTTTGGTCAATTTTTCATGTACTATTTTTTGTGAGAGGTAACGACTGGGGACTTGTTATCATGCTCTAGTTAAGGCCTGAAGGTGAAACCATGAAGGCAGTAATGAATTATATATACATTGTTTATTTATTTTTTAATCAAATTAAGTCTTTTGGTGATTGAAAAGAAAAAAGATAAATGTTTTCCAAGCATGGATTAGAGTGGGTGCTGGATAATTTAACTTATATTTTCACTCTAGTTTTATCTGTCATTACATAATCACTACCATACTCATTCATACATAACAGCATGATAACATTTGTAATATGAAATTTTGTGAAATTTGCCCCTTTACGTACGAGAAAATCTCTCATAAACTTCAATAGTTTGTGCATGATGAATCCCACATTCTTTTGAAGAAGATTTTTAATTTCATTTTAACCACCATTTGCAGGAACCAATTATTAGACCACTTCATGAATTTGACACAAGCTCTTTGCTTGATATTTTGCCCGAGATTCCCCTGTGGGTGAAGCATCCTGATTACGATCGAGTTGGTTCTAAGCTCTTTTCCCTTCTTATTTTATGTTTAATAGTTTACATTTTAAGTTATGTTCTTCATCCTTTTTATTAAAGTGTCATTACATTTGTTTAAATTTGTATTAATATGCAGATTGATTGGTGGAACAAGTCGATTTCTTATATTTGGCCTTACCTTGATAAGGTGATAAGAATTTAAGGGATACTAATAAATTTTCTGAAAAAATTAATTACTGGGGCAATGTAACTTATAATTTAGTAATAATTTCCCTTAATGATTGAGTTTTCAGGCAATATGTGGTATTATAAGAAGCAATACCGAGCCTTTGTTTGCAGAGTACATTGGCAAGTTTCAGATAACTTCAGTAGAGTTCAAGAGCTTGAGTCTTGGAACTCTTCCCCCTTCAATTCATGGCAAGTATAACTCCAAATGAATTGAAGTTTCATCTAACTTAATTCACAATAATTTAATCTTTGAGTTCCTAGTGCAATCATTTAATTTCTGTTCTAAAATTTTAAAGCCTAGAAGTCTAAAAGAAGATGATTTAAAAGGTAATTTGCTCACAGTTAGAATGTTATTTAGGCACAATATATAGTTTTTTGATAAGTATTTAGGCACAATATATAAATGTAGAAGCCTGAGAAAGTAAGTATACTTGTCTGGTAAGCTGCAACTCTAAGAAACTGTACCAATTGCGTAACAATAGATAAGCAAATATCTTTTCTTGCAACAACATGTGCCAGACCATCTAGTTTGGAATTTACTTTATTGTGGGATCTTATTCATCAAAGTGGCAGGTATCAAAGTGCAAGAAACTCATGAGAAAGAACTGGTATTCGAGCCTGTGGTTAGATGGGCTGGAAATCCCAACATAACTCTAGTGTTGAAATTATTGTCACTTCAAATTACTTTACAGGTGAGAAGATTTCTCAGACCATATCCTAATTGAAATAATTTAATCAGGATTTGGGAACTGTGAGAATAGACTTACTTCCATTGAGATTTTACACGTGTCCTTTTCATAGACTTGCATAAGTCAACTTCCTTTTTTAAAAATTGAAATACGATGAGGAAAGTTCAATATCTTGCTCATCGACTTCTGATGACAGTAGTTTGTTGTTTAGTTGATGAAGCATTAAACGAGATGGAAATTGGTATTAAATAATACCACTCTTGTTGTGGGTTTAAAATGCCAAAGTATTGTTTATTGAAAAGTAGTTCATGCTTGTTTTCTCAGTTGGTGGATATACAAATATTTGCAGCACCACGCATAGTTCTGAAGCCTCTTGTGCCAACATTCCCATGCTTTGCCAGCATAGCAGTGTCTTTGATGGAGAAGGTAAATGGTTATGCAAATTTGATAAGAGTCTGCAGAGTCTAGAAGTAATGTTGTGAATCCATGTTTCCTGAGTTATGAGTCTCATGTAATTACAATGACAAGTATATTATATATGTCCAGCCATATATAGACTTTGGACTAAATTTACTGGGAGGGGATATTATGGCAATTCCTGGTCTGTATCAATATGTTCAGGTGCTCTCTCTCTCTCTCTCTCTGATTTGGTATCAGCCATTAAATTTTATATGCTAGTGTAATATATATATATGTGATTAGATGAGCTCTTTTTTTTTTTTTTTTTTTTTTCCCAACTGCACAATCATTTTTTATTCTGTAACAATTGTAAGATAGGCTTCATTTTACGTATTCTTCCATAAAATGATATAATTATAATTATTTAGATTATCGTGAGGATTAGTTTGACCTTTTGAGGCAAAACAGTTAACATGATTAATTATATACTTAGAATAGATTAAAGTACATGTTTAAACTAATAATTCAAACTTAACCCTACAAAACACTCGAGTCCTATCTACCTGTCTTAATCCTTTTGTATATTCAGTTGACTTTTAGTATGGTTTCTATTGCATTATGAGGAATTAAAGACAGTTATAATTTTTTATTGTTTGTATCCTTTCACAAGAAAGCCATGTTAAGTACTTGCTTGGCCGCAAAATAGTGGGGAAAGAGAGCATTTCTTGAATGGATTTTACATATGACAATGATGAGAACTGATTGAAGAGACTGACTACCTTACTTTATTTTTGTAACCTTATGAACCAAAATGTAGATCAAAATGTCAAAAACATAGCTGTCCATCAGCTCTCTTCCACTGTTCCACATATGAACATTTTTTTAAAATGTATTCTGATAGACAATGGTGATGGATATCCAATCTATTGTGACATAAGAGGAGGGCAAAAACAAGTTGCATTCGTTAAAATCTGAGTTGGATGAGAGAATGTGTGCACTCTCATATTTAGGCGGAAAATTATGCATCCTGCCAAGGAGTGTTTTATTGGATTACATTTGAATGTTTTATTTGTAAATATGAAGTGAACATATATTTAAATTTTTAGCAGTCTTCAACTCTAAAATTGAAATATTACAATTATGATTACGATAAAAATGTAGCTCCTTTTTTTTATAGTACTTGACTGTAATTGTTTCTCTGTTGCTAGCAGGAGACCATAAGAAAACAAATTGCTAGCCTCTACCTCTGGCCCCAAACTTTTGAAATACCGATTCTTGATGGTTCAATGTAAGTTTATATATGACACCATATCATTAAGGATGTCTAACATTCAGTATGATCAAGGAAAACACTCTTAGATAAGGTCTATTTGGGTTTGTAATTTCAAAAAGTGCAATTTAAAAATAACGATTTTAAAATGTACAATTTGAAAACGTGATTTTTAAAGACTCAGTTAAGCATATGGAAAAATCACAATTTGGCCTTTAAAATCGCAGTTTAGCCTTTAAAATTATGCGTTTTAAAAAAAGTACTTCCTTACCTATGATTTGAAAAAAGTGATTTTGTTTAAAATCACACTTTTTGTCTATAAAATCGCAATGCCAAATGCACCTTGAAATTCAATGACAGTATTTCTATATAGAAGTTATGTACCGGGTACTTTTGAGTTTTAGAATTATGTGACAATAGAAAGTCTTTAAAGTGAAAGGCTAAAAATTGCTGCAATGTGATTCCATATAGGTTCTTGACTACTTTGCAGATCCAGATTTGGTTGAGTAAATTTTGTGTAGGGCTTGTTACATTTAGCAGAAAACATCAGTATATTATCTATTATTTTTTTACTTCAATAGAGTGGCCATGAAGAAGCCGGTTGGCATACTACACGTGAAGGTTGTACGGGCACTCAAACTCTTGAAGATGGACCTTTTGGGAACCTCTGATCCTTATGTTAAACTCACCTTAAGTGGGGAGAGGCTTCCGGCAAAGAAAACATCTATTAAGATGAAGAACTTGAACCCTGAGTGGAATGAGGACTTCAAGCTTACAGTAAAGGACCCTGAATCTCAAGTTCTTCAGTTGCATGTCTATGACTGGGAGAAGGTTTTGTATTTTTTTCACTACTAATAATTCATTGCCTGAATATCTACATTTGTAGTCGCTTATAAATGCCACAAACATATACTTTTACTGATTTTAAGTTGGTACTATGGAAGAATCAACTAGAAATATTTACAGCATTTCATTATATTAAAGATCCTGTAAGGAAAAGTTGCGGAGAACTCTTTTTATTCTTGGTGGAGCTTAATTTTTAGTTTAGAACTACTAATCTCCTGTTAATCTTGAAGAAAATGGGTTTTGTTATTTTTTATTTTTTTATCTGACAAGTGTTTTTCAGAAAATAAGTTCAGTAAACTAGCATCATATTTGATATTTAACTTATTAGCATATATAGTACCTTTGCATAAAAATCATGTGCACCTTATACAGAATCATCTATGAATTTGTTTTCTCATATTTTAAAAGCTTTTATATACTACAAATTGGGATTCAGTATTAGCTAAAACTGTGTCCGCTACTAAATACGGAGGGATTGCAAGTTAAGATATACTTATATGTTGGGTTTACAGGTTGGGATACATGACAAGTTGGGAATGCAAGTAGTTCCATTGAGGTTGCTTACCCCACATGAGACAAAAGGATTTACACTTAATTTGGTCAAGAATACAAACCCTAATGATTCTCAAAATAATAAATCGAGGGGGAAACTTGTGGTGGAGTTGACATTTAAGCCTTTTAAAGAGGACAATGAACGATTTAGTGGACCTTTAAATGGGTATGGATCAAAGGCAAATATAGTTGGCATGGTATCAGATGACATGTCTTTGCACAGAGCTGGTTTGCTTCTCGTTTTGCTCCAAGGCGCTGAAGATGTTGAGGGGAAGCATCACAACAACCCTTATGCTCTGCTCACTTTTGGAGGAGAACGGAAGAAAACCAAGGTTAGTGTAATTTTTTTTAATGAATAAACTTCTTTTACTAATCAACAAGCATATTACAACAATACTCTCCAATAAACCCAACAACTTTCACTCAAACAACTATTCACACCAAAAAATAAACTCTGCAGAAGCACAAAAAACACCTATTCTTCTGCAGAAACTATCACTCTTCTTTCCTATGTTAAAGGGTCAGTATTATCTTGAACACTCTTAACTGTTAATCTAAAAAAAAATGTATTAGTTTCTTAGTTGCACTTTTATATGTGAGATTAGAAGATATTTATGAACCCCCTTCTCTTAAATTACAGTATATATAGATAAACTTTTGGTGTGCCCTTCTGATTTAGTTATTCTTATGTCTAGCTAATCAAGAAAACCCGGGATCCATGTTGGAATGAAGAGTTCCAATTTTTGCTTGAAGAGGCTCCTTTAGAGGAGAAGATTCATATTGAGATCATGAGCAAGCACAAAGGCTTTGGTTTGCGACGAAAGGTTGTTGGGTCATTATCTTTTCATGATTCTTGTTAATCTGCCTTGTTTGTGTATAGATATGCTTGCAATTTCTGAATTGTATAATTGTTTCAGGAATCATTGGGGCATGTGGATATCAATCTGAACGACGTAGTATATAATGGACGCATCAATGAAAAGTACAATCTGATCAATTCAAGAAATGGAGTCATACATGTTGAAATACGTTGGAAGGTGATATGATCAGAGGTGCCAACACTGTATATACTTCAGGATCTTACATTCTTTTGTTTATAAATATATATATATACATAACATTAATGGAGTATAAAGAAATTTTACTTGTGTGATTTGTTCAGATCGTTTTGTCTTGTTTATCTTTGTTCATGTAAGACACGATGATCAGACAAGTTTTGATATGTGTAATCTCAATCATTTCAATGTTGCTGAAGCAGATTTTCTTTGTCACAAGATCTTTTATTTGTCTAAAGGCCTTATTATTTTTCTAAGTACTTTGTCTGAGTTGTTTGTGGCTGACACCATGATTTTCTGAGCACATATGACAAATTTCTAGGCCTGGTCTTAGCTGGAGCCTGGAGAATGGAGATGTAACATGGTCCCATTTAAAAAGCCTAGGCCTTGATTTACACGGGTTGGTTTGTGTTTTAAAATCTCTATTGATCTTCTATGTTAGCAATTAATATTAAGAAGCTTAATTTGTAAAATATGGATTAGGATGGAGATGGACAATTTCATGGTTAAGATTTTGTTTTATTATATTTAATTGTGTATATGTTGTCACTTGATAAATATGTTGAGTGCTTTAAAAATATTGAAAGACTTGACATTGTGTTTACATCTCTCTCTCTTCAGTATTATTATATATAAGAGATCTCATTATATAGAGGCCAAAGGAGAAGAGCTCCTTGTATCTTGGCAATGTGGGACAAGAGGAGAGGCTTTTATACAAGCCGATGGCCAAAGCCTCTCCTCACTTGGGCAATGTGGAACAACCTACATATTATCTCTAACATTACATGTAGATTCGTGCACCCGTGAAGATCAAGGAATTAAACTCATTATAGACTCACTCCAAAAACCCATTTAATTCATGGATTCGAAGAAGTCACATCAATGGCTTACATTTCTATAAATGTGAGCATTTCGTCTGGACATCAACGAACGAGTCTGTGAACGGAGCTTCCTGTATTGGTTTTCTTGAGCATTTTTCAACCCAAATCCTAAGTACAAATCGATTCAATACCACAAATTATAAAAGGTACTTATTTTTAACATCAAATAGACCAATAAAAAAAAAAAAAAAAAAACCCTAACATACAGAAAAGACCCTGCTTCGACCTATTTCAGAAAATATTCATACTGTATATCTTTCTTGAACGTGAATTTAGAAACAAGTTTATCTATTATTATTATTATTATTAATTAATTAAAAAAAAAAACCAAAATTACAAAGGAGGGTCATTGCCACAACTAATCCTAAGCGAAAAAAGAAAATGGGAGTCATTGAGAATGCTTCCAAACACCGAGTGAGAAGCAACCTATTTAGCAACTGAATGTATCCAAGAATTGACACATTTTAAGACCTTTAAAGCGGTCCAAAAACAAAACAAGTAGAGTTGGAAGTGATAGTCTTTTAATAATAGGGACACAAGGCTAATTAGTGAAAAAGTGACCTTGATTGAGAGCCAAAATAGAAACAAGTTTTAACTTCAAACGACAAGTTTTTTTGTTTTTTGGTTTTTTTTAAGTACATTACAAACTAGAAAAACTACAACAAACAAACATAAGATAAAGCGAATGGTCCTTTCTGCTAACAATCCTAGAAGAATTGAAAGGGGAAGAGGAAAAGAGAATGTTGCCAGAGTGAGATCTGGCTGCGGCCCAACGTGCCAAATAGTGGGCACAGAAGTTTGCACTTCGGTTAACCTTTCTAATTTCCCAAGAGAAAGCAAAGGGAATAGACTCTATAATATCAGGAATGACGGAGGGGATCCTCCAGTCTTGAGAAGAATCTGGCTGACGGAGAGCTAGGATAACCACTTCAGAATCTCCTTCGAGAATAAAGCGATCAAGGCTAAGCGAATATGCTAAGGCAACGAGAAGTTGTAGGCTTAAAATTCTGACCCATCTTTGCTTTGTCCAAAAATCAATAAAGTCACTATGGGCTGCCTGTCATCTGTTGGGAGCTGATTGGGCTTCAAGCTGAAGTCAAGAAGCCCATGGGCCCACTGGGTAAGTCCATAGGCCCTCATCCTCTTATCCATTTGTCAGTAAAATATCTCCCTCCTTTTGTCCTCTACTTTCATAATTTAATTCCTTCTTCTATTTTCCAGATACCAATCCCTCGTCTTGTGGCCAACGAGAACCTAAACTACGTGCCTCCTGGATAGGCCTTTCAAATTGGACGGTCACGATCTCATATAATTTCCCAGTCCCACTGCACTCACCGGGCATTCCGTAATATTTTCTCAATCCGAGGGGCATTTGTATCGAAAACCTAATGGGATATTTCTCACTCTCCCCCATAAATATATATCTTTTAGGTTATCGCCCAGCGTCGTCTCCCTTTCTTAAAACACACTCTCAACACTCTCCGCCTTCCTCTCAACCTTATCTGTTGCAAAGAGCGCAACCGGAAAACCATGTCTACCACAGCGTCTTCTCTAGCCCTCCCGTCGCTCACCCACAAAACCGTTTTCCTCTGCAATCCCAAACCCACTTCGCTTTCTCTCTTCTCGCTCTCCCTTTCTCCTCTCAGGCTTCACTGCAAGCCCATTTCCGTTTCTGCTTCGTTTCTTCACTCTGCGCCGGCCCTGTCCTCTCGGTTCGTCCGGAACGTTTCCGTTTCGTCTGAGTACGACCAAGAAGAGGAGCTCTTGAGCGATAGAGACCAAGTCAGATTCTCTCCTGACCTTAAACTCTTTGTGGGTAATCTTCCTTTCAATGTGGACAGTGCTCAGCTCGCCGGGTTGTTCGAAAGCGCTGGAAATGTCGAAATGGTCGAGGTGGGTTTTCCCCCACTCTGTCTGTGTAAAAGATGGGTTTTTTTTTTTTTTGGTTGTAGGATTTAGTGGTTTGCCTTTTTTATTTTGGGACAAAAATTTTTCTTGGAAACATATGATATTTTTTTTTGTTCTGTAGAAATGCTGAAAGATAAGAAAATCGATTGGTTGGATATGCTGAAAGTTTTTGTTATTGGCAGGTGATTTATGACAAGACGACTGGAAGAAGCAGAGGATTTGGATTTGTTACCATGTCTACGGCTGAGGAGGTTGAAGCTGCTGCTCAACAGTTCAATGGCTATGTAAGCACATCATGTTCTATGTACTTGAATCTTGATTTGATAATACCTTCTCTTTCTTTATGGCCCTGCTACTTTGACAATATGGCTTGCTATAGTTATTTTTATGTACAATTAAAAGAAAAGAAACTCACGACTTCTCTTATTCTATTATGTACTTTTCCTGGTGTATCAACTCCTAATTATTATTTTTAACTGGTTGTAAGCTCAAAAAAGTTCCTGTGCCCCAAAATATTGGTTGTGGAGAGTTTAATTAGAATTTGTAACCTGGTCAAGTTTGGTTAAGGGGAAAATGATTCAGTTTGAAGCTTGTTAAGTGGGGGGCAGGTATTGAGATAGAATTTTGATTGTCGTAATTGCTTCGTATTCAAGTTTTTAGTTTTCTTAGTATGGTTTATTCTTCTTGAGCACTGGCTTAATATGTTTATTGCTTCTGAACAAAACTTCATGACATTTGGCAGGAACTTGAGGGAAGGTCATTGAGGGTAAATTCTGGGCCTCCTCCACCTAGAAGGGAGGAATCCTCCTTTAGAAGTCCTAGAGGTGGGGGAGGTTCTTCCAACCGTGTTCATGTGGGCAACCTCGCATGGGGTGTTGATGATTTGGCACTTGAGAATTTGTTTAGTGAGCAAGGAAAGGTTGTGGAAGCGAGGGTGGTTTATGATAGGGAGAGTGGTAGGTCAAGAGGTTTTGGTTTTGTAACCTACAATTCTGCTGAAGAGGTCAACAATGCTATTGAATCCTTGGATGGTGTTGTAAGTATAATATTACTTTCTGTCTTTATGATGTCATATTATGAGCGAATATGTTTTTAGATGTATGTGCGTGTGTTTGTTTTATTTTTGAGTAGCTTGATACAACTAGAAGTCTCATGAAAATAATGAATTGATCATAACCTCCAGTATCACCTTTGAGGTGTTTGGTCCATTCTTATTCAACATCTATCACATTATTAATCAACATCATCATCTACAAATTAATTAGTTTGTGGCCAGTATCAACTTTCTGATAACTTTCCCTTTTGTCATCTGGTTGATGGTTATATTGGGCACACAATTAGTCATACTGTATATAAAAATTTTGTCTGGTGATTACATTTTCTGAGTCTCATTAATGTTTAGTCTCCGGGCCAATTTGGAAAAATCATTAAATTCATGTTATATGCTTGTAAATGTTAAAAAAAAAAAAAAAGATTTCTCATGAATTGTGATGCGGTATATCTTTTGCTATCGGTCTGACACTTTTATCCTGGTCAGGTTTATAAAAGCTCTTGCGTCATCAATATAGATATAGCCACTAATGTTGATTGGTATATTAATCAGAGTATGTAAACTAGTTTGTTGAATGTGTGTCGTGGCTGTTTGCACTACATTATACATTGATCTGATTATAAGGTACATTTTCAAGGTAATATGTTTACATGTGTAATATGTATGTATATATTCCTCTAAAGTGAAGCTCTCTTAGAGTTTGAAGACATTTTTACACATCATTTTAATAGTTTAAGACGTATTAATTTCATGATGCTAAATATATTTTGTGGGTGTGAGGTCTCATTTTTAGCCAAATGATTTGTTATTGGTGGTTGCAGCCATGCAGTGTCACAGTGACTTGTCACCTTGTTTACCATCTTGTTTTCAACTATATTTACGAATCTTGTTTCCCCTTTGTTGTAGGACTTGAATGGCAGAGCTCTACGAGTCAGTGCAGCGGAAGCCAGGGAATCTAGGCCAAGACGTCAATTTTGAGTTTTGGATGTCCTTGACCAACAAAAGACAATTGGGTATAATTCTTCACAGATTGTAATATAGTTTGGGTTTTTTTGTTTTTGTTTGTTTTTTTGAAATTATTGGTTTGCTTTTTGGATGTCCTGGTTATGCAGTTGCTGTATTTTTTTTTTTATTTTTTTTATTTATTTTTTTTTATTTTTTTAACCTTAAAATCTGCTCATCTATGATGTTCCAGGGACCTTGGAGCTGCACAAGCTGGAACTTGTTGCTGTCCATGAAGAATTTTCAAAAAACTAGAGTTTGCACTACTACTGTATTTCTGGGCCTAGAGACGGACAGGAGGAGCTGCTGATAAATGCATTCTGAAAGATTATTAGTTGTGTATGTTTTGAATACCATAATCCAGATTCGAAACTGATGTGTTACCCATCTTTTGGTAGATCTAGTGCATGAGTAATTTAATTGTTTTTTTCTTCTATTTTGCTTTCCCGAATATGCTTGAGATGGATTTTATAATGTAGAATGAATTGGAGGTAACGAGTTACCAGGTTAATCCTTAGGCTGGGTTTTACCAAATAAGTGAAGACTTGGAAAGATTCTTCTTTCTTCTTCGGTGGAAGAGCACAAAGATGTGTAGGACAAAGAATTCTGAACCTCCGATCTTTGTGTTTAAACAAAACCAAAAGCCCCATTTACGAGGATGTTGCCCAATCAAATACTTGTTCTCATAAGCCTTTGAAACGTAGGTGATTTGAATAAGAGAAAATATTGTGGACTCTTAAAATAATGAGCGGGCTATAGATGCTTTAAAAAAAATTGTGAGACTTACATGTCTCTATTTTATATCAAGGGACTTTATACTTGTAGCTGGAGTGAGAAAAATCAAAGATAGAAGGAAATACTGTTGTGGAGACCCCATCCATCTGCTTTGCTAATGCCCTTCTCCAGAGGCCTGGTGGGAACTGATCCTAGCCTGCATTCTCTCATCTTCTCTGCATTCTCCAGGGTTCAGCTTTGGTGCATTCCGAGGAAGGCAAACCATAGAGGGCCATTAGCTAGTACAATACGGATTACAATTTACAAGGAAGGCAAACCAACAAGCTCATTGGCTTGTTCGTTGGGCAGACTCTTCTCTCTTGTCAGGCGATTTTGTTACAAATTTGAAATTTTGGATTGAATTTGCTCTTATAAAGTTAGGGTATTCAAGAGCTTATATGCACATTATTAAGATTGCACTTAAGCTATGTGAAACACTTAGAATCGTAAAATACTACCATATTTTTGAATCTAACGTCCATATGACATAATATAGAATGGAAACGTACTAAATTCTTATTGGCTTTATACAAGCTGTGCAAGCGAATGTGAAACTACTAGAATGGAAGCTCACACTCTCACCTATCCAATAAACAGTCGACCCAAATACAACTTACTTGAAACACACGTTTATAATAATCCTATACGGAAAGCAACGTATAATAAAAATTAGGGAAAAAAAAACAATTCATTAAAGGGTAGTAGAATTCATGAAAATTGCCTACGAAACAACGCAACATAAAATGATATTTAGCCTATATAAGGCCAGTAGGAGGTTAAACTCAGGTATGCTCTTATGCCCTAATTTTTATTTATCTCTTTCACCTATATACTTTACTGACTTAAACATTACAAGTGGTGCCACCGCCCTCCCCCATTTGTTGCACGCTACTCTGACATTTGCTTGTCTTGCAAGAATCTGGGATCGATGACTAAGCTTGGGTGGTCATTGGTTTATTTTCCGCATCAACATACCCTATCTCATAGGTTGCCCCCTTTGTGACCTAAACTTATGACGTAGTGCCTAACTCTAATACCAAATGTTATAAATTTTGGGTAGAACTCGCTCTTAAAAACCAGATTATAAGAAAAATGTGTCCAAAAATTTATATACACATGATTAAAATTACACTTAAGCCATTTGAGACACTAAAGGATCGTAAGTGATTCTCCCTAGTATCCACTTCTGATGAAGTTTTATACCTTCCCGGCTTCTCTTTTGTAATTTGAATGAAAAAAAAAAAAACACTAAAAAAAAAGACAATAAGATTACGATATCTAATTTTATGTTTCTTATTGGTCGACGTCCTCTTAGTGTAATTGGAGTAGGGAAGGTGGCAATATTGGTTGAACAAGTGGGTTCTATTTCTATATATCTACCCCCAACATAATGAATATCTTGGCTCTAACCAGACAAAGCTTCTTCCATATGGCGGCCAAATGTTTGGCAAAAAGTGCTTTATTCGCTAGTAATGGCTACATGGTGATGGCAGTTGTTCGTCGGAGTTAATACAGCTGTAAAATGACGGTGGAAGCAAGATCATGATTTCGTCTGACCATGTCCTTGTCAACCTACTGGCAAAAGCAGAGCCTTCGTCAAGATCGTGACTTTCCAAGCAATCCCTACCACATTTGTTGCTCTGATGGCTAGGAATTCTGAGATTGCCTATCCAAACAGGTTGGTGAACTACTTGAGACTTGTTCAGGTAAATGAGTCTCATGAAAGCTTTGTTATATTTACTGCTTAAATTCTTAACAATTCAATCAGCAAAACTGTGAGAAAACAGTGGGAAATGACCATTTAACTTGTGATGCAGAATTACCACCGAAAACTTTTGTGAAGTTTTATTCTAAAGTCTTGAAAATACAATTACATCATATCACTTCTTATACATACACAATGAACAGACTAAATACATGGTAACCATACAAGAATATAATTCAGTTGATCCTTTCCATATGGTGCGAATTTCTCAGCTTCAATACTTTCCTTCCAAGGATGCTTTGACAGTGAGCTGGATATATGGTTGGTTGGGGAATTCTCGTGATTCTGTCCGGTGTGCATCTAGGATCTCTTGCGTTGCTTGGATTATATGCTGCATAGGAGGTCAAGGCTGCTGATGCTGCTGATTTGATATTGTCTTGAGAATCCTCAGTTGCACTCTTTGCTGATCTTGCCATATATACATTAACAACCACAAGTCTCAAATCAAATTGAGTCTCTGCGAACTAGAATATGAAGAAAAACTAAATAAATAGGTGTATTTTAGGTTTTTTTATATTGGAAGAGGTGGTAAAACTAAAATAACAAAAAAAATAATTAAATGGGGATACAAATATAATTTTGGGGGGACAAAAGTATTAGGGGGAACTCCGCCCCCCCCTCCCCCACCCACACACACATCACCCCTCGGTCCGCCCCCTGATTGTCACATTAGTTTATAAATAATTTTGTCGTAAAACTTTTTAGTACTATCCCCAATACTTTCGAGTGTTTTTTTATAAGAGAAACTTCACTTAATTTCTTTGAAGTTTCATCATTTTGAGAAAACAAAATAAAAGATATATATATATATATATATATATATAAAGAAAGAGAGAGAGAGAGATTGGTAGGTAGGAGGTTCCTAGGCTTTTGTCGTCATGTGTTGAATGACCACTTAAATAAACAAAACTTTCCACATCCATCTAGCTCATGTCATGTGAATGGTGTGAGTTGGATATGATAAAATGGGTGTGAAAAATATAATGGTCAATTAACCATATTAATTGCACGTACATTTAGGTGAAAAAATAAATTTGTTGATCCAAACAAGACACAATATTACAAAGCCCGCATCCCTTGCTCAAATTGATGACTTATGTAATAGCTTTCAACATTAAAAGTAGTTTCCAAGACAAACACTTGGAAAATTATTCCAAACCTTTATGAATACACATGTCAATGTTGTGTAAGATATTTTCGTTTTTCGATGGCTCATGGCATTTTACAAAAGCTAGTACCATAGATTTTATTGTAATATACATCCATCCACCTATCAATTTATTGGTACACCACAATACCATAATTAACATTGCAAGCTTCGAGTAGAGAGGCTCTTAAGCTTTTGGAAGAAAGCTTCTTGCAATGTTCCGCCTCCACCATTAGGATAAAACCCGCCAGGTTTATACTCACTGCCACTTCCATATATTATTCTCAAGATTTCCGGCGGTGTCCGAGCATATGAACGGGAGTTAGAATCGGCGGAGAGGACATTGCTGTGCGTACGATTTTCCGCTGCAAGAGAGATAGGTACTTTTACACCTTCATCTTTGTTGCCACACATGCCTAGCTTGTTTCTGAGCCAAGAGATTCTGTTCGTAAACGTAGCTACAATCATGTTATATGGCAACACCTTCTCGTCAGCTCTCTCGTATAGCAATGTTCTTATAACCGCATCCTGTCCAGATTCCACGCCCAAAAGCGACGCCACCAACTACAAATAAGGAGTATTGATTAGTTACAGGGTGATACTTGCATGGTTGAAAAAAAATTATTTAAGCTTTAAGGATAAATAGTAATTTAGGTCTAGATAGGTAAGCCACACAAGGACTGTCTCATAATTGTTTGCCTCATCAATCACTACCATTCTTCATCACTTAGAATATAATCAAATAATTAAATCAATTGTTTTTTTATTAGCTTAAGCTTTTCCTAATTTAATAGGATTGGTATAGGTTCTTACGCTTCGAGAAGTTTCTTTGGTAAGGCTTGGAATGGTGCCAACATAACCCACGAGTCCTACGTAAGGGATCGCATAAGATGCTAAGAGATCGTGGACTGAGTCCAAGTAAGGGTTGAATGGAGGGTTCAATTTAAAACCAACTGCTTTGTCAAATAGGTTTGCAAAACTCTGAGGGCTAAGATCCAATTGCGCCCTCGGAATTCCTCCTATTTATGTTATTATAGCCCTGAAAAATTGTTGTCAATTTATTAAATATTGTTTATGCGCCAAAAATTAAAGAAAAATGGAGGTAAATACGAGTAAGTAAATGAAAATAAATAAATAAATTTTTTTCTTTTCTATAGGACCTGAGATGACCAACTTCCTGATATGCGAATTCCTCAATGATCCGGCCAACTATAGGG
Source organism: Corylus avellana (assembly GCF_965113065.1). NCBI lineage: Eukaryota > Viridiplantae > Streptophyta > Magnoliopsida > Fagales > Betulaceae > Corylus > Corylus avellana. The sequence continues at coordinate 16,790,634 of NC_142499.1, forward strand.
TCAAGATTGGCCTTCTTAGCACCGATGGGAGGCGGACCACCGCCAGCAAAAGTCGGAGCAATGGTGTCAAGTCCTCTACCAAGTGCACCATACAGGAAAAACTCAGCTTCAAGGAATTCAAGGTTGAAAGCAAATTGAATCCGATCAGTATCATCGGCTACAATTGGCCCACAATTGGGAGAACCTGTCACTTGGTTTAGTGTCAATGAAATAAGAAAGATAAAGACAATGAAGAAAATGCAGGCCATTGTTTATAAAGTCTAGAGAATGCAGCTTCGGTGAGTACGTGCATGATTAAGGCATGCATTACGAGCTTATATATATAGAGAAGAATTGTTAGGGATTATATTAGGGTGAATGAGATATGTTTAGTATTTGAGTTGAAATTATTATTGGAATTAGACTATTCAATATCAGCATTGGGATTAATTAGGAGTTTTTAGATATATCAATTTAGGTGTCATCCTATATATTGTATTCTATTTAAATATCATTTTGAGAAAGTATCTATGAATATATTGTATTCTCCCTCCCTAAGTTGCATTTTTGGGTCTCTCCTACCCTAAATGAGCTATTGCGGTGTTCTACTACCCAAAAAGTGGACAATTCTTTTTAATTTGGGGGAAGATTACACATTATTGCATTACACACAACAAATACTAAAAAAAGTAAGATAATAATAATAATAATAATCTAACATGAATTCCTAAAAGCTTCTAAAAGCTACCATCTAGAAGAAGAAGAAAAATCAAATAAGAATTAAAATTTTATTCATAGCTTCAAAGAATCAACATGCAAAACCTAATTACTGAACTTGGATATGAAATACAATAGGTCCAAATTCACCATCCGAGAGTATTATAGAATGATTCCTACATAAATACAAAGCTAATGTGGAGATTATTGACAGTTTATTTTATTTCTCTATTAACCAAAAGAAAAATCTGTTGGACTAGTAAATATTGAAATGAAAAAAACATTACAAACTAATCATATCAAGATATTATATATTTGAAATAAAAAGAAAAAATCAGTTAACTTCTAATTAACGTGAGGTGAAACAATTATTATATTTGAGAGAAATTGAAACATGGTGTGTGTTTGGTGAATGACTTGATGTGCGATTGAAGGGCATTCTTCTTATTTATATTGATCCAATAATGATATACATTTTTTTATGAGTTCAGTAAGGAAAAGAAAAAAATAAAAATAAAAAACACAAATAGACAAAACTCAAAGAGTTGGAAAAGTACGCATATTCCCTTTAAACTTCAACTCAATTGAAAATATCTTTCTTTAAATTTTTATTTGAGGCAATGTCACTCCAAAGGCCAGTAAAAAGACAAAGATGACAATGCAGATTTTTCAATAAGTTAAAAATACCCCTATAAAAATTATTGTTGTAAAACAAAATTTTTTATTTTTATTTTTAGAAAATCAAAATTTCTGTTCTTTTTTTTTTTTTTAGGAGAAAATATATTTTACCCCATGAACTATCTACCAATTTGCACTTTTAACCTCAATGTTTAAAAAGTGACACTTTATCACCCCAAACTTCCAAATTATTGTAATTCGACAATTCTAACTTTTTTTTTTTTTTTTTTGGTTTTTTTTTTTTCAAAATGCCTCAATTCCAAGTTTAAAATAAAATAAAATAAAAAATTTAAAAATTAAGGAGTGGCCGGCCATCCCAGTTGGGCTTGGGGTTTAGAGAATGTACATATACTTTTTTTAAAGTTGAAATTGAAAATCAAAAAGTGTACTTTCCTTCCTCTGGTTTTTATACAAGGTAAAATTCATTTTCTAAACATGTGATTCAAAAAATGATACCATCTATCAAAGGTTTACTCCATTACATTCATCACTAGAGCTATTTTCAGGTTGGCCCAAACTAGTGGACCCAACGTTCTAACCTACACTGACGGGGTTAGATTGGGTAAATTCCACCACTCGTCGGTTAGCTAGTAGCAAATCTTGAATTCCGATATGGCCAAGCTCATAAACCTGACTTTAACGAACATATATAATTATATTACACTAAAAATTATATTATTTTATACTATGCGCACCTTTGAACAAGAAATATTTTACTTGTGCTTAATGCTCTTAGCTCTCGGAATTTCGCCAGAATGTTTGAACAAGTAGTTGATTTCCCTTAGCTAAGATGTTCACAGCTATAAGACTAAGAAGCTAATTAATTAGAATAAATAAATAAATTGTTTTGTTTTAAGCTTAAGAGTGTTCCAGAAAAATGCTGGCCTCAAAAGTCAAGTGGCTAACGTTCACCCACGAGTCACCTTCCTACCGGCAACCTTAATTATGAAGCAGAAAACGAGAAAGTTCTGAAGCGGAGCACCGATGAACCCATTTCCCACGTGAGAAAGTATAGCATAATAAATATGGCAACTGATTCAATAACTCTTTGCCATGCCCAGACAAGACAGAATAGGAATCATGATTCGTTTGTTGGTTAAACTCAACCATGGTCTAATTTTTATCGTTACTTTCGATGTTATATCTAGTTGTTACATTTTGTTTCATACGAAATCATTGATTACAATGACATCATTTGTAAATTTATGCAAATAATAACATTATTAAAAAAAAATCCCACAAAATAAGATAATTAGTCAAACTTTGTGCAGTCAGAGAGAGAGCCCCACCTCCAGCCATGATTTAGAAGACCCAACAGAAACAGAGTACCCTTTGTTTGGAAAAGGAACTCGCAAGTCGTAGGTGGAAGGCTCATGAAAGGGGAGGCCGGAGGCAAATCCACATGGAGTGGACTTTTGAGATCAAAGTCAACGGACAAAGTCCCATATCTTGTTTTTTCAAAATACGATTCCCTCATCTGTCGGGAAATGGTGCGACAAAGAAGTCATTAATTCAACAGGTCTTGCTACGCTAATTGGTCAAGATTCTTGATATCATGATATGGGTTCCTCTGAGCTGGAAATATAATACTCTTTTCTATCATTTACTTGCCGACTTGTTCTACGGTTTGGTAGCTGGTGTCATTTTCTGTTGATGCTAAAAAATGGAAATTCTTCAAACCCCACTATAAGCATATCAAAAATAAGAATAAAGTAGAATCCCATATACCTTCACCTGTATTTTTCTGTTTGTTTGTGCATATATATATAAGTTCCATGATCCTCACACTAGCTAACTTTTCCACAGAAACAGCCAGTGTCAAGTGTAAAATCTTTGGCTGAGAGATGGAGATAGAGAATTTTCAGCAAACCATGATTGTAAGTTTTTTCACGTCTGTCTTGTGGAATTGTTCTGTGGATTCTATGCCTGCAGCTTCATTATTGTCTTTTCTGTTCTTTGTAATTGCTTCTGGTTCTGGGGTAATTTTACCATTCCTCTGAAAAATGGGACAATTAGCGTTTTTTTCTTTTTTGGGTTCTATGAGATAGAAACGAAGACACTTATTGTCTGGCAACTTGTTAGCTAATGTGATGAAACATGGCACTTTTATACTAACTAAAAAAAAAAAACAGAAAAGAAAAAGAAAAGGAAAAAGAAGAAGACATGGTTCTTTTTTGTTTTACTTTTTTTTTTTCACATGATTCTTAGATGTACAGAAAAGTTGCTTGACTCATGCGGTTGAGTTCTGGAAGCCATAGTTTTGTGGTGATTAAAACTCTGATAAAGGAAGTAATGCGGGATTTTTTTCATGGCAGATCAAATCTACTCATTGAAGTCTTCTGGGTCTCAAATGCTATGGATTTTGGTAGATCAGGATCTGTAAGGTTTGTCTTCCAACTCCTCTAGCAAGGACCATGAAATTGAACTAATAATATATTATTTTGGTTCAATTTGTTGTTGTCCATAAATCTATTGTTGTATGTTATTGTGCTTCAATGCAAAATTTCTTGCTTCAACTCTAGGGAAATCAATTATCAAAATGTAGAGAATTTGCTACTGTTCATTCTTTGAAATTCATAATTCCTTGGAATTTCAGATTTCAAGATGATCTTGAAACTGCATACTGCACACCACCCAAAAATAGTCATTTCTTCAGGCAAAATTGTGGTAAAGAGACGCCTGATCTTTGCACAAAGAGGTCTGAGAAAGATGCAAGAGGCAAGTCCTTTGATGGAAGAGAACTTTCCAGAGTCTTCTCTGAGGATTATGATGTGGTGGATAAAATAATATTGGATCCCCGGGGGCCTGTTGTAAGCAAATGGAACAAAATCTTCTTACTGGCCTGTTTGATTTCTCTTTTCGTGGATCCCCTGTTTTTGTACTTACCAGTGGTTAAGGAAGAGATGTGCCTTGATGTTAATCTATCCCTTGAAGTATCCCTCACAGTAATTCGGTCACTGGTTGATGCATTTTACATTGTTCAGATTTTTGTTCGGTTTCGAACGGCTTATGTTGCTCCTTCCTCTCGAGTATTTGGGAGAGGAGAGCTTGTTATTGACCCTTCAAAGATCGCTTCAACATACCTTCGTCAAGAGTTTTGGCTTGACCTTATTGCTGCAGTACCCCTTCCACAGGTATGTAGGTAGTTATAGATATAGTTTATGTTTTCAATAATTATCAATAGGGATATTTTAATTCTGCTTCACCTGCTTGTTTAGTTTGAGTCTAGTTTAAAATCTGCACTTCTGCATAATTTAATTGCTCTAACTTCTCCTCGCTTTTTATACTCGCACGTGTATTCTCAACCCGTTTAGAAGGAGCATAGGCCTATTTGTTTGAAAAGGACATTATTAGTTAAACTTACAATATACAATGTCACAAGTTTTGAGAATGCACAGTAGATTCATTAGTCTCTGTTGTGAACTTGTGTCATTTTCACTTGCATGTTATGGCAGGTGATGCTTTGGGCTGCAATCCCATGTATTAGAGATTCGGAAATGACCCCTTCAAGTATTGTTCTTCGTTCCCTTATCATTTTCCAGTACCTTTCGAGGCTATATCTTATCTTTCCCCTCTCATATCAAATTGTCAAGGCCAATGGGGTTCTGATGGAAACAGCATGGGCTGGAGCAGCATATAATCTGATGCTGTATATGTTGGCAAGTCATGTAAGTTACTCTCAGGAATCAGTTTCTACACAGAAAATTGTGATGCATTCACTAAGTTTTTCTGTACATAGGAAAATATTTTCAATCTGCATTATCTAAAAGATTTATTCTACTAATACCTTATTTGAAACTGAATTTGGGATTTCTTTTGAGCTTGATTAGCTTGTATTTGTGATCGATTGAAATGGTCATTAAATCAAGCTACTTGTAATTCATTTTGTTTTTTTGGATGAATATTATTTTTTCACTCCAAACAAAGTATTACACAGAAACACTCCAGAAAGAGAGAAAAACCAAGCTGGAACGCAGTTGCTTAGCAACAAGACAAGACATATGCAAAAAGCAGTACAACCCACTATTCTAAACTCATAAACTAACTCTACTAAACAGAACCAGAAAAACAGCAAGAAAAACGAATCAAACCAACCAGACTGCAAAACAGCACAAAGACAACACATGAACACAGCAGCAAGTAGCACTAGTAGACCAGCTACTCAGCATTCAATCCTAATGCAAGATGGTCATGGGGATATCCAACTATCACAGATCTTGGAATTAACTTTTGAGTTCTTGAATTTCCCTTTACCTTTACCCACAATCCTGATACTAATCTCCCAGCAAATATGTTGAAGATTCAGCTCTTCAGAATTGAACCGATTACCAAACATGACATTATTTCTATGCTTCCAAATATTGTACACAGTAGCTCCCAAGCCAACTTGCACACAATACTAGCCAACTTTTTACCCTTCCAGGCCTTCAAATCTTCGCACAAGACTGCATCCCAATCAAAATGTAAAGGACTAACAGAGCATTTATGCATCACTTCTCTCCAAATTCGTTTACTTAACCCACAATCAAAGAACAAATTATCCCTACACTCGATAATGTTTTGGAAAAACAAGCATTTCACAACCTATCTCTAGAAGAAAGATTGTCCCGAATTGCCAGCCACAAGAAAAAGAGAATGCCTAGGTATAGCAAAAGGAAACCAAAGCAATTTGAACCAATCAACCTTAGGCAATTTCTCCCTAATAGCCTCCCAGGTCTCCTTACAAGAAAATTTCAGATTCTTAGATGGTGGCCAAAGGGAAGTATCTTGAGCACCAATTTCCACAAGAGACAAGCTGCTTTGGATGGCAACCAGCTCTACAGACCTACCAGTATCCAATTTCAATCCCCATCTTTAATCATAGTGGACAATTTTGCATCTATACGGCTCCTAGAGTCATAAATGACGCGAAATCCATATTTACCAAAGAGGATACCATCCGGATGCCATGCCTCCATCCACAGCGAAATAGAAGTCCCATTCCCTGCTTGGAATTTCAGGAAAAGCTTAGCTAACTCACCGAGTTTAAGAATTTTCCTCCAACTCCAAGAAGAATCTTGAGGAGCCAAAAACATCTCCCTTTGATCAGATTGGAATGAACCCAAGCACCCAAAGAGACCTTGATCTAGCAAACAAGGACCAAATTGGATAAAGAATGGCTGCCCTATTCCAATCAACCAATTTTATCAACCCTAAACCTCCTCCTCCTCCATCCTTAGGAACACAAAGAAAATCCCAAGCAACCTTCACTTTTGCTGAACTAAGCTCATTCCCATTCCACATGAACCTATTAAATTTCTGCTCAATGATTCTAATCACATCCTTGGGCAAAATGAAAATGAGTGTCCAATTAACTTGGCAAGCTACTTGTAATTTTGACTCCATTTTGTTCTTTCTGTTTCTTCGAAAAGGTTTTAGGATCTTGTTGGTACCTATTGTCTGTTCAACGACAAGAAGAATGCTGGAAGAAAGTTTGCAGTCTTCAACCCCAAGATTGCCAACATGGGCTATTTTACTGCCATCGAGCGAATAACCCTAGTAGAGCCGCTTGGTTGAAAACAAGCAATATCTCAACTTTATGTGGGGCAGGAAGTGACTTCTTTCAGTTTGGTATATATGGTGATGCATTGACTTTTAGAGTTGCAGCCACAAGTTTCTTGAACAAGTACTATTACTGTCTTTGGTGGGGCCTGAGAAATCTAAGGTAATTATCTTTTTTGCTGGACAACACCTTACAGGGTGAAACTGCAAACTGAGAGGATCAGTGCCAGTCAAGACGAGGAAAGTCCAACAACCTGATTTTTTGAAATTCTTAGGGTGAATTGGAGTTTGTTGAGTGATAGATTCATCTGAGATGCTATCAGAAACAAGATAGATTTATCTTTATGTGCTACAAATTGCAATATATAATGGTTTTATGTCTATTTGGTAAATCCTTGACTTACTATTTCGCCCTTTGCAAATGGAACTCACACTCCAGTACTTCATATTGCAGCTCTTTGGGACAGAATCTCTCCACAAGCACTTATATTGGAGAAATAAATTTTGCTGTTATCGTTGCGATTCTTGGATTGGTGCTTTTCGCTCTGCTTATAGGGAACATGCAGGTAAGTCCAGTTGCTGGAAAGGGGCCTCCAGGCCTTAGAAAATCATCTATAGAACATGATTTGTACCACTTAGGCGTCATAAGAGTTTCACAACTAGATAAATTTTTAGGTTTTCTCTGGGATATTCATACAAGTTCTTAGAAGATGCTATGTTCAAATTATTTCACGTTTTCTTTGATTTTCTGTTGAATCATTCCACAATAAGATTATTCACCGTCTTCTTTCACTTCTATGTTAAAACACTCATTAAGCTATAGAACTCATACTTCATGACATCATAATCACTTTTGGTTCCAAAATTATTAAAAAAACTCTTGCACCATTATGTTTTTTTTTTTAAAAAAAACAGACGTACCTCCAATCCACCACAGTGCGACTGGAAGAGTGGAGGATTAGGAGGACAGATACAGAACAATGGATGCATCACAGGCAGCTACCACATGGTTTGAAGCAGAGCGTGAGAAGGTATGATCAATACAGATGGGTTGCAACTCGGGGAGTTGATGAGGAAGCTATTCTTAAGGACCTTCCAATGGATCTTAGACGAGATATCAAACGCCACCTCTGTCTTGATCTAGTTCGACAAGTAAGCTTTTGTTTCTTTTATCTACTCCATTAATGAATCAATATTGTGTACTTCTAAACAAGTTAAGTGAACTCCTTGGATATGGTGTATTTTTCCTTGCTTCAGATAACACCTAAATGCCATACTAAATTTTTTGGATGAATGAAAATTTTCATAACAACACAGAATACAATGTCTCTCTAACAGAAACCTGCTAGACCTCCAGATGCTAACAAGCATCTTGTTACAACCAATGCCTCTTGCAACAATCTACACAACATATACAGAAGAAAATTTCAATCTTCTGGGATTAAAATTCTATATATCAACAAACTACAAACCCAATAAACAAAAGAAAACAAACCAGCTAAAACAACACAGGAACAAAAAACCTGTAGCCTTCTCATAGCTCCCCCCGCAGCAAAGCTGGCTACTTCTACAGAACTGCAAAGCTCCCAGCCTCAAAAACAATCCTGCCAGACCAACCAACAAACAACAACATGAATATAGAGACTCAAAACAAATCTGGTCCCCAAAGAATCAAAGCCAACCAGCTACAGGACAATTCAGCAGCAAACAAAAAACATCTCAAACCAGAATTATTAGAGAAATACCCCAATTAGAATATAGGGCAACAGTCTCTATACTTCCTTTAAACTTCCCCTTACTCAGCATGCAAGTCGTCACCGCCCAAGAGATTTTCTGTAGGAGTTTTTCTTCAGAACACAAACTATTACCAAACTTCACATCATTTCAAAATCTCCAAAGATTATACACAGTGGATCCCCAAGCTAGTTTGCAAACGGTAGCCATTAAATCCAGTTAAATGCCATACTATATAGCAATTATCATCAGAGTGGTCGCTTTTTCTCTTCCTTTTTTGTATATTGAACAATTTAACCATTAAATCTAATTCTGAAACAGGTATCACTTTTTGATCAGATGGATGATAGGATGCTAGACGCCATTTGTGAAAGGCTGAAACCTTCCCTATGTACTCCGGGCACTTGCCTAGTTCGTGAGGGTGATCCTGTAAATGAGATGCTTTTCATTGTCCGAGGCCACTTAGATTCTTACACCACCAATGGTGGCCGCACCGGGTTCTTCAATTCATGTCGCATTGGCCCAGGTTCTTAAATCACCGCTTATTCTCAAAGCTTAAACTAATATAAAAATGGTTAATTTAATCATTTAAATATTTTAAGACACCACCTCACGTGTGAGCTCAAACTTTTCACTTAATAAATGAGACACAACATGTGAAATATTTAATTGTAATGGGAGGTGAAATGATAGAGACAAGGTTCAACCTCCTTTGCTCTAATACAATTAAATGATTAATTTAATCATTTAATTAATATTCTAACACAGGTGACTTCTGTGGTGAGGAGTTGCTAACCTGGGCCTTAGACCCTCGTCCCAATGTTGTGCTTCCCTCATCTACACGCACAGTGGAAGCTATCACAGAAGTTGAAGCTTTTGCTCTCATTGCTGAGGACTTAAAGTTTGTAGCGGCCCAATTCCGAAGACTACACAGCAAGCAAATCAGACACACATTTAGGTTTCACTCGCACCAATGGAGGACATGGGCTGCTTGCTTTATACAAGCAGCTTGGTTTCGTTATAAGAGACGGAAAGAAGCAGCTGAGCTCAAGAAGATGGAAAGTCTAATGGCCTCTATGCCTGCATCTGCACTGGAACATAGTGCTTCATTGCCCTCGCGCAGCTCATCAGAGTTTACAACATATGCAGCAAGACTAGCAGCAAGCATTAGGAGAGGAGGAAGCAAGCGGTGTACATCGGAATTTGACATCCTAAGCTCATTACAGAAGCCGGTTGAACCCAATTTTACTGTTGAAGATAGATGAAGTCAAATCCTTGTAGCCTGGCAAGAGCTGAATCAGTGTATATATGTTTAGATATGTTTTATGTTAGCTTACTATTCTGCAGGTTAGAGCACTAAATTTATGCCAATGCTTCAGTACTTAAGCATTTCCATTGATTATTCTTATGTAGGTTTTATTGCTTAGGGATTGTTAGATTATTAAGAATATAGTCTTTTACGGTATTCTAGGTTCTGGTTTCTGATTTTTTATTGTAGTATTGGTAGTTTTGTGAAATGATACATATTGGTTGTAAAGACTATGATGCTGTATTACCCTTTTCCTTTTGCCGGGAGAGTAGAAAATATAGCTAGGTACAGATACAAGTCTTAGGTATAACTCATTGTTGAAAACAGGTTTGCAAGGAGAGTCTGCCAAGAGATTATACATATGGTTAAGATTGAACTTTACCGATTAGAATGCTTAGGTTTGTAACATACTACCACGTTTTGCAGCCGACATCTATGACTACTCACTCTATCGACATTGACCTGATAATCACTTTTTTATTTTCGACAGTCCAATCCCAAATTTGACACAATGATGGTTTTAATACCAAATGATATGAGGCTCAAGTAGAACTTATTGGATCACAACATCATGGTATTGTCATCAAACCAATAACCTCAAAGAGCATCCCAGAGATAGCATGGATGATGGCAAAGGATCAATGTTAGCAGTAGCACAACAACCTGGGGGATAAGATGTTTATGTTATCGTTTAACTTTAGAAAACTCGTTTGTAAATCGTATTGGCTGACAGTTGATGCAAAGTGATAAACATACAATGCACCAAAATCAAATATAAATAGAAGAGTAGCCCTACGCATTGCATGGGGCATTTTACAAAACTATTTTCCATTTAGCTAGTTATTTTATAAAACTCATGACCCTTAACAACTAACTTGTAAAATGAAGGTGCCTGCCTAGAATTTATATACATATAGTTAAAATTTTACTTAATCGATGTGAAACACTTAGAATTATAACATATAACTTATTGTCAGGAACAGAACTGAGGGTGGCTAGTGGGAGTCATGGCCCCACTCAACTCTGTCTGTCCCTGTTAATAACTATTGAGACTCCATCTAACTCATTTGCTTGTGGCCGGGCTTGCGATTATCTATCTTGCGGTGAATGATATCTACCAAGACTTGTTTCCCAAGATGCAAGCTCCAACTCCTAATGCTTTATGTTCTCACTAACTTTTGTCCAGAGCAATAATAAGTTGATAGTGGTCAAAATAATAATCATCAGGCTTAAAAATGTATGTGTATATATATACACACACATTTGGGCTTAAAAATTAGGCTTTATTTATGTTAGAATTAGACTTGGCCCTTATTTATGACTTGGTTTGGCTCTCTTGATAAACAAATTCTGGTTCCCTCCCTGCTTATTGTTAAATCGTCTTTTCTTCTCCCTCATTTTGTCTGAGATGATCTTGCTATAGCTTATGCACCCTTGGTGTTTATTTTTTTATTTTTTATCAAAAAAGGTTTAGATATGATAATCTTGTTGAAAATTACATATTTTTGTTGACTTTGATGATAGACATGGAAACCAAAAGGGTGAAAATGAGATACTATACATATGTAGACTTAACACGAAGAACATTTTCCCTGTAAGAAGCGGCCCACCCAAAAAAAGAGCATGTAATGTAAGGCCATTCTGAAAGGGCCGGGTTTGGGTCCATTAGATTTCGGCCCAAGAGTGTGGCAAGTGTCATTAGATGGCAATTAGGCCCACGATTACCCATCTTCTCATGTAGAGTCAAGTTAATAGCAAATTACCATCTAACCTGTGTAATACTCGGATTTTCATGGCCATTCTTATATTTAAATTTCAATAAATAAAAAAATTGCAAAACCATAATTTGCATTGTTAATTTATTGAAAATTATTTTTAAAAAGATCGCGAGGGATATATATATATATATATATATATATATATATATATATATATTTCATTAAGCTTATGACATTTATCAGGATAGTTCACATTCCTGCATATCATCAACAACTCCTTTTATAGCTGCAAATCAACAATAGCAGCCATAATTATTCATTGCAAAAATTTATAGTTTTAATAATAAATATTACTAATTTGAATACCAAATTAACATAAAAGATTCTAGATCTATTATTTGATACTTGAAAGAACAAAAAAAAAAAAAAAACACTATTAACACATGACAGAAACCCAGATTTTTGTTAATAAGAATCTATATATTTCTGCAGGAACTTTTTAAATGCTTGTCATATTCTGCAATGAAGTTGGAGCAATGATGGTTTTCAAGCCACATTGTGGCATGAGTGTGTGCACATGTTTTTCACTTGGGGTTTCTTTTTCCTGCCTTTTTCATTTCTTTACAAGTGTTAGACCAATAAAAGGAGATAATTTGTGAGCTCAATGATTCTGCATTAAGCTTTTTGAAGTTCATAATATTTGACTTCAAACTTAAGACAAAATGATACTAATTAAATAAACAATACATCTATATATATATATATATATATATAGTCCAAAGGGTTTACTGTATCTATATATGTTGAAGTACAAGACTCCAGTGGTTATCCATTGAAGGGGGAACAAATCATATGGCAGGGGCTCCATTTTTCAAATGAAGTAATCATAATTCACAGCACTTTTTGAAGGCTTAATTCCCTCCAACAGGGGAATATTACTCAATGACAACATTTAAGTAGACAAAAACATTTGTTTTTCATGCATGCTTGGGGGGGTGAAGATCGAATATTAAAAGACATGAGAAATGAAGAAAAGGGAATCAGCTTACGTTTTCTTGAGATGTAGAGGGTGGAAGACAAAGTGATGAGGGTGGAACATATCACAGCATCCAAAAAGTGGGACAAGGTCAACAAAGGAGGAAACTTTCTGAAGATAGTCAGAAAACTCGAAAATATTTCTCTGAATCACAAAAATATCTCTCTCTCTCTTTCTCTTTCCCTTTGTCTGTCTGTCTGTCTCTCCTGACCAATTGGTGCCTTCACAGGCCCCACTGTTACTGTGACACTGGAAAACCTCTTCTCCCATTCAGCATTTGTGGGCCCAATTTGACTAATGGCCTCTCTAATTATAGATACATCTTTAAATTTAATAAATAAAGCATGATCTTGAAAAAGAAGAACAGAATCCTTTTCAACTCAAATTAGTTATACTTTGAAGGATTTTTTTTTTTTTTTTTAAATGACAAGAATATCATTATATTCTAATTAATTGAATATTCTTTAGTTTAAATAAACCAAAGAAAATCTTAAATTGAACCCGAGTATATAATTAATTATATTTGAATAGCATTTTTGTCTTTTTTATTTTGTGAAGGGACAAAAATATTCTCTTTGAACGGGAGAAGATCTTGATAACAGTTTACACGCATACAAGAGAAAAAACAAAAAGGAAAGGGAAAAAAAAAATGATGAAAAAAAAGAATAAGAAAAATACATATTTATTAACATAAAAGGATATTTTGTGAACATATAAGCATATTCGAGTTGCTTTTGTGTGCGTAGTAAAATTATTTTCAGTAACGTGGAAAAAGTATTATAGATTTTTTAGCTGTGGCCAAAGAAGAATGATAAGGAACTAATAATTGGTAAAAAAAAAGAAGCTAATTATGCCATTGATTTCCTATTACTGGCATTTGCAACACAATATCTTGGGAATAGGAGGAAAAACTTCAAAAATATAAAATATTGATTAAAAGAATCCCAATGTCATTTTCCTTGGAACAATATTTGCCCTCACTAATACTGTTTAATTGGTGTATATCAATCAAATTCAACAGAATTTTCTGTCAAACTGAGTCGAAAGGCAGACAAAAGTAGAGGGGCACAAGTAAGGGCCATTATCATCTGTCGTCTTCTAGTTACAAATTTATATACAACTAAAATATTTATGTATTAGTTAAATATTTATATATAGCAAAGCATTTTCACTAAGCATCAAAAGTAGGAAGAGTCGGCCCTAGAGAGAGAACTTCTAGCTTTTCTTTAGTTTTTCCTCTCCGGTGAGTTCCTTGAGGGAGGAGGAAGGGTAAAAACCATCCCTCCTTCTTCCCTCGCCTCCTTCTCCCCTTCTTTTGCTCTTATGGACTTGTTTTTTCTGTTTTGTCTCCTATTTTTGGTCTCCATAACCGGTTTCAGCAGCAGTCATGCCACCTGCTCCGCTCTGTTGGCTCACCACCTCATTCGATCGTCACATTTTCCTTTGTTTTGGTCGCCTTGGGGGTTTTACATTTGGTTTGATCTAAGCTAGATCTATTCTTTCAAGCTTGCTAGGCCAACGACGCGCCTCTCTCCCGCCTTCTGTAGCCTCTTCGCCACCTGTCGTCATCCTCCTCGTCTCAACATTGCCACCACGTGCCAGTGGGTGGCCTACACACGCCGACGTGAGAGCTTCACTCTTCTGCGTGTGCTCCACACGCGCGGTTGTTACTTCGCCTCCACTAATGCTGCTGTTTGCTAGTTTTGTATGTGTGTGTGTGTGTGTGTGTGTGTTTTTTTTTTTTTTTTCTGTATTTTAATTTCATTTTTGCAGTTTCTTTGTGACTTGTTTGAATAAAGATTGTCCAAACCCTTGGATTGTGAATGTGAATAGTTTTCTGGCTTTCCAGTTAAGGAGGATGAGTTTCGGCATGGGGTTTTCTGCTCCCAGGGCCGAGGAATATGAGCTACCTATGTATTAACAAATATTGATGTCATAGGTAGGCCTTGAATGTCAGATTCTTATGTATGTATCTATGACTTATAACTTAGTAGCTTTGGCTATGATTTTCTCAGAGCTTTTGCTATTTGATGTAAGAGCTTTATACTCGTGATCCTTCATCAATTAATGAGACTGGAATGATTTCACTTTAAAAAAAATTATATATAGCTAAAAAAAATTCTTAAAATATTTAGACATATTTTGAGCCTAAAAATTAATTTTTCCCCCTATCAAAATTAAATCTGGCCATTTATTAATGTTTTCGCTCCTCCTAATAAGAAATCCTAATTTTGACCCGCATTCCAATCTAGACTATAGAATTGTCATGTGTTCTTTAAGCACGTGAAAAACATAAACTTTTTTTAATAGCATTAAAGTTTATAAAAATTTACTAAAAAAATAGGTGCTTCTCACATGCTATTAAAAAAATACATGTTTCTCACATGTTAAGGGATATATAAAAATTTTATAAATTGAATTGGAGGTTGGAGGAAGACTGTCCCATTGAATTAGTGCAAATTTGCTTTCAAAACATAATGGAGCCCAGAAGAATCTAATGTTTTATTGCATTATGCACAAATACTAAATCTTAATATGCTCAAAATATACTTTTTGCTTGACCTTCGAACATTCGGACAATGAGTATTGAACATTCGGCCACGACATTGATTGTTCAATAAGAGAAGGTCGAACATTCGTCATTCTCTAACCGAATGTTCGAAAAAGGATTATCGAATGTTCGGTTACAACATCGATCGTTCGATCAAAGAAGGTCGAACGTTCAGTGTTGGGCAGAAAACACATTTCAAAACAAAAAAACTAGCAGAACCACTTTTAGGCAAGTCCTAAGGTCTTAACATAATCCTTAACAGAGTCCTAAGACAAAATAACACATCCATGCAGAAAGAACTATGTCCAACATTATTAATTCGCTAAACCATCGTTAAGCTAGTATTAACACTAGCAACATATCTACAAGCTTTAAACTTACAAGGCAAGCTATGAAAAACATCTAGGCAGCATAACAACATAAGAAACGAGTTAAGTAAAAAAGTTACCTCATTGGAAGCATAAACCACCAATAACACCTTCTGGGGAAGGGTATTTTATGGGTGAAAAAAGGCTAAGGATAAGAATGAGTTGATTTACCCAGTATTGCCACCTATCGAACATTCGGGTGTGCGATCGAATGCTCTGTTTACTATTGGACCAATGGTCCTAGGGTTTCTGGTCGAACGTTCATATCGTAGAGTTGAATATCCCTCTTGAACTTTTATCACTAGGGTTTAACTTCAAACGTTTGGCGATTCATCTTCGAACGTTCGGCTAAGAGCAAAAAATTCAAAATTCTTACTTCCAATGAACCCTAATGGACTTTGCAAACCCATTAGTCATTCCAAAGCTTACACAACCTTAATTAACACTTGGGGTATTACATGGATAATCATCATTTAATCTTTATCATCTTGTTAGTAATGATCACTTCGTTTCAACCGTTAAATTTCAATTGATTTAATCTTATAGTTGATAATATTAACGGTAAAAAAAGTCCAACTATTGGATCCTACTTATAACCATTATACGATCTTAGATCAAACCACTAAATCGCAAAATTTCAACTATTTAAAATTTAAGGATCATGATTTCACTGCTCCGATACTTCGTTCTAAGTGCGTCATAAAAGAGGCACTAGTGTCCTATAGCCACACCATGAACACACACCACAATATTAGTACATACACCCAACTAACCCAAGCATTGCTCTAAGGCAATATCTTGACATGAGTTAGCAATAATAGATATTTTTATTTTCTTCTCACTTTTTCATGTATGAATTTGTTTTTTAAAGGCTTTTTAATACCTTGCATAAAAGAACAATTCACAAGATAAAAATTATATATATAAAAGAAACTTCACTTCACCACCTTGAACTTCGATTATTTTTGCAATGTCCCCCCAAAGTTCAAAAAATCCTAATTTAGTATATTGAACTTTTAATCTTTTGTAATGTCCTCCCTTAGTTAGGGTTTGAGATTAAATCAGACAAAAAAATTGGTGAAGTGACTTTTATATCCTTGACAATTTTATAAAATTAACCAGCCACCAACCGGAAACATATATATAGTGATTTTAAGGCTCTTTGATATATTGTGTCAATGATATATTCATTTTCAAAAGTAAAAACATGAGTTTACAGTTTTACAATCAAGTTATTTATTTATTTTTTTTAACTCTAAGGTTTACACTTTTGACTTTACCATTTGTGAGAATTGTGAAATTGTGAATCTATTATCTATCTCTTCTTCTTCTATTATTCTTCAAACTTCAAATACATTTTACAGTTTAATATGTTTATGATTATTTTTATTGTAAGGGGTTATTTCTTTTCGTCGATGGTTTGTATACATACTTGTTTTTATTTTTATTTTCTTTGGGTTTTTTGGGCACTTTTAAAATGTATTATGAAAGCAAATACCAACCATAACTAAGCCTAGCTTATTGGGCTAAAAAACCATAATTATTTTTTTAAGGGCAAAAAATGCGTAAATTAAGCCCAAAAAATAGGCTCAATATCCAAAATAGGCCCAAAATGTACAATTTTTTGAAAACCTGATTACCGGTTGGGATAACCGGTAACTGGCCGGTTATTACATAACCAAGTAACCGGTAGCCGGTTACCCGTTCCGATTTTCTAAATTTAATATCCGGGTACCCTGTTTACAGTTACCGGTTTTAGCCAATAGCTGGTAATCGGGACCGGGTTGACACCCCTAATTTTTTCTTCTAAAAAATTAGTTTTTTGCACATGACGGACAAATTTGTTGCTGGAAGCAATAATTGTATTAAGGTGACCTCATTTTAACTAAGCCATACTTTATACATAAAATATGACTCATTTTTTTGTATGAAATAAAAGCGAGAGAATAAATTTTCAATCACCGCACACTAAATAAGAGAGAGGAAGAAAAATTATGGTTTTGTTTACTCAACAAAAGGAAGTAGCACGAGAGAAGAAAGAGGGAGAAAAAAATAGAGAGAATATATATATAAAGTATGACTCATTGTTTTGTGTGAAATAAAAGTGAGTGAAGAAAGTTTCAGTCACCACACACTAAAGAAGAGAGGGGATGAAAAATTCTAGTTTTGCTTGCCTAGCAAAAAGGAAGCAGAACGAGAGAATGAAGAGGGGGAGACAAAAAAAAAAAAAAAACAATTGAGTTGCCACGTAGGAAGGTATTTTGGCATGACCTACAATTTTTTCTTTTTTTTTTTCACATGTTTTCTTTTATATGTTATGACTAGAGAATTGTGTAAAATAAAATTTCTTTTTGTCTTGTGTGAAAGCGAGATTTGGATGTATTGGGTTTTTATTCACTACAATTTTGTTTTCTATTTTTTGTTAGTGAATTTCTTCGTGATTGCTTCCACCCGTAGATGTACCTTACATTGAGGGTGTTCTTGTTGTGATTGTTTTGTATTGTTTACCGTAATTATAGTCTATTACATAACTAGTGGTATCAAAGTTATGATTTAGTATTCAAATCAACGCACTACAATTTTGTTCTCTATTTTTTGTTAGTGAATTTCTTCGTGATTGTCTCCACTCGTAGATGTATCTTACATTGAGGGTGTTATTGTTGTGATTGTTTTGTATTATTTACCGTAATTGTAGTATATTACATAATAAGTGGTATCAAAGTTATGATTTGATATTCAAATCAACGATTATAGTAACTATGACAACTGCTAAGTATGAAATGGAGAAGTTTGATGTGACTTAAACTAGAGAAGTCACGAGGTATATTTGTCTCCTAAAGAAGTTGCTTTCTTGCAAGTGAAGAACAAATTTACTGGTAGAAGCATTAATTGCTTTAAGGTGGCCACCTTTTAACAAAATCTTTACTAGCGTATATATAAAGTATGGCTCATTGTTTTGTGTGAAATAAAAGTGAGAGAAGAAAGTTTCAATCACCACACACTAAAGAAGAGAGAGGAAGAGAAATTATGGTTTTGTTTACCCAATAAAATGAAGCAGTACAAGATGAGCAAAAGGGGGAAAAGAAGTAATAGAATTTGAATTGCCGCTTAGCAAGATATTTTGGCATGACCTACAAGTTTTTCTTTTATTCTATGTTTTCTTGTGTTACGACTACAAAATTATGTAAAAGAAAAATTCTCTTTGTTTTGTATGAGAGTGAGATTTTGGTGTATTGGGTTTTCAATTTGAGTGATTTTTCTTCACCATAATTTTGTATTGTATTTTTTGTTAGTGAATATCTTCGCGATTTCCTTCGCCCATAGATATACCCCACATTAAAGAAACCACATAAATTATAATGTTCTTATTGTTATAGTTTTGTGTTATTTACTGTAATCATAGTCTATTGCATAACAAGTAGTATTCAAATCAATGATTATAGTAAATATGACAGGTACCAAGTATGAACTAAAATTTTTTAATGGGAAGATCAATTTCTCTCTTTGGCAAAGAAAGATGAAAGATGTTTTAATCAAACAAAGAGTCTACAAGACATTATTGGGAAAGATGAAGAAACTCCAAAACTTGGACGATGATGAGTGAGAAGACATGAATACTAAGGCTTCCAATGCGATCCGTCTCTATTTATCAGGTGAAGTTATGATAATGTGATTAATGAAGAAAATGCGGAGACAATTTAGTAAAAATTAGTGAGTCTATATATGACGAAAACTTTGAAGGATACGTTGTATGTGAAGAAGTAGTTATATGATTTACAAATTGAGGAAAGTACAACTTTACTTGACAACCTTATAATGTTTAACATGTTGAATACATATTTGTTGAACTTTAGATTAAAAATTAAAGAAGAAGATAAAACGACACTTCTTTTAACACCACTTTCCTTTTTTTACGTTATTAAAACATTATTATATGAGAGATAAATTTTAGAATTGAACGCAGTGACTGGAGTTCTTTTGTCACATGAATCTTGAAGAAAACCTATCAAAGATCAACTTGATGAGCTTTTGATAAGGTACGAGCCAAAGAACATAAGGGATAAGTGTAAAGGAGAAGAATGAAAAAAGTAATTGTAACACTCCATAAATGTTTGGGGTATTACAGTAGCAATCTCAATTTAAGTCACGATCAGCAATGATGAAGAATCTCATTTACATGAAAAAGATGTTGAGTGCAATTGAAGTCACAAAAGGCACACTACAAAATATTTTGTAGAGTATTGAAAAATGATTTTGAAGATTAAAGGAATAAAAAAAGTTTATCATATTCAACCAATGTTGCCAATGATGAGTTCGTTGACATTAAGGTTTGCCCAGATCTTCTCTTAATTTCAAGTACATATTCTCTTATAAATTCTTGGATTTTGGATTTTACTTGATCATATCATATGTGTCCAAATATGTAATGATTTGAGACATTTAAATCTTATAATGTTGGTATTATTTTGATGGTTTATCATTTTTATGTAAGGTTGTTGGAATAAGTACCAGAAAAGTCAAAATATTTGATGGGGTTATGAGAACACTTTTTATTTTATTTTTTT
Organism: Corylus avellana; assembly: GCF_965113065.1. Taxonomy (NCBI): domain Eukaryota; kingdom Viridiplantae; phylum Streptophyta; class Magnoliopsida; order Fagales; family Betulaceae; genus Corylus; species Corylus avellana. Next base: position 16,810,830 of record NC_142499.1, read on the forward strand.
CCCTATAGCAAACAAGGAAATGATTATAGGGATTAGAAACTCAAAATGTTTTGGTACTTACACTGCTTTTAGCGGCCATTATTGAGAGGATCGGGTCATTTATGACCATTTCCTACTTTTAAGTTTTAACTTGTATTTTTCGCATTATAATTTTCTTTTGAATTTGTTGTTGCGGAGCCCACCCCATTCAAAGTGTCCCATAGCAAATAAGTAAAGGGTTACATGGTTTAAGCACCAAAACACTTACTAATGTTAGATATGATTCACCTTTAGAAAAAAATTGATAGCTTTAAGGTCACTGAATTATTTGGGTTATAGTTATTCAGCCAAAGATGAAAGTATGAAAATAACTAAATGTGCTTTGATGGTAATGAAATGTCAAAAAATTGATCATTTGTATAAGTTACTTAAGAACATAATTACAGGTGGAGTTGCAGCATCCACTTTGACAGAAATAAAGGTTAATGGTATGGTTTTGAGGCACATGCGGCTTGGACATTTGGTTAAGCATGGTATGTTTGAGCTTTACATGCGAAATATGTTGAAATGTGTGAAATCATACAAATTGGATTTTTGCAACTATTGTGTATGTGAAGTAACAAATAGTTGGTTTTAAGGTGGCGTCTCATTCAAGTGAATATGCTCTTGATTATGTTCATTCATATGTTCGGATACCAATATTTGTATCCTTAAATGAAGGTGCATATTATTTTACAGTTTTATTGATGATTTTTTAAGAAAGGTTTGAGTTTATTTTGTCAAGCACAAGTTAGAGGTTTTCACCATATTCAAGCGATGAAATATTACACTGATTTTTTTTTTGTTAAGCAAATGGATTGGAGTATTGTGACGCTGCATTTGTGGAGAGTTGCAAAATAGAAGACATTACTCACCACATCATAGTTAAAGGGATGAATAGAACAAAACATAGTCACTGAAGGATGAATAAAACATTGTTGAAAAATGTAAGATGTATGAGGTTGAATGGATGATTACCAAAAAGGTTTTGGGCTAAGTGAAAAGGTGACACCAGATTTTCTAAGTCGCGTCCACAAATGTACTCAACGCAAATTAATAAATTTGTATAATCAATGGAGATATGAAACAACATCAAGCTAACTATGAAACTTTCGTGTTACAAAACTACTTGATTATTCTTCTCCATGAACATTATGCAATTAATAATTTATTTTGGGATGTCGCACTAATGACTACCATTTTCATTATACATATCCATCATTTGACCTCCCATTAAGGTGACAATCAAAATCCTTGTCAATGTTAAGGCCAAGAACTAGCAAGATAGTAAGGCTTTGAATCATCTCTGACCCACCTACCGTCAAAGATGTTGCAAGCCTTATGAAAACCATTTTCTGTTTTCCTTAGTTTAGAACCATAATTTGAAATTTTTATTTTGTATTGCTCATCCAAATTTCCTTGATGAAGCTTTATCAAGTCCTCCAAATTTCCTTGATGATTTCCTCACATGGCATACCATTCTAAGAGTATATCTCACAGTTTGAACAATCCTAGACAGATTTCATTAAGTGTTTTTTAGACCCATTTTCTTAATCTCGGCCTTAACTAGTCTCTCATTTATCTCTTAACCATTGTTAAGGTGTTCTTAATCCTAGTTTAGAACGGGGTGTTACAACATTAGTGAACAATCGACTCCATTCACCTAGTGTCAGCCTCATCTATGGGTGGTTTAGCTAAAGCTAAAAACAAAACAGTTAGAAGGGAAAATGAGAAGTGAACCATGGGCAAATGAGCTATAATGAGTTTACCTTTCACAATAGGAATCCCCCACTCCCTTTTGACCCCAATCAACATGCGCACATTGGCGTCCCAACTATAATACTCACATTTATCCTTGAAAAGGTAGAAAAACTTGAGGTTTCATCCTCTATTGTTGGATGAGTGTTTAGACAATAGCTTCCATTTAGGTTGGTAGCGGTGGAAACTCCAAACTCCATTATACACTTATTTGGAGTGATAGCAATATAGTAACTCTTGCCCTGATAAGTGGTTCGAGCCCCTGAGAATGGACGATCAAAGGATGGTGCAAGCAAGCAACGCCTTGTAACCGTCAGGCATCAACTAGGAGAGAGCGAGATTCAAACATTCTAGCACCTCTTGAGCTTGACTAGGAATCAGAAGCCTAAGCCTTTCCTTCAATATATCCTCATACGGGGATATCTCGTCCCTTCTGTTGGGGTAAACACTTGTTCACTAGCCCAAGGACTCTAAGAACCACATCATTAGGTGGTGTTTGGTAAATGGGTTGGCCTAGATACTATAGTTGATGTAGATTTATGTGAAATAAAGTAAGAATGTTTAGTATAAAAAAGTGAAAAAAGTAGTATGGAAAAGTGAAAAAGTTTTGTTTTGTAGTGATTTTTTTATTTAAATAATAATAAAAAGTGAATGATGTGATATAAAAAGTGAAGAAGTTAGAATGTTTTGATGTTGATGTGATATAAAAAGTGAAAAAGTTAGAATGTTTTTATGTTGATTTTTTTGAAAAATGGTGATGAATAGTAACGAGGGAAACCCCAACTCATTTACTAAACAAGGCTAGAAATGTGATAGTCATACTGGATCTAGTACCAATGACCTTCCACAATTTCAAACTCCAACCTCTTAATCTAGAAAATGTATATTTGGTTGGGAGCTGCCGTAGACCATTAGAAGTTGAAAAATTATGAACTTCATACACCATCTCAGGATGGAAATGCATTATTAACATTTAAAGAGTGGGAATGGCAAGTTCAGTGATGGAGGAGAGGTTGAATAACACTATGGAAAAAGTGGAACTAACTCTAATGAAAGACTCAAGATTTGTGGGCCAACTTGTAACGCACCATGAAAATCAATTAATTGATAATTGACTCCATAGTTCATCTTCCATCCTTGTCCCTTATAGAACAAGACTCAGAGATCATAACCTCGCCTAGGGGTGGGCAAATTAACCGGTTACCGATTACTGATCGATTATCAAATTTAACCGAACCGATAGTTATCAGTCGATTAATAATTTTTTTATTGAAAAACCGATATGACTGATAAGTTTTATAATTTTTAATTTTTTATAATTTTATATTTATATTAAAAAAAAAAAAAGCTTCAATAAGCTATTTTAGCCAAAAATATACTTAAAAATAACTAATTTTTAATAAGCTATTTTAGGCTTTAGCCCAATAAAACATATTTGGGCCTCCAAAACAATTAATTTTTAGCCCAATTGACAACTAGTTAAAAGCCCAATAAAAAGCCCACAAAATCTCAAACCGATTTAACCGACCGGTTAACCGATTATTGATATGACCGATAATTTTCGGTTAACATTTCTTATCGGTCGGTAATCGGTTAGGATTTGGTTAACTGATAGCTTATCGGTTAATCGACCGATAAGCCCATTAACCGGATCGATATGATTGCTACCCAGCCCTAACCTCGCCCAAGAACGACTACAGCGGAAGACTTCCAATCACAAGATGAAGATAGCAATAACTAAAAACCATAAGCATAATAACCAGAGTAACAAGAAAACATTATAACATAGATCCTCCAATGTGCTAGTTAAAGACCGATCATCAAATATTACAAACCACAAGTAATTGTTTGAAAATAACATCAACGCTTGAGCCTAATAGCTAACATAGTCACGATCTCGATCATCTCCAACCGGGTAGATCCTCCATCATCCCACATGGATTTGAGCCACACTGGGTCCAGATCCTCAAAGATGACTCGAATTAAGTCCCTCACCACCACAAGTTGGTTCTCCGAATTCATCTTCAGCTAAGATAGCTAAACCGCACAATTATATATAATGGAGCAGGAAAAACTACAAGGGGTGAGTCTAAAGACTTAGTGAGTAAAAATGCACATGGTACTTATGCCATTTAACGCTGAACTCTGTTTGATAAAGTATGCAACATTTTGGTATGACAGCTATTCATGAATGCAGTATAGATAAAATACATGTTATAATTATGTGAATCAATGATTGTTCAACTGTATGGTCTACTTAAGATATTACCCCCTTCTTAGTTGGGTTGACGTTGTCCCAAGGGACTTGTAATACAATGCCAGTGCTCCAAGCATTGTTCGCTACCGTCCATAATACTAACAGCCCGACCGAGTTCGACCTCGGATGGCACACACTACTAATGATGTATGTCACGTAGTGACCGACCAATTAAGGCTACTCTGGTCATGAAATAACCAATGGATCCAATGCCTATATAACACATCCACACACACAATTGATCATAGAGTTAACATGTATAGTAAACACATGACCATTATCCCGATACCGGTGTACCATGTCATACGATGCAATTAGTCTTATCTGTATTTTACATTCATGCTCTTACAATCTCATCATGTTCATTATCTTGTTAAGTAACGCATTGTCACAAAATGTAGAGTTTATGACATAACAACAATTATTTCATGAGAGTTGTAAAAATGCATGTTTGGTACAGAAAATAGACGTACAATGCGAAAAAGTAACAGCTAGTATCATGTGAGTTTGTACTCACTCGGGTCATTTAATCCTTCCAAAAATCCCTTCGGAAGTTCCAAGTTCTCCAAATTTGTGGAAAGCCTAATATTAGTCCTAAGTACAAGCTAAAACGAACCTAGAACATGGAAACAGGGGCTATTGAACAATTGGGCAAAGTGGCGTTCCCCTGAAGTGCTTATTGGCGAACATTCGAGCTCGAGGCTGAGCGTTTGACTAGAGAGGTTCAGGTAGAACCTCATTTGGTTCAATAATCTCCTAAGCAGTCCTAAACTGGTGCCAAGGCTACAAAAGTGTTTCTAACACATCCTGTCCCAAAACAACATCATCATGCAACAATAATAAGTCTAATGGGAAGGAAATACTTATAATAAGATTAAAACCTAAACCTTCATAGTTTCTAACAACCAAGCTACTATAACAGTATAAGGCTATCATAACATTTAAGAAAACACTAGAGAGAGATAGTTACTTCTACACATCAATAATCTCCAAGAAGTTCCTTCTTCTCCTCAAGATCACCAAAGAAAGCTCTTACAAGCTCACAATAACACTCAAGCATGGTTTCTCTAGGGCTCAGATGGCAGGATGAGTTGGTAAGGGTGTGGGAGGGAGGTATTTATAGGGTAGGAAAAGTTGTGAGCTCTCCAAGAGCAGGCCTGCAGTGCAGCCAGCGTTTGGTACTATTGTGTTGAACATTTGTGTACTGTTTACCCAGCGGTTTTAGGGTTGTAGTTGTACGTTCGGGCAATATCCAGTAGTCAACGTACGTTCGGGCTGGTCCCCACACGAGCGTTCATGTACTATTGCAGGCATACGTTCGTGTGGTCCCCACACAAGCATTCGGTTAGTAGGTCCAAAATTTTCAAAATGACCCTCCAGCTACTCCTAGTGATCCAAAAGTCTAATTAACCCTCTAACCAAGCTATCTTAGCTTAGTTAATTATTTGGGTCACTACACAACCAGCCAATCAAAGTACAAACACGACACAACCAGACGAAGAAGAAAGAGAGAGAATCTAACAGGGCCAACTGGGACAAAAAGAGGGAGAAGGGAATTACTAAAATTGAGTATAAGAATGAAACAATGGCCAAGAAAGTGATGTAGAGGGAAAATTTTGTCCTTTATATGCACCCTTGAAACCCCCAAAACCTAGCCGTTGGAATTTTAATTGGTGTACAACTCAAATTAACCCACCTGTCCCAACAAGTGGAGGAGCAAAGGCGTGACATGCCTAGCAACAACTATTAGGCCTCATTAGTATTTAATACACCCCTGAAACTTCTAGGATAGGAACTGGTGAAATTTGAAAGGGACCCTAAGTTACTAAGAAGAATTCCCAATGAAAAATTATCGCTTGGGAATGGGGGGCAATTGATATACCGATATCAAACCAACCAGCCCACTCTGAGAACGTAGGCCTAGGCCCAAGTCACATGCCATGACGGGGATGATAAGACCCAAATAGCACCCATTATTCAAATGACAAGTTAGAGGCTCCCCTCGTGTTGCCATGCCTCAATTGTCCCATGATTCTCAACGAAAAAGTAGGCTATGCCCTCAACTTGTCAATGAGTATGCCCTCTTGCATGACAAGGTATAATGGTCACACCCAATCACCTGTTGACACTTGGCTAAATCTATACAACACTCATAATTCCGCTATACAAGGAGAATCATGCTACCCATGTAAGTACAGATCATACATTTACTCCTTCATTCTTATTTAAATGTCTATTGATTGATTACTATTACTAACTTAAGCATCATAGTTATTTCCCGCCGACGCTCTGGCATGACTCCAATCTCATCCTATTTCTCTTTAGAGTGTTCCTTGCTTTTGAGAGATGCCTTGTGATACATTGTATCATTCGGTGCTCGTTCTCACATATGGTACTAAATGGGTTGAAGAGTTGACAAGCACTATAAACGAACGAAAAGAACAAGGATAATGGTCGTGTCAATCATTGAACAAGGGCAGACAGTACAACATGTGTATCTCTAGGTATTGAGTCGAATCGCAAGTCTATATGCTACATTGTTGTAAGTTTTGTACTTGTCTTTTCTAGTAGTGATATCATTTGAGCTAAGAGTAGGTATTGTGGTTTTTTCCATTTGGGTTTTTCCATAAAGAATCCGGTACAAATTTCTGTGTAATGATTCTTTGGATTTCTTGATTATATGGTCATTAATTACATATAGATTTATTTTACGGTGATAAATATAAATATATTACAAATATGAACATCATTCTTTAATAACATGTTAAGAATTATTGACTGGTTGGTGAACATTTTTAAATATAGAATTTATAGTCAAAAAGACCATAATAATAATTAACCAAATTTGCTTTTATTTCATTCAAACACAAATTTGCCTTTATTTCATTCAAACACCCTTGGAAAAAGCTTCTTGATTCTTCTAAAGAAACCCGGCTAAAAGAAGCACGATTGCCCTCTCTTTTGGGCACTTTAGCCAACGGTCAAACCCTCCAGATTAGGCTTTTTTGGACTTGAAATTTCTTGGGCAGGGTGATTTCAGTCTTCAGATATCCATCCACCCATTTCATGCCATCATCACACACATACATACATGCAAATAGCATTGACATGATGCAATAAATGGGATGGAGTGACGTCCAAATAAGAAAAAGAAACAAAAGGAAGAAAAAAAAAACAAAAAAAAAAAACAGAGGAAGAGGATAGAAAGAGAGAGGGGGAGGCAAGTGATAATGCGAGCGGCAGAGACTTTGCTCTCACCATAGTTGCCACGTGTAATTACCCTAATGATGGGGAATTAAGTCACGCTTACCTTCTTCCTGCACACACCCCACAGAGAGACAGAGAGACAGAGAGAGAGAGAGAAGTGAGATATGGTGGATTATGTGGACCTGAAATTGAAGCACAAATAGCAGAGTTTTGTCTTCTTTTTCCACCGCAAAAGCACCACATTTTGCCTCTGCAACATGCCAAGCACTCCTGGCCAAACAACTTTGAAGATCCTTATCTCTTTTTCTTTCCATAAACTGCATCATACATTTGGGATCCGTGACAAAATCCCATGCTTGTTATTGTTGTCATTATTATTGTCAAATTGTTATGTTGGGCTAACATTTATAAGAACACCAACTTGTCCACAAACTCCATCATGGTTGTCTTGACAAACAAATCTATTTTTTATTTTTGACAATTAAAATTTGAGTTCTGGTTGAATTATAACGACCACTTACGTTTCTCGTCTAGTGTGTAATGAAAAACATGACACTTGTTATATCATCCACCAATTATGAAAATGTTACTCATGTTTGATGCAGCGTGACTTAGTGGATTGCAGCGAAAAAATTAATAAGCAGCGAATATATATTTCTAGATCTTGAGACTATTAAGTAATTAAATAAATCTTCTTAAAACAATAAATGATATCTAAGGTTTAAGGAAAAAACACAAAAGAAATTCAATTTTGAGTATTCTTATTCAACAAACTCAATAATAATCAAAATCTCTGTTTCTGGAGACTATAAACATGTATTTATAACCCCTAAAACCTTAAACCTAATAAAATATGAAATAAAAACTCCCAAAATTCTAAACCTAATAAAACATGAAATAAAAATGGTTTAAATAAAATAAAGCTACAACGGCCCATTCGGACAGACTTATGGTCGTCTGGACGGCTGTAAAAAACATGAAATAACATATGGCCGTTCAAACGGGCTTTGAACAAAGCCTTCTGCCAGCTTCATCTAATCTGCATCAATATTATAAAAATACAAGCCAACATGCCACCCCCCTGGAGAAGCGATGGCGAAAAGCTGAGGGAGGGGTGAATCGTCACCGCTATAACGGTAATGTGTGGTCGGTGAAAAGTCACATCGTAGAGAACTCCAAGAGTAAAGAGCTTTCTCCACTACCCTCTCAATGAGGTGGGCGGAGGCAAAACCACCCTCTTTTACGAGGTCGGAACCACTTTACATGAAAGGCTAAAGTTGGCATGGGAGGTTTTACTTATAATAGAAAATCCTACAAGCTAGAAGTAATATATAGATATGAGGAGGAGACAAAAGCAATCCAAAATCTCGGAGAAAATGGAAAAAGGCCGAAATGGGTGGAATTCCATAAGGAGGAAAGTTGAGTGTCATTTTTGGCCGACTCTAAAGATGTGAAAACTTAGAAAGCCTACCTAGCTACGACAATCCAACCCTATCTTAAGGGACAAAACGTGACCACCCTTTCTTTTCCATATCTTCTCCGAGAAGTTTGCAAATACGCGTGAGATAGCATTAGCGGGGAAGGGACATATGGTGGTGTTTAATAAATAGGTTGATTTAAATTGATGTGAAAAAAAAAAAAAAAAAAGTACAAATATTTGGTATAAAAAAAGTAAATAAATGATATGAAAAAATGAAAAAGTTTTATTTGTAGTAATTTTTTATTTGAATAATAATAAAAAGTGAATGATATTATATAAAAAAGTGAAAAAATTAAAATGTTTTAATGCTGATGTGATATAAAAAGTGAAAAAGTGAAACTATTTTGATGTTATTTTTTTAAACAAAATGGTGATAAATAGTAACAAGAAAAACCCCAACTAATTTACCAAACAGATCCTATAGTGCCAAAGAGTTTTTTTTTTTTTTTCCTTTCTTTTAGCCGAAAAGCAATAGTGTAGTTGATGTTTGCAATCTTTTCGGTTTGCAATTATGGAGAATATATTCAAGAATATTCCAATTTTTTTTTTCTTATACAATCCATGACGCATCAATTTGAAGCTAGAAACTAAGAGCTAGAAAGGTCTATTTTTTCTTTTTTAATGTGATTTTAGCATTTTTTTTTTTTAAAAAAAAAAATCAATTCATGTGTTTACCTGATTTATAATTAGCTAATTGTGGTATCAAAATGAACACAAAGGTCCTTGAGGTATGTTAAAAAAACATATAATTTATTCCCTATAGTTAAATTTTGTACATTGACTTAGCAGATTTTAATAGTATAATACGTCAGAATCAATAAAATTGTGACACGTGTCTTACTTTTTAAGTTAATATTACACTAACAGAATCTAGTAAATTAGTGGATGTAATTTGAATGTAATGGAGTAAATTATTATTGTGGCATAGCTCAAGGACCTGTGAATTTATTTTGATATCACATAGAATTAATTACATTTTTTTAAAGCTAAATATGGTCTTAATATATTTGTAATATATTAGTCATAATCGTTTGAGAATTATTATTATTGTTGGTACAGTTTCCGGTATGTTGGACTCAAGGGCGGATTGGAAAATCTAAGACAACGCTTTCTCTCTTTCTCCTGCAAAACAACGACAATCGTTAAGAGGATGCGCCGGAGGGTAGTCGGGGCGTTCCTCCTCCGATGGTTAAGTCAGAGACTGTTTTTGTTGCTTAGTCTAGAGTAGAGTTCAAGACGTATATCTGTACCTGTGGCTTATGAGTCCTTTTTATAGCTAGGTCCCATGGAGATGGTAATGATGACCGGGGGGAGTGTTAGGAAATTAATCCTATTTCTCAAGACCCGTGAGATGCAAAAATAAGAAGAATGCAGAATAACAAAGATTAGGCAATTACGCACGACACAAAGATTTAAGTGGTTCGGCTTAACAAGCCTACAGCCACTGGCGAAAACAACCCGGAGAAAATCCACTATCAAAAGATGGAGTACAAAAATAGTAGAGAGAAAATCACTCAGATCCCAAAGCCCCAATACACCCAAATCTCACTATCACATAAGAAAGATTATTCCCAAAATAGAATACAAAAGACAGATGTACAAACTCTTCTTTTGCTGGAACAGATGGCGGTTGATCTCTATTTTTTTCTCTCACTCTGCAGCACCCTTTTTCTTCTAATCACTTGTTTTTGGCTTCCCCAAAAACCACCAAGAAGAAAACACCGTTGCTGCCCTTGTACCTCCTCTTAAATTCTCTCTTTTTCTCCTCCCTTCGGTGCTTCACGTTTTTGGCACACACACAAATTCACCTTGTGCTTTGTTCCTTATATAGAAACTTAACTCTCCTTTTACATGTTGGTCTAGGACTTCTACTATAAATCAAACAAGAAGTCCAATTACACATAGGAGAAGAACTCCAAAACAAACTTGGACAAAAGTCTCCTAAACCCAAAAGGAGTAGAGAACTAGTGGGGACCACGTGTGATGGGTGGCAAGTCACACCTAACAATCTCCACCTTGACTTGAATCCCATCAAGTCTACCAAAACGTGTCTCCTCCAGATGTCTCCACCTCAGCCCTCAAGGGCAATCATACTTCACAAGTGTCCCTCAAGTCCAAGCGCCTCTTGAACTTGAGCATAGGACCTGATTTAGACATAACACTATGCCTCCCTATCTGTCCTGTCGACCGTACAGCTTTATCCGATGACTCTTTCTTCTTGTAGACCCATCTGCACCCTTTAGCCTTCTTTCCCTTGAGTAATTCTACCGATTCCCAAGCTTTACCACTCCGTAGTGACTCCACCTCTTTCGGCATACCATCCTGAATAGACAACGGATCTCCACTTCTAGCTTTTAGAGCAAAAGAAACCATAACCTCAAAGCCATACCTCTTTGTTGCTTTTCGATCACGTTTCTCTTTGCCTCTTGCTAAAGAATAAGACTCTTCCTGGTGCTGTAAGTCTCTTGAAGATTCTCTGTCATCACATTCATTCATGAGTGAACACTGTTCATCAAGCTCCACCTCCACGAATTGTTTCTCTTTCTGCACTGTACTTTCAGAAAGATCATCTAAGTTAACAAACTCAGACTTCTTCGGTTCCTGCTCTGTAACTTCAGGTTCTGCACTTGACCCATCCTTGTACATAGTACACTCATTAAAAGTCACATTCCAACTTCTAATGATCTTCCGATTTTGATCATCCCAAAATCGATAACTGAAGGCCTCATCTCCATATCCAATGAAGAAACACTTTCTAGATTTAGCATCTAGTTTACTCTGAGAATCAGACTCATCATGGACATACGAAGCACAACCAAAAACTTTCAGATGTGAAAGATTTACCTCTTTTCCACTCCAGACTTATTCCGATAGTCTATAGCTCAGGGGAACGGAAGACCCCCTATTTATCAGGTATGCAGGAGTGCTCACTGCATCAGCCCAGAAAGTCTTTGGTAACCCAGCATGCAATCTCATACTCCTGGCACGCTCATTGAGAGTCTTGTTCATGCACTCAGCCACGCCATTCTGCTGCGGCGTTCCCGGGATAGCTATCTCCATTCTAATCCCATTCACTGCACAAAACTGTTTAAACCCCCTGTCTTCGTATTCTCCTCCATTGTTTGATCTCAAACGCTTGAGCTTCAAGCCCGTTTCAGTCTCAACCATGGCCTTCCATTTCTTAAAAGTCTCAAATACATCAGATTTACTTTTCAAGAAATAAACCCATACCTTCCTGCTTGAGTCATCAATAAATGTAATGTAATACCGCGAGCCTCCAAGAGATGCCACTGGTGCTAGACTCCACAAATCCGTGTGTACCAGCTCCAGCTTTCCAAGCTTAGGTGCTTTGCCAACTTCCGCGAAACTCACCTTCTTCTGCTTCCCTATGATGCAACCTTCATACAAATCAGACTCAACTGACTTTAACCCCGGTAGTTTCCCTTTTGACATAAGTACCTTCATCTCTTTCCCGCTCATGTGCCCAAGCCTTAGGTGCCATAGTTTTGAGTCAGCAGTTGTATCTACAACAGCATTTGTATCCTTGTTGTTCGTGGTCATATAGAGAGTATTTGTTTTATGACTAGTAGCCAAAATCATGGCTCCCTTGCTGACCTTCCACTTTCCACCGTGGAAATGAATTGAATGCCCTTCTTCATCAAGCTGTCCTACTGAAATCAGATTCTTCTTCAGCTCCGGAACATGCCTGACCTTCTGTAGCTTCCATACCGAGTCACTGTGAACTTTAATGTGAACATCGCCTAGGCCCACAACATCCAGCGCCGTTCAGTCAGCCAAATACACCTTCCCGAAATCTCTAGCAACATAGTTCTCGAGAATTTCACGGATCGCTGTCGTATGAAAAGATACTCCTGAGTCTAAGACCCAAGAATCAAGGGGACTGTCAACAGAAAGAAGTAGGGCATCATATACTTCTTCTGTCACTACGTTTGCATAATCATTCTCAGTCTCCTTCCACAGTTCCCTGCAATTCTTCTTGTAGTGGCCAGTCTTGCCACAGTTCCAACACTCAGGTTGTTGGCCGAATCTGAATTTGCTTCTCCCTTTTCTGAAATTTAATCTGCCTTGACCAGAGTTTTTATCTTGTCCTCTGCCCCGAGTCTCAAGGTTTAAAGCAGCACCAGAACAAGAGGCTTCACCTGCATCTCTTCTGCGAACCTCTTCACTGAGAATCAAATCTCTGACGTCTTCATAGCTCAATTTACTCTTTCCTACAGAGTTACTCACTGCCATCCTCACTGCTTCCCAGCTATTTGGCAAAGATGCCAAGACGATCAACGCACGAACCTCATCATCAAAATTAATTTCCACCGAGGATAATTGATTTGTGATGGTGTTGAACTCATTGAGATGATGTGCCACCGAAGCTCCTTCCGCCATCTTTAGGTTGAACAATTTTTTCATCAGATGCACCTTGTTGTTAGCCGATGGCTTCTCATACATGCTTGACAAAGCCTTCATTAGACCTGCTGTGGTCTTCTCCTTTACAAAGTTGTGTGCAACTGATTTTGACAATGATAACCTGATAACTGCTAAGGCTTTACGATCAAGCAGAGCCCACTCGCTATCATACATGTCGTCGGGTTGTCCTTCCAAAAGAGGTTGATGAAGATCCTTCCCATAAAGAATATCTTCAATCTGTACCTTCCAATACCCAAAATCTTTGCCGTCGAATTTCTCAATTCCCATCTTTCCTTCTTCACCTGCCATCGCTCCCACTCGAACCAACAGCTCTGATACCAGTTGTTAAGAAATTAATCCTATTTCCCAAGACCCGTGAGATGCAAAAATAAGAAGAATGCGGAATAACAAAGATTAGGCAATTACACACGACACAAAGATTTAAGTGGTTCGGCTTAACAAGCCTACATCCACTGGCGAAGACGACCCGGAGAAAATCCACTATCAAAAGATGGAGTACAAAAATTGTAGAGAGAAAATCACTCAGATCCCAAAGCCCCAATACACCCAAATCTCACTATCACACAAGAAAGATTATTCCCAAAATAGAATACAAAAGATAGATGTACAAACTCTTCTTTTGCTGGAACAGATGGCGGCTGATCTCTATTTTCTTCTCTCACTCTGCAGCACCATTTTTCTTCTAATCACTTGTTTTTGGCTTCCCCAAAAACCACCAAGAAGAAAACACCGTTGCTGCCCTTGTACCTCCTCTTAAATTCTCTCTTTTTCTCCTCCCTTCGGTGCTTCACGTTTTTGGCACACACACAAATTCACCTTGTGCTTTGTTCCTTATATAGAAGCTTAACTCTCCTTTTACATGTTGGTCTAGGACTTCTACTATAAATCAAACAAGGAGTCCAATTACACATAGGAGAAGGACTCCAAAACAAACTTGGACAAAAGTCTCCTAAACCCAAAAGGAGTAGAGAACTAGTGGGGCCCACGTGTGATGGGTGGCAAGTCACACCTAACAGGGAGGATCCGAGATCCGGGCGTAACTGATGGAGGAGTTAATGTTATGGTCCCTTGGCCGTTATGTTTGATGAGAGGTCATCCTTGCCATTGGTGTCACTCCGAGGACGGCGCATGGCGGATATCGTGGGTGGCGTAATCCTGAGAATGATGCGTAACCGTCGATGGCATTTAAGGGTGTGTCATTAATTACTTACCCAACAAGTATGCCACAATTGAGCTACTAGTGTGACTGGCTCATATCTTGCCCGCAACTATTGTATTCTCACATCAAGTATATTGTTGATTGTGCAAACCAAGTGGGCGTAGTCTTCTGAGAGTGTGGGTTTGGCAAATTGACGTCGTTCCTTGCTTCCAAAGCCGGGATACTTCTTAGTAAGCCCATATGAAGGAGCTGGGCTTTATATATATATATATATATATATATATATAGGATGAGAGAAAAAAAAGACTGATTAATCTTTTTATTTGTAATAGACTTCTGATAGTACAGGGGTCAATTTAAAGGCTCCAAACCAACCCTATACATATTTGTTTGGAGCCTTTAAATTGACCCCTATACTATCAGAAGTCTATTATAAATAAAAAGATTAATCAGTCTTTTTTTTCTCTCATCCGTCGAGTTAGATCTCTTTAGCGTGCAAGAAATTGAGTTATTCGTAGCGTGCCACGTCTTACAAAAACATGTTACGTATATGAAATGGAAAGAATGGCTTGTATGGACATTGTCACATTGCTGATGGGACATGGCACGTTTGCTTGCCTTCCTAATACCCATTTATGGTTTACCCATCAAGTTCTTGTCCTTTGTATCTTTCATTTCGTTGATGGTATACTTGATGGTATACTTCATAGTTTACCAAATAAATATTGACGTAATTAGAAAAATTGTCAAGTGACAGCTAGCTCTAGAGGTCCCGTGGTTAGGCTGTGGCAAGATGCATAGTTTTTTTTTTAGGCTCAGTCAATTTTTTATTCAACTCGTAAATTTAATTTAATAAGAATTTAACACAAAAGTAATGAGTTAGGATTGAAGGGTTTAACTTGTTTAATTATATATATTAGATTAGGGTTCATCTATACAGTCTTATACTCACGTCACGATATTACCCAAACCCGATATGTGACATTTAGGGATGACATTTTTTGCTACGACTCTAAATTGATAAGAACTTAAAACGAAATTAGCGGTTTAAGGTTGAAAAATTTGACATGTTTAATTAAATGGGTTGGCTTAGTGTTTACCTATATATTCTTATATTTATGCATCGACATGGCACGGACATGACACGCGACCCATTTTATTGAGTTAAGTTAGGGTTGACAGCTCTAAAGGTCCGATGGTTAGGTTGTGGCAAGATGAGTAGTTTTCTTTATGGTTGATAATTTTTTACATAACTTATAACTCAGTACAAATTTAACATGAAAGTAGCAAGCTAATTAGGGTTGAGGAATATGACCCGTTTAATTAAATTGATCAAATTAATGATAACATGTACAGTCTTATACACACATTTCAACACTACCTGACAATACTCGATATTAGAGCTGACAATTTTTGACACGACCCGCGAACTAAAATGAATCCGAAACAAAATTAACGGGTTAAAGTTGATAGGTTTTACCTGTTTAATTAAATGAGTCGAGTTGTGTTGACCTATATATTCTTATACTCATGCCTCAACACAAATTACCATCCCTAGTTTTCCTTACCTTTGACCGACCACAGTTAATTACCGTATGTAAAAAAAAATATATATATATATATATATATTACCAAACCTAGAATTGATATGATTTTTTTGTTTGTTAACTTTACATGTAGTTGAAACTGTCTAAAGCTGCTCCCTGACAGCATTAAACAAAGGGTGTAAGTTATAACCACCAGTCAATCACCCTCTTTACTATGATTTCTATCAACATGTAAAAGGCAATTACCAATGTCTGTTGAAAGCATAAAGCCAATATGACTTTGCTTAACTCGATGGCAGTTTAGAGCTAGCTAGATATGCTTTTTATTGGTGAGGACTCAGGATCAAGTCAAAAAGATGCAGCTGATGAATCATTTTTATTGCCTCAGACCCCATGAGAACTTTGTTTTTTTTTTTTTTTTTTTTTTTTTCTTTTGTATTTTGGTTAGAAAGACAGAGAGACCCTCCCCTTGCCCCATCTTTGTGAGACCATGCAAAAGAAAGATCAAAAAAGGGAGTTCCAAAAACTGGAAGAAGCAAGCACAATTGGCCACTTGGTTGAATGTGACACATGTCACTTCTTGTTTGGGGCAAGAGACAAAAAGGCCCGCCAACAAAATTACATGCAAAAATATGCAACTTCCATATATGAATTTGTGGACATCTAGAGAGTAGTAGACCATGCCAATTGCGCACAGCCAGTGCCCTGCTGGGGCCGGTGTGAAGGAAGGGGCCTCGGGTAATTATGTCGCCGGACCAACGCGGTGGCCAGGCTTTACCACAAACAATATCACTGCATTGCGTCGGCTGTCCCCTCTCTCTTTTATTGTCCGATCCAGACTATGATTGCGGCTGCTAACAAGCAACCCAATATTTGTGAATTCCTTTTGAAATTAAATTCATTGTAAACTTGCAAAAGATTTTGTATATATAGGAAAGAAACTCATAAGTTGATAACTCAACATTTTGCTCTCATTCCACGTGTCGTGATCCTATTCAAAGGAGGACGCAACTCAAATTGGGCCAAAGTTACAACGGAAAAGAGCCTAAAAGATCTCCATCAGCGATCTTGACGTTTTATCCTACCGATGGCCCATATCAAATCCTATTGGACCGATGTCATGGGGGTGGTGTGGTGATTCATGTTCTTGGGTCAGGTTCGGGTTAGATCAAGTCATAAGAATATATAAGATTACATAGATCAACCTGAACACGATCCATTTAATTAAGGAAAAATTACAGTTTACCCTTCTAAAGTTGATAGCGTTTTTCAATTCGAACATCAAAGTTTCAATTTTTGCAATCCACCCCCACAAAGTTTCAATTTTTTTCAATTCGACCAATATTATCCCAAAATTCCCATATTGCCCCTGATTTATTTTTTATTTTTTTATGAAAAAAAAATGGGGGGTGCAAAAATGGCTAGATGGGCAAAGGGGTGGCCGTAAATTTTTTTTCTTAATTTTTTATTAAAAAAAAAAAATTAGGGGCAATATGGGAAGTTTTTGATATGATTGGTCAAATTGCAAAATTTTGGAACTTTGGGGGGTGGATTACAAAAATTGAAACTTTGATGTTCGAATTGAAAAACGTTGTCAACTTTAGGGGAGTAAACTGTAATTTTTCCTTTAATTAAATATGGTCAAACTTCTCGACCCAAAATTTGTGAAAATGGTCTCTTCCCACCAAAGGGTTAGGGTTAGCCTCCAATTAACAGCGTGGCTCATTTCTTGCATGCCATGCTCGATATAGGAAAGAATTTTCTCAAACTGCATGTCAAAAAATGTCCTTTTCATTGGAACCCTCAAAAGGAAAAATTTGCTTAGTTTACCATATCTTGAGAAAAGTACACATATTCACCTTAAACTAACACTTGAAATGCAACGTCCCCGGCCATAACTAAATATAGCATCAATGACACCTTCAAACTATCCAAAATTTGCAACGTATGCCTTTTATCCCGTAAAAAGATAAAAATAACCTTAAAAATTTAAAAGAGACGTTCTTAATTAAGAAACTTATAATGTTGATTGTAGGAAATCAAAAATGTACCAAGAGGGCTGATTGCACTCGAATGAAAGTGAGAACAAAACGCTATGTAAAAAAGAAAAAGAGATTAAGCACACGAGGTAATCAAGTAAACCTTCCTACCAACAATACAAATAAAATTACATGAAATGTTTTATATATAATGTACGTGCGAGTAAATAAAATGCATGCATGATTTTATTTGTGATAGTAGCCATGCATTTTAGGTACACTGTGATTTACATGATTAGTTTTTAAGTACCAAAGTTAATCTAAGGTGACCCTTGGTTGAGCAGGGCAGTATACTCGGCAACACTTAGATTGAATAGAAAAGACTGGTACATGAAAGTAAATGTTCGCACTTGGTCCCTTCCATCTCTCTTATACTATTTTATAAAATGTCTACTTAATTTTATACTATATTATCCATGATAAGATTTTGATTATTCCCAAACCTGAAACTCATCCCAGTTTGAATTTCTTTTTTTTTTTTTTCCTTTCTAAATGAAAATTCTTTTGAATATTGTCATAAGAGGATCTATCTTCGTTCCAATGTGCACAAATATATTGTGGATCTACTATGCTATGTACTCCATATGCATACACATGCATGCATGATATATACATACATGCATAGAAATGCTTTCTATATATATATTTTGGTACCTTTTTTTTTTTTTTTTTTTTTGGTGTGATGGTGAGTTGATATTGACTTCTAAGAAAATTGTGTAGAATCTAGGAAATCTTGAGGTGACCAGTGCAGTTTCTGCGGCCTAGCTGTTACATAGAAAGATCCAGTGGATGCATCGAAGTGCCTTTGACAGTGAGTGACCAAAGAGCTATAACCCACTCCACGAAGGGAAAGGGAAATGAAAGGCCATAAACGGTCTACTCCCTTTTCATACCTTTTACACTCAAGTCAACTCTAATTCCAATGCACCAAACCATACTCAAACAAATAAGAATGTTAATGCTAGTTTTCACACTAATATCATATTGATTCATATCTTATATTAATTAGTTGATATCACATATTTTAAGCAACTTATAATATTAATCACTTAAAAAAAATATAAACTATATTTCATTATACTCTTATACCATTAGGTTGATATGACAGTGTACATCAGTCTTTGAACTTTTTTTTTTTTTTTTTTATAAAGGCTGATCTAAGAATTGATGAACGTTGCTACATTAGTCTAATGATATGAGAATAAGATAAAAATTGAGTACTAGCATTACTCCCTCTCTCTCTCTTTCCCTAGTTCTTCTCTCGTCCTCTCATTTTTCAAAATTATTATTAAATTTGTAAAATCATGTGAGTCTTACATGCAAACTCCACGTATCGAATTATAATTTTAAAAAATGAGAAAATGAAAGATGGACAAAAAAAAAGATAGTGTAGCGTATCTGATTTATATAAATATGGCAGTAAGTCAGTCCATTTAACCTATACTTTGAGAGTGAAGGAATCCAGCAAGTTATGGGACATAACTAAGGAAGATGCAAATGATGCATCGGGAAGTGAAGGTCGGGCGTTGGTGGGACTAGAAGCTGATGACAGATGGATCTCACAGTACAGTGTCTTTCAACTTCCTGCACACACAATTGCTTCTTAATTAATTAGCTGCTGCTTACTTGTTGCTTAAGTTTCACAAGGTTTTTAATTCTTTTATTTATTTGGTTTTTATTGTTTGGCTCCCCAATGAAATTGAAATATTAGCACAACTGCTAACAGTCCCAGCTAAAGACTGGAACGACCTTACCTACACACGGTTTTCTTGGCAATTTTGGTTAGAGTGTTGAGTGTAATTCTAGCCAAACTATGAATATCAAATTATGTAGTTCAATTCTAATCTATTTTTTTAATGAAACGAGGTAAATTCTTCAATTATACTATGTGTTGAGTTCACGTTAAGTTTACGAGTTTGAGTCATGTCGAAGCATGGTTAAAATATTATATAAGTCAATTATAATTCGACTCATTTACTTAAATAGGTCTGAACCCTCAATCTTAACATGTTGATTTTGTATTAAGTTCATGTCAGGTTCGTGAGTCATATCAAAACTATCGGCCCTAACTTTACCCTTATTTTCCATCGCCACAGGAAATTCATTTATTTTGGAAAATGCAGTTTCTCTTGATAATGATATGCTTAATACCGTCCTACACAAACTTTCTTGCTTTTCATTCCACTTAAGAATTTTTCATTGACTTACGCATTAGATTATCACCTAAGGAGTTCATCAAGAGTACATTAATATACATATTCAGACACCATTATATAATGAACTTGGGTCCATCTATACGTATATATTAAATACTCTTCTTCTTATTATTATTATTATTTTAAAAAAAAAAAAAAAAAATTCCCAATGTAAAACACAACACTAACAACATTATCTTGGGAAGTACTCAACCAATTTGTTTAGGGGGAAATGGAATTGTATTGAGGGGGAATGGAATTATAGTTATAATAAAGAAGTGAAAATTGTAGAAATCAAGTTACAAATGGTCAAGAACACACAAGCACTCACAAACACACAAAAACATGCAGGCTCAAATGCGCATGCAAGCATGTAGGAGTTAAGAAATAATATACAAGTACGAAGCCCTCAATCCCCTACCAAGAATAGTAATTATGAGTTTATAATCTCTAAACATAGGGCATGGACAGAAAGTAGACAAGCAAAAGAGGCCAGCAGAGTAAAAAACACCCAGAAAGGCCAATTTTGGGGATTGGGGATGCTTAACTATTACAATATGCATTTGTTTAAGGCCATGGCTCAGTTCCTGCAATCCTGGCATTGGAAATTTAAATAATTATATATATTAAAAAATAATAAGAAAATAGGAAATGGGGTGATATTAAAAAAAAAAAAGAAAAAAGAAAAAAGAAAAGAAAAAAGGTGGGGTTTATTTGAGTGGGAGGTGGTGCAATTAGTGAGGATGGCGTTGGGGACAGCATGCTTGGAGAAGTGAAGGGAAGGGGATATGGGGAAGGGAGGGGAGGCGTGAAATAAAAAGAAAATGTTTCCTATGCATACAACAACTGTGTCGACCAATGGGAGGTGGATGAGGGTACAAGCTGATACCCTCATTGCCCATTACCCACTCATGTTTTCTTCAATCATCTCTTTCTTCTCAATTTACCCATACTTACTTGCTCACACTCATATTTTTAAACATATATTCTTAGGCTGCTAACGCAGCAATGTCCAGTCAGTTATTGGATCAACTATGATTAAAAAAAAGAAAAAAAAAAAAATTCAAGAACTGAAAGAACTGTTGCATCAGTCGAGTTTCATCAGTCCAGTGATATGAAAGTGATACGTGAAATAAATATTTGCTATTTCCGAAAACAATATTTAGTCAAGGACCCCCACTTCTCCAACATTATAAATACCACACCACTCATCTTGATGCCCACTTTTGCTTTTTGTTTTCCTAAATTGGATAAACAAAATAATAACGTGCGACCCATGTAATCTTGCTCCAATGTCAAGATTGCTGAATTTCTGATTAACTGTCCACTTCATTCAAAAGGGTTGACGCAAAAATACTTCCTTTGTTTATTTTCTTATTTAAAAAAAAAAGTATATTGTAATGTTAAAATATATAGTTAGATTGAAATTCACAACAATTATATGTCTAAATTGCTTATTTGAACACGAAGATCTCATATGGGTTTTCTCACATTATCTGACTTGTTTGTTAAAAGTTTATATATATATATATTTCTTATTTTTATGTTATATTCAAACCCATTTTCAAACCAAAATTAAGAAAGAGAACAAAAAAAATTCAAAAACAGTATGATAATTATTCTTATTTGGCCAAACACATACTTGTTTTAGTTTTGTCCAAATGCTTTCACCTACTCGTGTCATATATGTAGTAAACTCAATGAGTGGAGGATTGGATCAATTTTGACCATTTCGAATTGTCGAGCCGTTCGCTGTCAACCGGTAGAATCACTCTCCAAACCTATCAATTAGTGCACGTCTGCCAAATTGCACCAACACTGACTGCAATTGGTTGACTAATCGATTTGGACTCATCCAATGGATGGAGGAAGCTTGTCTCTCTTGTTTGGGACTGTTCACCAGGTGATTGATGGTTGCGGTGTGTTGACGTGTTTTAAATGACTCTTCATATTAATTATTTTTATTAAAAAAAAAGAAAATCAATTAAAATATGTTATGTCGACGTGGATGTAAAATGAACATGGAGAATAGAATTTTAGACTAATAATATGAAGAGTATACCTACTTGCCAATTAAGACAGCCCAAAAAAACAAATGGTTTTAATTCAACTACAAACAATCCTTTTATGAACTAAAAACTGAAAAGAAATTGTTCTCTATTTTTTCTTAAGACGTTATTTCCCATACATGGTTATAGCAAATACATCTCTAGGGACTAGGATATAATGAAGCCTAGGAAATTTCTGATGTTCGATTGCTTGTTGCTCAAAAAATAAACAGAACAACCTTAGATTTACTATTTCGGCCAAAAAAAAAAAAAATAGAACCTAATAATAACAATTATAAAATTGGTCACAAAGTGTACTAAAGCATATAGTCAAGTTAGTTTGGTCTCCGATAGGTAAATTAATCAGCTGAGACTACACTTAATGAAGCAGAGGTTGCTAGTTCGAATCTTATTCTCTCCTCTTACGCAAACATGTCAAAAGTTAGTTTGGTGTGAATTGACATTAATAAATATTTTCATATAAAACTCTTAAATGCTTTTATAATTATAAAAAAAAAAAAAAAAAAAATACCTAAATAAAGACAAACATATATAGCTATTATTAATCTTAAAAACATTCTAACGAAAAGGACATGGAAACTAGAAAAAGAAAAGACATCATAGGAATCTAAAATAATTCACTTGAAACTAAAAAACAAATGAAAATTCTTAGAGTCCATTTCATAATTCTGCCTTTGACTTTCCTTCTTTATATATATATATATATATATATATATAACTCTCCTTTATTTTTGATCTCATCTTGGTTATCTTGGTTGTCTAGTTCTTCTCCTAATATCATCTAAAATACAAAATATAAATATAAAATAAATAAATAAAAATAAGTGGTCCACGCGTGCCATTATTAGCTGTATGTGTGAAAGGAGGAGAGGGAGGGAGGGAGGGAGGGAGTGTGCGAGCGTGCTACGGCAGTCACGTGCGGCAAGGGTTATATATACGCATCAGCAGGACGCACTAGAGAGAGTAGTGGTGAAGCAAAAAGGTCCAAGTTGATACTCGCATGGATTTGTGACACATAGATAGGTTAGAAAGCAAAGAGACAGAGAAACAAGGAGGAGGGAGATTCTTCTCATTTTTTGTAAGCCAACGAGAAACAGAGTGAGAAAGCAGAGGAATACTAGGAACAGAGTATAACTAAATCAATGGAAGTAGAGACTGAAACGAGGCAATCAAAGTTCAGGAGCATTTGTGTCTTCTGTGGGAGTAGCCAAGGCAAGAAGAGTAGCTATCAGGATGCTGCCATTGAGCTTGGCAAGGAATTGGTATTAAATCACTCTTGTTTTTTTCCTTCTTTTAATGCTTTCTAAATTTCTTTGCTTTTGGGCTTTTTGTACCTCAGACAATACGGAATGTTGGTTTTCTGGGTTTGGGTTTTGTTCAAATTGTGTTTCTTACTACTTCTTTTGTGTACATGATATGGATTTCTTTGTTTAAAATTGCTATAACCTTTATCTTATTTGTTTATGCATTACTTTTAAAGGGGGGGTGCGCTCATTGTGTGTATAACTTGTTTGTAATTGTAACTTGGTTCCCTGGAGTTTTATATTTTCGAAATTTGGATTGATTTGTTTAATTTGAGACTTTCTTCTTTGTTGGATTTGTCTCTAGCATAATTTATTCACTTGCACTCTCGCTCTCTCTCTCTCTCTCCCTCACGCTCTCCCTCTTGTATGTCTTCATCAGGAAACTGGGCAACATTCAAAATATGCTCATTTTAGATAAGGAAAAGTTGTTCCATGTTTCAATTGCATATAATGGATACGTGGTTGTTTTCATTTGCCTCTCGGTCTTTTCTTTGATTTTTGCCTCAGTACCTGTTTCTGCTCCTTATACGGCTAGAAAGATGAGAGCTAAACGTACTAAAAGAGTACTGTTTTGTTGAATGAGCATGAAGAACTTTTTTTTTTTTTTTTTAATTTAATTTTTTTTTTTTTTTATCTCTCTCTCTCTCTCTCTCTCTCTCTCTCTCTGCAGTTTTCCCAAAGTTCAGTGTACTCCATAAAAATACTGTTTCTTAAATGGGTTCATCATGAATACATTTTTGAGCCCACACCCACATCAAAAATTCCCACTTTTTTGCTCAGTTAGTCTCTCTCTGCTGATTTGTTTATGATTTCTTGAAGGTCGCGAAGAACATTGATCTGGTCTATGGAGGGGGCAGCATAGGTCTAATGGGTTTGGTTTCACAAGCCGTTCATGATGGTGGTCGGCATGTTATTGGGTGAGTCTTTTCGTTTTTGTTTTGGTTTTTTTTTTTTTTTTTGCTCCATTCACAAATCTCAAATTAAAAAATAGGGATTATGGATTAAGCAACAAAATAAGTTAGCTGGTCTTTTGTTATTCTTGGTTTTGTTCTCCATTACAACTGATTTTTTGTCATGTAATTGTCTCTGTGCAGAGTTATTCCCAAGACGCTCATGCCTCGAGAGGTATGTCTGCTACAACCAGAAAAAATTAAATAAATAAAGTCTTGAACCTTTTCTTGTTTTTCTTAAAGGTCATATCTTTTTTACCAATTTTTTCTCTTCACCATGGTATGGGTTTCACTTTCACTTTAGACCCATGTTTATTTCCCTTCGACCTTACTCTTTTATTTCTTTTCAAATATTATGTTTTCGTATTTTGTTCTTAGCTACTTTCTTTAATCTTTTCATCCCTTATTTTGTCTTGTCTGACCTTTTTTCTTTTTTGTTTATTTCTTTTTTGTATGTCCTTATGTGTTATGTTACCTGTGGTTCTCATGAGTTTTTTTTTTACTGAACACTTAGTAATGGTATCCTTATCCATGATAATACTTCAGTTGTTGGCACTGCCCCCACCATTATGTATATTTCTGTCTCAGCTGTTCTCTCTGATTTCTTTTTTACTATTCAACTTTATATGATCAGTTTAGCAATGAATATTTCTTGTGTTTTTCTTCTTTGGATTTTTCTAAAATTCGAATTCTTTTTTTATCACCATTTGATGAGATATTAAAATCACTGGCTAGGGAGTCTCTGAGTTAAAAATTTTTGTTTTAAGTCCACCATTCCTGCAACTCTCATCATTGCTTTACTGCACAAAACTCCAAATCCCTCTCTCTCTCTCTTTCTCTCTCTCTCTCTCTCAAATTTGATTTCTATAATTTTTCTTTTTCCTGTGCCTTGTAACCTTTTGCAGTTAACTGGTGAAACAGTGGGGGAATTAAAGACAGTAGCAGATATGCACCAAAGGAAGGCAGAGATGGCTAAGCATTCAGATGCCTTTATTGCCTTACCAGGTTAGGATGATAAGCCCTTCAAAGTTATCACTTTAGAGTATGATTTTAAGGCAAATCCGGAAAACTTAATGACCTTCTTGGCTTCATTTTTACCAATTTTAGCATGGCAGATTTACAATATCTCTTGTTTTGATTCTTTTGAGAATTTTTGGAGTCCCTTTTCTTTGTTTGATCAGTTGCTACTTTCCACGCAAGAAACTGATGCTGAAATATGAAATGGAAGTGCTGCCGTCTCTAAGTCATACCATAAAAATTCCCATTAGGCATCTGATGCAGCTATTGCTGTTGATGCTACAGAACCTACCCAAATTTAGCTCTACCTAGAAAGTTGCAGCCTCTGTTGGTTATGTTTTATGAGTAAGAAACCTTAAGCATGATAGAAGGGTTAATCTTGATTTTTCCTCAACTTGCCATGTCCTACCAAAAAAGGAGCCGTGTTAAAGGGGGGAAGTGGGAAAGATTTCCGGAAGAATATGTCAAATTCTCGCGAGATTTTGCTATTTTGGTTGTTCTTTTATGTACTATATAGGGTATTGATAAATGCTGCCAAAGCAATTGGATGAAACCTAAATTATCGTAAGTTTCTCATCCTTCCCTCACAAATCCCAAGACCCATGATTCATTTCAAACCCCTCTTGACCCATCAACATCTTACACTGAAAATTATAGCTTCTGAGGAACCTGCTTTTGTGGTTAATATCCTTTTTATCCTCTAATCAGT
The DNA here is from genome assembly GCF_965113065.1 of Corylus avellana. NCBI lineage: Eukaryota > Viridiplantae > Streptophyta > Magnoliopsida > Fagales > Betulaceae > Corylus > Corylus avellana. The sequence goes on from NC_142499.1 coordinate 16,836,982, forward strand.
CCCATAGCTACTGTACAAATGTTTATCTGCCATATACAGGGAAAAGGACACAAAGACACACTTTCACCAAATAGTTTTGCCAACTAGTACCTGAACCTAACATGGAATGATGCTCACCCCTTTAAGATTCTTTTCACTCCTAAGTTTGAAAATTCATCAGGTAAAACTTGAGAACATGCAGGGCATCATAGTAATTTACTAACTTGGAGACACCCCACCTTTTTTTAAAAAATTTTAATTTTATTTTTTTTGCTTTTCTCACCAAGCGGGGACACCTTATCCAAGAGAAAGGAAAAAAAAAAAAAAAAAAACCTTAGTACCATGATAGTTTGAGACCCATTGTGGCCTGCATGGGTTGGCAGAAGATTATGCCTCTGGTTTTACAAAGGATGAGAGCAATAAATAGTGATCAATAAGTACTATGTTTTGGGGTTATAAAAAGGTAAAGGCTTTTGTGGTCATACATGATGAGTAGGAGACCATGGCCACCAAAATCGAGCGAGTAAAAGTGATCTTTGAATATTCTTTAGTCAATATAAGTTGCACGAAACTTCAACTGAGCTGTTGAACACGGTATAAACAGTTCTTTTAACCTTTTGTATTGTTGATATATTTTTCTGGACCAGAGAAAGAAATGACCAATACCATAATTATTACCACTAACAATGTCAGGATTCTAGCTCTCTCTCTCTCTCTCTAAATAGTTATGTGGTATACTCTATTACATATATTAAATGATGTTGTTGTCCTCAAAATCATAGTGGGCACCAAATATGTTCAACGATATTGTTAAATCATCACTTAATTTAAAAAATTAAATTGATAGGAAAATGTGAATTTAAATATTTAATTAATACTTTCACACTCTCTCCAATAGGTGAGGCCCAACACGTGACATATTTAATTAAAATTAGAGGTGAATAGTGAAAATAATGTTCGAACTCAGAACATTTTATCTGATACCATGTTAAATTATTAATTAACAAAAAAGTTTAAGGTAATAAGAAGAGATAAATTTAATTATTTAATTAATACTTTAAGTACTTAGAATAATATGATTATTCCAAATGTAAGACATGGGCATTTTGTATTACAGTAGTTGATGTGGTGATTTGGAGTATAACCTTGGATTAATAAGGTTGATCTGATGTTCCATGTAGGTGGTTATGGGACTCTGGAAGAGCTACTTGAAGTGATCACCTGGGCTCAACTTGGAATTCATGATAAACCGGTAATTGACATTTCTGAATTTTCTGACTATGTTGACAGCTTAAATTCCTTTAATCTGTGGGAGTTTTACTGTTGCATTAACTTTCTTTTGCAACTTTTTTTGTTTTTGATTTTGTGTGTAGACTGTAGTTATTTATATCCATTTCCACAATTTGCAGGTGGGATTGCTGAATGTTGATGGATACTATAATTCGCTGCTGTCATTTATTGACAAAGCAGTGGAAGAAGGTTTTATTAGTCCCAGTGCCCGCCAAATAATTGTATCTGCGCCAACAGCAAAGGAGTTGGTGAAGAAATTGGAGGTACCTAATGCAAAGGCATCTTTTCCCAAGTATTTCTGTGTCAATTTGTTATATATATTATTCAAGCAAAAGTGATATGCACAGGAGTTTGAACATGCTATGTTCCCTCACTCTTGGTATAGTTAGGCAAACGAACAAAAACACTCATTTATTTCCCAATTTTTGAACTGATTATATTGCAAATACAGAAACTTTCTTGCTACACGTTGGTTTCTTTGATGAAATGCTTTATATTTCAGCACATTCACTTTCGTTACAATAGATTGAAAACAGAACTTTCTGTTTCTTAGAGTGGAATTGTTAATAGAGATAACTAGATGTCTTATGTTTTCTTGCTTATTGCTTCTTGTTTGTTCTAGGAATATGTCCCCTGTCATGAAGGAGTTGCTTCAAAGTCAAGCTGGGAGATGGAGCAGCTTGGCTACTCTCAGAACTTTGATATCTCGAGGTAATCTGGAGCTTACTACATTGAAGAGGAGGTGGAAGGATTTTGGAATTCGAAGAAGCCAATATGAAGAAACTCAATTTTCTGTCATGGGGAGGGAATTCTTTTTTGTTATCTTGTAAATTACTGCAATTGACCACAGTTTGTGAAGCTTCTGTATTCCCTTTTTTTGGAACGTTGATTTCCTTCCAAGTAGTTAAGAACTAAAGTCTTATGAACTTTCCCCTTCAAAATGTTGACTAATTTAAATGATCAAATTACTAAGCCTTCAACTCTTTATGTTTTCTTTTTTTTTTAATTTTCATTCCCCCCAAAAGAAAGTTGAAACTAAAGTATGCTGGAGTTAGGTAAAAGATGAGAATATGCTTGAGCTTGCATGGACATGTTGATGAAAACAAAATAAGAGAGAGAGAGAGAGAGAGGGCCAATGGTTTAACAAACATGTTCCACAACTTTGTTATCAAGTACCTGTTTGCTGGTGTGGTTATAGCTGGAGACAGCAGACAAGAACTCAACCAACGACAACTAACGGAAGGGTGCCAAGTGGTGTTGGTTGGAAGTCTGAAGAGAGGGCCCTCTTTTGGTCCCTTAGGGAAAGATGTATCTGCCGACAAATGGGACAATGACATGTGTTGCATAAGGCTACTTCTATAAAAAGTGATGATATATGATTGTCATACAATTAGAATGACGTGACATTGAAAATTAATATTTTTTTTTCTTTTACAAATGATTGATTTTTACTATCATATCATCAAGTTATATAGCAATTTATTAAATAATATGATAACCATTTTAGGTCACAGTTTGTTGTACCATTTTCTTGTACCAAGAGGAGGGCATTTGGTGGTTGAGGTGTCAATTCTTTTGAGTTTTGGTGGGTTTAAATTGGTTACAATGTGAAAGCTATTTGGGAAAGGTGCTTCTTGAAATGATGTTGAAACATGGGAGAGAGGGAATAAAAAAAAAAGAAACAACTTGAGTCGAGTCATTAAAACTCTTTTTGGGTTTGTCAAAAAAGTGGTAATTTGCTTTAAAGATGCCAAGGATTAGCGGTGAAGGAAGAATTATGGCATTGATCATATATATGAACAGACCCTGGAAATGACCTCTTTGGGTGAGGGCTTTTGAATGAAAGTCACATATATCAATTAACCAAAAGTCAAATGACAATCAACTATTACTGTTGATTAAGAAGTTGTCAGTTTGATTTTTTTTCTTTGGGTGAGAGAGAGAGAGAGAGAGAGAGAGATAAGGACAGACAGACAGACAGGCAGAAAATTGTGAATTCTAGTTGGTGAAGCCTGCAGGCTGCAGACACATTGCATAGGTTCACTGTTGAGCTAGGCCAAGCTTATGTTTATTGTCATATATAGTTAGAGGCCCAGAATGAACTCTAGCCCAACACCTGCCTGCATAGAAACTGTGCTTGTCTGAAATCTTGGCAGAGAAAAAAAAAAAAAAAAAGTGTTGATACTTGATAGAATGGACGTGGCTACTCTTCCCTTGTTCTGAGAAACCTAAAACCTTGTCCTCTTTTTATCCTTAAAAACAAACAATACGAAATAACTGAAAATGTGTGCATGTATGCTTACACACATTTGCCATCAATGATGAGCTCTTCTTTGCCATTGCCAGTCACAAGAAGTTCAGAATTTATTTGCACAAACACAAATTCATTCTTTATATGTAACATAAACTATAATCCTCTGCAAAAGTTGCAGGTCATTCTTTTAGGACTGACACTTTGTCCTTTGAAATTGAATTGAGGTCCAAATCAACTTATGATGTAAAATAAAATTCATTTCAGTAAGCTGTGATTTTTATGATATAATGATTCCATAAGCTTAACCACATATTATAGAGTAAGCTCTTGGGGTGAAATTTTGATTCATTGAAAACTAAGCAACTAAACTTTAGAAAAGTAGTTATTCTTGTGCAGAAGACAACATTATCACCAATAAACAAGATCATTAAACTAACTGCAACCAGAAATGAATCTGAGTGTACTGGTTTAAGGGAAATGTTACCATATTCTTAAAGAGGAACAAAATTCTTTACCAAGGGTCAGAAAGATATTAATCCAATACTAAACTCTCTAGAAAAGCTCCAATACATAACATTTAGCAGGAAAAAAATCAAAATCTCTGAAGGGCCTGACAGATCTAGACACTAAAAAGAGTTCTTACATTGAAGTCAAAGCAGAGGAAGCCGCGAATATATCGACTCTTGAGGCATAGCATGAATGCCACAAGAAGTCCTGACCCAGCTACTCCACTTTTTGGAGCATATGTTTCTTCCATAAACATTTATTCATAAATAGCTCACAAGCTTAGCAATGTCGTCATTTCAAGTAAATTAGAATAATTTAATAAATGGATCGACTTACAACCTAAATCCTAAACAACACAGCAATTTGATCATTGCCTACACCACAGATAAAAGAATGGCACTATGGCAGCTATCTGGCTTTCAACAAATAGAAAAAGAAGTTAAAATACAGGTACAAAAAAGATTTATATATCCAGTTAGTTGGACCTTCGAAATCCATATGAGCCACCTCACCATTTTCGTGTTCTTTTTTTGTCCATTCATTGATAATGCTGGTGCATTTAAATAGCAGAACTATGATTCTTTTGAATTGCAAGGCGGTGACCTTCTCCCAAAACCTAACTTTTTAGGAAGAATGCACCAACTTTTCTTTGTTTTAGCCAACTTGTGAAGTTCCCTCCTCATGCTTGAACACTCCTTTTCAAGCTCCAAAACACGTTCCTTCATGTTCTCAACACCCACTACTCTGTCTTGTACAAGGTCCACTTGACGCGACACATCATTTTTGGGAAGCTCAAGGCTTCCACTGGGATTTTGAGAGTTCTCAAGATTGTCAGAAACAAAAAACCAACCTGAAATTGATGTCCGGAGTCGAAGCTGTTCGAAGAAGAGAACTTGCACAATTACTCGAAGAGGTAGCCTCTCATTCTGGGCTGCATGGGTGCTGGCTTCCAGAGAGAGCTTCTGGCAGTTCATAAGTCGACAGAGTTGCTCCCTCTCAGAATCTGTTAGCCAAGGATGTGCCTGAAGTTATGAAATATTTGATTTTGTCAGCATTATCAAAACCAGACACCACTACCATATTTTTCAGTTATATACAGGACATTTTGAAAGCTTTAGTTGTCTTCTAAGGAAGGAATTATGGAATATTATATGCACCCTCTGTTAAAAGGGCTGTAAAACTCTTTTCTGGTGCCTGCATTTGGATTTTTAAGCTTCAAATGTACGTTGCTAACTCAAGGAATATATTATCTTCCAGAATGCTCTAGGTAAAATGGCTTACTGAGGTGGCCACATGTTTCTTATTATCCATGCAGTGTAGAGACATGTCAAGCAGGGGATTCTATCTTCATTTGTCAAACTAACTTGTTAGGCACGTGCCCAATGGTGGATGTAACGTTGATACGGCCATAATCATAACATGTTGCTTTGAGATGTCAGGTGGAAAATAAGTGATGCTAAAACAATCAAAGTCTTTGCTAAGTGAACGTGTAAAGAACTTGTCAACAAAATGTCTGATAATTTTAGTAATTTCAAGATTACAGTTGAATTTTGGTCCCAGTAAAGTTGATCAGAGACCAAATTTCATATATATGAGACAGTTCAATAATTAAGGATTGTCTTACCTTCAGGTATATATCAATTGCATGATAAATGCCATCTTCAAGTGGCCGGGCATAATCAGGGATAACAGCAGCCAGCGCCTGAAACTTTGGCAACTTCAAATTAACATCTGGTGCCACCTCAGCAAGATATCCATCCAGCAGACCAGACACCATAGTAATAGGTGTCAGAGCATCTGTCCCACTCATCAATTGGCCCTCTTCAATTATGCTTGGAGAAGAAGGTGCAGGTGCCTGATTTAGTGACATGAAATGATCAACAATCCTCTGAACACAGTCTATATCATACAGGGTTTCTATTGAGTAACCCATATTTGGTATGAGAAGATCTACAAGCACAGCTTGGTCCAACTGGGTTCCAACCCTTTTCTCCAAATTTTCTCTGCATGAGGAACTTGCATGTAAGATCATAGCCGTGCGGAGTAGCCTAAGCAGAAACTTGGTGGATATGACTCCCTTCTTATTAGGAAGCAGCCCTACAATCTCTTCAAGTAGAGTCCTTTGATCTGCCTCTGAATTGGTACAAATGGTTGGCCCTGGATTGACATTATTTGCATCATTGAAGCTTGATTGCCTATTCATCAAGGGAAGATACCTCCTAGCATAGTATATGAGGGAAGCAGCAATATTCTCAGGCTTCATGCCTTTTGATTGCACAGCTAAAATCAGCCGTTTATATAGGGGCAAGCTAAGAAATGAGACATCCTCAAACCACCAATCATCCCCAAGAGGGTTTGGCTTATTTTCAGAAGATATACCATTCCACATGACACTGCCTGCTGCGTTCCGCTTGCTACTGGATCCAGATACAGTCCAATTGAATAAGTTTGGGTCTGCACAGCAAGCTTTCATGGCCAAGGAATCTAGGCATCTTGAAATAATGTGGAGCTCTTCTGCATATGATTGAACTTCTTCACATGTTTCAAGAGCTTTTATGGTGTCCGTCCAATCACCGAAAACTTCATTAAAGAAGCCTTCTGTTTGTGAGATTAGGTTTACTTCTCCATAATCTTCAGTCATTAGGAGATACTCTGCTGCACATCTAAGGCTGACTGCATTCAAAGCACTGAGCTCTATTTTAACACCATAGCAAAATTTGGCTATAAGCTCAAATGCTTTAGCTCCACCAGGCACATAATGAAGCTGCAAAAGACACCCTGATCCATCCTCACAGGAAAACTCTTCAATAAGCTTTCCTAACAGCCCGCTTCTAGAAAGCAATGGAAACTGTAGAAGATGCCAAAATGGGGAGGAAAATTTAGGATTCAGAATAAATAATAATCTGAGCTGAAATGATGAAGACAAATTAATAAGAAACAGAGAAAGCATAAAAAAATCAAGCAAAAGATACACTCATGTATACTTGTAACTGTTATTTCTGATAGGGAATTGGCACATCTTCAAGTAAAGACCATTACATAACATCTCAACTTAAAATCTTAACCTTTTTAATATCTATTCAATATGGGATTTAACCTTTTTATACTCAACAACATTCAAAATCAAACATAAGCATATAAAATGCACCTTGTGGAGATGAAAAGACATCTCTCCAACTTCAATGGTGACATCGCTGGGAAGCCCACTGGTGCAGTACCTGAAAGGAAAAAAATCAAGAAAAATTCATCAACCAAAACAAATTCTTTCTAGATGGGCTTAAGCCCTTCCAATATATTTAAGATTGTTCTGTCATTGTGTCAGTCAGATGAGCAAAAAGCAGCTGAATGTGGCAGAGACTCCTCCAATTGAACTGTTTTTACAAAATTTCAATAATTAATCAGCAAACCACAATACCTCATTGTATCTTGGGGAACTCTCTCTCTCTCTCTCTCTCTCTCTCTCTCTATATATATATATATATATATATATATATATATATTCTCCTCATGGGATGTCTTATATAACAAAGTTTGATCAGATTTCAAAACGACATAATTGTAGAATAGGAATTATGAATGCTTACCAAGCTTGACCTTCGAGATGAAATGCTTCGGATTTAGAACCCAGCCTCATGCATGCCATGTATTGTGATTCTCCTGAAATGGGCAAAGCTTAGAATCACGAAAAAACATGAAGATCAACTCTGGGATGACGAAGAAGAAGACAGAAGGAAGAAAACGTCATCGTACAGACGAACATGGCATGCTTTGAAATCTGGTAGATCTTGAGATAGAGAGAGAGGTGGCGAGTCTAAAGCAAGAAGTGCGGGCAGTTGTAGGGGCAGTGGGTACGTGTGGAGTTGTGCTTTGAGGCTGCTGGTGCTGCCTTCTTCGTCTCCTTCACTCTCCCTACTTGCGGAGTCGACATGTTAACATGTTGTTCAAGGGAAAAAACAAAACAGAATCCATCTAACGCTGATTTTTGTGCTTAATTTTCGTAATGATAATGATAATATCGTTTCATCGTCTTGAATTGGGGCTCTACAATTCCCATTTATTCACATGATTACCAGTTACCTCACCCGCTATTGTCGTTTGACAGTTTCAGCCTACTTTTTCACGTTGGAGTCGTCCAAATAAAATTAGATTAGTTAATTATAACTCTATTTATTTAAATAAATGGGCCACACCCGTTAATCCTAATCCACTAATTTTGGTTAGGTTTCTGTTAGATTCGCAGGTCATATTAAAAATTGTCAGATCTAAATATTGTGTGTCAAAGCATGAGAATAAGATTATAGAAATTAACCATAACTCAGCTAATTTAATTAAATGATTTAGACCATCAACCTTAACTCTCTAATTTTATGTAAAATTTGTGTCTAAGTTCACAAATTTTAAAATTTCCAAACCTATTTTCAACTCCCATCAAATTTCGTAGTCAAATTCCCTGTAGCACTATTTTAAAATTGTTAGTCCTTGTAGTCAAATTCCGTTAAAACACTTAACGGATTTCGTTAATGTGCCACATCAACACCATTAAAATGATGACATATATCACTATTAATAAAAATTAAAAAAAATGTTAAAAATATAATTATCTAAAACTAAAAAAAATTTTAAAAAATTTTTTTTTTAAAAAAAGGGGGTGGACCCCAAATTGGGTGGCTGCATGGCGACCTCAGTCACCTCTGGGGTTGGCTTGCTGTGTACCCCCTTCCCTCTATTTTTTTTTTTTTTTTTAATTAAATTTTTAGTTTTTTAGTTTTATATAATTATATTTTTAACATATTTTTTTATTTTTTTTATTGAGTGTCGTCATTTTATTCGTACTGACGTGACAGACTAATAGAATCTATTAAGTGTTTTGACAAAATTTAACTGCATTAATTAAATTATTATTTTAATCTATTTCAAATATTTTTAAAATATTTTTTATACAGCATAAAGCGATTTATAATTGAAACCAATCATGGAGTGATTTGTTGGGTTGGTGAAAGACATGGCATCTTGGGTCTAGCACCAGGAAGGCAGGAACCTTGCTCTTTACACAAACAGATACTAGGATTGGTCCAAGCCTTCCTGTGTGTGTTTTTTTTTTTTTTTTTTTTGTGAAGAAACGAACGAGGTCCAATCTCGTAACGGGCTTTTGAGGCCGTCAAATTTGGGTTAAAAGTGAATGTACAAATATAGGCCATCTGTCTTCGGCTGATCCGTTTGAATGAAACGGAATGTTCACGGCAACAAGGCTGAGACCAAAACTCAAATACAATTAAAGTTTGAAGTTATATATATATATATATATATATATATATATATATAGCTGGATTGAGATCCCCGCAATAGTGTGAAAATTGCCAACCAATTTTTTTGAAATCATGACCATCCATTTTCATTTGACAATTACCATTTCGTCCCATGTCCCACTTAATATAAAATAATAAAATATTATTATTTTTTAAAAAATAAATATAAAATTAAATAATAAAAAATAAAAATAATTATTAAAAAATATGAGGAGGCCGAACCATCCCCTAGGGCCATGTGGCCGGCTCGGCCACCCCCAACTGGCGCATGGGGCGGCTGAAGCCACCTCCAAGGCTAAACTGGGGTGGCATATATTTTTAATAATTATTTTTATTTTTTATTATTTGATTTTATATTTATTTTTTAAAAAATAATAATATTTTATTATTTTATATTGAGTGGGACACGTGGCGAAATGGTAGCTGTTGGATGAAAATTGATGGTAAGGATTTCAAAAAAAAATTGGTGGGCAATTTTTCCACTATTGCCGGGAATCTCAATCCACATATAGCTCACTTGCATGGAAGATTTGAAGCCCAAAAATTTGTTTTCACGCTAACAAAAGGGTTATGTAAGTTGGGTTGTGTAAAGTCAATCCAACAAGACTTGTTTATCAAATAGATCAAACGAGTCGTGTTATATACTGTTACCCCCTTATTTAAATTGATAGTGTTAGGTTTGAAAGCTTTGACCCTTAACGAGTTGATTGGTTGGTCGACCCAACACATATGTATCAAACATTTTTACTTAAATGATTTTTTAGTTGTTCAACTTATTATTTTGATAACCAACTTAAAACATACATCGATGTTACAAAAAATAAAAATAAATACATTGTTGACATGCCTTATAGAGAAGAATTTGCAACCACTCAAATGGATTGGATAGCTTGTTAATCCATTAGTTTATTCATTGGTAACACTAGCATTGATCTTGCTTGTTTTAACTGCTGCGGTTGAAAAATCTTTTTTAATAATGAATATTGGTAAAAATCGATTACAAATCGAATAACAGCTCAATGGATAAATGATTATTTGGTTGCGTATATTGAAAATGATATATTCAAGACTGCTAGTAATGAAAAAATCACGCAAGGATGTCAAAATATGAAAACTCTCCAATAACAACCAAATAAATTAGCGCAAGGTGTGAAAAAATAATTTACTAGCTACATTTTTCATTAATATTTGTGGAATTGTTAATTTATTTCTTTAATTATATTTTTTAGTATTTTCATCCAACTATCGTTCAACTATATTTAATCTTAATTACCTTTGCAATTATTGGGTTAGGAGCTTCACGGTAGTGACCGGTGATAAGACGACGAAAGGAGAGAGAAGGAAAGAGAGGCGGCCGCGGCCCATGAAGATGTGAGACAATTGGTATAAAAGAAATGTAAGTGTTCTTATTTTTGTTTTTGTTTTTAATTGATATGACAAATTTTAAACCATTTATTTTAAATGGTTAGTGGAGAGTAAAGGCATGACTAAGTATTCCTAAGAACCATTTAAAACCATGATAAGACTTGAACACCTCCACTTTGTCCCATCATTTATTTTCAAATTTGTTATTATTATTTGTATTAAATTTGCTATAAGCAAAATCTTGAACGTTTCAGATAAGTATTGCATACATATTACGTGTTTATATCCCCGACAATTTCATACCCGAACTGACTATCACGTCTTTCGCATCGGCAAGTGGGATCTCGGCATCTCCTATCATTTTTTTTAAAAAAAAAAATTTTTTAATGCTATTAAAAAAACATATAAGAAACACGTTCTATTGAAAAAAAAAATATGACATAATGCGGTTTCTCCTAATATTTTCTTAGTGTTCTCCTAGCTTTACGTAAATATTATTTTTTGCTTTTTTTTTTTAGAGACCAGTGGAGTAATTTTTTTTTTTTTTTGGTTTTTTAGGAAACAATATTCACGTAGGACTATGAAAATACCATAATACCTAAACCCTAACATTTCTCTTAAAAAATATGTATTTCTCAAATGCTAAGAGATACATGTCATTTTATTAAACCCGTTTGTATGAATTAGCTAATTTATGTCCGTAACATACCACATTTTTAATGTAAAACATTTTTCAAAATGTTCAATACAAGAAACGGCTTGAATTTCTTAATTTGAAAATTTACAATTTAATAAAAAAAAATTATAAGAAATTCTAATCCATTTAATACTGTATTGAAATTTATATAAAATATTTATTCAAATTAAGAGAAATAATATAAGGTTGAAAACTTAATACAAAACAAATGACTAGAGTTCCCTGGGCAGTGCGGGTGGACCATCCCCTGCCCAAGAGTTGTACGGTTTATGTATAGATTGGTCCACGCCAGGTCAGACCGTGGGCATGACAACACAATAAAAAGACTCTCCAGCAGGAGGGTAACGTAGGGACAGAGATTTGGATATCAGTCCAAGGTGTGGCCCATCTACATGGGCCCACGTGTCGCAGTTGTATTCACATTTGATGGACCGCGTGACGTCATCCTCCATCAGATCTGAAACACGTGGAGATTCTTGTGTCAGTAACTTAACCTCCCAGGGGCAATGCCCATGCTGCTACTGCTTGCGGTTGTTGTCTTGTAGCTGTCAAAGCTAACGTGTGCCAGTTGGAGATCTCCCAAAAAAAAAAAAAAAACCCCTCACCGGTTCGTTCGGTTCAGTACCAGTCTCAGCCAATCAGGCTTCGCCACGCCAACATTACGACTCTCAGCTAAAGCAGTAAATTGAAAGTTCACTGTAGAGAGATAGAGAGAGAGCAGAGGTTGAACCGAACACGGATTCACTTGCATGACCAGAGCAACTGACAGAGTGGTCGTGACGACAGCCACAGTTTGGTCGCTTGTCTGGTTCCGGATTAATGGTTGGGTCCAATTTCGCTAATCAATGGGCTTTATCCGGCTGCAATAGTGGGCAAGGGTACAGCGGGGTTTTGGCCCATACCCATTCAATGTAATTAACACCTTCCGCACCTTTCTTTTTTCTTTTTGATAAATTAAATACAATTCCCCATAAAACTACGTTCGTGTCTCACTTGCTTCCACAAATTTTAATTAATACTATTTTCATATTTTTGGTGTCAATTTGCTTCCTCTATTCCATGCAACCATTGAGTTAAGTTTGACAGGAAAGTATATACAATTACGACAAAAATTTCCTCCAAAAAAATATATTTCAACCAATTTAAAATAGTTTCAAATGTTTAAAGACATTTAAAACGCGCATTAAATTTTTAGGGTTATTAATAGCAGTTTATTAATTTAGACTAATATTTTAAATGTTTATAAATACTTTGTACTATTTTAAATGAGTTGAAAGATATTTCCTCCAAACGAATTTGAAGGAAATTTGTGTCCATAAAATTATTAAAATTATTTTAACAAGTATTTTTTATTTTACATTTTTCAGTTATAAAATGTCATATCTTGGATTTTGAAACAGGCATTTAAATCATTCATATATTTTTCCGTCCAGGGGTGATTAACTGGGGTCATGCATGCGGCTGTGTTCGGCAAAGAGCGGGACAGGACTTGACTCAAAAAAATTTTTTAAAAAAATATTTTTAAAATCAATTATAGCATTCTTACGTTTTACATCACATCAATCACTTTTTATTATTATTTAAATAAAAAAAATAGCTAAAATTTTTTTTTTTTTTCACTTTTTTATACAAAATATTTTTCCTTTTCTCCCTCATATTAACCAAATCTGTTATAATTACCAAACACAGCCGCAAATTCCTCTTTATAATAATATTCCTACACATTTAACAGCAATTGACGAACGCATAAACCCAGGTAAATTTAAGAAGATTTTTGACAGAAAGGCTTGATTGCATATCCTGACTACCCATTAATTCAATTACTTTTTGCATGTTTTTACCCTGTTCACTCATCTTAAATGTCAGGCAACAAGAATTTCATACCATGTATTTACCCTGTTCTGCATTCATGCGCCACAAAAACATTTACGGCCAACAAGAATTACTTTTCTTAAATGTTGCAATTTTTGTTAGACTACGGACCTATGCTGGCCAGTTGGATAAGAACCCATAAAAATTTATGGTTGACAATTTGTGACACAGTATGCAATTAAACACAAAATTAGCGAGTTAAGGTTGATAAGTAATTTAATACATTTGTAATGATTAAAGAAAAACGTTAGTTACATCTACACTTTTACTCAAAAATATTAGTCAATTTGAAACTTTTTTAGAATCACTTATAAAGCCCAGTTTTACATAGTAAACTTAGCACTCATGAATGTCTTTACAAACTACTCACTTTATGTGGGCAACTTTATTTTCTAATACAAAATCGAAGTATTAAAGATTAACATATATAGTCTTATACTTGCTAATATCTCAATATAAACCAAACCCGACATATGAATACAAATTACCGCTCTTATTAAAACTGCTACTCAACCAAGAAAGGGACCGTGGGGTTTGTTCAATATGCACATTGTACAAATCAATCTTGCAAACTCAAATAATAATAATTTTTTTTTTTTTTTTTTTAAATGTTGCTTGTTATGGTATTTAGCAATGATGCTTTTTATGTTGGTGGGTTAAGTGTGTGTCGTGTGTGGGTTTGGAGCAATAGAGCGAGGGACAAGAGCTAACCGTTTTGGCAAGTAGTATAGGGGATTGTGAATTATAAGGATACTCCATTGGGGAAGAAAGGTGTTGTTGATGCTTCTTTGCTCCAACCACCCCTCATTCCATCACCCTGTAGGGTCTCTATATATGTCGTGGGTTAACATGTCTCTTTCTACGGCTATGTAATGTAGCTTTATAATCTGACGTAGTAGTAGTGCAAGGTTCACGATAACTCCATAACACTTCTCATTTCCAATTAACGACATTTTTGAGACAAAAATTTATGGATGGTTCGATATTAGACACTTACGTGTGTTTACTATCTGACATGAAACCGTGTCTGAAAAGTACTACTACGGGCCAGCAAAGGAGCTAGTGAACAGCTTGAGAAACAAGTTAATACTGCAGGACAAAGCATGGGGACCATGAGGAAAAAGGCACGGGCTAGGTTAAGCTGGGGATATATACAATCAACTCATGACTTAAGTTTGGTGTTGGTGGCAGAGTGTTTAATTCTGTCCCTCTATGCAGACAACAATGAAAAGGAGCTGTAGCTAGACGTGTGTTGTTGGTTGCTGGTTAATTTTCATCATTTTGGTAAACATGAAAATGTATTTAATTAGTAATTTATCATCACCATTCCAACTAATTATTAATACCGATGGAAATTGTGACCAGGGTAGTCCCATGCCCTGACATGCTGTTTTGACAGCATAACTGTTATAAGGATGCTGCTCACAAACCCAACCTAACCTAACCTTGCAAGACATGCCCATTTCATTTTTCTGTAAACAAGTTCATTCAAAGGTCATGATTCTATTTTTTAGCTTCGTCGGCTTAGCGAACCTTAGGCACGTGGTGAGAGCTTATATGAGATTTATTTGTTAGGACAACTTAAAATTATTTAGTCAAGATGAGTGTGAATCTCAACTCATTTCGAAACCTTGTTTTGAGCCGGAAGTATATTGCTTCAACTTCCCCCTAACAACAAAAACGTCAACAAACCAAACCAAGCTTAGCTTCAAATACTTTAATAGCTTAACTTTGCAAGTCCGCAGATGAAGTTAACTTGGCCTAGTTTTGCTGTCTCAAAAGGGTTGTAGTACTTTCAAAGTTTAGCTTTGGCAAATCATTTAACCCCAAGTGTTAAAATCATTGTTTTATAAGTTTAAGTTAATAAAAAATAATAAATTTAATTATTATTATTATTATAACACACACCCACTTGAACTCTCGGTCAATAAAATATTAAATTAAAAAGAAAAGTGAATTAGGAGCCAAGATTGTGCCGTGGGGGTGACATAATTAAATGATAAGTAGAGAGTTGAAAAAAGAAAAAGAAAAAAAAGAAAAAACATAATTGGATGAACCGGAGTTTCACTTTCAAATAGGGACCGGTTCAAACTCTAGCTGTGTTTTGTTTATAATGTTATTAAATGGGGGAAAAGTATAAGTTTGGATGTGGGGAATTTGATGGTTATGGCGTCTCTGAAAAGGGTGTAAAAACGGTAGGAATTCAACCAGAAGTGGAAATTCTTTTTTGGGGGTGGGTGGGGCCCATTCTAACTTACTCTGAACTAATACCCAGTGGCACTTTGTGGGGCCAGAGGGGGTGGCGCTTTATTACAGTACACGCTCTAGGGGAGCGCGTGGCTTGTATCTTCGCTCGAGGAAGGTTGCGTTTCAGTTTTCATTTGCGGGGGTCAAGAATTTCAAGACTGACTCACTGCAATTAAATAACAGGAAAAGGTCACCACAGGGGGGTTTCCCGTAACCCCCTTCAAACCCAAAAACAATCCCCACGCGCCTACCTGTTGTCGCATTGGTTTCTGTTGGAGTTAGGTGAAATACCTACGTGTAATACATTTTAAGGGCGGCTATTCCTTTATGGGTTACATACTTTTTATTCGAGTGATTTAACACTTTATTTGCACCCACTTTAATTTTATTTTGTATCGTAAATAGTACTTTTGTCAAAAAAAAAAAAAAAAATTGACAAAAATTCACTTTATCCAAATAAATAAAAAATGTGGTAAGGAGTAATATTAAAAAATAATTTAAAAAAGAAAAGGAGTGGCCGACCACTCCATTTTAGCCAAGGGGATGGCTCTAGCCACTCCAAGGCCATTTGGGCAACGGTGGTTTTGGCCACCCCACTGCGCAAGGAACTCTAAAAGATAGAATAAATGAATAAATGTTTAACTATATGATTGCATCGCATAACATGGTACACCAATACGAGCAGTATACATAGGCATACTATATGAGCTTCACTCTATTGTCAAAAGATGTTTATGGTTTATAAAGACCTTGGATCTAATGGTTGTTTGTAACTGGCTCAATCATGCTTAAATGGTAGGTTACTACAAGACAAATATCATTAATAGCATGTGTCACTTGAGGTGGGACTCGGTCAAACTGCTAAAAGGCAGACAGTAGAGTACAAAATTCGGAGCATCGGTATTGTATTACAGGTCTTTTGGTACAGCGCCAACCCTACCAGGGTTAAGAGCTTGGATAAACCATACGGTGGATAAGTATGACTTGTTATGAAACATTATTTATTTGCATTAAAAATAATGGTGATTGTTGCTGGGATTATATTCATGTCTCTGTAAGCTAAAACTACATTTTTATGGTATAATAACAAAGGTAACACATATCATTTGTGAAAACCCATGTTTATTATATTCCAATATGTAAAATGTAACTCATAAGCTCATTGTGTACTCACTATAATATTTATTTACTAAGTCATAGATTTACAGAATTTTTTGGCGGTTTAGCAGGTTCACCACATTTAGGGTCAAAAAGTTCACTAGGATTAAACGTCAAGTGAATGTTTCACGTTTAACTAGCACTTAGAATATTGTTGGAAGCTTTGAATCTAAAATTGATAATGCTACTAGAATATTTATGATTGAATAAATCTTAGATCATGTATTTCCTCATTTCAATTGTATTTACTCTGTAATATTAATGGATGATGTCCCTCAGTCAGTTGATAATTAACTAAACTGGAGGAATTGCTTGTAACCCTGCCAAGATGGATTGAATTAATCGATGTGATTTTTTGGGGGTGTTACACTAATGAAAGATTCTAAGTTCTAACTCGATCTAGAACTTGTTAAACTGCAATACCCCGAGGTTCTTCATAGGTGAAAACAGTAGTAATTGTGTAAGTCCATGACTTAGTAAGTAAACATCACATGAAAATAAACCATGGAATAATCCCTTGAATCACTCAAAATGACTTTTCATACTATCATAGCCTTTTAGAAGGTTTTCACAAGTGTTTAAGAAAACATATAATAGAAAATATAAAGTAAAAAATTCATAAAACAATGCATTGTTTCATGAAATTTCACTTTGAGGTATGCAAAAACATTTGAGTTCAAAACATAACTTTATCTCATCACATCATTTTATCTTTCTTTCACATCATTATACTCGTATTTTACCCTCATATGGTCGAGGTGACTTTATCAATAGTTTCCATACCTTTTTATACCGGTACACGTGGTACTATAGATATTAGTACATTAACTCTCATACTATAAAGGTCGACAAAATATACATGATTTTATATAAGTAATAAATTGGTATTGTACTAGTTCCATTGCCACTAGGGGCTGTAAACATACTGGCTAGGTTGTCTTATCAGCACCCCATTACTAGGTAACTGTAACTCATATCAGAGGCCCGTCATCTAGTAAGCGTAATGCATATCGACATCCCATTATAAGGTAGCCATACTCAAATCGAAACTCATTACCGAGTAATCTGTACCAGATACTGATTCTCTTTTAGGGTAATTGTAACGCATTCCATATCTCATAATACATCCACATTGTTTCATTATCTTTCATAGTTAAAACATGTTTGGCATGTAAAAATAATTTAAAATTTTGAAATATCATCATGCATGCGAAATAAGATTAAGGCTCACATTATTTCAGAAAATTATATAATTTAATGTTGTAAGAATATCTTCAATTTTCATTTGCAACATTATATAGGAAAGTTTATTTATAATTTCACAATGAGTTTACTTACCTTGAATGCTTATCCTCAAACCCCGACATCTCAAAACTCAAATTCCCGATTATGCAAACCACACCCTAATATTAGACAAACCTCATACTAAACCCTAATGAAACCTTAATCAAGTATATATACCCTGAACTAATTAAAATAAACATTATGTCATAGTATTGAATATTTGGTATCTACATTGAACAATTGGCTTTGATCGTTTGGTAGTCGTGTTGAACGTTTGATCATGGGCAGAGACCCACCTAAGACCAAATCCCCAAATTGTTTCTCGTATGGTCTTATTCGTAAATATAGCCTTCATACACATCTAAGTTCATCCATTAGTATTAAATATCCAACCAGTCTCTAGATCTATCACCAATCTTCCAAAACAATTTAATGGTATACATTTAAACTCTCATACAGTGGGTTAATCATGCAGATCTATCAAGATATCATATGTTTATCTTTAAGCGTTAGTCACAAACATAAATTACTCATACATTAACCAACATCACATCTTTAATGTCAAACTTAAAAACTCTATCCACCAACCCAAAACAATAGATTACAAGTTTACACCCTACATCACATCCTTAATATCAAATGGTAGGTTAATTAATCATATGTTTGTCCTTAAACGTTAGCCACAAACATAAATTGCTCATACATTAACCAACATCCCATCCTTAATATCAAACATAAAAACTCTAACCACCAACCCAAAA
This sequence comes from Corylus avellana, assembly GCF_965113065.1. Lineage (NCBI taxonomy): Eukaryota > Viridiplantae > Streptophyta > Magnoliopsida > Fagales > Betulaceae > Corylus > Corylus avellana. Next base: position 16,855,702 of record NC_142499.1, read on the forward strand.
CAATAGATTACAAGGTTACAACCTAGGTAGTAGTTAATCATTATGCTGATAGACTAATAACAACAAGAAGAACGAGATTAAGGCAAAGTGTTACCTCTCTTGAAGGTATAACTCCAAAATTTCACCTTCTTTATCTCCAACCCACACAAACACTCTCTCTCTCTCTTACTCTAGGGTTTATGAGGAAAGGGGAGTTCGAAATGGATGGGAATGAACTTAAGGTGCGCGTAAAGGCTTTCCAAGCATACACATAAGGGCTGAGGTGTCGAACTCTTATTCAAATCTAAATTTGAACATTTTCCACTGACTGTTCGAATGCTTATAAAGGCTTTCCAAGCATACACATAAGGGCTGAGGTATCAAACTCTTCAGACATACACTGAACATTCAAATCTAAATTCGAACATTCTCCACCGATTGTTCAAATCCAACTTCGAACATTTAGCCAGATAGAAAATTTTTTAAAAGTCCAATATCTCACACTTTACCATTTTTTTTTTTGAAATGAATCAGTTCAATCTCATTCATTGATAAACAAGTATAAAACTCAAATAACACAGAGCAAAAGCTCTGAACCAACCATAGCCAAAACTTCGAGGTTACAAGCTTCAAAGATGACGTATTACATTTCAGACTCAAACAAAATCCACTAACCTATGACTGATTTTCAAATTAAATAGCAGATTTGCGTAAAACAGACTTAAACCAATGCATAAGTAGTTCCTATTCCTCGGCACTGAGGGCAAAGAACCCCAAGCCAAAGCTCATCCTTCTCAACCCGAAATCCAGAATAACGTTCACATCTACAACCCAAAGGTTTGGACCAAAGCAACAAACCCGAAGGGCATCAGGTGGGCAAATCGAGAGAGAGAGGACCGAGCATTATTACAAGAAAAAACAAAAACGATTACAGGGAAACAAAACAAGATAGAAAGAACAAAAAAGAGGAAAGATAGACAAAATTACAGGGAAATAAACAACATAAAAAGCACATCAAGAGGATGACAATAGTCGGAAATAAGAGCCGATCGCACGCTTGCCGGAAACTGAAAACAGAAGGGGCGTTGGAAGCTTATCGCAATGGGGGCGCGAGAAAAGGCCCAACAGAGGACGGCGGGCTGTGGAGCACGCGGAGGAGATTGGCGGTGCACTCAAATGGAGGAGAAAGTTTGAATGAAACCCCGAGAGCAACACCCACAAAGTGTACCTAAACAAGCAAAAAAAAAAAAAAAAAAAAGCAAATACAGAAAGAAACAAAAACAACTAGGGACCAAAGGAGGGGGAAGAGGCCGAAAGGAAGGGAAAGGGAAAAAAAATCGCCTAAAGAGTTTGGGGCATCAGGTAGATAGGCTAGCTCACTAAGCGAAAAAGGGTGATGAGAGGGGAGGGGGGAGGCAGAAGAGGGAGAGGGGAGGAGAGCCGGAGGGGGAGAACAAAGGTTCTTCCCCTTTTGATGGCTGCTAGAGATGCTTAAGGCACTCTATAGCATCTTAATCTTACCAATTGAAAACTAACTATAGCATCCTTAAGTTATAATTAAGGCACTCTTAATCTTAATTAAAGTTCAAGGTATTATATTCCAAGAAAGGCAAAATGTTTGAAGGCTGCATTAGTGGGTGATTGACAACAATGGCCTTACTAAGACAGAACCAAAACAGGACCAAACTATACAAGGTTAGTAGGGGGAGAGGCATAGGTATGCTCTCGTATGTGCTAATTTCTACCCATTTTTTTGGTTCCCTTATTACTTCGACTTTTGACTTTCTTGCAAGATTTTCCAACCGAGGACTAAGTGTGCGTAGTCATTGTATTAACAATGTTTCATGTTATTCATTTATATTTTATCATAACATTATAAAAACAAAACAATATATATGATTCACTGTAACCTACCTTTTCACTTACCTACACAATATTATGATAAACTGGCACACATAATATTAATTAGAGGAGTTCATTAATATTTTTATTGACAACATCAATTAATTAACTAAATTTTATGATTAATTAAAACTTAGTTGTTTTAAATTTGTATGGTTGCCTAATAGGGCTAAAAAATTAAAAAAAAAAAAAAAAAAAAAATCAATGGCATTCTTGGATTACTTGCAATTTGAGAATTTAGTTTCTTTTTCTCCGAACAACTTGCAATTTGGTTTTGTCATAAAATCAACGACCCCATAAAATCTCACCCCAGTTGCGCTTCCATTGACTCAAGCGAGCATTTCACTCGCCTAAAAAGGCGAGTGGACTTAAGAACCATTCTCTCCCTCTCTCAACAGTTGAAACCTAAACTAAAGCAACACTAACCCTAGTTGACTCAAAACGCCGTGCCCTTTAACTAGGGTTAACGACTGCCATTGCCTTGCTTTTTAGAGCAGAAAGAAACACTACTACAACACTCAAAAACTCGCGAGACATTGGTGAATATCTCAAGAGTAGAGTAGAGTAGAGAAATCAATAATTAATAATTAAAATAATCAAAGGGAAATGAGTACAAAATTGATCTGTTAGATTAATGGGAACGGAATAAATGAAGAATTATTTATTGGGGAAGTAATAAAATATTGTAGAAAAAATAAGTGGGAAAATGGATAGCTTCCTTCCTTTAAAGATCTTTGTTGTTTTGCTGGCTTCTGAAGATACACTCGCAGTTTCTTCAGATCCGAAGAAAAGGGTAAGAAATCTAAGAATCAGGTTAAAAAAAAATTAAAATTAAAATTAAATTTTTAAATTTTAATTTTTTTTTTAAAAAAAAAAAGAAAAAAAGAAAGAAAGAAACAGTCCCACTATTACTTCGACCACTACTTGATATTTCTTAAAACTTGAAACAACCTTTGTTTCTGTTATTTTCTGTGCGTGCGCTTTTGGACTTCTTGCATGATCCAAAAGGTTTCTGTTCTCTACGGCTTTTTGTCTGCGACTGTGTCGGCCATCGACTCCTTTAATTCAATCTCTCTGAGGAACAGCAAAATTTTAGAAGGGTATTGTTGGGTGTTTTTTTTTTTTTTGTGTTTTGTTTTTTTTTTTTTTTAATAAGGTTTTGTGGGTGGAGGATTTGGTGCGGAGTTTTGCGGAGAGGAAGGAGGAGTTGTCGCCGGGGGAGATTTTTGTGTAGTTGGTTACGGATTTTTTTGGTTTGGTTTTCTTTTTGATTGGAGATAGTGTAAGAGAAGAGCAATTGTGTATGGGATGGGGCAGATCTTGCGTTTTATGAAGAAAACAAAGATTGTGTGCAATTGTCTGCTCTGAGAAATCAGTGAATTGGAAAGGGAGTGTGAGAAATTGGAGTTTGACTGGTCGAGCAAGCAACAGTGGGTGGGTTTCGATTTGTCGTTTTAGATGGTCGGAGGTGCTTACAATTCTTTGATTCTGTGTTGGGTATGCTCTGAATTCAGAGAAATGAAGCTTCGGCAATGTTGAGATTTCGTGGAATTACGGTTTTGAGTTACGGATTTCTGTTCGAGTCCTTGGTGCGCATCTGAGGGGTTTTACTGAGAAGATTCTGAGACTTTTTATCTGATTCGCTGTAGGCTGTAGCCAAGTGTCACACACAGATTCCAAATTTGATCATATTATTCTTTGTAAGGTAAATCATTTACCCAATTTAACACTTTAATGATTAAAGTTTCTTTTTGGGTTTTCCAAATTCATGATTAATTTTAACTAATTTGGGTGGGTTTACGTTGTTACAGAGTTTTTATGCGCTGAAAATCTGCGAATTAGCTCTGTGGATTGAAATGATTACGTTTATGGATGCAAAAGAGAAAGCCAAGGAGGTGGACAAGTGCTTGGATCCTCAGCTATGGCATGCTTGCGCGGGTGGAATGGTGCAAATGCCTTCGGTGAACGCCAAGGTCTTCTACTTCCTTCAGGGACACGCCGAGCATGCGTGCGGACCTGTCGATTTCCGGAGCTGCCCGAGGGTTTCGCCGTACATACTCTGCAGAGTTTGTGCCGTCAAATACATGGCTGATCCTGAGACCGACGAGGTGTTCGCCAAGATTAGGCTGCTTCCGGTGAACGCCAATGAACTGGACTACGAAGACGATGGACTTGGAGGGATTAATGGGTCTGAACCGCAAGAGAAACCGGCTTCGTTTGCGAAGACGCTGACCCAATCGGACGCCAACAATGGCGGGGGTTTCTCCGTTCCGAGGTACTGTGCGGAGACGATTTTTCCGAGGTTGGATTACTCGGCGGATCCACCCGTGCAGACTATTTTGGCTAAAGATGTTCATGGCGAGACGTGGAAGTTTAGGCACATTTACAGGGGCACACCTCGGCGGCATCTTTTGACAACGGGGTGGAGTACTTTCGTGAATCACAAGAAGCTAGTGGCCGGGGATTCGATTGTGTTCTTGAGGGCGGAGAACGGGGATCTCTGCGTCGGGATTCGGCGGGCCAAGAGGGGAATTGGCGGCGGACCGGAGATGGCGTCAGGGTGGAATCCGGCGGGCGGGAATTGTGCCGTGCCGTATGGAGGGTTTTCGGCTTTCTTGAGGGACGATGAGAGCAAACTACTGAGGAATTCTAATACTAATGGGAACGGTTCGAGCTCCAATGGAAGTCTGATGGGTAGGGGGAAAGTGAGGGCTGAATCTGTTCTCGAAGCTGCGACGCTTGCTGCTGCTGGGAAGCCATTTGAGGTTGTTTACTATCCTCGGGCGAGTACGCCGGAGTTCTGCGTGAAGGCTTCCATGGTGAAAGCAGCATTACAGATCCGGTGGTGCTCGGGAATGAGATTCAAGATGGCTTTTGAAACTGAGGATTCTTCGCGTATCAGTTGGTTCATGGGAACCATTTCTTCTGTTCAGGTTGCTGATCCCCTCCGCTGGCCTGATTCACCTTGGAGGCTTCTCCAGGTACTGTCACATCTCTTAATCTCCATCTCCGTATTTATGTCATATTACTGTTGTTGTATAAAAAAAATGAATATCCCCATGTCTGTCATTACCACAAATTTTGTTTCCCAATATCAAATCTCCTCACAAGATTGAAAATTGAAGCTGATGTTGCCATCTGCGCCAATAATCAATTTGCCTCTGCTCTACGTTGGTGTTCTGTTCTCTTTACTATGTGGCTCTGTTGATTCAATCTGTTTATGTCTGACCATATTAGTTTGGCATCACTATTATGCTGAGGTGTTTGGGGTGTAATGTCATTTTGTGGCTCTTCTGCTGTTACTTCGTGAACTTGCAAGAAATTAGTATCATGTCGCAATACCAAGTTTCCTAAATGGGAATTATGCACCAGATTGCTATAATTTTTTCAAATACATATTGAGAATTAAATGAATTTGGATTTAGAAATGCTCAAGATTGCTGATCATGGGAGTCTCTGTGTTATTTATACAGTTGGTGGACATTGCAATGGTTTGAGAACATAATTTATCTTAAAACAATGACCCAAAATCCAGCTTAGCTTTCTGTTTCAACTGTTTGATTGAACTTTTTTAAATGATAATTTGATAAAATTTTGAACACCCGAGTTATGATCTACTTAATCGTAGTTATGTGTGTTCTTTGACAGAACAAGAAAAAGAAAAATGTCCCGAGTCAGTTTTATTTTCCTTGAATCAATTCTTATTTGCGGAAGTCATATGTTGTAGGTTTCATGGGATGAGCCAGATTTGCTTCAAAATGTGAAACGTGTGAGCCCATGGCTGGTGGAATTGGTATCAAACATGCCCGCCATCCATCTACCCTTCTCACCACCGCGGAAGAAGTTGAGAATGCCACAACACCCAGATTTCCCCTTTGATGGCCAACTTCCAATGCCGACATTTTCCGGCAACCTCCTTGGGGCCAACACCCCTTTTGGTTGTCTACCCAACAATACTCCTGCTGGCATGCAGGGAGCCAGGCATGCTCATTATGGTCTATCCTTATCAGATCTCCACCTCAATAAGCTGCAGTCAAGTCTGTTTCCGGCTGGTTTCCCACCACCACTCGATCATGCTGCTACACCCACTAGAGCCCCAAATAACCCAATCTTTCAAAAACCTAGCATGAGCGAGAATGTTTCTTGCCTGCTAACCATGTCGCGTTCTACACAGACTTCAAAGAAACCTGATGATGTCAAAACACCACAGTTTGTTCTTTTTGGTCAAACAATACTTACAGAGCAGCAGATCTCTTTAAGCTGCTCTGCCGACACAGTCTCACCAGTTGGTACTGGAAATAGCTCATCAGATGGGAATGGCGATAAAATGACAAATTTCTCTGATGGTTCTGGTTCTGCACTTCATCAACAAGGCATTCCTGAGCGCTCTTCATGTGAAGGATTCCAATGGTACAAGGATCATCGCCAAGAAATGGAGCCAAATTTGGACACTGGTCTTTGTAAAGTCTTCATGGAATCAGAGGATGTGGGTCGGAGTCTTGACCTTTCATTACTTGGGTCTTATGAGGACTTGTACAGAAAACTGGCCGACATGTTTGGCATAGAAAACTCTGAGACATTAAGCCATGTTCTTTACCGGGATGTTAAAGGGTCTTTCAAACACGTAGGAGATGAACCATTCAGGTGGGAGTCGTTTGCCTTTAATCTTGCATTAGCTCCTTGTGTTACCAAGACATTTCTTATATGATCAACCCCTGTTTCTTGCTGCAGTGACTTCATGAAAGCAGCGAGGAGGTTGACGATTTTGATGGATTCAAGCAGCGACAATCTAGGAATGTAGAGAACGAGCAATAAAACCTTCATTTCAATTGTACAGCTGGTTGATCAAATCCTTTCTTCTCGTGCTGACCTCTTACCAGTTACCACCCTCTTGAAATTGTGGGAGGAACCATCCTCATCCATGTTTTTTTGGACTTTCAAGCTTTGGTGGTTCCAGATTCATGTTTTTCTTCCATTTTTCGAAGAAGTCTTTGGATTTCAAGACTTTCTTTCAGTGCCATAGCTTGCTAATTCGGAATTTTTGTTGATATTGTTTCTCTTTCTTTTTCTCTTTTTGGCACACAAATCCTACAGTCACCAGCGGTCTGTAGGAGATTTGTTCATGTATAATCTTTTGAGAATTTGCCCAAGAAAATGTGTTTTGAGAATGGATTAGTTCATAATGAGCCTCAATTTACATGCTTGCAACTATTAGGCCAATAAAACAAAAATGTGAATGGGAAAATGCAGAAATAAACAATATTATGAAGATTTATGTTGTGTTTTTCTTTTCCCTTTGAGTGTGGGTAGGGGAAGGAGGCAGACAATTTTCTGCTTGGATTTTCAAACATTTTCACAGAAGTCATCACCAAAGGGAAGCAAAGTTTCTTCACAAACAATTATTTGTTTTTCCTTGGAAGAGATGGATACCAAATTACCAGTCTTTAGAATAATTCGTGCCGTGCATGACCAAAAAATAATAAAAACTGAAGAAAAAAAAAAAGGAGTTGGTTAAACGTCTAATCAATTCATAAAACATGGGTCGAGTTGACTTAATCTCTCTTTACTGTTTGTTAAGGTATCAGCAGCTGTTTCACACAGCAACAGATTCTGAGAGATCATGAATGAACATCGTGGCTATAGAGAGCTTGACACGTGTAAGACAATAGCAGAAAAATTACATAAAAATGTTTAGAGAGCAGAAGTCAGAGAGAGCTCCACATGGATAATTAACCAAATTTCTTTCCCCCCAGTCAATGAAATTGAAGCAAAGATATGTCCCATCCTGATGCCGCAAAGTGTGGGGATTACTGATTAATCAAATCAAATAAACTAATCCCATCATTGGGATTGTAAAACTAAAAGTTGTTAACACCACATAAAATAAAAAAAAAATAAAATAAAAAGTCAAATAAATTTTGAGAAAGAAAACCAAAAACAAACGGCAACCAAATTTGCCGCACGTGAGAGAGAGAGAGAGAGAGTGGGGCCCCACATGGGAGTGTTGGGGTCTAGGGAGGGTGATGGTGGTGGTGGGTCAAATGAGGGGCTGGGTGGTAATTATAGGTTCACGTGCGGGCAACGTCAGCCAGAGAGAGAGAGAGAGTTTTTTGCATGGGTTGCGGCGTTTCGATGACCGGGCTGTTTGTTTGTTTTCCGTGATTTGTACAACCTCGTCGTTTTGAGCTTTGACTAACACAAACCAAACCCGACTGTCGGGTCGGACCCACACCTCGCGTTTCAACGGCTGTGATTTTACCGGGACAAGAATACTACTAGTTGATGTGTACGTGCGTGCGTGCAACAAGTTGAGTAATTTAAAGATTGTTTTACCAACAGAATCTCGATTAATTGATCTTTTGTCCAATGAAAGTGTTAATCCATCTAATTAATTAACAACCCCATGCGGAAAAACCCATTTGGTCACCGACAGAAAACACAGCCCGAAACAAAAGCATCCTTTTGATGACCAGATCCTGAGTTGGATCATGTGAATTTGCAGGAACCGTTCGATCGACGGCGCCCTACTCTTCTGATGGTTTCATTTCTCCCAATTTTTTTAATTAATGGGTACTTGTACCAACATCATTTTGCTTTGAACCCGCTTCCTTCTACAATCTCATCTCATCTTGCATTATGATAATTGGTGACAGCCCAATACAAAACAAACAAGTGGTCAAATGAATTTTCCCAAAGCATATTATTGTTTCATGTTGGTTTGCTTTGTTTTCAGTTCCGAGTTTCCACCAAATATGGCATGGTTTCTACCAAGCAAGCACATAAAATAAAATTAAAAAAAAAGAAAAAAGAAAAAAGGCACCATTGGTGGGTGTCTTGCACAGTGGAGCTCCCCCCTTCCCCAAAGGGTTTAACTTTGCTTGAGAATTACGTCAGGAAAATGTCATTAAACAGAGAAAATTAATAAGGTAAAAAGTTGCTGCTTTGAGAGATCCAAGTCACGGAAAAAGGGGACAGCTACGTCATCCACATTGAATGAGCATTTCTTGCCCCATTTGTTTACTATTTTAAGCTTTGGTATTACCACCACACTTCTTCTTTGTGTCGCACACCATGTGAAACCCCACAATTTTCCAAGCCTTCGTCTTCCTTTTATCCGATCACAACCAATTCTAATTGTGGGACAGAATTGTTGGAAACTTTGTGTCCCAATTGTTTCCATGTACAAATTTTTTTGCTTTTTTAGTGCTTGGTATGATTGTGTTAAAAATATTGTAGATTGATTATGAAATTTTTGTTTTTTAATTTTCGTAAAATGATTACTGTTTTCGAGTTTGTCGAACTATAGTCAAAAGCCACCGAACCAACTATTGGAGTTCGCTGGACCATAGCTAAAAGTTGTCGAAGTTGAACCACCATTGGAGTTCGCTGAACCTCTGTCGGAGGTTGCTGAAAGTCACCAACTGTTTCCATGTAACTCATTTTTCGTGCGAGTTAAACGCCATAAAATATTTTTAGGAAAATCTTCTTTTTTTTTTTTTTTTTTTCTCTGACAAGTGATTTATATGAAAATATTTTCCGACAAAAAGAATTTTACGTCGAAACAAACGAAGTCATCGTTTTTAAAAGTGTTATGTGACCCTTAATAGGTGAGAAATACTTTGTTTCTTAATAGCATATGTGATAAGTGCCAAATATTTCATATTTGGACCTCTTTATTTACATTAGTTAATCTTTTAGATGTGTCGTTACAGCTTTAAAGGAAAAGAATGCAAAGTTTGGAAGAAAGCATATTTTGAAAATACCTAAATTATGTGGTTAAGTTTAACCAAATCCAAGAAAAGGTTAAATCGGATTAAGATCAGATTTGATTAAAGTTTAGATCGGATAAAATTCGAATTGGATTCAAATTCAGTTTCTGTACATGTCTCAGTATTTTGATCATAACTTTCTGCTCAAATATTGGATTGAAGTGATTCAAGCGGCATTGGAACGCTAACTCAAAATAATACAATTCGTTGTGAAATATGATTTTCTTAATTCGGACGGTTACTATGCCAAAATCTCCCCGTAATAAAAGGACACAAGTTTCAATTTCAGACTTCTATTTTGACTGGGAGACAGACCTCCGAATTATCTAAGTTTACTCAGGCTTCTAGAACTTTCCTAAGCCTATAAATAGACCTCTTTGCATTCAAGAAAATATACAATTCTAGAAACTAGTTTTATGATACAATTTTGGAGACAAAATGTAATCCACTGCTTTTCTTTTAGTTTAGTTTTTCTTTAGGTTTATGTTTTAGTTTCATAGTCATTTGGAGCTAAATTCTCGACTAAGGTTGAGAATCCACACTCACCAAATCATAACAACATACTTTATGTTCATCAATATTAATTCGAACACAAAACATTAAATAACGACACATCTAAAGGATTGACTAATGTAAATAAAGGGGTCCAAATATGAAATATTTGGCACTTATCAATATGCTTTGTCTCACATGCTTTTATAACTACATTAAAAAAGAAAAAAAAAAAAAATCTTTTTACATGTTCAAATGTCACATGACACTTTTAAATGCCAAATTTTATGAATTCCTACAACTTTGGTTTTAGGAAATTTATATAATTTTATTGTGAAAAAAGAAGATACATTCATATTTCATAGCTTTTCTGTTCTGATTTTGGCTTAGATGCTGTAAAAAAAAAATACTGTATAGGTGTTGTAATTTTTTCAACGGTTTAAATTTACATCACAACTTTCTCTCTTTTTCATTAAAATTTTGAATTAATCTAGACCGTTTAAAAAATTATAGCACATACACTATTTTTTTTTTTAATCACCTAATCCAATTCCTTTTGTTTCACCTTATATTTTCCATTCAAAGCAGACAATGCTAGGTTTAGTTTGACAACACTTTTTAGGATAATTTTTTGCATTTTAGTAAAAAACTAGAAGTATTGACAAACAACTTAAAAGATAAAATACTTAAATTAGTTTCACTTTTAAGTCGCACCAAAAAAAAAAAAATGAAGACAATTCCTTATTTTGGCTGAACCGTTTAAGATATTTTAGGAATATAAATAAATAACCAAATAATGTAATTAAAAAAAAAAAAAGAAATAAATAGCTCAGAAGTTAGTGAAATGTTATTTCTTTAAGACAAAAAATGAGGTGCATTAAATGGTCATTATTGTGGCTAAATTTATTATAAAGTCCTATATTTCTTCATATATTCCCTTGCCTTCTCCCTCTAAATTACAGCAAAGGCACTGCTGTCACTGGGGACACCAAATTCCGATGCAAAACTCACAAAAAGAATTTCCATTCTTCTTTGATTCTTTACTTAAGTTATCACTTTAATACGTGTTTAGAGCATTGATAGAGTGAATTAGGATCTTTTTGGTTTAAATGAATTAGAGAATATCATGTTAGTTATATTGAAGGATATGTTATTTTTGTTATCTCAAAAAGTGAAAAAACAAAAATACCTTCACATATAACTAATTGAATATTCTCTTGTAGATGATCTTGTTCCTAGTTCCTAATAGAGTAATGACACTTGCTGATTAAAAAAAAAAAAAATAGAAGACAGAATTATAAGTACCTTGATCTAAGCTTATTACGTGAAATGCTACGTGCTCTCTTGGTGTTCTCTGAGTGTTCTTTTGATCCTAAGTAGATATTATTTATTAAAAAAACTAAAAAGAAAGTAACCCTTATTTCTTTCACTTGGTTTTAGAAAATAATATTCACCTAGTACTAGGAGGATACTAAGAAAGCACCTAGTATTTTCTCTCCAAAAAAAAAGGTAAAATTTTAATTTGATTGGGGAATGAACTTGACAGGATCTTTAACTTTGATATCAAGTTAAATCACAGTTTTTTCGGTAAGCTTAAGCTTATAAGAAGAAGTAAATGTAATCACTTAATCATTACTTTAACAAGTTGTTATTGAATGTTGTTAGGGTGCAATAATTTTTATTAAAAATTCTTTCTAAACTAACATGCAACGAACATTATATTTACTATTATATCAATCACTAAAATAATTAAAAAAAAATTAAAGTAAAAATTATAATACTTCGAACATTTTCAATTTGTCACCGGCATAGAAGTCATTTGAGTTTTGGATTATGTGGCAAAGGTCAATTTGATAACTCTCATTTAATTTGTAATTACACAAATTTTCTTTAACAAATAATCAAAACAAAGAAAAAAAAGAAGTTGGTGAATATCATTGATTGTACGACTTAAAACCAATTGTAGAAAAATTCTTATATAACTTCAATATTTAATGAAGTAATCAATCAAATTTAAAAGATGAATAAATTATTTATTCATCTTTCTTAGATTGAACGTAACAAAAATCAAAACTTATGTGGGCCCACTTACCAACTGGCCCAAAACCTATTTATTATTAGTAGTTAATAAGAGTTTTTTGATTGCCAACAAATTGTTTGAAATTATTGAAAGAATGACGACAGGTTTCAGCTGGCGGGACAAGTTACGTTGGCCCACTGTTTTTGCTGCCCAATTCTGAGGAAAAAACAACCGGTGGCTTTAAAAAGTCAATTTTGCCACTTTCCATTTTCCAGATGTCAGGGCTTTGGAGTAAAGGTTAAAAAGAAAACACGGAAGGGCAGGGGACCACCAGTGTAAAATTTCTCTTTCCAAGTCCCCGTCAAAGTCCCGTGTTTTTTTACCTACGATTACAAAAGAAAAAAGAGTCACCTCAAAAAAAACCAGACAGAGATTCTAATGACGTGGCGGCATGCCACGGCCGTGCGGTGGGCCCGCACCCCCTGCCAACCGCGATCATCACGACCGACATTCATGTGTGTGACTGCCACTGACGCGTAGACGTCAGTGATAGGGACAGTGACAGTGTCTGGGACACCTCCTCCCCCCTCCCCCCCACTGTTTTTTTCCAACAGTCAATTGAATTGCGGATCAAATATCTTCAACCATTTTTTCTTTTTTTTTTTTTTCATATTCAAATTTAAAGAACTTAATTTAATTTTAAATTAAATAATTATAATTTACCAATATTAAAATTTATTAATTTTTAAAATATAATAAATAGTGAAAAGATAAATATTAATATATTATAAATAAAATAAATAATTAACTTTTGCCCTCATAAATTACAACGCCTTAACATTTTTTTTTCTATAAACTATCAACTATGACAAGTAACCCTTATGGCTAAAAATTAAATGAAAGGTCTAAAAATCATGATGGATAAATTTATTGTAGTAAGAAAGAGGTCTGATTTGGAATCCCAAAGTGGCAAAGCTTGGACTTGGTCTTGGTGGTGCCACTGCCGCTAGACTATTTAAACATTTACATGAATTTATTCGTCAACTTCCAATGAAGTCATATACAATGTGGGCTGCGTTCATGGGCTTAAAAAGGCCGCCTTCAACAACCTTTATTAAATGACTCTCCTCTCCCCCGATAGATTTTTAACGGTGAGCAATAACACGTAAGCTAAATAACGAAGTTATATCTACTAAAATTTTGATATATGTACATATCGTTGAATTAGTACTAATTAACTTCGCCACTTTATGTGGGGCTTCCCAAATTTCTAATATGGGGTTGAGGTGTTACAGACCACCCTATAAAAGTCACTTTTGGGGTGGCCCAACCAATTACTTAAGTGGCAAAAATTAAAGAAAAAGCAACCAAATACAATTGTCAAAAAATTTATTAGATATGATGTGGATATCAACATATATGTCATTCCTCTTCCTCACCATTAAAAAATCTAATGAAATGAGTGAATTGGTATAAGAGGCATATCTTAAAGAGTAGGTTATGCATTTTAAATTGCATTTTATATTTTAGGGAATTTTTTTGATAAATGTGAATCCACATAGGATCGATATTTTTGTTAATGTATTTTATGGGGTACTTTTTTTTTTTTTTTTTGAAAAATGTTTTAATCTATTATTAATATGAAAACTGTATTGAGATGTTCTTTTTTGGGTTTCACATGTTATTAGAAAATGTTTTTTTTTTTTAATTATTTTTTTTAATTTTTATTTATAGGGTACACTTGCTTATTTTGAAAAACCTAAACACATATAGAGCCTTTCTGTATAGAGTTGTGTTGCCTTGAAAAGTTAAGTACTTGTTTTTGTTAAGATATTCCATCAAGGGGAGAATATAAATTCATAATTTTTTTTTTGATTTATTTATTAATGTATTTGTTTTTAGAACAGAAAATAAGGAGTCTGTATTTATAATAATTAAGAATCTTTGTCCTTCAATAATTAGGAGAAGTCGTTATAGTTAAGGATCTTGTATATTAAGGATTACTAATTCCTTTTAGAATTTCCCAATAATCTTAGGATTGGCAATTGAAATGTAGTATATCTATTGCATGGTTAATTTGGACTTCTTATATATTACTTTTCTTCAATAGAGTTTTTCTATCCTATGGTAGATTCAATTAGAAGGTCCTCGACCAAGAACAAAACAACAATAGAGGATTGGTGTCTCGCCAACCGGATAAATTTGGCGTCTCACCAAGAACGTAGACTCTCACCACAGATAAAGAACAATTACAATTCTCAAAAACGAAAACATCTTTTCAATATCATAATTTGTCAAATACAATTGAATCTTATGCTTAAATAGACTAAACACTAAACCCTAACCCATGTGACAAACTTTTGGGCCAAGATTATTATTAAATACAAACTCTTAAAATATAAATTAAATATTAAAAACGATTACAAAATAATACCAACTCTAAACCAATATTTTTTCTTCATTATGCATTGAAAGCTCTGCAGTTCTTTCGAATTTCTCCAGCTTTTCCTACAAGAACTTCAATTCGAGGTTCCCCAACTTTATCATAGCTTTCGCAAAACTCTGCCGGAATCCAACCCCATTTGATGCAAAACCAGATACAATAGGAGCCGTTGAATTATCCAATGCAAGTTCCTGATCAATCTGCAATATCCCTTTTCTCAAAAGAATCTGTTTATAGAACTGGTTGTCCATGGTAAAAGGTGTGCTTTGATCCAAAAACGCAGTGGCTTGAGCATTCCCTGCGCAGGTCTTACTGAGCTTGGCGACCAAAGTAGGATCCATTGAAGGATCAGGAGTCGAAAGCCGACCGTCAAAGAAGAAGCAATGGACAACTCCGACCGTATGTGCACCCAAAAGTGTCACCATTTCATTGCGGGTCATCCCTTTGGCAGAAAAAATTTGTAATGCCTGCGACACAGAGTTTCCTGGTCCAGGCAAGCTCACCTGATGCAGATGAAAAATAAATAATTAGGTCTTTTTAATCTTAGGGTGCGTTTGAGATTGCGATTCGCAAGAATAATCTATATTCTTAAAAGATATCGCAAAACGTAAGGCGTTTGACATTGCGATTTCAAAAGTACTTAATTTAAAATAGAAAAAAAAAAAATCTACGATTTCTATAAACAGGTTAAGGGGTGCTTATATGAAAAAACGCGAATTTAAACCAAAATTACGATTCCGCATAACACATATTTGATAAAAATGTATTTTTTTAACATGTTTTACCAAACGTTTTTGCGATTTTAAAAAGTAACGATTTCAAAAATGCAATTTTTAAAAACGTAATTTTTTAAAATCACACTTATTGAAACCACAATTCCAAATTGACCCTTATTTAGACATTTAATTTTCTATTTTATGAGTCAGTGTAATAGTCCAGTCCCATATTAAAAAAGAAAAGAAAAAAGAGTAGCTCATATAGATTGGGTAGTTTATAAAGACACACATGAGTGCTAAGTCCCACAACTACATGAAAAATGGTCTTTAGCAACAATCCAAAAGTTACTACAAAATGTGCACATATATATACTACTTACTTACTAGGTGAAGCTGGACTTTATAAGTGATTCTAGAAAAGTTTTAAATTGACTAATCATTTTAGGGTGATAATGCAAATGTAACTAACGTTTTCCCTGAATTTATTACAAATGATATCAAAGCCAAATTGTAGGTTTTAATGGCATGTGGTTAGTGTTATTTTGTAATTGAATAACTAGTTTGATCCAAAGTCAATCAAATTTTGATTAAAATTTCTCATTTTAACCCATGAATCCATCTTCTTTTAGGCGGTGAGACTCTACTTTATCAGGATTGGACTCCATTCCATCGCGCCTTCCCGTGGGCACAATGTACTTGGGGCCCCCGGCAAGAGCAACAGCATCACGGACTGCCAAAGAAATAATATCTGCACAAGAAACGGTTGAAGGGCATGCATCCTCTAGGCGTTTCTTGGCCTTATCAATAACCTCATATCCTCGTACTGTCCAGTTTGGGCCAGCATCTTTCTCGATCAGACGGCTTTTTATTGCTCGAGTCTATTAGTATAGATGCATCACAACCCTATATGTATAAACAAATGTTAGTGTATATATATACATGCACCTAAAGCTTTTGATATATATATATATATATATATATATATATATATATATATATATATATATATATCAAAAGCTTAGGCTGATAGGAAAATATAAATTTAATTACTTAATCCTTATTTTAGTAATATATATAAAACTTACACTAACAAAACAATCGTGAAAATGCATGCGGAGCAAGGCTGCGGTTATGGATCGATCCCCGGATAAATGAGTTTGCACCACTTGTCTTACAATGGATTCTGCTTGGGGACAGGTGGATTTGTAGAAACCAACCTGTAGGTCGGCCATGACAGAAGGAAGAACGAAGAAAAAGAGCAGGAAAAACATTTTCATCTGCATTTTTCTTAGGATTGATTACTACTGATCTTGTTATTTTGAAGGGGGCTTTGAGAGGGTGTATATATATAGAGAGAGGGAGAGATTGGAATAAATATTAATGGAGCTAGCTAGAACATCAGGCGTGACGTCCAAGGTGAATGATAAAATGAACCTATTACGGTCACATTCTTTCGTACCAAAACAAATTATTATAAAGGCTTTTGAATCGATAGACTGGAAATTAAGGAGAAATATTGTTAAGTATATGTATTGTATGAGCTGGCAGGACGGCTTCGAACCAGGTACGAAGATGACAAATATATGAATCATGCATTGTGTTGGGGGAGCTAGCTGCATTACCATGTCAATTGCTCAAAATGGATGAGGTTGGAAAGCGGCATTTTGACAATGCATGTTTGGTTATATCTTTGTTGATTGAGTATATGACGACAAGTTTAGCTAATTAATGAAACACATACATATGTTCTTAGGGGAGCGCTAGTATTGAAAGGTTCATGCAGAAGCGGACATCCCATCATCTTGCTTTCGTGGAACTCTCCGATGTGGATCGATGTGTATGGGAGTTTATGAGAAAGTTGGGAGCATACACAAGCGTCAAGAAAGTAATTCCAGACATGGGCATCCGAACGGGAGTATAAGCTCGTTCGGATGAGCTAATGAAGATGGCAGCAAAAGGAGCACAAAAAGGCTTGTTTGCTATCTCATTCGGACGAGGCTGAAAACGAGACAACCCATAAGACTTCCACAAGCACCCGTTTGCTACTTCGTCTGAAGTCGGTTTGAACAAATGCAGGCAAAGTCAGTCACAGAAGCGCTCGTCTGTATTACCTCGTCCAAAGTCTGTATAAATGACGGAAGTTCAGGAGATTCACAGAAGTGCCTGTCTGTTATCCAGAAGTTCCATTCAATTCGTACGTGGTGACCTAGGAGACTTATAGTTACACTCGTCCGCAATCTTGGTCATGCAAGATTACAGACAAGATGTTTCAATGGGGTTCTAAAGTTTCTCGTTCACTACCTCATCTGTAAACCTGTACAAACGAGTAGTTAAGTATCGTATTTTTTTTTCTTCTAGGTTTTACTATACAGACTCGTTCATACTAGTAAGTGACCTTGTTAAATCGACATATTTTGGTTTTTTACTAGGTGAAGGATTTTGTTCCCTCTAAATATTTGTTAAAAACAACCTAAAACATAATTTTTTTTTTTTTTTTGTGTGTGTGTGATAATTTATCAGTTTTCTATTAGGATTATTCAAAGTTTGAATTATTCTACTATTTTTCTCAATTCTTCGATAAAAGCTTGGGTCTTGAGAAGAATTGTACGTGCTTTGTGTGTTGTTTGCTTTGTAATCCCACTGAGTCACGCTATACAACACTCTGTGTGGCTTATATCCAAAGCTGCAAAGCACTAGTACATCCTGCAATCTCATTTCTCCACTATGCTACAAAAGGAAATCAATACGCGTTTATATATTGATTTCCTTTTGTAGCATAGTGGGGAAATGAGATTGCAGGATGTACTAGTGCTTTGCAGCTTTGGATATAAACGCGTATTGATTTCTTTTTGTAGCATAGTGGAGAAATGATATATATATATATATAAAACTTTCGCTGTGGCTTCTCTCTCTGTCATGGCCAACACCATCGATTTCTCCTCCGTGACTGTTTTGGTACATTGTTTGAAGAAATACATATATAATGAAAATTAAAATGGCGAAAGAAATAGAAAATAAACATAAAGGATTTACGGGTGATTAACATCTACATTCACCACTAGGGAAAAGCCCAAAGTAGCTATGAACATCTTATTCTTGATGAAATTCATAATACAAAATGCTCATATTTATAGAAGAATTGAGGTAGGTGATCAAATTTGAATACATATTATATATAAACTCAATGTGAAAATTAGTGGAATCTTAAATTAAATTTTTTTTTTTTTATTATTATTATTATTATCTTGCAAAGGAGATAGAAGGTCAGCTACGGTGGGCCAAAAATCGCTGGTGTTTGTGGCCGCTAGTGGCGGTGGCCAGATATGGGTCTGTAACAACAATAGGCCAAAAATAGGCCACAATAGGCTAAACAACTTGTACCAAAACATGGCCAACTATAGGCCAAATATGAGGGTCAATGTGGGCTGATAAATGGCCTAACAATGGGCTGAAAATGGTCATCCATGGTCTTAAATTGGCCTAAGTCATCAAATAAGACCAATAAAGGCCAAATGATTGGGCCAACAAAATGCCAAAAACTATGCCACATGGGCCCAGTATAGGCTGCTTTGCCATTTTTTTTTTTTTTTTTTTTCATTTTAAAACCCTTGGACGACTCTTATGTAACGACCTAGTGAAAACACTAACTACATCTGCGATATTACCCCAAAATGATTAGTCATTTTGAAATTTTTCTAAAATCACTTATGAATCTCAGTTTTACTTAATAAATAAGCAATGTAGGACTAAACACCCATAAGTCATTTTATAAAACATTCACTCTATATGAACTACTCATCTTCTCAATATGAGACCAGAGTGTTACATCTTATAACACATAAAAACCCCAATGACTAAAATGATGGCTCATTGACTCTCCATTGGTTGTGAAAAAATGATCGTGCACACGTATGAATGTTGTATCCCACACTTAGAAAATAAGATAAAAAAAAAAAAAGTGATTAATATACTTAAGTGGACCCAAATTCATTAGCTTGAACTTTTAAGTTAGAATGACGTCCAATTATATATAAATGTGTTCTTACTGGACTCCCATCTACGTAGCCATTAAATAAATAACAAATAAGAGTATACGTAGCATTAGGTGATTTTCAGTGCATAAATTCTCATAATACCCATGAATTATGTACAAATGACGTACACACCAAAGCGCATTTAGCGTGAGCAATTGTAAAGTAGGTTTTAGCGTTGGTATTGTGTAAAGCACATTCTTTATATATGTACCCTTACAGATGTCAGTGGGTGAATGGGCGTTGCAAGGTTAGAAAGGTGATAATGCTAATCATTTAATTAGTTAATCAATTTTTATAACTACCGTCGGAAAGCAATTAATAAGTTAATAGATCGAATCTTTTGCTCAAATTCGCAACCTCCAACCGTACCATCAACTTTTGCTTCATCATGATCATATCATATTTAACGATATTTCACGAACTACATGCCTTTGCCTTTCCGTTTTCCTTTTTCGGTTCCCCTTTGACCACCAAAGCGTGCCCAAGCATGTTTCTATTTTCCACAGTTGGTGGAAGGATCTCTTGGGCCTCGCAGCCCACCAAAAATGATCGGAAAAATCTCACTATGCAATTTGCGAATCGATTGGTTTGCACTAAAGGTGAAAATATGGACAGTTATTAACTGCTAATTATTATTATTTTTTTTTAATTTAAAAAGCGGTTATTAAGATTATTAATCGCTAATCGTCGGTTAATTGCCTAGACAGTAAGCAGAGGCGATTAGTGAATTTTGGCGTAATCGCCTTTTCACCCTTAATTTGCACTATAAACATAAAGGCTAAAGTAGATTTATAAGAAAGATTAATGAGGCGTTTGATATATGAAATGGCTATTTCATTAGAAAAATATATAGTTATTCTTTAGAATACAAGAAAGTTGTGCACTCACTAGAATTAAACTAAAATTACTAAAATGCTCTTTTTTATTTATTTATTTTTTTAAAAAAAATAAAATAAAATAAAACTCTAAGGTTCCATTTGTTTAAGATAGAAATCCAGCAGGTCGCTGATTTCGGGGATTGGAGGTGGATTATGGCGAACTCCAATGGCCGGCGGCAGTATCCTAGGGATTCTGATGAACTCCAATGTTGGATTCCTCATTCTTTTCATTTTTTAGATGAATAGACTATTCATAGACATTCTCATAGAAATAGTTATTCCAAGTTACCAATATATATATATATATATATATAGAGAGAGAGAGAGAGACAGGGGGGGGGGGGGGGGGAAGCTAGTCTATTCCATGGTTTAATCCTTCTACCGAACTATACGAAAGAAAAGATTCATTTAGTCAAACCTTAGTTTTAAGATTAATGTTAATAAAAGTGTTTTTTTTTTTTTTTTTCTCCCTTTATTTGGCAAGGGTTTTACTCTCTTCTCTCCTCTTGGTTCTCTTAATTTGTGGGCAGCCTTTGCAGTTACAAAGTCATCTCTCTGTCTATCGGAGAAGGCTTTGACGGAGTTGTTCCTCATCACGAGGATAACGTTTAAACGCGTAATGCAGAAGTTGTGGCGGGCAAGATCATAACGGTCTTTTTTTTATCTTCTTAATTCTTTCTATTGCCTCTGTGGACGACAGTTGATAACGGTCATATCAGATATCTTAAAGCACCCATCTCTTCCCATGCTATTGACATGCTCCTTAATTAAGACCTTAACCGTCTTATATATATATATATATGTCGATCTTCCCTGTCATCTTCAACAGTCTATCCCAAAGAGAGACGCAGACAGAGATCATCGTAGGTTTGATAATGTCTAACAACGTTGAAGATGAGAGAAGGCTCTATCAGTGTGCAAAGAAGTATGAAAAAATGGTCAAACAGGTACTTCATAGTTCATGTCTATTGTACGTTATATATACACTTTGGAAAAACCATAATCTCATAGCTAAGGTTTGTTTGTTTTCTGTTTTTCAGTTTGATGAGCTGATAGAGATGATGGACACCAGGACCAGACAGCCAAAGCGACGCAGGGTATACTCCATAAGCTCTCTTAATTAACACCTTAATATCTACTGAGAAATAGGGGTGTTCATGCCCTTTTTATTAACCGCTTTGTAACCGCTAACCGTTAACCGCACTAACTGCTAATCGTTTTTTAAACGGGTTAATAAAAACCGCTAACTACTAACCACTTTTTTAATATATATATATATTTTGATTATGGTGTATTGAATATGTTTATGTTTGTGTTCCTTATTTGGGATATCTACTTTAAGGCTTTTTAATAATTGGGTTTTCCTTGATTTTCATATATATATATATATATATATATATATATATATACCGATAGCATTTGGGTTTTTTTAGGTACCTTTTACATTTGTTTTGTTTTTTTTTTTATTATATATGGGCTCATTTTGGAGCAAGCCCAATGTGGTATATCGCAACTTATATGCTTGTTAAATAGTGCATATTTTGATGCCAGAAAGGCACATAAAAGGCCAAAAAGGGCAAAATAAGCCCAAACTGAAAATTGGACCAAGAAAAAAGAAAAAAAAAAGTGGAAAAAAAAAAAATTTAAAGTGAGCCCAAAAAGAGCCTAATTATCAAATTTGGCCCAAAAAGAAAGCTCAAACAAAGCCCAAAAAAAGCCTAAAAAAGCGGTTAGCGGAAGCTAACTACTAACCGCAATCGCATGATCACCCCTACTGAAAAATGCTATTTAGCATACTATTATATGACTCAACTGCTATATATACGATTGGAATGACATAACTTTGAAAATTAGCCTTTGGTTTTTCTTTTTAAAAGGCATTGTCGATCCAAATGCAGCAAATGCAATGCTTATCTTCATTGTCTCGTCATTCCAATTGTATAGCAGTCGTATAACAGTTTACAAAGAACCAGTTTGAAATTGTGTTAAGTAGGGTAAAAAATACTTTTAATACGTAAAAAGTTATGCCAAACCAAAAGCTTATATATTTAGTAAAAAATTTTCAAAAGTACTTATTTAACTTTTTCACTCTAAAAATGAACAAAAAATACTTTTGAGAAAAGCTTAAAAATAAAGCTTTTTTAAAAAAGTTCTTTTTTACTTTAAAAGTTCTATTTTTCAACGCAATCTCAAGCATGTTTTAAGTTTTGTTAAAACCGTTAACCGCCTATATATATATATATATATATAAACGATGTCATTTTTATGTTTAAATATTTATAAAAATGTATAACACAACTAGAAACGTATGTAGTAGGGTATTATCGTATTACCATAGAAACAATATCATTTTGGTTTTTTTTTTTTTTTTTTAATTATTTTTTTGAAAAACGGTTAACGGTTATTAAGGTGATTAACCGTTTAAGCGGTTAGTGAATTTTACTAACCACCTAGCTTGCTAGATTAGCGGTTTTACCTAATAACCGCTAACTATAGCCGCCTTTTCACCCCACTAATAGTTACTTGTATGGAGTTACAACCTAAGTTATATATATATATATATATATATATATATATATATAGTATTGGCATTACATTCACCAAAGCTAATGCGAACCAAAAATCACATTTTCATCTATCAAATGCTATATGGAAAATCCACACGCTATATCGGCTTTAGTGGATGAAATACGGATGCTTATTCAGCATATAACTTTTCTCATATCTAAATATCCAAGAATATACTTGAAAGTTTCGTGTTCTTGGCCCAAAAATCTGGTGCGTGCTCTTTAGTGGCTTTATTTTGTTATTACTACTTTATTTTCAGCGATAATTTTATTGTATTTGTTTGTAGGGTTCCAGAGGAAGCAGTTCTAGTGCAGCCCCTGCCTGCTCGAGCCAACCTGACAACAACGAAGTTTTCGTGCAGACGATAACAAGATTTCTCCATGATCTAAAACTTAACCCCACTGATCCTGATTGCTCAACAATTACCCGAGATTGAAGCCACTTCTTAAGGAATAATTGTTATTTTACAAGCTAGGTATCCCATACTGTAAAGGCATCATCTTCTCCCACCACCTAACCAATTATTGTAACCATTAGCCTTAAAAAGGAAGTGACAATTATGCTAATGAAGTACCAGACATAATAATGGTTGTCTTGTGAAAACGCATGAGTAGCTTCAAAGAAATGAGAGAGAGAGAGAGAGAAGAATATGAGGATTTATGCAAAAGTCATGGACGCAATAATTTCAAGTGATCCCAACAGTATTCTTCTACATTTGAATGCTTAAATGGCATTTCCCTACCATCTTTTTCATTTATCTGCTCATCTGCATTGAATCCATTTCCAGAGAAAAGAGTCACAAGGTCCAATCAGCACCAAAGTTTACTGCTAATCTATTGGAATGTTTGAAAACGTTATACAAATTACAAAGAAGATTCCCCTTCTTCTTTTGGTCTGAGCAAAACCAGAAGTACAGCACAGAAGGCATCGTGTTGCCTGGGAAATAATACAACCAAATAAATCTCCAGCCCAAAATTCAAGAAAACCTATTGACGAGATTTCCTCCTAAAAGACTAAAAAAAACAAGTTACATTGGTAAGAAAAATATTCTTAGACCAACCAGACCTTCCACTCACAGCAATTAAGAAGAGGAAAAGATAAGAAGAACAGAGTCGCCATTCCTTTGAGCACCTCCTACATGATGGCTCAGAAGAAACCATGTATCGCATGAAAAAAAACAAAAAATTTCCCACGGTTGATTAACTGACAAGAATGCTGCAAAGTCACACTAGGAAATTAATCTTCCTCACGAAACACTGCTTCCCTCGGAGACATGCTAAGGAAGGTAAAGCTTGATATGAAGAGTTGTCTTCCACCCAACATCAAATTATTGATTATCAAAAAATCTTATGCAAGTTGCACTTCAACTTTACATCCTCAAGCTCCTGTCTCAAGGTTTCCACCCTTTCGAGCAAGGCTGTATTTTCCTGGTAAAGTTCAAGCATGTAAGAAAAAGAAAATAAACTTGAGCTGAATGACTTTTGAAGTTATTCTTCCTATTATTGAACTCCATTGTCTTCCATGATTAATGAAGTTAAAACATATTAAAAGAATGTTTGACGTAAATTTTTTCCACTGGCCTTTTTGAAGAAATATCGTCAATTGCTTTCAACACAATTTTCAGGGGTATATAATAGAAGTTCAATTTATCTCAAGCACTGTAATTGATACTAATTTGCAAACAATTATTAGCTTAGTTGTTATAAACTGTTGATTGGGTGTTTCCCGTGACGCAAAAAGGGAATGCATCCTAAAACATGTCAAATAAAACATTGAGGGGGAAAAGAAGAAGAAGGAAAATGCATTAGAAATCAAGATGATATGGAAGTAAAGAGTCACCTTTTGTAGCATTGCCCATTTCTCGTTAATGTTAGCAGCATCTTCCGCCTTGTTTTCGAAAGACTCCCTAATCTGTCAATGGGTTACACACTTATTAAACTCAAAGAAAGAGAGGCTCAAATTAGACCTCTAATTACTTCTTAAAAGGGAGGGACATGTACAGAATAGGAAAAGAGAGAACTTTTATAATTCTAAATATGTATGGGGATTCCTTAAAACAAAAGCTGCCAATTACATGGCTAAAACAAATGAGTATGTGTCAACTATTCCAACTGCTATAATGTTGATTCATCTAAATGATTTTTTTTTCTTGGATGAATCAGCTTCATTTACTAAACGACAAACACAATACAAGACTCGAGCAAACCAGATTACATCTGACGCAGAGTTCACAGCAAACAAGACCATATTTGCAGAGTTACAACTCTAAACCACAAACTGCAACCATCTTTCTACTACATCTAGACTACAGAAAGACATTAATATACAGCAACTGCGGAATCAGCATCAACTATATGCTAACACCTATTACAAACAAGACAAGAACACCTCTAGTCTCTATATCCAGCTCCCCACCGAAACAATGTCCTACTTCAAGTAAAATTTTGCAGGACGATAGCATCTACAATCTACTGTATACCACCATCTATACAAGCCAACCAAACACAAACTCTATCTCTGCTCTTATTTACAAAAAACCTTATCCTGAATCCCCCACTTGCTGCAAAGCTCCATATTTTCCACTGTCTTCTTAAATCTATTAATATCCATCACCCTGCTCCTGATTTTCCCAATCAATTCTTTTACTAATATGCTCCTCTGTTCTTGCTGCATTCCCGTGTTTTAAACCATTTTGTTGCCGCCATACATGATAAACTACCGCACCCAAAGCCAGCTTACACAAGGAAGATTTCCGACTTTTCCCTTAAGCTTCTTAACTCCCCATTCAATTTTTAAATTCTCTATTAAACATTTCTAAAGGGCTACCCTCCAAATTCTACGACTGAAGCCACACTGAAAATACGCTCCCTGCTCTCTATACATCCTTGAGAGAAAGGACAAAGAACATCTCCTTGAAATCCCCAACTCAATAAACAATCTCTCATCGTTAAATTGTTTCTGAGAGCTAACCACAAAATAAATCCATGCTAGGAATTAATATGGAGTTCCAAACAATTTTCCACTATGATACTTCGTTAGATTTCACTCTAATAACTTCCCATGTTTCAGCACACGGATACATACCATTCTTAGAAACAACCCACTTTGGTATATCTACATCTCTAATCCCACCAAAGCCAATATGCTTTGAATTTCAGCCATCTCTTCAGACCGAGCTGGGGCCAACTCCAATCTTTATTTTTCAGCATACTCTCCAACTTGGCACTACTCTTACTCCCTGCTTCATACACCATTCTAAATCCATATTTTCATATAACGCTCCATTCGCGTGCCACCTATCCCACCATAAGTAAATATCTTTCCCATCCCCCCCACTTTAACTTGTATGAAGTTCTTAAGCCGATTCTCTCATCTTCAAGATCTTCCTCCAACTCCAAGAGCAACCTTGCGGCACATTAATTTGCCACAAACTCTTTCCTTTTAGAAGAGTCATCTAAATGATAGTTCAAAAGCATTCAGTCCACCACCTCTATGTGCATTATTCACATAGAAATCTATTGTTTCTTAACAACCCATTTCCGAGGAACCATGTTGGAAATGTTCCAAGAGGATGAATGGAGATGATATCCATACAATGAGACCAGAGCCCAACTTTGTGGTATTACCAAAAATCCCATGACATGATATAGCTAAATCACATAGATATAAATAGATATCCATAAGTCTGCACCCAACAAGTCCAAACCGCAACAACTAAAGGAAAAGCCCCATGGAATTAGCTAAAAATAAAAACCCCTCACGAGAAGGAATTTTCAATATTATTCAGGTAAAAGAAGAAGAAGAAGAAGAAGCTAAAGAGTACACCTCTTGAAGCTCCTGGACGCACTTGGTAGCGCTCTCTGCTTGTTCGTCATATTTGAGCCTCCATTCAGCAGATTCGTCCATTGCTTCCTTGTTAGCAAGATCGAACTGTCTCCTACAAGATTCAAACACCAGACAGACAGAAACTTGGTTTAAATTACAAATTGAAGAATCATAAAAGAAAAAAGAGATTAAAAACTGAAATTGATGAAAAAAAGAGGAGAAGGGTGCCTGCCAAACCTTAAGAGTTCATTGTCATCGGAAGAAACAGAATAATCGATGCTCCAGAGCCTAAAGTAAACTGCAATTCCCAAAAACATTGCCAGACCCAACCCCACCAACGTTCTCCTCCTCCCTCCTCCACCCATTCCCTCTCTCTCTCTCTCTCTCTCTCTCTCTCTCTCGTAAGGCTCTGTGCCTGGGCGGCCAAACCAACAACGCGGGCAACTTCTTGGGCTCGAGGCTATCGAACACGCAACAACTTCTTGCTTCGTGGGTTGGATCTGATGCAGTTACTCAAGGCTCAAATTATATCCACTTCCGCTGTTACTAAAATCGTCTTCTCCAATAAGAATTTCAGATTTCTTTAGCAATAAACTTGGAGCGGACCCACGGTTGGTACAATAACTGTGAAGCCTGTGATCCTATAAATTACGGAAAAGATTCCTCTCCATTTTAAATCCACTCAATTTCTTTTATTTAATGCATTTTTTTTTTTTTTTTACTAAGAAAACTCAAAGATTTCTCATTCCAGAAAAATCAAAGTAAGGGGATTTGTAGTTCCCTCTCAATAATATCACACATATAGCTGGTAGAAGTGTCAATACGGTTATTGACAATAACTGCTAACTGTAACCGCCTTAGTGGTTAGTAGATTTCATTAATCACAATCGTTAACCGCTAAGCGGTTAGTAGTTAGTGAAATAGGTAACATAATCGCTTTTTCAAAGTTTGGCTTTTTCTTGGGCTTTTTGGGCTCTTTTTTTTTTTGGTCTTTTTGGGCTTTTTTATTGCTGTAGCATTTTTTTACCCTCATTTGTTTTTTGTATTTTTAGTGTCTTCTTAGGCCCAACTGCTATAAAAAAAGCCCATATTGAAAAATCAAAAATATTTGACCCAAAATTTACATATACTTGTACTTAATCATAACCGTTAACTTAAAATAAATAAATAAATAAAAATTCAACACAACATATAAAAAAAGTTCAACACAACTGTCAAAACATATAAAAAAAAATAGATAAAAAATTCAACACAACAAATAAAAGAAGTTCAAATAAAACATATGATATATATGAGTATATGTATTATTTGTTAGGGGAAAGTCCACATAACCCCCTCAAACTACCACTCAATTGATAATGTCCCCCCCAAACTACCAAAAATTGTCAATGTTCCCCCCAATGACCAAATTACCCTTAGTAAAATTAAAAAAATTAAAAAAAAAAAAAACTAAAACTTCTAGAAAAAACCTAAAACTAACAAAAAAATTAAAAAAAAAAATCCAATTTTTTAAGAAAAAATTGGATTTTTTTTTTAAAATCAATTTTATAAAAAAAATTTAAAAAAAAAATTGGATTTTTTTATTTTTATAAAAACTGAAAATTTTAGTTTTTTTTTTTTTAATTTTATTTAAATAAAAATTTACGTTTAATAAAATAAAATTTTTCGCTTAATAAAATGAAATTTTTTGTTTTTTAAGACTAAATAAAAAAATAGTTTTTTTTTTAAAAAATAAAAATTGCCGTTTAAAAAAAAAATTTAAAATTTTTGTTTAAAAAAATTGTTTTTTTAAAAAATATTATTTTTAAATTAAAATTTTTCGTTTTTTTAAAAAATCAATTTTTTTTTGAATTTATAGGGGTATTTTTGTCTTATTGAGAAATCTATAGGGGCATTTTTGTCTTATTACTAGTCTTGGGGGGGACATTTACAATGTTTTGGTAGTTTGGAGGGGACATTGTCACAATTGAAAGTTTGGGGGGGAGGGGGGACATTGTCAATTGAGTGGTAGTTTGAGGGGGGGTATGTGGACTTTACCCTATTTGTTATTATATAATCATATGATTAATGATCAATTCATCATGTGATATAATCATATCAATTATAGTGATAATATTACTAAAATTAGAATGATAATACATTAATACTTCAATTGTGTTTATAAGTAACACATTGTTTAATCCAATGTCAATTACTTAATTTGATATTATACGAATCACATTATCATTGTACATTAATAATATGATTCACTTGAATAAAATATTTGAATTGTTATTGAATCATATAATTAAGTATTGATATTATACATTTATATTATTCATATTCATATATGTATAATTATAATTTATAACATGTATAGACTTATAAGTTTATAACATACATTGGAACTAAGTCTCTAGGTACTTAAGTGTTGTATTAATATGAATTGGTATACTTATGAGTTATGTCATATTATATATGTATAATTTGTTATTATATAATCATATAAATTAGAATGGTAATACATTAATACTTCAATTGTGGTTATAAGTAACACATTATTGAATCTAATGTCAATTATTTAATTTGATATTATACAAATCACATTATCATTGTACATTAATAATATAATTAACTTGAATAAAGTATTTGAATTTTCATTGAATCATATGATTAAGTATTGATCTTATACATTTATATTATTCACATGCATACATGTATAATTATAATTTATAACATATATATATAAATAATATGACACAACAATTAAGTATATAGAGACTTAGTTCCAATGTATGTTACAAACTTATATATATATATATATATATATATATATATATATATATATATATATATATATAATTTTTTATTATGTAATCAAATAATTTAATGATCAATTGATCATGTGATATAATCATATAAATTATAGTGATAATATATTAATACTCAAAAAAAAAAAAAATTGTGATTTAATTATCTAAAAAAATAATAAATTGTGATTTAATGATCAAGTGATTATGTTATATGTATAAATATTATTATAATTATAATTATAAAAATATATTATATAAAACCCAATAACCTCTAACCGCTCGGCGGTTATAGCGGTTAGGCGGTTAGCGGTTAATACGGTTAAGCGGTTAGCGGTTATAGCAATTAGAGAAAACCGCCCGCATTGACACCCCTAACAGCTGGGGGATTCACCCACCCAAATCCTATCTATGAAAGCATTGACTGCCAATTTAGCTGCCATATTTGCCATACAATTCACATGTTGACAATTCCAACGTGTTATTGATTCTAGTAACATCCGAGTGTCCTCAATAATGTGACCAAATTTACTCCAATTCCTGTTGGAAGAATTTACCCCTTTTCACAATAATCTGTGCATCCCCTTCCAGAATAATACAAGATAGACCCCAACTCCTTACAAAATTGCACTGTATGAAAACAAGCCAAAGATTCACCTGCTGTGGGGTCTATAAAACCAGACCATGAGATTGTCCTTGCTGCTACAAAACGTCCATCAGAGTCCCGGATCACCATTCCCATGCCAATACGTTCCAGAGCCCGATCCATCTCCATATCACAATTTATTTTAAAACAACCCATATCAGGTTTTTTCCAATACATATTGGATACCGGTTGAATCTACCCAGCTACCGCATCATTTGAATTTGCCAGTCAGAAATCGTGAATGGCCTGCGTGGTTGACCAAGCCAGTTCATTCGGGTGAGTAAAAAATTCTCCATGAATCACCCAATTCCTCCTCATCCAAATACTCTTCGCCTGCCGCGTAAAAACAGTGAGCATTTCCTTCCCCCCTTTTTCATAAATCTCTTCCACTAGATGTAGAAAATTCTCCCCCGAAAAATTGCATTTCTGAAAAAAAATATTTCTCTCACACTTCAAACATCTAAAGCAGATGGGCAAGACCACAAAATGTGGGTTGCCGTTTTAGTCTCCATTCCACAGATTGGGCATTGAGAATCAGAAATGATTTTTCTCTTCAGCAAATTATCATGCGTAGGCAGAATATTATGACACACTCTCCACAAAAAATTCTTATCAGCATTTGGCATTTGAAGTTGCCACAAAACCCTCCATATTTCACTTTCCTCCACTCTCCTAGAACACCCAGGACTACTCCATTGTTCTATCTCCTTAACTAGATGATATGCACTTCGAACAAAAAATACCCCAGAATTAATACCCCTCCACACCATTACATCTGGATGACCAATTCCGCTTATGGGAATAGAAGATATTGCCCGCACCTCCTCATGATTAAAATTTTCCTGCAGATGTTGAGAGTCCCACCATTTTGTATTTGGATCAATTAATTCCTTTACCTTTGCAGTAACGGGCAAACATCTTGGTTGACTATGGATCATAAAAGTACTTGGTAATGGGATCCATTTCCCTCCCCCCCCCCACCCCAAATTCCAGCCTTCTCCCCATCTCCTATCCTCCATATTAACCCCCTTTCAAGCAAATCAATAGCTCCATGAATGCTTCTCCATGCATACGAAGGCTTTGACCCCAACTTAGCTTCTAGAATTGTGCCCCTCGGATAATATTTTGCATTAAGAATATGAGCAGGTAGGCTGTCCTGATTGTGGAATAATCTCTAGCATTGCTTAGCCAAAAGAGCTTTATTGAAACACCTAATATCCCGAAAACCCATTCCACCCCTTGACTTTGAAACTCCCAGTTTGCTCCAACTCATCCAATGAATTCTTGACTCATTTTTTTGGTGACCCCACCAAAACTTCTGCATCAAAGTATTAATGTCGAAATTCAATCCTTTAGGAAGCATAAAAATGCTCATACTATAAGTTTGTATAGCTTGAATAACTGACTTCAATAATACCTCTTTCCCAGCTTGCGAAAGAAAGTTCAACTTCCAATCTTGCATTCTCTTCCGCCCTTATCAGCATGGAACTTAAAGCTTCTGCACATAATAGAAATAAATATGGCGATATAGGATCCCCTTGACGAATTCCTCTGGTAGGAATAATTCTCCTCGTGGGAATGCTATTCACAATAACAGAATAGGTAGCTGAGGTAACACACATCAAAATGAATTGAATCCATCTACAATCAAAACCCATCATAAGCATTACAGCTTCCAGAAAACCCCATTCAACCCGGTCATAAGCCTTACTCATATCTAGCTTAACCGCCATATAACCCTCTTTACCCCACATCCTTGCCTGCATAGTGTGTAATGTCTTATAGGCTACCATAATATTATCTAAAATCAATCGGCCTTCAACAAAAGCACTCTGATTTTTTGAAATAATATATGGCAAAATTACCTTTAGCCTATTAGCCAAAACCTTAGACAATAATTTGTAAAGTACATTACAGAAACTAATTGGGTGGTAGTCAGTTACACAAATAGGGCTTTTAACTTTAGGAATAAGAGCAATATAGGTGGAACTAATATCTCTAAACAATTGACCAGTATTAAGAGATTCAATCACAGCTCTACTAACCTTTAGACCCACAGCACCCCAATGTTTTTGGAAAAAAACTTACATAGAACTCATCTTGTCCCGGTGCTTTGAGCGGGGACATTTGATTAAGTGCTATTGAAACCTCTTCAACTATATAAGGTTGCACAAGAGAGGCATTCATCGCTGGAGTAATACAAATCTGCAAGCTCCTCAAGCAAGAATACGTGTCTGACATTGTTTGAGTTCAAAACAAATTACAGTAGTACCGAGTAAAAGCATGGCCAATTGTATCCCGCTCCTCACATAACCGTCCCTCTTCATCTAGAATCTTATAAATATAGCTGGCTTTGCGCTTTTGGTTTGCACACTCATGAAAAAACTTTGTATTCCGATCCCCTTCTTGCAACCAATGCTCTTTGGCTCTTTGCTGCAACCTTAAACCCTCTTGCTCCAGGAAGGAATTTAGTTCTATCTTTAGAGATTGGATTCTATGTGAATCAGGTCAGCCTTCATGAGCTTGAAGTTCATCCAACAATGTTTCTTTTTGCTTAATTAATGAACCCACCTGATTGCCATTATTTTTGCTTAATTAATGAACCCACCTGATTGCCATTAACCTTCTGCCAACCCACCAAACCATCCTTAATTTTTTTGAATTTTTCACAAATGCCCTGCCAAGTGTTCTCCCTTTTCTCTTTCACACGCCACACTTGTTGAACAATCTTTTACAATCTGGCTCAATACCCCAATAGGCTTCAGAGCGGAATCCACGTCCCTCACTCCTTCGTGCAACACGTTTCTGCAGCCTTATAATAAGTGGATTATGATCAGAATTTAGATTTGCTTCAATTGAAACTTCAGCCCCGGGGAAAAATTCGCACCATTCCCGATTTGCAAGGACTCTGTCCAACCTCTCTTGTGTGAAATCCCTGCCCTCTCTTCCATTATTCCAAGTATATTTGGGACCCCAGAATCCAATGTCATATAAAGCACAACTAGGGGTGGGCAGACCGATTACCGGCTGTGTACCAGTTTCGACCGTACCGATATTAACCGTAACCGATATACTGATATCCTTATCGGTTAAATTTTTTGTTCCGGTATCCTTATCGGTCCAGTTAGAAATTTCTTATCAATTAACCATTTAACCGATATAAACCGTTAAGTAGGGATGCCAAAACGGCGTAGTTTTGGGATTATATATATATCTATCTTAGATCAAACCCTAAACCAAGAGAACCCATCTGATCTGCCGCTCCACACCTATCTCCCATCACCATCGCCATTTGCCCATCTTCTATTTTGCATTTCTGCTCTCCGTTCTCGGCGATTTGCTCTCTGTTCTTGCGTAACATCACCCATCTGCTCTCTGTTCTCGCCTATCACCTCTCGCAATCGCAGTTGCAGTCTCACCTCTCTCTCACAGGTCAATGTCACTCTCGGCTCTCTCCCCTCTCTCACTCTGGGCTTTCCTCTCTCTCCCCTTCTCAGTCTCTTAGTCTCTCACTTTCTCGTAGTGTCGTAGTTGTGGGTTGCCGTGAGGTTCGTGGTTGTGCGTTGCCTCCATGAGACCCTGACGGCGTGACCTCGTCTTTGTGCTTAGAAATCGTCACCTCACTACATCAAGTAATGTCTAGTATTTCTAATTTTAGGTAGTTTGATTTGTGGATTTGAATCTGTCTAGTATTTGTGGATTTGATTTGTGGATTTGTGTATTTCCGATTTGTGGATTGATTCTTTTCTAGTATTTACGATTTGTGGATTGATTCATGTCTAGTATTTACGATTTGTGGATTGATTCTTGTCTAGTATTTCCAATTTCGGTAGTTTGAATCTATGGATATTGATTTATGGGTTGATATTTTTCATGGGTCTTGTATTCTTCATTTATGGGGATATTGATTTATGGGTTGATATTTCTGTATTTTTAGTTTAAAGGGTTTCGTTTTCTGCATTAAAGTGTTTTTGATTGTTTTAAACTTTCTGATTGTTTTTTATTCAAAATTATATGTGATGAGGCTCAATATATTTATGATGATAGTGCTCAATATGTTAGTTTTATGAGACTCTCATTCAATATATTTATGATGATAGTGCTCAATATGTTAGTTTTATGATGATAGTGCTTAATAGTGCTTAATATGTTAGTTTTGTGAGACTCCCATTCAATATATTTATGATGATAGTGCTCAATAGTGTTGTGTTTTGATATTATTTCGTTGTTGATTTGTTGGCGGTTGAGAATGGTAAATCTTTCCGTGGCTTATTTTATGGTACCCACCAAATATTATTGGCTTATTTTATGGAAGAAACCTTTGATGATATTGATGAATCTGATGAGTTGGATACCTAAGGGATTAGATGTGCTGGTTCTAGGGGTTCTAGGGGAGCATCTCATGGTCGTACTCGTGGTCAACTACCCCCAATCCCTTGTAAAAAAATATTAAGAACAAAAAGATCTTCAGTATAGGACCATTTTACTAAATATATAAATAGTTCTAAAGATGCTCCTATTGCAAGTTATAACTATTGTGGGGTTCGGTATAAATGTCATGGTACAAAAAATGGCACCTCTAGCATGTTGTACCATTTCAGAAAATGCCAAAAGTACAAGAGCTTAAAGCCAAAACAGATAGTTCTCAGTCT
This sequence comes from Corylus avellana, assembly GCF_965113065.1. NCBI lineage: Eukaryota > Viridiplantae > Streptophyta > Magnoliopsida > Fagales > Betulaceae > Corylus > Corylus avellana. Next base: position 16,890,415 of record NC_142499.1, read on the forward strand.
AAGTTCACTTTTATGGCCGGGCAGAGTCAGAGTGATGGTAGTATTGGTAATAACCTAATTGTTGGTAAGCATTCTAAAAAACTTATTAGGGAGACACTTTGTGAAATGATCATTGTTGATGAATTTCCCTTTTCAATTGTGGAGCAGATGGGTGTTAAGAAAATGTTTAGGGTTTTTGAGCCTCATTTTGAGCTTCCTTCTCACTATACAGTGATGAAGGATTGTGTTAAGTTGTTTATGACCAAAAAAGAAATAATAAAAAAGAAGTTGTTGATGGCTGGTCAAAGGGTTTATTTGACAATTGACACTTGGACTTCGATTCAAAATATGAATTACTTGGTTGTAACGGGACATTTAATTGACTCTACTTGGAAATATCACAAAAGAATATTGGCATTTCGCTAAAGTGTCGGATTTCAAGGCAATAACGATTACTAAGCAAATAGAGCAATATTTGGTGGAATGGGGAATTACCCGTGTGTTGGCGATAACACTTGACAATGCAAGTGCTAATGATAAAGCAATTAGTGAGTTTAGTAAAAGAAATATGTCCAATAACGATGTTATTTGTTGTCATGAGTTTGTTCATATAAGGTGTTGTGCGCATGTTCTAAATTTAATTGTGAATGATGGTACGAAGGATGTACATGATTCAATTGAAAGGGTCAGAAATATGGTGAAGTATGTGAAGGGATCCCCCCAAAGATTGACCCTCTTTAAGTGTTGTGTAGAAATGAAGAATCTTGGGTGTCGATCTTCTTTGACTCTTGATGTTTCCACTAAATGGAACTCTACTTATACCATGTTGGAGGCGGCACAAAAGTATGAAAGGGCATTTAATCTTATGTTAGATGAAGATGCGAATTTTTTACATTATTTGAATGATGATAGTGGAGGGAGGGATATGTTAGGGGTTCCAAATGAAGGTGATTGGAATAAGGTTCGACACATTGTTAAATTCTCACGTGTGTTTTATGACGAAACAATTCAGATGTCGGGTTCCTTGTACTCAACTTCCAACTTGTTTTTTGGTATTCTCCAAAATGTTTATCATTGTTTGGACGAGTATTATGAAAGTGATGATTATTCATTGAGTAACATGGCAATGCAAATGAAAGTAAAATATGATAATTATTAGAGAAATTTTTTTGGCTATTAACCCCTTGTTGTTTGTTGCTTCTGTGCTTGATCCACGTTACAAGATATCCATCTTAGAATTTTGGTTCCAAACGAATGTGGGTCTAGTAAAAGCAAAAGAAATTGTTGAGAAATTTAAGAGTGTCTTGGGCCGGTTATATGAACAATATGCTAAGAATGAAAGTGGGGCTAGGTTCGCAAATGAAGAGCGTAATTGCACAAGTTCCAAAGGTATGAGTGTGGGTACTAATAAGAAAGATGCTTTAGCTATTTACCATTCATTTCAGGCGTCCAAAAATGTGATGATGTGTCAGACAGAGATAGAGCAATATTGTACAGAAGAGGCAGAGACACCAAGTGCCAACTTTTATTTTTTAATGTAGTGAGGGTAAACATGGTAAAGTTTTTGGTTCTCGCCGAGATAGCACGGGATATCCTGGCAATTTCACTTACTTCTGTTGCTTCTTAGTCGGCGTTTAGCACCGGAGGTCACATCATAGATCCTTTTCGGAGTTATTTGGCTCCGAAAACAGTGGAATCTCTTATTTGTTGTCAAAATTGGTTAAGATCTTCTCCCAATTTTCAGTATAGTGAGTCACTCTTGCCTGATATTGAAGATGAAACAAGCTACAAGTTTGAGTTGGGTAATATTTGTTAATTTCAAATTTATTCATTGTTCTAATTATTTGATTAAATTATTTTTACTAATCCTTTAAAAATTTTATTGAGGTAGAAATTCTGTCTAATTCCCTCACATTTGACGCGGATTAAGGCTTGATGGATGAACTTTGCGGGGTGATGTTTTGTTTAAAGTTTTTGGTAAGTTTTTTGCATCTTATTTTTTTCTTATTTGATATTTATTTCTTACTCTTTAATATTAATTACTAATAGCGATTCACTTTATTTATGTTTTGATTTGTTGGATTATTTAAGGAAGCAGATTTAAGGAATTGAAGATAATCCATGTTTGAGGTGGCTCATGGAAATTATTGTGTAACCGTGTTGATGTTGATGTTTATCCATATTGATCACTATCTTTATGTTTTCTCGCTTTTATATTTGTGTAATGGTGTTGCCCTTGACTTATTTTCCTTTTACTAAGTGACTTTAATTAGTTAATACTTTGTTTATTATTCATTAATGAATTTTATTTTAATTTGGATTTAGGTAGGTTTGATTTTTTTTTTTTTAGTGATGGCATTGGATGGGATTTCTTTGCCTTTGGTGAAAACATTTTTCATTAACTAGTTTTGTTAGTCTAATTAGCATTCATTATGTTAATTAGTCCATTTGCTTTGGAAAAATGTATTTGATAATATAAAAAAAAAAAAAGTTGTGGTAGATCAATATAAAAAAGCTTCAATTTTTAGCCCAAAAAACAAATATTTAGGTCCCAACAAAAAGTATTTGGGCCCTAAAATAACTCGTTTTTAATAAGTTGTTTTATCTCAATAAAAAATATTTGGGCTCTCAAAAATAAAAAAAACTCATTTTTGGCCCAACAAAATAAATCAATATAAAGTCCACGGTTAAACCGGTTAACCAGTTTAACTGAACCGTTTAACCATGTACTGTTATAACCGATAATTTCGATTAAAATTCTTATTGGTCTGGTATCAATTAATAAACCGTTTAACTGAAAATTATCGGTTAATAACCGAGAAGAGCCAAAACCGGACCGTTTTGACTGATACCCAGGCCTAAGCACAACTCTCCAATGTATTTTAAAAATCCTCCATCAAACCCCGTGCACATCCTCTCCTTCCAAATTTCTCAGAATTATTTAAGATCTCATTGAAATCCCCTACACATACCAAAGGAAGAGGTTCAAATGTTCTCAGAAAATTCAGTAAACTCCAAGCCTCCTTTTTTTTTTTTGTGAGATTCGGGGTGTCCATAAAAACTCGTGAATTTTCAAGGTTTATTCGAAGAACCAGATTTAACCGTAGCATTTATGTGACGTCTATTATAATTTTGAGTTTCAACATTAACTTCATCACTCCAAAGAAGAGCTAGACCTCCACTCCTTCCCAAACTCTCCACCACAAACAAATTTTTGAATCCAGTTTTAATCCGAACCACCTCCATTCTTTTCTTATAAAGCTTGGTCTCCATGAGAAAAACCAAACTGGGTTTCTTAATTTTCACCAACCGACGAAGGTCACAGACTGTTTGGGGGTTCCCAAGCCCCCAACAGTTCCAACTTAGTATATTCATGGCGGTTGGAGGGGCTGAAAATTAGCCACCGCCACCCCTGAACCAGGTTTTTCTTTTTTCAAACATTTTCCCAACTGGTCAACAACTGAATTTTGATCAAAATGCGGATTACCTTCCAAAAATACACCTTGCATCCTCTTCCCACTGTGATCATTTTGCTTTACAGATGACTGGGTTGCCTAACCTCCATGCACACGTCGTTTCCAATTCATCCTTTCTTTCCCCTCACTTCGTGGCTGAATATTGACTTGATGAACCAGTGGACCAGAGTCCTCACCTGAACTCGTAGATACTTCTTGTGTGGCCAATGGATCAATTCTTTTACGCTGCACATGTGTAGGCCCCTGCACTTGAGTCGAAAATGAAGTGGGCCTAGATGAAACATCTTGAAACTCCCCCATACCCGAAGACACTAAGCCAATGGGCTTACACGCAATTTCCTCACCATGCAAACTATCCTTCGAACATAATGCCACCTCATCTACACCTCGTGCCCTGCAGTTTTTGACACCGAAAATATTGGCAGCAGTTATGAAATCAGAACTCCCCTGTAGTTTTGTAACCTCCGTGTTCATGTCCTCATTAATCGGCCCACTATTAAATTTTGGAGGTAACTGACGAAGCTCCTCTCGCTGGATCTCCCGCCAAACAGCTTCACTGCCCCCTCCATCATCAGCCATTGCCGGAGGCGACGTTCCATGACTCTGACAATCCAATGAACGTAAATTGTTGATTTCCTCAGTTGAAGCCGATGAAGACTTATTATCCCTAGGTCTCTTCCCAAACCATTTACACCCTTGCTCCTTCCTCCAATCAAATGGCGTGACTCTCAACCAGGACCGAATTGTGGCTTCGCCTCCTTTATCCCACAGCACCCAATAGCTCCATGACAAATCATACCACAGAGGAAACAGAAATGGGGAAGCCTTTCATACTGAAAAGGCACCCACACCGTATTTCCCAATAACTTAATACACCGGCCTTGAGGAATAGACTTAGTGAGATCTAACTTCACCTTCACTCGCAAGTACTTTCCACATCCTAGGCCTTCTTCATCTGTTTCAACCTCTTCAACCATTCCTATTGTGGAACTAATTTGGTGGCCTACAGTACCACCCATGCATGCTAACGGGAGGTTGAACATACGCACCCAAAACGCCACATGTTCGAATGGTATCTCCGAAGGAGGTTTTAAACCATCGAACTCTTCTAATGCAAACAAAACTTCCTGCAAACACCCAAGGTCTACCCTCCAACACCCTAGACTTATCCCATGAATGCTCAAAATCAACCAAGAATAAATTCTCCCCTAACACCTTAAAAGATGTTGTCCCCGTTGGCTTCCAGAATCTCACCAGAGTAGACCTGAGAGTATCCTTCCCAATTATCCTATCGGCAATCAGTTTTCCCACTAAACACAAATTTCCTCTTGACACCACCTCTTCAAAAGCTTGATGTTGCACTATGACCTCCACACTTTCACCTTCTAAAAGTTTAAAATCTTGCCACATATTAGTCAGATCATCTACCATTGTTACTATTCTCTAGAAAATTATACTGCTAATTGAAAAAACCAAAACTCCCTCCACAATCAAGGACTTGGATAACTATCCTCTTCTCCTCTAGAAAAGCTAGAGAGAAAACTAGAGCTTTACAGAATATTTTTTAATAATTGGAATGATCATGAAGGCTCATTTAGTGAATTTTGAAGGATAGTGTTGTTCAAAAATTTTATTTATGGTAATGCATTAAATGTACTACCCTTCGAAATGCACTAAATAGAAGAAATGGAGGGGATTTGAAATGGAGAGGATCATCTTCCATAAATTACATATAATACAATGTTCCCCTATCAGCTATATATTTTAATTAACTTTTGGATAAATTTTTCCTTCAAATTGGGTTGGAGAAGTTTCATTTAATATAGTCTATAAAAGTGATATGTGTCCATTTTTTTAATAACATGTGAGATGCACATGAGTTTTTGATAAAATTTATTCCAACTTTGTCCCTCCTATTAAAAACTCATATGCATCTCACATGTCAAGGGACACATGTCACTTTTATAGACTAGGTTGAAGAAAATTTCTCCAACCCATTTTGGAGGAAAACTTTGTCCTTAACTTTTGTCCTTAACTTTTTGGATGAATATTTGTTATATATATATATATATATATATATATATATATATATATATATATATATATATATATATATTTTACAAACAATTCATGGTATTATAATAGTTTTTTGAGGTAATTTCACTTATCCCATGAAGTTACGCATCTTTTACAAACACCCCCCAATGTTCAAAGTCTCTCACTTTGGTGTATCGAACTTTGATTTCCTTCCACTTTTCCCATTCTATTAGTATTTTCTGTTAAATCCTAACGAAAATATGTGAAACTACTAAAATACCCTTATTGAAATTACTCATTCCACCGTTTAATTTAACTGCAATATGTAACAGAATGGGGAAAATGGAAGGAAATCAAAGTTTGATACACTAAAGTGAGAGACTTTAAACATTGATGGGGTGTTTGCAAAAGTCGCGTAACTTTATGGGATTAAGTGAAATTACCCATAGTTTTTTCTATGTTTTTTTTTTTTTAACTAAGATAGTTTCATTATTGGGGAGGACCTTTGACAATGTTTTGAAAGTTTGGGGAGACATTTTCAATTGAGTAGTAGTTTGAGGAGTATATAGACTTTACCTAAAAGAAATTAAATATTGTTTTAAAAAAAATTCTAGGGGTATTTTTGTCTTATTAAGAAATACATAAGGGCATTTTTATCTTTTTGCTAGTTGGAAGGACATTGACAATGTTTTGGTAGTTTGGGAAACATTGTCAATTTGGTAGTAGTTTGAGGGGTATGTTACTGTAGGGGTGCTTAAACGATTATAACCAACGGTTATTGGATATAACCACAACCGTAACTGCCTTAAGCGGTTATCGATTTTTAATAACTGCAAACGCCTAGGCGATTAGCGGTTATTTTATAATTGGCAGTTAGCGGTTATTTAATCCAATAATCGGTGGTTTTATAACCGTTTTTTTATATGGGTTTTTAGGCTTTTTAAGTGTATTAGGACTTTAATTGGCCTTTTGGGCTGATTTTATGTGATTGGCCTTGGGCTTATTTTAAGGGTTTAAGGCTAAAATGTTTTAAAAAAAGATGAAAAATAACATGTTATTTTTTGGGCCAATCAATATTTTTGAATAAGGCTTAGTTCAAAACATCACATACCACATTATATATTCCACATACATAGCCCAAACCCATTAATCCAAATACAAATGAAAAAAATTAATATATTTTATTAATATAAAATATTTATATTTATATTATTATATATAAATTAAGGCGGTTAGCAGTTATAACCGCCTTATCTTACCCCCTAAAACCGCTAACCGCAACTACCCTAGGCGGTTAGCGGTTTTTAATAACCGCCTACCAAAGTGATTAGCGGTTAACGGTTAGCGGTTATAACCGTCCCATTTGAGCCCTAGGTATGTGGACTTTATGGGAATAAAAATGTAGTTTTTAGTATTACTAAAAAAAAATTGGTATAAATGCAAAATTGGTCTTTGTGGTTGGCCTAAATTACAAATCACTCCATTTGGTATAAAAAATAATTTATAGGTCCCTGTAGTTGGCCTAAATTATAAATCACTCCATGTAGTATAAAAAAATAATTTATAGATCATAAGGTATGCCAAAATGCAGTTTACCCATTTAAATCAATTTTTGTTAAGTAAATTAACAAAATTTGTCATTTTGTTACGTCATTCCCAATAAAAATGCGACACAAGTTATTATTAATTTTTTACTTTTAAAAGTGACAATTAGGATTTTTTACATCATTTTAAAAACGCAAGCTAAGATTACACGTCAGCCCTCACTCCACGTCATATTGTTACAGCAAATTAACTTAATCTCTTATATTCTCAAAATTTTACTCTGTGCATAATCCTCCATCATCTATTCATCTTCATCTTCCTTAGCTGATTCACAAAATGCGACCATCAAATTCTCGTAAAATGCTTGCAAATCTTGGCGATGAAGATGAAAATGAGGGAGGGTTACGCACGAAGTAAAATGTTGGGGATAAAAGAGATTATGTTAATTTACTGTAACAATATGATTTGACAAAGTAACAGATTCTGTTAAGTTATTTAATAGAAATTGATTTTAGGGAGTAAACTGTTATTTTAGCCAACCCTAAGGACATATAAATTATTTTTTATATCACAGTGAGTGATTTGCAATTTAGGCGAACTGCATGGACCTATAATTTGTGCACAAAATTGGTTAAGATCAAAGCCCCTAAGTTCTGACTTAGATATGGTTGATGATGCTGAAAGTTATAAGCTCGATTCAGGTCAATTTTTTCATCATTTATTTATTTTAGTTTGCTTAATATATTTTGCTATTTACAAATTTCATTTATCGGTTTCAATTAATATTGTAATGTTTTTTTTTTTTTTTTGTTTTTTTTCATTCTTTGTAGAAGTAACTTTGAAGAACATCAGCATTTTACTTCAGGATGATTAGTGACTTGAAGCTGAAGATGCATTTTGGACTTGAAGTTGAAGTTACATTTTGGATGATTAGTCATTTTACTTTAAGTTGCATTTTGTTGGGTTTTGTTGCTTTAAATTTGAAGTAATTAATTTTTGTTGTTGCTTTGATGTAACTATAAACTATGGGTGTTAAGTAATTTTTTGGTTTATTTTTTTCCTCTATCTTTTTGAAATTACTTGAGGATGATTAGTGACTTGAAGTTGAAGGTGAAGTTGCATTCTAGACTTGAAGTTGAAGTTGAAGTTGCATTTTAGATGATTAGTCATTTTACTTTAAGTTGGATTTTGTTGGGTTTTGTTGCTTTTAGTTTGAAGTAAAGAATTTTTGTTGTTGCTTTGATGTAACTATAAATTATGGGTGTTGAGTAATTTTTTGATTTGTTTTTTCTTCATCTTTTTTAAGTTACTTGAGAAAGATTAGTGACTTCATTGACTTGAAGTTGCATTATGGTCTTGAAATTGAAGTTGTAATATGGATGATTAGTCATTTTACTTGAAGTTGCATTTTGTTGCTTTTAGTTTGAAGTAATGAATTTTTGTTATTGCTTTGATGTAATTATAAACTATGGGTGTTAAGTAATTTTTTGGTTTTTTTTTTCCTCATCTTTTTGATAAACAAAAAAAAAAGCTAATCATATTTTTATGAAACCCAAAATATCATTTTTATGAAAGATTAAAAGCCCCCAAAAAAAAGCCAACAAAAAGCCAAAATATCATTTTTAGGCTTAGACCCAACAAAAAGCCCATATTCTGGTTTAAAAATAATAGAAAAAGCCCATATAGGAGTGGCCTTTTGGGCTTAGTCCAAAAAATTGAATAAAAAAATTTACAAAAAATGTCATACCAAGAAACCCGACCCGACCCGCAGGACCCGCAATTATTAAACCCGCACCGCAAATACCCGACCCGCGCGGATTTTGGGCATTGGGCTCGGGTGGCGGGTCAAAAAAATCCAAACCCGCAATATGCGGGTCGGGTGGGGAAAACCCCAAAACCCGCCCCGCCCCGACCCGTGCCCAGCCCTAGCTATGGCTATGGCTAGCCGTGGAGAAGATACCCTACTATTTTCTTTCTTTCTTTTTTATCCTTTTTTTTTTTTTTTTTAATTGAATGACATATTTGCATTTTTCATATTTGTTTGAATTATCTATTGAATAAAAAAGCTGACATAGGTCTGATTTTTTTTTTTTTTTTTGAAGTGTGACATAGGTCAGATTTACAAATACTGATTGTCAGTGTGATACCATATATAGGTTTCAAATTTATCAAATTGAAAACTATATATATATATATATATATATATATATGATCTTATTCATTTGCATTTTAACCCCAATGTTTAAAAAGTGACACTTTACCCCCCCAAACTTTCAAATTGTTGCAATTCAACTATTCTGATTTTTTTTTCCCAAAATGCCCCCATCCTAAGTTAAAAAAAATTAAAAATAAAAAAATAAAAAATTAAGAGTTATCCAGTCTGGAGTGGCCGAAGCCACCCCCAAGCCCAACTAGGGTGGCCGGCCACCCCTTAATTTTTAATTTTTAATTTTTTTAATTTTTTTAACTTGGGATGGGGGCATTTTGAAAAAAAAAAAAAAAAAAAAAAAAAAAAGTCAGAATAGTCAAATTGGAACAATTTGAAAGTTTGGGGGAGGTAAAGTGTCACTTTTTAAACATTGGAATTAAAAGTGTAAATGAGTAGATAGTTCAGGAAATAAATTGTATTTTCCAAAAAAAAAAACGCAATAGCATGAGGGGTAATATCGTAATTTTGGATGAAAGATTTTTTATTCCATTCTCCACCTTTTAACCAAAAAAAAAAAACTCATTCTCCTATCTCATTCCCTCTCACGGACTCTCTCCCTTTAGCTCTACGTGTCTTTCAGAGAAAAACAAACAGTTTGTTGATCTCACGGGAAAATTTTGGGGAATGGCGGGTGAATGTGGAAAATGGGTAGTGTTGGTTGGTGAAGACGACAAATATTGATCGCCCAAAAACGCCATCTATTAAACCATCAAGCCAAACACATCAAAACCCAACTATTCCTTTTTCAAATTATCATTGCATTGTCGATGTGTGTTCTAAACCATTAGCTGTGTCACGTCTTTTCTAAACTATTAAAAATAAAAAATAAAAGACACTCTGAGGTGACAAAACCTCTCCCAAGTTTAGAGTGGTCGACCTACCCTCAAGCTTCTTTTTTTTTTTTGGTTGCCTATTCACCTTCAAACACCTCTGCTCCCTTTTTAATTTTTGTTTAATTTTTAATTTTCAGTTTTTGGTTTTCATATTTTTTGTTTGTTAAATTTATGGGGGCATTTTTGTCTTATAAAAAAATTGTTAAGGTTTGTTGTTCTTGGGGGAAAACATAACATCGATCATTTTTGTTAGTTAGAGGGTTGACACAATTGATAATTTAAGGGGACATTGACAATGGGGTACTAGTTTGAGAGAAATATGTATATTTTTCTCGAAATAATGCTAGAAGGTTACTATTGTGCCACTCTCGTGTCCCTCCAAGAATGATGTGGCTCTTAAAATTTCTATTGGACTTGTGATTGATCATTATTTGATTTTGATCAAATTGTAATTTTAAAAGCCACCTCATTTTTTGAGAGATGCAAGACTGACATAAAAAGAACTTCTAGAATTACTCACTTTTCTCAATAGAGTAATGCTAAGCATTACCCCATTATTTCCCTCCATTCCCAAAGCTGATGTAGCGTGATTCCCATAACACGTAGTGCATGAAAATAAAATTTTTGGTTGAGAGATTCTTTTCTCAACATTAACTTTTATATTGACTTTAGTACATCAAATAAATATACTCCAATGGTGAATAAATGTATATATATTTCTCACTCTTTATATATATATATACATCATTTTCTATTCCTTTAATGTTTATGTGGCGTAATTTTCAATAGTATTTAATGCATGAGATATGATGAAAGAGTGATGACTCCTAGCTTTCACGCTATTAAACCAAACCAACCAAGAAATCAATATGATTTGTTGTTATACCTGCTAAGCTCGTATGAGCACCATTGAAAGCAATTGGGCCTAGACATTAAATAGTTTGTACTTTGCAGATCAAAGGATCATGACAGCAACCTGATGTTCATAGGACTAGTGCAATTAATTGATAGTGCATCTACTTCTTCGTCCATTTCTATAGCCTTAGCCTTGGCCAGCCCAAGCTCTAAAGAAACCATTAAGTAAAGTAGCCGATCCTACTTCTATTTTCATTTTATTGAGCTAATGTGTTATTGTTCATCAGACTTTTGATCAATTATTGTTAAAATATATATTCGAAGATTGATGGGTACAAACACATCAGCTCAATAAAGTAATGGCGAGGCGAGAAAGAGAAAGCTTATTCCGAGGTTACTTTCCTAGACAACAACCTATACCAACAATATATGTCACCACCATGAAAGCTAACCTTAAGCTAGCCGTCTAGATCCTCCAAAACTTCAATTACTTTATGAAGCAACCTAATACTAACAGAAACAAACCAGGGGAACAAAATCAGGCAGCGCCCCTTGTTTGGTAATTTATGCCCACCGGATAAATTAATCACTTTGGGCTTTTGAATATTTCAGCCAATTAAACTCAGGTTTGGAAAAATATGGTTTTCTCCCTTTCCTTTTGCCAATGATAAACTTTAGGAAACTCTAGATTGATACATTGAATGGCGATCACATTGCTCTTTTTCTCGGACCCATGTAAAGTACTCTTCTTCTTCTTTTTTTTTTTTTTTTTTTTTTGAGATAATCAGGATCATCTTTGTATTAATCAATCAAGCTACGAAAACGATAAGCTTCCGTAGGATAATATCCAAGATACAGTCAGGAAAAACACCTAGCCATGTCATAGTAAAGCCCTCCCTAGCAGCTTTGCGGGCAATGGTATGGGCTAACTCTAAAAAATTGTTTGCAAGTAAAGAGATTTGAACCTTAGAAGTTAGACCTCATGGAGTGCTATACAAACCAAAGCTCTTATCACTTGAGCCAACCCCATGTGATTTAATGGCGATCACATTGCTATTGATGCCTTTTAAAGTTTTGGCATGGCCATGGAATGGAATAGGCAATTGCAGTTTTCTGTTTGTTTCTGTATGTAATGGATACACTAAATGGAATGAGATGAAACATATATTTTTGGCATTTGACTCGTACGAACAATTAGCAATTTTTTTTTTTTTTTTTAATATAATTGGAGGAGTTGCAAGAAAGACAAAAATGTAGAAGATAAACTTTAATGGCGTGTAAAAGTAGAAGACCTTCGAGAGTAAAATTGAAATCAAGTATATATAATTGTCTATCCATATTGTAGCAAAAAAACAATGGGAAAATAGGAGCATGAAACTAACACAAAAGACAGACCAACCATATATAGGAGTACTGGCTCCTCTAATACGTACCAAGAAGATGAATTGAAGTTAGAATCACAAAAACAAATGAATTAAAAATACAACACACAAGTATACGTGGTTTTTTGGATCATATTTTACAATATCCATGATGCAAATTGTCCTAGTTATTATATCTTTATATTGTTCTTTTTTCTTTTTTTTTTTAATATATGAATATATTAAGGATATAACATCATACATGGAAAATATTTTAATTAATCCCTTAAACCTCTCTCTCTACTCGATATTTGACAATATCATTAATATAATAATACCTCCAATTTTATTCAATAGATTCTCTTTTAATATTCTTCCAATTAAGTAATTAAGGCAATGCCCCCATGTTTTTAGTTAAATATAGAGTTTTAGGAGCAAAAAAGATAAAAGTCAATAGATTTGAGGGACTTGAATTTGATTCCAATGATTTGTTCTAGCTAATCAGTAGTTTTCTTACCTACCAGTAACCCCATATGATCGAGTTCACGTCATCTTCCTTACTCTCATCCAATCTCCACAATGAATTGCCACCAAAATAGAAATTAATTATTAAAACAAAAACAAAAAAGAAAGGAAGTAGAGAGAGAAAAAGAAAGAACAAAGATCACTGAGATTTTAGCTACAACCACAAAGTTAATAAGGATTACAATCATGAGTGATCCTGTTTGTAAAACTCAGACACCCAAAATCCATAAATAAATTAAAAAAAAGATGAAGATCCTGCAGAGAAAAACAGTCGTGAGTGATCAATTTGGTCTTTAAAAACAACCCAATAATTCTAATTATCTCCTTTAACTCTTCTCTCTAGACTCTCTGCTAATCGAATCAATCTTCAAACCCAACTTTCTTCCAAATTGCATTTCTCACCTGCCGCAAGTCCCTCCCTTTCAAAGTCCTCCCTATCCCTTCATGAACAGAAAAGGAAGCGCCTCGAGTCCTGGCCAAATACTCATGAGGAGGAAGCCTGTTGTCATGATCATCTTCATCGTCAGCATCATGGGCATGATCTTCATCGCTCTCTCTTGCCCGATGCTCCTTGTAATCCTCTTTGAGAATCTTCGACCAGTCCGGTATGTTCACCGGCAGTGAAGTCGCTGCCACCGGGGTCGTGATCCTGTCTCCGACGACGTTGTGTATCTTCCTAGAAGGGATCACTTTGATCTTAGGTTGTCGCCAGATACTCGGCAACGTTTTCTTGGTCTCCAATGGTGAAACATGATTGGGAATATTCCAAACATCCGCCTCATCGAACTCGAAGACATCATCGGAAGCTATTTGGTTTGCATGGAAGATTTTCCTGGACGCCATGTTAAGGTGTTTGTGTTTTTTCTTTCTACTCTGCAATCTATTCTACATATGCTCCAACGCTCCATTTTTCTCCATTTTTATAATGGTGTAATGGATAAGCTCTTTTTCTCTTTCTTTGCAGGAAGTACAGACAAATAAAGTTACTATAAAAGCCAATAGGAAACGTAGAAAAAGGGTGTATCCTCGTGTGTTTGCATGACATCCCGAGTAAAGTAATCTTAGAAGAAATATATAATGTTTTTTTTTTTTGGGGTCTTATGATGAGACTATTAAATTGATTAATATATTAAAATTTAATAATAACTTTTATTTAAAAAAAAAAAAAATTATTTTTTAAATAGTAGCTCAATCGAGAATCACATCTCCTAATATATATATATATATATATAAATAAATGTTATAAGTCTTCTTAAAATTTTTTTTGGATCATTTTAAATGTGACCTGACTTTTAAAATTATTAACAAATAAAAAATTAATAAATTATATCTCAAATTTAACTATAACTTTAAAAGTCACATTACATTTAAGATAACTTTATGAGAACTCTAAAAAAAACTTATAGAAGTTTTCAAGAGGTAACTCAATCGGCTGAGACTAAATTTAATGAAATAAAAGTCATTAGTTCGAATCATCTTTCTCTCTTGTATGGACATGTTAAAATTTTTTTTTTTTTTTAAAAAAAAAAAACCCTTATAGAACTACTTTTATATATATATATATATATATATAATGAATGAGACCCCATTTGGGCCATTATTCATTTTGCAAAGAGATAGCGACGAATTTTATCCGGATTTAGGGGGGGTAAGGGGGGACACGTGGGCCAATGAGAAGAATCTCATCAGCTACTCGAATTCAATTGACAGTTTGGAGGCAATGACACGCTTTTGTTGTAGTCTTCCACCTACTGCAACGTCAAGAAAGTGGGCTCCACTGCCCATCGCGGTCTAATTAAAGATTTGGATGTCCATATCGTGACACGTAAGGGTACGAAAATGTTTCACCATTTTCAATTTTTGTCGCGACGTGGAAAATGATCAGTATCCTGATATCCTCGGCTATAAATGTTGTGTGTTATAAAGCAAGATTATTAAGGTTGCCAGCTGTTGATGTTTCTAGGGATGTGTGTCCGTTTACTTAATTATAATTGGCCTAGGAGCATGCCCTATTCAAACAAAATTCAACCTCTTTGATAAAGTGTGTTTCGGTATAGCACTGTTTTTTTTTTTTTTTTTTTTTTAAAAAATATATATATATATATATATATATATATATATATATATATATAAAAATAAGAACGATGTATATGAAAAATTAAAAAGAATGTATTTTGTAGTGAATTTTTTTTATTTAAATAATAATTGATGTGATGTAAAAAATTAAAAAAAATTAAAAAATAAAATAAATAATATTAAACCAAAGCGTTTACCGCGTGTATAGATTAGTTTCATTTGATGAGCTTAACACGTGGTTTAGGCATGGGCATGGACTTTTAAAGTCTTTAAAACCAGTCATTACGTTTAAACTTAAGGTTGTTGAAGTTTTTATTTGTTCTCTTTTTTTAATATATATATATATATATATATATATATATATATATATATTAACAAACAAATAAAATGAGGAGTGTTAGGCTTACAAACAAATTTTACAGAAAAATTTTTACAAATTGATGTGGCACAATATGATTAGGTTTTTCAAAATTTAAATTTATCTTATATCCAATTATGTTGTGCCACTTCAGCTTGTAAAATTTTTTTTGTAAAATTTATTTGTAAACCTAACATTCCTCTTAACAAATAACTTAAAAACACAAAAATAATTTACATTTTTATGTTACACCAAGACATTTTTTCAAATAAAAAATAAAAAAAAAACATACCGTAAAACACATTAACAAACATTAGCCTTAAATCTTTAGCTGAGGTTTCTATCCTCAAATTTTCAATGGATATGTGTTGTTGTAATTCTTATAAGTGACATTTTTGGGATTGAGAATTATTCGAGTAATGCTAGAAGGAAGATTCATATTTTTTTTTATATTATCTCAAAATTGATGTGACTTTTTTTTTTTTGGTTTTTTGAATAAAAACTGATCTCATTCAAATTATCTGAAAAGATACAAAACATTTAGAGTCAAAACTCTAAATATCAAGAGCAAATAGCTCTAACCTCTAAAAACAAGTAGCTCTAATAAAACAGTATGACTCACGATATCCGGGATTTCTTCTATCCAAATTTTAGAAATCCCTGTATTCCCTGCTACCCTTGCCAAGCCATGAGTTGCTTCATTAGCCTCTCCTTTTACATGCTCCACCCTCCAGCTCCTGAACACCGGCACAATAGCATAGATATCTTCAATAATTTGGCCGAATTTGCACCAAGGAAATCTCCCGATAATAGCTTGGACCACTGTTTTGGCATCCCCTTCCAATATAATATTTTGAAATCCCAAGTCTCTACCATATTCCAGCGCATAAAGAGCACCCATAGCTTCTGCCACTACAGTATCCGGACATCCTTCCAGAGAAAAACAAGAGGCTGCGCAGACTTGCCCCATGTAATCCCTTATAATGACACCCACACCCATCCTTCTAGAATCCATTTTTATTGCCACATCCCAGTTTATTTTGTACGTGTCATATTCAGGGGCTTTCCACCACACAGTAGGTTCAGGCACAGTATTTAAACTTTCAGCTGCTTCCTCCTGTTTTGTCAAATTTTGTTCCCACTCTTTCCATTGTTGCACTGCACCCTTGGCCACCGCACTAGGATGTTTAACCTGATCACCACGGGTAACTTCATTTCTTCTCCTCCAAATCTCACGGGTAGTAGTAGCAAAAATACCCATTACCTCCATATTGCAAAAAAAGAACTCAAAAATCTCCAGAAATCCCTCCTCCGTGCAAGCACTTTTTTGCAGAGATCTTTCATTGGCACTCCAAACGTCTTGTGCCGCCGGGCAATGCCATAAGGCATGTGTAGTAGTTTCAATTTCATGATTACAGAAAATACAGTTAGCCTCCTTCAAGACCCCTCTGTGTTTAAGATTTTCCTTAGTAGGAAGAATATTATTACAAGCTCTCCATATAAACGTTTTGGTAGCGTTGGGAGCCCTTAGTTCCCAAATATATTTCCAGATTTCATTAAGCCCTGACTTTTTGGATCCTCCAATCTTATTTTCTGCAATTCTCTCCAACTCCAAGTGGTAAGCACTTCTGACCGAAAATTCTCCTGTGCTTGTGAAATTCCAAATCAATCTGTCTTGGTTTTTATATCTGCTCACTGGGATTCCACAGATCAGATTGGCTTCTTCTTCCCAGAAAATCTCCCGAATTAGAGGCATGTTCCATCTTAATGATGTCGGCTCAATCAACTCACAAACCTTCGCTCCTCTAGGGAGGGTTCGGCATGGAGACTGAATAGTATAAGAAGATGGTTTTGGAATCCATTTATCTCCCCAAATTGATACATTTTTTCCATCTCCTACTCTCCAAATTAAGCCCGCAAATAATAAATCCTTAGCCGAGAGTATACTTCTCCAAGCCAAAGCCGGTCTACTTCCCATTTTTGCCTCCCGGAAAGTGCCCGCTGGAAAATATTTAGCCTTAATGATTTTTTAGGCCAAACTATCCGGCTGGTGAATTAAACGCCAACATTGTTTTGCTAGAAGTGCTTTATTAAAAGCATGAAGATCACGGAAGCCCAATCCCCCCTGCGATGTTGCACGTCCCATCTTCTCCCAACTCATTCAGTGAATTTTCTTTTCATTCTCCTTATGCCCCCACCAGAATTTCTGCATAATGCCATTTATCTCTTTGCAAAGTGTTTTTGGGAGCAAAAAAATACTCATACTGTATGTGGAAATAGCTTGGACCACGGCTTTTAAAAGTACCTCTTTTCCAGCTTGAGAAAGAATTTTCGCCTTCCAATCCGTCACCTTTTTCCTTACTCTTTCTGTTAGGTTTTGAAACTCTCTTATTCGGGATTTTCCAACTAGAGCTGGAAGCCCCAAATATTTATCATACCTTTGTGTAGCAGGGACCCCTGACAACCGAAGAATTAGGTCCTTCACTTCTCGCTTAGTATTTCGACTGAAAAAATGGATGTTTTATCCCTGTTCAGCCTTTGACCCGACGCTTGCTCATACTTTTCCAAGATTATTGACAATCTCTGCCAATCCTGTGCCGTGGCCTTACAAAAGAGGAGGATGTTGTCTGCAAAAAATAAATGGTTAAGCCGTGGTCCCCTCGAAGAAGTAGGAACTCCTTGGAGGCTCCCCGACTGATCGGCATGCATGAGTTGGGCACTCAAGGCCTCAGCACACAATATAAACAAATATGGGGAGAGGGGGTCACCTTGTCTGATACCCCGTGTCGGTTGAATGCTTCCTTCCGGAATTCCATTAATGAGAATGGAATATCGCACAGAAGAAATACATTTCATTATCATCCCTATCCACTTCTCTCCAAACCCTATTTTTTCCATTACCTCTACCAGAAATCTCCACTCCAGGCGATCATAAGCCTTGCTCATGTCTAATTTAAGAGCCATATATCCCACTCTACCCCACATCCGGGAATGCATAGAGTGCATAGTTTCGTAAGCGGCCAGCACATTATCCGATATGAGTCTTCCCGGGATAAAGGCACTTTGGTTGGGAGATATAATTTCAGGCAAAATAACCTTCAATCTGTTAGCCATAGTCTTAGAAATAATTTTATATAACACGTTACAAAGACTAATAGGCCGAAATTCTGAAACCTTTGAAGGATTATTCTTTTTTGGTATCAATGCAATATGGGTAAAATTTATATCAGCATTAAAGCTACCCGAATTAAAATTTTTTTTAACCACATTACATACCTCCTCTCCAATGGTGGGCCAATTGTCATGGTAAAAACATGCTGGCAGACCATCCGGGCCTGGTGCTTTTTGAGCACCCATTTGGGATATAGCGCAGTTGATTTCATCCACAGTGAGCTCCCTAACCAACTGCTCATTCATACTTTGTGTGACTTTTCTTTCCAACCCATTGAGGCACTCCCTTATACCACATGGATTAGTAGTTGAAAATATGTTCTGGAAATAGTCAGTAAAGGCCTTGGAAATTTCAGCAGGTGTTGAACATAAAACTCCATCTTCATTTTCAATACATAGGATTTGATTTGCTCGACGCCTTTGGTTTACACAAGCATGAAAAAATTTCGTATTTTTATCACCATTCCTGAGCCAATGTTCTTTAGCTCGTTGTCTCCATTGCAAATCCTCCCTTTCTATTAATTCATTCACCTCCTGCTGCAAAACATATATTTTTTCCCCATCTGGTTGAGTTTCTTTTGTTTGCAAGTCTTTCAATTGCTCCGTCTTTTCCTTGATGAGTAATTCGGTCTGACCATTTTCTTTGACCTGCCACTGTGTTATCACCCTTGTGCACTTATTCAACTTCACTGTCAGAGATTGCCACGGGTTGGAACCAACTCCTTTTTCTTTCCACACCGATTGAATGATTTTAGTATGGTTAGGTGACCTTCCCCAGCCTGCTTCATAAAAGAACCTCTTTTTTACTCTACGTAGGCCATGTCATGAGGAATGGAATTGCACCTCCAGAGGCGCATGGTCTAAACTACGATTCGCCATCACCTCCACCCTGAAATCATGAAATAAAGCCAACCAACCTTGAGTCGCAACAGCTCTATCCAAACGTTAAATAATAAAATTACCATCCTCTCTCTTATTACTCCATGTGAATTTAGGTCCCAAAAATCCCAAGTCATAAAGCTGACATTGCTCCAAGGCTTGTTGAAAAGCCCGTATCTGTCTCCGAGGGCGTTTATTAGCTCCAAACTTTTCCGCATCAGTCAAAATTTCATTGAAGTCCCCCCCACACATCCATGCGTTAAGGGATAATGAATGGAGATGTGTAAGGAGATCCCATGACTCTTGCCTTTTCGCCACATCCGGGTGACCATAAAAACCCGTTAACGTCCATGAGTGCGCCCCATCATCTCTCCGTATTATTGCATTTATGTGTCTTCGGCGGTAATTTTGGATTTCCACGGCTCCATCATTATTCCAAAAAAGAGCTAGACCTCCGCTCTTTCCCACACTATATACGACAAAAACACTTCCAAAGCCAAGTTGCTGTTTTAAACATTCCACCTTGGGAGCTTTTAGTTTGGTTTCCATAAGAAAAACCAAACTGGGTTTCTTTTCCTTTACCATACGGCAAAGGTCCCGAACTGTCCGGAGGTTCCCAAGCCCCCGACAGTTCCAACTTAGGATACTCATGGTTTTTGGCGGGGCTGAGTACCAGCCGCCGCCAAATTCACCCCCTTGGTATTTTCTCCTACCATGACTTTCTTCCCTTTTTTTCCCTCTTTAATCTTTTTTTCTGCACCATCGGTCTCCTCGGCATGCCTCTTCCCGAGAGTCATTGTGTTCACAGCCCCTACTATGTTGTCTCGTTGCACCTCTCGGGCTTTCTTCTTCCAGCTTCTTTATGACCCTGGGCTCTTGCCCATTTGGACCGGATCACTTTTATCATACAGCCCATCGTAGACTTTGGAACTTGGATTACCAGCTCCCTCATATTCAGACATAGCTTATATAAAATTTTGTCCGTTTGAAATCAGCATGCCACCACTAGATAAACATTTATTCTCCCCCACGTGAGCAGTCGCGCCTCCATTACCTCCTATAATTCCCACGTTCTTTCCTTGTTGAGTATTAGTAGAATCAATCCTCAAATCCTCTTTAGCTCCACCATTTACTGCTCCAATCAAATCTCTCATCAAGACATCATTTTCCCCACATGGAAAACTGCCCGTTGCAGCACCAGTTTTTTCCTTGGAATTAATGGAAATCCCAGTTTTCTCGTGTCTTGTCTCTTCCCTTGTAAAGTAACCGTTACATTCCGAATTTGTCCCCTTCGCCGGCCGGAAAGTTGCTGGTTTGGACTCCGATGAAGAGCCATGAAAATTGTCCGCTTCATGAAAGTAACGATCTTCACCATAGTGTCCCCTTCTTTGCTCCGACCTTTGTTGTGGTGAACCTGCTCGCAACCACAACCCATATTCCTTTTCTTTTGGCTTTCCATGTTTCCATCGAAGTTCTTCATTCACACAACCCCCAACACCATGACGAATAACCCCACATTGAAAACAAAATTTGGAAATCTTTTCGTATTGAAAAGGAATCCATAAACTTTTGTTTTTCAGTGTGAGCATCCGCCCTCTCGGCAATGGTTTGAGCACATTTACTTGTACTTTGACACGTAAATATTCGCCCCAACCAATGCCATCTTCATCCGTATTTACATCTTCCACTATTCGAATAGTAGCTCCCAACTTGACCCCATCTCCCGACCCATACAAGAGAGCGGCAATTTAAACATACGAACCCAAAAAGCCGCCGTGTCAAAGTTCATCTTGTTTGGTGGCATATTCCCATCATATTCAGCCACCGAGAAAAGTTGTCCCTCAAAGATCCAAGGTCTGCCCTCCATAACTCGGATTTTGTCTCACTCATGTTCAAAATCCAACAGGAACATGTTTTCGTCCAGAACTTTGAATTCTAACGACCCAGTTGGCCTTCATCCTTTGATCAACTTCGATCGAATCGTATTTTTCCCAACAAATTTTTCAGAGATAAGTTTTCCCACTAAGCAGTGCTTCCCTTTTGCCGTGATCACTTCCACATCCTCCTCAGCCACCTCAAGTCTATCTTGTTCCTCTTCCGTCAAAGAGAACCATTCCCATAGTGCCTCCAAATCCTCAGCCATCTCCTCCTCCAAAAAGGAACCTTGAAATGTATGTTAACCTTCCCGATCACAAACCGACAAGGTTCATGTTGGAAGAATATTTACCTTCTCCTCTAGGTTTCCAAGAGAGCCCTAGAGAGAAAAAAAAAAAAGGATGTTGCCTAGTTAAAATAACTTTGTAGTTATTTTGTTGAGCACAATATACAATTGATGTGACTTTTAAAACTATCATTAAATTAAAATTGAATAATTATCTATCACAAAATCAATAGTAATTTTAAAAGACATATCAATTTTAGGAAGACACAAGAAGGATATGAGTCTTTCTTCCAGCATTACTCAAATTATTCTATCATTTGTTAACCTAAAAAAGAAACACGACATTTTGATCTCTAAACTATTGTTAGTCCCCAAGGGGTAGCTCAATTGGCTGTGAACCATGGTTCATGAAGCGGAGGTCACTAGTTCAAATTTCTCCTCCCCCTTCCCTTGTGTGGACATGTAAAAAAAAAAAAAAAAAACTATTGCTAGTCCTTAACATTGATTTTTTTTTTTTTTTGGGGGGGGGGGGGGTTGGGGGGAACCTAAATTAGTCCTTAAATTATCACATTTTTTGCAATGTCTTTTTCAAAGTTTAAAATTTTGCAATTTAAGTGTATGATGTATTAGTCCTTTTACAACCCCCTACCATTAGAATTTTTCATTAACTCAAATGGTTACAAGTGAAATGTCTCTTATAACTTTGTAAAATTTATAAGAACACAAATATATCATTAATTAAAAAAAAAAAAAAAATCCAAAATGGTAACAAATTTTTTTGTTGGAAAAATAACATTTAAAAAAAAAAAAAAAATCACCCAAGGTGTGGATACCCACAACCACTGCCAAAAAACTATCAATTTCTGACGTAGCTACAATAAACGAATTTGTGCCATATCAATAAATATTTTTCTGATGTAGCAAAGTTGGCAGGTCAGTAATTAGTGACCTGACAATATCCACACGTCAATAAATTCTAACCTATTAGACATTGCCACGTCAATAAATTTTTTAGGATTTTAAGACTTTAAAAATTATATATTTTATTGACATGTTAAATTTGTACACGCCAATAAATATTGACGTGTAAAATTACCACGTCAGAAATTTTTGATGTGGCAATTTTACACGTCAATAATTATTGACGCGTTTAACTGCCACGTCAATAATTTCTGACGTGGTAGTTTAACACGTCAGTAATTATTGACATGTGAAATTGCCACGTCAGAAATTTGCTGACGTGGTAATTTCAGACGTCAATAAAAAATTTCACCAGGCCAAAATTTCCTGACCAGGCAATTTCACAGGTCAGGATTTCTTGACGTTTGAAATTGCCATGTCAGGAAATTATTGACCAGCCTGTTTCACACGTCAATATTTTATGACGTGTGAAATTTCACAGGTCAATAAATAATGAGAGGTGAATTATTTTATTTAATAATTAATTAAATTTTATACAAACAATATAGTAATTCATAATTTATGAATTTAAGTTAAATTTTGTGCAAACTAATTAATTAATTAATTAGGTATATATATATATATATACCAATTGGAATTGGCATGCCGTGTACGTAATCATGTATATATATATATAACTATATTATTATATTTATAGTTATATATATATATATAAAATTATTATATAATGTGCACCGGATTATCGATCCTTGGGTTTTTTTTTTTTTTCTCTCTCTCTAATTAATTACTATTATTATTATTATTATTATTATTTTGACATGTTCGCACAAGAGAGAGGAGGGAGAATTAATTATTGTTCTCATTAGAATTAAATACATTGCATGTACATGCTATAAGCTATATAATTAATAAAGTTAAGTTAATTATATAATGATCATGATGCATGCATGCAATATGCTTCTCTCCATTAATTAATTATATTTCAAATAACTAATTATATAATTATTAAGCATACATATATATAGACCTAGCTAGAGATCCTTTTGAAAATAACCATGGACTTGAAGAAATAATCATAAACATATATGACATATTTAATCGATCACTTAGTTCTGCAAATTAATTTAGTATATTCATCACTGATCACCACTATATGGGAATTGTTAAAAGATAGTTGGAAAATTGATTTTTAATTTATGAATTCTTTCTTTTTTAATTATTTTAATTTTATTTTGAATGTCATTCTCCTACATTAAAGCAGTCTAATTGCTTGCTGCGAGTAGCCTGCACGATAAGAGAGGTATGCACTTATCTTATCAGTCAACGTCCTAAACATCTTTTGGCGATGCGATGCCATCTTATGAATTTGATAATATAAATACATTAGAGAGAAAATCATACAATTTTATGAACCTTGAGTACGGCATGCCATGCAATTTCCTAACTATATTATCATAGTTTTATTTAAAAGACAGTTCAAATATTAATAAAATTTGGTTTATCATACTAAATTATTCAAAGTTATATCAACATTTTGCTTATTAGAACCCCACTAGCTAGTTAAGTATCCACAAGAACGTCGACGTTCTCGTGGGTTTTTTTTTTTTTTTTTTTTTTTTTTTTTCTCTTCTTTTTTCTATATATTCTTTATTTTATAAATGAAGTATTTTGGTAATTTTTTGTTTCTTAAGTTAGGATTTAACGAAACTAGTGATTGAAAAGGACTGATATATCGAATACCTATATTGCAAATTTTTAAACTTTACATAGACACTATGAAAGGTGTGACAATATGTAAGGGTTATGTAAAGTTTCCCCAAACATTTTTCAATTTTATTTTATGATTCCTCAAATTTGGCTGCTAACCAAGTGAAGACCTTTCTGAAAATCATTGGGGAAGTTATTTTGAAATATATATTTTTTTAATCATAAGTTATGAAATATATATATTTTTTAATAATTTAATACTTCCTCGATTAAAGAGATATTGTTTCTTATGTCAAGTAAGTTTTCCACAAAGTTATCAACAAATCCAATTGCCTCTTAAGGGTCAATTATTATTATTATTATTTTTTTTTTTTAAAAAAAAAAAAAAACAATTAAAAAACCACAAGATCCGATGATTGTTAGTTATTGGTTTTGAGATTTTGGCATATTTTAGTGCTTAATCTTTCCCTCTAATTTGGAGGATTCCGCTTAAGTTGACAAATTATAGTGCAAAATGTGTCCCCCACATTCGTACAAGCCTCACTTCCCCATCAAATCCATTATCTCACGAATGATGTGCAATATCATCAAAATAAGAGATTAATTAGACATCCTTTATTGATTTTATTTTTCTCATAAACAGGGCTAGCTCAATGTATTTGGGGTTTTAGGCAAAATTTTGAAGTTGAGCCTTATTTTTTTCAATATTTAAATATTAATTAAATAATATTTATTTTAATAATATTATTATATTTTTATAATATTATTATTATTTTCACTCTCATTGTTGTTTCATGACTTTTAAGTTTAACTTTGGAAAAAATGCAAAATTAGTACTTGTGGTTTACCTGATTTACAATTAACTCTCTATGGTATCAAAATGAACTCAAAAGTCCCTGAGGTATGCCAAAAATATAATTTAGTCACTACAATCAAATTCCGTCCACTAATTTAACAAATTCCCTTAGTATGACACTGACTTAAATAGGACAAGTATCACAATTATATTGGCTCTAATGTTTTACGCTATTAGAATCTGTTAAGTCAGTGAACGAAATTTGACTGTAGGGACTAAATTATTTTTTTAGCATACCTCAGGGATCTTTGAGTTTATTTTGATACCATAAGGAGTTAATTACAAATCAGGTAAACCACAAGAACTGAATTTACATTTTTCCCTTTAACTTTTAACTAGTTGCCCAAAAAAAACTTATGTGGCATATTTGTTTTTTTTGAGTTAATTGGTCTTATTTTATAATGAGCTTATTATATTGGGGTCTTATTTTAGAAGCCTTAAATTTTTATGGAAAAAAATTTTGGGCCTTATTTAAAAAAAAAAAAATTAAAAAAATTAGGCCTTAAGTTAAAATAAAATAAAATAAAATTTAGGCCTTATTAAAATTTTTTTTGGGCTTTACTAACGGGGCCCTAAGCGACCGCATTAGTGGCCTAGCCATTGAGCCGGCCTTGCTCATAAAATATATATTTCCACAATGTATATATATATTTCCATAATGATGCATGATTCCCCCCTTCATGTCTCTTTCATGGTTTTAGCTCTATCAAAGGATTGAGAAAAATAAATACACATAATTCCATTCACAATCACTTAAGACTACCCCACACAAATGTTTAAGTTTTTCGGATTTGTTAATTGCTTAGGTATATTATTAAAACATAATAATATAATTGAATTAAATATAATAAGATCTTCTAGAGGGTCTCAAAACACATTTAGAATAGAAGGAACAGTGTGCACCAATAATAGTAGCGTTCTTGTAAAGAGGTTTGTTCTTTAGTCTTTATCCTTTCGGATTCTCCCAAGCAGACCTAATTTAATAGCTCTTATTTGTTTTTTTAGTAGCTACCACATTGTGCAGCACCTATACAAATAGGGTTTAAAAAAAAAGAAAAATTATAACCGATCTCATCAATATTGTCATGAATTCTACTACCCTTTAATGAGCTAGCTGTCTTTCTCTAATTTATATTAGAGTGTAGCTTCTATGCGGTCATGGTACAAAGGGGTGGGTTTGTGCCACTAATAAGGAAATGCCACCTAAGCCAATCATATCAAACTTAAGTTTAAAAAAAAAAAAAAAAAACACAAAACAGAACACTTAAACTTGATTATTTCAAATAAAAACTTAAAAAATTAATTAAAAAAAAATAAAAATTAAAAGAGGTTTCGGCCGTTGTGGGCGTGGGGGTGGCCGTGCGGCCACTCCTACCAGATCTGGGGGTTGCGTGCGGCCACCCCCTTGGCCTAGAAGTGGCTGCGCGACCACTCCAACCAGTACTGGGGTGGTGCGCAGCCCCCCCCCCCCCCCTCCCTCCTCTCTCTTATGGCTTAGGGTTGGTCGCGCGGCCACTCCCACCAGATCTGCGAGTGGCGTGAGGCCACCCCTACCCATGGCCTAGGGGTAGCTATGCGGCCACATCGCGCGACCACCCTAGATAGGTGGGAGTGGCCGCGAGCCAACCATGGGTGGTGGCCAGCTAGTGGCGGATCTAAGAATTGGAGATACAAAGGGCGTAAAAAAATAAATTTTTTTTTTTGCCTTTTTATGTATTATATATATTTTTTATAATACGATAAATACAATCAAAAAATAAATTATACCATAATATATGTATCACAAATCAAATCAAACTCATCAAATTACCTAACAAAAAAAAAAAAAAAAAAAATTCAAAGTTACTATTAAAAATCTTCATCTAACTACATCACAAACACATAATAATTTAAACTACTTGCGAAATAAACTAAGTACAATTAAATGACTAGTAGTGTCTAAGAAAAATGAGTATTTTTAATAGGCTATTAGCATACGACTACTTCTTTTAGAAAAACTTCAAATCTCAAAGTATTAATTACATTAGAGATTGAGTCTACATTGAAGAGACTAGAGTATAAATTTAGCAAAAAAAAAAAAGAAAAAAAATCCACATTTATCTATAAACTATGACCAAAAACACTATAAAATTGGCCCACTATCTCTCTTTTAATAACAAACTATTATCTTCTCTCTCTCTCTCTCTCTCCCCTATTAAAATATAACTTTATTCTCTCTTTCCTTAATAAAAATATCCTTCTTTTTCCACATGATGGCCGTTTGAAGGACAAAAAGAAGGCCAAGGGTGCCCTAGTAATTTTTGTTTTACCAGGGGTGCCCTTAAAATTTTGATTGAAAATACTTAATGAATTTTTTTTAAATTTTTTTTACTAGGGACGTCCGCCCAGGTCGCCCCCATGTAAATCTGCCACTATGGCTAGCCACCTCTAGGGTGGCTCCTCTCTCATTTGGACAGCTGCAAATCATTTTTTTTTTAAAAATTAATTAAATTTGATATAATTAGGTGTTTTAGTTTTATTTTCTTAATATGTACCATACTAAGGTGTCAACTCCTCATTGGTGGGCACAAAATGGTGGTTTTGTGCACCATCCTCATTGAAATTATTCTCTTTCTATTATACGTAACTTTTCAAATAAGTTGTGTTTGGATCAACTGTTCATTAGGCCAGTGAGAGCTCAGGCTTCCATTCCAGTAGTCTACTATTCTCTTATATCACTGTAACGGTCCAATGAAAATTAGTCTTGTTGGCTGATCCTGTTCACAGGGCCCATTCCAAATATAATAAAAGCTGATTCCAAAACAAGATGTTAAGTATGATAAAGCCCAATTATGATGTCCTTAATCTTATTATCTTAAAGCTTTTTGTGATTATTTTTGCTTCGAGAATATCAAGCTATCTCTATCTTATCTAATAATCTATCGTAAACAAGTATGTTAGTAAAGTTTTGAGGCATCTTTTGTCATTATGGAGTGCTTGGTAAGGTTATAAAATTGCATTTGCATGCGTGAAGTCTCTTATTGGGTAGGTGGTAGGGTCCTCCTGTAGTCTCAATCACTTATCTAAAAGAACATTCCAGTAACTTTTTCTCACCAGAGAGACCACAATAATTGGCATTTCTCTTTCTTTCCATTACACCTTGATTGTCTAGGCATATTCTTATTTTGTGCTCCACGTTGTTAAAATTTAACCAATATTTTAAGATTTCATTTTGCGTGGATTCAAAACCTTTTTTCAAATAATGATATAAGGAGAATTATATACTTTTTAGAATTATTTCAAATTTGATGTGATTTTTTTTTTTTTAAAAAAAAATTAATCTCATTGAAGAAGGATCATAAGCATAACGCTTTTATATCATAGAGCAAAAAGTTTTGAAAAATCATAGCCGAAATTATGAGGTTACAAATCATAGATTCTTACATAAAAATTAAACATTCAAAACCTATCTATGACATCAATATCCGTTAACCTATGATTACTTTTCAGTTGTAGCACCAGATCTGTTCCAAACAGACTCAACTCAATGCATAGGTAGCTCATCTTTCTCGCTCTGAAAATAAATCACATCCACAACCCAAAGATCTGGATAATTCTCATTCAAACAAAAATACAGACAATAAAAAACAGAGAAAACCTAACCCCAACAGAAAAATAGCCATAAGCACAGATCTGCTCTTGAGAAGACTAGATCTACTCCTCATCGACCCAAAACGGTAGGGAAACTGCATCATTTTTCTCTTAGATCGCTTACGAGAGCAGATCTAAACAGAAAACTATTATTCAAAACAAACAAAACAAGCAACATAACCAACAAATCAACAGCGACCGGAGTGGAGGAGATGATGGGCACTGGTTAGCGTTGGCACGTGGTGGAGTGGATGGAGGAGAAAGGAGGCGCAGGACCTTGGAGGGCAGGCGGTAGTGGCTGGAGTTTCTGATTTTTGGCCCAAAAACACCTACAAAAACAAAGAAAACCAGGAAAAAACACATAGAAGGAGAGGGAGGATTAGGAGGGGGGAGAGGAGGAGGAAGCCTCCCTCCTAAGCCCAACCACTTTTATGTGATTTAACATTTAAAATCACCAATCGATCAAAATTCAATAATGATTATCTCAAATTCAATTATGATTTTAAATGTTACATCACATTTGAGATAACTCTAAAAGGACCCTAATCTTCCTTATAACATTACTCCTTTTTTTTTTAATAAGTGAGACTCAATGCATGAAATATTTTAAAAAAACTTAACAAAATTCTTTGAACTTTCAGGCATTTTGAAATTACTCTCATAATGTTCAAAAACTCTCAATTTAGGATGTTGAACTTTCAATTTTTTTCCAATGTACACCTCCATTAAGATTTTTCATTAAATCCTCTAAAAATTCCCAAAGTACATATATTTTTTTATTTATGAAAGAAATTGCTAAGGTTCATGAATAAAAAAAAAGGGTACTTTGAGAATCTAACGGAAAATCCTAACGTAAGGGTGACATTGCAAAAAATTGAAAATTAGATACCACAAATTGAGTGTTTTTAAACATTGTGGGACAACGTCAAGACGTGTGGAAGTTCATGAGAGTTTTGTAAAGTTTTTTCAAATATTTAACTAAAATTGAGATGAGTTAGGATTCAAATTCATAATCATCATTTATTCTAAAAACTTAAATCAATAAAAAAATAAATTTAATCAATTAAATAATAGGGATTTGAAGGTCTAAAGAAGAAGCATTGAAGCTCGCAGCATGGACACTTCTCAGTTCTCAGCATGGATGGACAGTTTGCAGCATGGACACTAGTCACATTACCCCCACTTTTGGCCAAATGCTTCGATAGCTGGAATACTATTGAATTTCCTAGAATTATCATATAGTATTAATCATGATTGGTATCTTTATTGTTTTTCATATGCTTCATCCCTATCTCTTATCACGACTTTCATCCCTATCTCTTTTTCGTTGGTTATCACCTCAATCGCTCATAAAAAAAAAAAAAAAAAAAAAAAAAATTTGTACCAAAAATGAAAAAAAAATTATTTTTTTAGTTTATTTTAAGGACCTCTAAATTCATTTTAATACTACATGTAGCTAATTATAAATCAAGTAACTCACCTTGATTGATTTTGCATTCTTTTCCTTTTAGTATTTTTTTTTTTGAACGAGAATCTTTGCGATTTTATTGATAAAAAAATTAGAAGGATAAAGTTCTTACATCACATAGCTTAAAGCTATGAAAAATCACAGCTCCTAGCTATGAGGTTACAAAGTCTTAAATACAATACATATCTTACAATTAAGTACTATCTATGACCATAATTTTTTCACTCACCCATGTACAACTGCAATTATGAAAGATATCTGCTTTTGGGTAGACTAGATCTAAAGACATAAGTAGTCATATTCCCAATTCTTATTTTCTGGACGTGAAAGAAAATCCCTCACATTGATATAAATCCTCTTCGACCCAATGGTCAGGAGCCTAAATCCTTCGCCCCATAAATTGCTCATAAGGGTAGATTTAAAGAGAAGAAACTTTTTATTCAAAAAACAAAAACATAAAATCCACCAAACATCATCAGTGGCCGAAGCGAAGGAGACGATGGAAGTTCCAAAGAAGTACACATACTTTTCTATATATATATATATGTATATATGTATATATAAGGGGGTGGGGAAGATGAATTAACTCAATTGAGTATGCCCGAATCAAGGTGCCAATTTAATGAATTTATTGAACTGACCCATTTAGGCATGAAGTGGTGGGTCCAGGTTTATAATATATGTTGGGCCTACAAAATAAGGCCTGTTGCCAGTTTTCGACAAACTATGGCCGTCCATTGGGTTGGTTGATTTTGGACTGCGTCACACTTGTTCGTTTACGAACTTACAAAATTGTAATTTGTATCTGACCCATTCACAAGCCCAAGGAGCAAAAGGCCTTTCCAAGGCCCAGGATTCTTTGGTCATTTCAGCATCCCATCCCGCAAAACCCTAGGCTATATCTAACCCTAGAAAATCACACTCTGTCTTTGAACCACTTCCACAGCGCCCCCATACAGACAAGCCTGACGAAACCCTAGCCGCCAAAAATGCCTCCAAAGTTCGACCCCTCTCAGGTCGTGGACGTGTACGTCCGAGTCACCGGTGGCGAGGTGGGCGCGGCGAGTTCGCTCGCCCCGAAGATCGGGCCGCTGGGTCTCTCTCCGAAGAAGATCGGAGAGGACATTGCAAAGGAGACAGCGAAGGACTGGAAGGGCCTGCGCGTGACGGTGAAGCTCACCGTGCAGAACCGTCAGGCCAAGGTCTCGGTGGTCCCCTCCGCCGCGGCGCTCGTCATCAAGGCGCTGAAGGAGCCCGAGCGCGACCGCAAGAAGACGAAGAACATTAAGCACAGCGGCAACATTTCACTCGACGACGTCATCGAGATCGCGAAGGTCATGAGCCCTAGATCCATG
The DNA here is from genome assembly GCF_965113065.1 of Corylus avellana. Lineage (NCBI taxonomy): Eukaryota > Viridiplantae > Streptophyta > Magnoliopsida > Fagales > Betulaceae > Corylus > Corylus avellana. The sequence goes on from NC_142499.1 coordinate 16,921,817, forward strand.
GCCAAGGACCTCTCTGGCACCGTCAAGGAGATCCTCGGCACGTGCGTCTCCGTCGGGTGTACGGTCGACGGCAAGGACCCCAAGGATCTGCAGCAGGAGATCGCTGACGGCGACGTCGAGATTCCCCTAGATTGAGAACGAGAGTGAGGCTTTTTAAGCTTACTCTTATCATTTTTGGATCTTAAAAGTTGAAATTTTATGGATTTTTTTTTGGTTTTTATTATGTCTCCGAAGTTTAGTTTACTTTACAAAGCTTGAATGATATCTCTGGACTAGTGTGGGATGTTTTATTCGAATGAGGAGCTGTAATGTTTTTTAACTTAATTTGATATTGCATTTTCCTTATGCAAAAAAAAAAAAAAAAAAAAATCGAGTTAATATGCGTTGTTGTTTCAGCTCTGATTCAGTTTATCATAGAATGGGTAATGTGGTTTAATGCTCGTATTTTACTGAAAATATTCTTATTTCTTCTCTGAAATCAAGTTTGATGATGGTGAGTCAGAAATTGGGATCAGATATTATCCTGTTTTAAGCTAAAGTTTTTGGAAGCATATTATGATATGGGAAGTTGGATTTCCTTGTGAATCAATCTTAACACTCTTTTAAATTGCATTTCCTTGTTCCATAGTAAATCTGCTCATTAGGGTATTGCAGTATAGTTTCCAAACATGTCATTAAGTGCTAATACCTATTTAGTTCTTGCTTAGGGGTTTAGGTTTCACATGCAGGCCAGTGGGCATCAGTCATAAGTCTTAAGTTCTGTTTGGTGTTCATATCATTTTTCTCTTTTGATGGAACATATATCAATCCTTTTGATTAAGTTATTTACATTTGTAAACAATGTACTAGTATGGTATTTTCCTCTGTAGTTTGAAACAGAAATTATAGTTGAGTACATCTTTTTCAAATGATTCTAGAAAGAAAAGTTCCTAATCGGAGTGTTGAAAAGGGTGTTTAAACATATCGAATGCATGAAAAATAACAACTTAAATCATCTGGTATATTTATTTTCTGAGGTCCATTTTGATTGCATTGCTTGTAATTGAATCTGTTTCCCTTTGCTTTACATGTGCATGTCGTAATGCTGCATATGCCTGATTTGGTTTGGCTTGCAAATCTTCCCTGCTGTTGTTCTCAGGCATTAACAGCAAATTAACTGCAAAATTTGCGATGATGTTTGCCCTGAGAACATTGGTTTGGCAAGATTATTATGATAGCAGGACAATCGTTGAGCTTTTTCTATGGCATTAAAACCCAAAATTTCAACCTTTTTTTTTCCCATTTTTTTCTTCCCCAGTTGAGATTCCAATTGGTTCTTCACGTCCTCTTCTCTTCATTGACTCTAGATCAAATCCTCTTCGCTCTTCATTCATGAGCGTCTCTCTTAGATCCATCAGTTCTTAAACCAGACTGATGTTAGGTTGACCGTGTGAGGAAGGTAGGGTTTTTGAGCTCCTTGATCAGCCCTAGCAACTTCACATTTTTGTAGACAGTAGATACTTCCAACTTGAATTTCATAACACTAAAACAGCATTGCTAGGAAGAGCATTCACAATTGTTTAGCTAGTTTTCAATTCAAAATGGCTAATCAATTTTTTTTTTTTTTTTGGCTAGAATGGGTAATCAATTTCCTAGACTTCATTCATTGGCTTATCTAATTTTTTTTGTTATTTTATTAAAATAATATTTATTTTTAATATTTTATTCATTTTAATTAAGATTTCATATCCATCAAATTAAACAATCATTAATCCAGAATTCTTTTTTTTCCAATTTTTTATATTTTACTTTTCTTTTTGCAGATTTATAGGATAAAAGTTTTTCTCCAAACTGGGTTAGAAAAATTTCTTTCAACTTAGTTTATAAAAGTGACATGTGTCTATGAACATGTGAGATGTACATGTTTTTTTAATAGCATGGACAAAGTTATAAATTTTATTAAAAATTCATGTGTATCTCTCATGTTATTAAGGAGAATGATCTTCTCAATTTTATTTGAAATAGATTGAATTCATTTAGTTGTTTTAAGAGGGTATTTTTGTCCAATTGAAAAATAGAGAGCCCAAAAGTGACAAAATTGCCCTCCTAGAAACAGCTAACTTGTTCCTCTTTATTTCATTTGAAATGAAAATAAAATAGAGAGGATCCAAGTCTTGTTATTAAAAAAAAGGACAGAAATTTCCTCGATTTGGAGGAAATTTATAAGTTTGAAGGAAATTTCTGTAAAAGAAAAATGGACACATGTGACTTTGTCCCGTTTATATAAGCAACCAAAACAAAAATCATGAAGATTTGCAATAAAATGGACTCGACAAACAAGATCCACATATTCAAAAACCCATTAGCGAAGAAAGGATGGATGATGTAATCCCACATATTCAAAAACCCATTAGTCAAGAAAGGATGGATGATGTAAAATCAAGAATCATTACAAAAACAAAGACGAAGAAGAAAGATGAAGAATAAAATCATACATTTTCTCTTCCTCGCCTAACATAACTCTTTTCCTTGTGTTTCTGCTTTGCAAATCCTAATGCCTAGTTATTCTATGGGTTAGCACATATACACTTGTAGTCATTTTGACTTATTCTCGATTAGGCGTGCTTTTCGCTTGTTAACAACACCCAGCCAAATGAAAAACAACGAAGAATCCAAAGGGTGAACCACCATTAAAGAAAATCTGAGCCTTGTGGAGATGAAATTCCTATGAGACCTTCGATACTCATTAAGCTGCCTTGTCCAAACAACCCTATCAGGAACTTGCAAGGGAAGAAATTGAAGCTTCTTCTTGAAACTTCGGGAAACCCATTTTTCAAATTAGATGAAATCAAACAAACCGCAAATCGTATGAAGGTGATGGCTATGTGAAATCAAATACTCTCGGCCTCACCCATACCTTTTTCTCAATTCTCTCTAAAAAGGATGGGGTTTGTGGCTACCCATCTTGCCTACAAAAAGGGGAAACATGAGAGAAGGATGGATTAAAATGAGAGAGATGGAAATAAGGTGGGAAAAGAAAATGATTAAGAAAATTTCGGGAAAAGAGAGAGGGAGAGAGAGAAATAGTAAATAAATGAAATGGAACGGTGAACACCCCATGTCGAATTGCACTGTTCACAAATGAAGAAAAAAAATGCAAAATGCGTTTTGTTTACATAACCAGATGGTTAGCCATTTTAGCTAAGAGGGAAGAATTGATAAGCCATTGTGAGTGCTCTAATCTCTATTGATGTGAACGACTTGGTTTGTTAACAAAATACCAAAGCTAAATTGAGTTTTTAGTAATTGTCAATTAGAGTGTTTGACTTTGGTTCTTTAAATCTTGAAATTTCTTCCAAGTTTGGTTGTGAGCACTATTAGAGGCTTAGAGCCTCCAACATGAACCACTAATCTATCTTTCTTATGCCATTGAGTAAATCTTTCCAGAGCAAATGAATCACCACTCCCTTGTTTTCCAGTATCGGGCTTGAAAAGAAAACAACACAAACAAAAAGCAGCATCTTTTCCTATGCTATACTCCAACCTATTTTCATACTCATTAAAACATGCATTATTGAATTTATGTGAAAAGTTTTTTTTTAAAATTTTTTATTATTATTATTAATTTTTGGAAATATGTGGTTACCACTTTGACAAAAACTAAATTAAGGGAAATGCGTCTTTGTCACTACAAATGATAAATGAGGAAAATTGAAGTAAATGAGTGGGAATGCAGTCAGAATAAGCTCTAACTGCGACCCAATAAGTCACATGATGGACGCAGAAATTTGCACTTTTATGAACTTTTGTTGCCCTCCAAAATAAAGGCGAGGATGACGACAATAGAGTTGGAAATGAGATCCAAAATCTTCCAATCATGAATAATGAAAAGTTGTTGAACCACCATAACCACCACTTGGGAATCACCTTCCAAAGTGAAGTCAAAACACCGCATAGAAATAGCCAAAGAGCAACAATAGAGTCTCGGGTGAGATCTGTAATCTTCTAATCATGAATAATGGAAAGGGGTTGTAGTGCCATAATCACCGCTTGAAAATCACCTTCCAAATATTTTTTTTTACCTCTTGCCTTCATCCTTTTTTTTTTTTTTGTTGACACATTGGGACTACTTTTAAGTAAATAAATTTTACTTTCGTAAAATTTATTTTTTTTAGTGGGTGTAATAGTAAATAAAAAAAAAAAAAAAAGAAAAAGAAAAGGAAAGAACTTTATAAAACTTCACATATAACCAAGCATTTTTTAAAATTCTAGTGGGTGCACAGTCGAGAGACGTTTCTCCACCACAGAAGTTGTCCAACAAACATGAGAAGAACATTCTCGGTGGCTTGGTGGCCATCAGAAATTACAGCACATGTTTTTGTACAAAGTGTTCTTCCAACTTTGCATATTTTCCACGTGTAAAAAATATAGCTTTTATTCATTTATTTGTATAAGCTTTTTGGTACCGCGTCCTTGTCTCATTTTTGTCATTATCATTTGAACCACTAGTCTATAAAAACACCTCTCCACTAACTTTACCTTCAACCCATTCCCTCTGCAATCTAAAAGAAATCCTCCAAGAAAGGCTCTGAAACAATCCTTCTCCTCCATCTTCTATATATCTCTCTTTGCTGAAGCAGAGGAAGAAAGCCAGAAACCCACTCCATTTTCATCATCGTCTCAATCTGATGGCTTTAGTAGAACAACGCGTTTCTGTTACTGCAATAGCAAAGGAGATGAGAAATTTGAGTTCTTGGATTGAGGTTGCACCAGCCCTTCTCATTTCCCCAACTAAAGTTCCCACTTCTCCTGTGTTGGAGACAATTCCTGAAGAGGAAGCTGAGGAATTTGACCAAGACTCCTAAATATTGGAGTTTCCTTTCCTTTCTTTCTTTTTCTGGAGTTCTTTTGATTTGTCTGGTTAGTTTGTTTGATACAATGATTTCAAAGTTAGCAAGTGGGCCTTTTAAATTTTGTAGTAAATGGCTCCTATTCCTCTATGGTTCCAATCTTGTAAATTTTTTTGTTTAGTAATGAAATTTCTTTTCAGATTGCTCCATATACTTCACAATGTTTGAACTTTATGGGATTTTTTTGGATTCCACAAATTTGATTTCCAATTGATCACCATGGAAGAAATACATTGAGGCCTGCATTTTGAGCATTCAGGATCAAATATAATAATGATGAGACTCCTCTTAAAAGTTAAAGGTGTAAACATTTGGCACAAGTTTGAAACACCACTTGTTTTTATTAATGAAGAACATAACCTTCATAATTATAGATAACATTCATCACACTTGGACGCAAGACAGAACAAAACAAACCATCCCCCCTGCCCTTCTCTCTTTTTTATTTTTTTATATGTGAGACTGACTCTTTACCACACACAAGAAAGAGTTAAGACCCTTTAATTTACGAAGAAAATAACATGAGAAATGCTATAGATTATAACGATAAAGGAAAAATACTAGTTGTATTTGCATTATTATCAAGACTAATCAATTAGAAACTTTCCTAAAATTACCTATAAAGTCATATTTCATATAAATAGGTAAGTAATGTGGGATTTAGCACCCATAAGTGTCTTTATAAACTACCTACTCTCTATGTGATCTACTCTTCTTTCTAACATGCAAAGACGGAGGAAGGGAGTGGGAGTGACCCATATATGCCATGCCCACCCCAACTCATAAGAAAAAAAAAAAAAAATTGAAGTTAAAAAAAATAATTTACTAGGTAATTTATTTATTTTTACATATCGGTCCCTAACAATACAATTTATTGGCCCTTGGCCTCTGCCTATACTAAACTCTGCCTCCGTCCCTGCTAACATGGGATCATGGTATTACAATGCATACTTTCAAGTGTATATTTTTTGATAGTAAAAATTATCATTAGATCTAAAATTCAGTAGTGATTTATTCAAAATTTAATGATGATTTTTACACCTACGTCAAAAGTATGCACTTAAAAGTGTGTGTAACATTTCTCAAATAACATTGTTTGAAAGAGGTATAACCCTTTCATTGGACATGCTGATCGTTGTTGGTGATGGTTGAGGGCCATGATTTTTCAACACAAGAGGCACATACCCACATTTCATACAAGGAAAAAAAAAAAAAAGAAGTTTTTTCCGTTAAATCCTAATAGAGGAGTGTGTGAAAATTATCAAAATACTCCATTTTTTTTTTATAAAAAAATAAAAGAAACAAATTACAAAGATTTAGGCGCTCGTCAAGATTTAATGAAATTTGTAAAAATGTCAATGCTTGAATCTTTACAATTTTATTTTTTTAATAAAAATTAAAAGTATTTTAAAAATTTTGATACGATTTAATAGAAAAGAATCAAAAGATCACTCATTTTGACTCATTCTAGAAAAAGAAAGAGATGAGTTTGGGAATTTCGGTGATGGCAGATTCGAAGGCTCATCATATTTATCGCTCGTTTTGTCCTTTCTGGGTCCAACCATCTTCCTCGCAAATTCTCGAAATGTTCGGTCGCTTAGATCCTATTATTATACAAATCTTTCCTTGTCAACTAAAAATATTATGTTACAACCCATTTTCAGCATCTTCCTCTCCCTCTATATAAGTGCCTCATTCATGTTCATTTGATTTCATTCATATTCATTCGATCCAGGTTCTTGTGCTTTACGAAAAACAGAGTCCCCTTGGAAAGATCTTTAAGGAAATCCCACTCTGTTTTTTTTTTTTTCTCTTTAGATAGGGGGAAGAGAGAAGATTATCAACAGTAGCTCTTAAAGATTCAGAAGTCAAGCTTCAATGGCTAAGGATACCATCAATTTGAATTTTTGGGTTGAGGTTGCTCCTGCCCTCATCGTTTACCCGCAGAAGAAGCCTTCCAATTCACCAACCCTCGAGCCTATCCCTGAAGAGGTTTTCGAGGAGTGTGATGATGATTCATAGGCTTCTCTAAGGTTGTGCTGAGACACCATTAGAGAAGCTGCATACTCTGTTCTGCTGATGGGGAGCCCCTGTTTGATGGGACCAACCCTTTTGAGGCTTTGAGCATTTCCCAAACAACATTGTACTGTAAATATGTAAATTGTAGTGTAAATATAATCTCTCCTTTCATGGAAAATGAGATTTCTTCTTCCTTTCAGTTTCTGATATGCTATTATCTTATGAGTTTGCCCAACAAACTTATGATTATATGAGTATACAAAATTTATATGATAAATTTGTTAATACAGAAATAGAAAACCTCTCAGGTGTGTTATAAAGTTGTTTTTGTTTTTTTTTTTTTTTTTTTAATAAATTATTTGCCCCACCAAACTTGATGAATTGGTATATAAAATGTTATAGCAAATATTTTTCGTGATACAATGGATTTCAAAAAAAAATCTTTGTAGTTTGGTTGCGTTTTGGACAAATGAAATCAAACTTGAACACCCTTAAATTTTCTATTTTAGCAAGAGAGTGACTCAAATTTTTTAAAAATGTTTTGAGAAAGACAAAAGAAGAGAGAATTTTCAGTGTTCTAAAATGGGTATGCCGCTGACTATTTATGGTGTTAAAATAACAATTTTTAATGTATGTTCATTAATCGGCAATTTAGAGTTTTTTTAAGGGTAATTAACTACTATTCTACTGGCATATTTTAAGAGACGCTTAATTTTGACGGTTAGATTGTATTATTATTAATGGTTATTTAATTATAACTGTTAGATCATAATTGTTATAAGTAACAATCCCTTAAGTTTCCAAGAGGTAGTTCAATCGGCTAGAACTACGCCTAATCTAATGAAGTGGGGGTCACTAGTTCGAATCTCCCTCTCCTCTCTTGTGCGAACATGTCAAAAAAAAAAAAAAAAACAAATCCTTAATCGCAACTGTTAGATTAAACTTAATTTGATCTTACAGTTGACTTTATTAATAGTCTAGTAAATCCAACCGATGAATCTACCTTAAAAGCATCCATGGTTCAGATCAAACCCCTAGACTGCATGATCATGACTATCCAAAATTGAACGGTTATGATCTAATAGCACCGAAGTGCGCCACTAGTGCCTTACAACTATGCGTGTGTTCAGTGCTTTGCGCCGTACTAGAGTATACATGGAAGTGAATACGCTAAAACATTGCTTCCTTTAAATCAAATGCTTGATGTGTGTCGACCCTTCTAAATGCCAATTTGACTTTTTATTTTATGTTTTTTTTCATGTGACATTCTTTTTTCAAAGCTCTTTAAAACGTTCAATTTAAATGATTCTCGGACCATAAATTATATATATAAAGAGGTATTTTTCAAAATTACTATTTGTTAATAATGATTGATCACAAACCTAATGACGATTTTAAAAGCTATCATCTTTAAAATGGTACAAGAGGAACTTTTAGCATTACTCTATACATACATACTAATTTTGAAAATTATTTAACAAAATTTATCATAAATACCAGATGCAAGAGGGGTATAAATTTTACTTTTCAGCAGGATTATACTTAAACATAAACTCCAATTCCTATACTTTACCTTTGTCTCAATAACACTAGTAAAATATATATATTTCTCCACCATAAACATGACAAGAACATTCTCGGTGGGCTGCTGGCCATCGCTAATTATAGCACATGTTTTTTTACAAAGTGTTCTCCCAACTTTACATGTTTTCCGCGTGTAAAAAATATAGCTTTTATTTATTTATTTATTTGTATAAGCTTTTTGGTACCTACTCTCATTTTGGTCATTTATCATTTTAACCATTATAAAAACACCTCTCCACAAACTTTACCCTCAACCCATTCCCTCTGCAATCTAGAAGAAACCCTCCAAGAAAGGCTCTGAAACAATCCTTCTCCTCCATCATCTGTATATCTCTTGCTGCAGCAGAGGAAAAAGCGTCAGAAACCCACTCCCTTTTCATCATCGTCTCAATCTGATTGCTTTAGTAGAGCAAAGCGTTTCCCTTGCTGCAATGGCAAAAGAGATGAGAAATTTGAGTTCTTGGATTGAGGTTGCACCAGCTCTTCTCATTTCCCCTGTTAAAATTCTGAGTTCTCCTGTGTTGGAGACAATTCCTGAAGAGGAGGCTGAGGAATACGATGAAGACTCCTAAATATATATATATATATGATCAGTATATATATACAATGATCAGTTTGTATGATCAGTTTTGGAAATATTTGGATTTGTATGATCAGTTTGTTGATACAAATACAATGATTTTAAAGGTAGCAAGTGGGACCTTGAAATTTTGTAGTAAATACTCACAGATTCGTAATTAATGTTTATTATTGCAATACTGTCTTTTGAGCTATTATATATATATTCTTAATTTATTCCACTGCGGTTACAATTTATTCATAGTGGTGATTCCAATATATTGCGTTATTAATTGTATCAGACAATTAATAGTTCAAAAAATGGAAATTTGAGAACAATGTGGGTACTTTTCCTTATTTATCAGACAATTAATAGTTCAAAAAATGGAAATTTGAGAACAATGTGGGTACTTTTCCTTATTTCTTTAAGGTAGTCGATCACTCTAAGATAGTGATAGTACTAAAAAGAAAAAATAAATAAATAAAATAATAATGATAGTGGTTGGGATGGGAAAACTAGGGGTGTAAACGAGCCAAATTTTAGTGAGCTTCTCTTGTTTGGGCTCGGCTTTTTTAAATTTTACTCGAGCTCGAGCTCGAGCCTAACTTAAAGACGAGCCAAAAAATTGAGCTCAAGCTCGAGATTATAATAAATCAAGTCGAGCCGAGTCAGTTCACGAGTTGGCTCTTATATTTAATTTAATTTATTAATTTATTTTTTTATTATAAATTTAAACTTCAAGTACTCTTATATGAGCTTAGCCGAGTCAAGCCGAGCTAGTTTCGTTTAATATTCGAGCCAGGATTCGTGTTCACAAAACGCTTCATTTAATATTCGAGTCGAACACGAGCCGAGCTTATGCGAGCTGAGCTTGAGCTCGTGAGCTAGCGGCTTGCTCTCTTAACAACCCTTGGGAAAACTACTGGAAGGGAGTAGTCATCCCACTCCTCGCTGTCAAAGGGGTCATCATCATTATGTTAGTTAAATTAACGGATTGCAATGGGGGTAGCCGAAATTAGGGGTGTAAACCCGGTTTTGGTTACTAGTTATTGGCTAAAATTATTAACTGGATCTGGGTAGCCGGTTTGTCAATTTTAAAAACCGGAACTGGTAACTGGCTACTGGTTATCCGATTATGTAATAACCGCCGGTTACCGGTTGGTAGCTAGTTATTCGAACTAGTAACCGGGTCTTTTAAATAATTGGGTATTGCACCTATTTTTTGGGCTTAATTTAGCCATTTTTAAAAAACAATTATAACTTTTTTGGCCCAATAAGCTAGGCTTTTGTTGTGGTTGTTCAAAAAAAAAAAAAAAAGTGTATATATATATACACACCCGGTTACCGGTTATAATCGAGTGTATATAAATGCAAAAACAATTAACTGGTTATTTCCAACTGCTTTTAAAAGTGGTTGGCCGGTTAGCCGGTTACCAGTTGGTGGCCGGTTATAACCGGCTAGATTTACACCTTAGTCGAAACCATCCCCATGACGGTTCGTTAGTTTGACTAATGGAATGATGACATATGTACTAAATTTGTATTTACCCATAAGACAGGTGTTAGGAAATTAATCCTATTTCCCAAGACCCGTGAGATGCGAAAAATAAAAGAATACGAAATAATAAAGATAAGCAATCACACACGACACAAAGATTTAAGTGGTTCGGCTTAACAAGCCTACATCCACTGGAGGAGACGACCCAGAGAAAATTCACTATCAAAAGATGAGTACAAGAGAGTAACAAGGTGAGAAAACCACTCAAACCCAAAACCCCAAATACACCCAATTCTCACTTTGCCCAAAGGAGAATAATAACAAAAGGGGAAAAGAAAACACTCTCTTTCTTGCTCTCACTTTTTCTCTCTATTGTTGGCTCACCAAAGCAAATATTACTTTGATTTTTTCTGTACATTTATGTGCTGTAGACACCCCTTTATATAGGACATAAAAGTTGGCTAAGCAAGGCTCCTCCAATTCCAAATTGTAGAAGGACTTTTAGTCCAAGTCATGCTCTAAAAAGAAAACCAATTCCAAGAGCAACTAGGAATACAAAACGTGAGCCAAAAGGATCCTCTTTTAATGATGCTGGGTCCCACCAACTTTATGGTGAAAGCCACAAAACTCCAACAACAGGTATCATCTGTGTTACAAATTGAAACATAGATGAAAAAAAATAAAAACTTGAAAATCTAAGTATTAAAAAGGTGTTATGAATGCATTCATTTGGTGGATGACCATTTAGTTCCATCTCTTGGAATTCTACACATTCATATCATCTTTTAGAATTCCTATAACATCCATGTAATACATTAATGTACCCTCTTGTTTCATATTCCCCTTTTCATATTCCTTAACCTCCCATTATGATTCTATGCCTATAAAAGGGAGTATTGAGTTGTATGTAAAACACACAATAATAAAGAAGAATCATACATAGTTCCTGAAGAACTAGTTTCACATATTGCAATCTCTTTATCTTGTCTTGTCATTTTCTTTAATTTTACAACACGTTATCAGCACGAAGCTCTAGCTAATTGTTGTGTTCTTTTGATCTTCAACATCAAAAGCTATCTGTGAGGTATTCTCAATTCATTAAATTTTTATTGTTTTATGATTCATGTGAGATTTATTATAAAGCTATCATAATACTTGCATATTATGATTCATGTGAGATTTATTATAAATTAGAATTTTATCATACTAATGTTATGAATATGATGTCTTATAATTTTATATGCCTGAAGCATATAAAAACTGAGTACCTTTCGGTAAAGGATCCCTTGACCTTGTGGAATAATTTAAGGGAGTGATACGAGCACCAGAAGATAGTTATCCTCCCAAAAGCTCGTTATGATTTGATGCACCTGAAGTTGCAAGATTTCAAGAGTGTCAGTGATTAACTCTGAACTCTTCAAAATCAGCCCACAATTAAAATTGTATGGAGAAAAAGTCACTGATATGGATATGTTAGAAAAAACATATACCACATTTCATGCCTCGAATGTGCTCCTGCAGTAGCAATATCGAGAGCGTAATTTCACAAGATATTCTGAACTGATATCTTGCATTCTAGTGACTGAGCAAAACAAAGAGCTATTAATGAAAAATTATCAATCTCGTCCAACGGGTTCTACACCATTTCCTGAAGCAAATAGAACCTCATTTCATGGTAATAAAGGAAACCATGGTCGTGGACGTAGACGTGGTAGAAGAAAAAAATTATAGAGGTCAAGGGGAACGTACTCATAATTTTTACAAAAGAAATGTTCTATACCACCAGAAGTGGAACCACACTGAGGCGAAACAAAATGAAAACAAAGGTTTACAGAATAAACCTACAAAGAACTATGAAGATAAATGTTACATGTGTGGTATGAAAAAGATATTGGTCACGTACCTGTCGTACGCTTAAACATCTGGTAGACCTATATCAAACCTCCATAAAAGAAAAGGAGATTGAAATGAATTTTGCTAATCACAGTAATCCTGAAGATTCTCCAATTTTTCGTAATACTCTAAATGGAAAGGGTAACATTCATCTTAATGTTTCTGATTTCTTTGTAGACTCTAACACAAAAACTGATCTTTTCATTGGTGATAAATATGTCTATAACAATTAAAATGTTTTCATTGTGTCTTAATCACATTGAGTTTACATTGTTAAATTTAATTGTATTTTGTTATTTTATTTTTGATTAATGAAATTTAATATATATTTTGTTTATATATAGAGGTATGGGTCATATTGATGGAATGATTAATTTCAAGATGATTGGTGAAGATTTGTGTCTAGCAGACAGTTGTACAACGCACACAATTCTTAGAGATAAGAAATATTTTCAATACTTGATATTAAACAAAGCTAGTGTCAATACAATATCAGGTTCATCAAACCTAATTGAAGGCTCTGGGAGAGCGAATATCATATTGCCAAAAGGAACAAAATTTTGTATTGATGATGCTTTGTATTCATCTAAATCTAGAAGAAATTTAATCAGTTTTAAGGATATTCGTCTAAATGGTTATCATGTTGAAACCACTAATGAAGGTAGTGATGAATATCTTTATATTACTTCAACAATTTCGGGCCAGAAGCTCATATTGGAAAAACTGCCTGCTTTCTCTTCCGGGTTGTATTATACAACAATAAGAACAATTGAATCACATGTTGTAATGCACCAGAAGTGCTCTAATCCAAAGATGTTTATGCTTTGGCATGATCGTCTTGGACATCCGGGAACAATTATGATGCGTCGAATAATTGAGAACTCTCATGGGCATCCCTTAAAGAACCAGAAGATTCTTTTACCAAGTGATTATCCTTGTGCTGCATGTTCTCAAGATAAACTTGTTATCAAACCATCCCCTTCTAAGGTAATTGTTGAATCTCCATCATTTTTACAAAGAATTCAAGGAGATATATGTGGGCCGATTCACCCTCTATGTGGACCATTTAGATATTTTATGGTTTTAATAGATGCATCATCTAGGTGGTCACACGTTTGCTTGCTTTCTACTCGTAATGTTGCATTTGCTAGACTTCTTTCTCAAATAATTAGATTACGAGCACAATTTCTTGATTATCCAATTCAATCTATTCGGATGGATAATGCGGGTGAATTTACATCTCAAGCATTTTATGATTATTGCATGTCAATTGGAATTAATGTTGAACATCCTGTTGCTCATACTCATACTCAAAATGGTTTAGCATAATCGTTTATTAAACGACTTCAGTTAATTGCTCGACCTTTGCTTATGAAAACAAAATTACCTGTTTCTGCTTGGGGACATGCAATATTACACGCTGCATCTTTAGTTCGGATCAGACCAACAGCTTACCAAAAATATTCCCCTTTGCAACTTGCATTTGGTCAACCACCAAATATTTTTCATTTTCGTATTTTTGGTTGTGCTGTATATGTTCCAATTGCGCCACCTCAACGCACTAAGATGGGACCTCAACGTAGACTTGGAATTTATGTTGGTTTTGATTCTCCTTCTATCATTAGATATCTTGAGCCTTTAACTGGTGATGTTTTTAAAGCACGTTTTGAAGATTGTCATTTTGATGAAAACATATTCCCATCACTAGGGAAAGAAAAGTCTTTGCCAGAAGCACGACAAGAAATCACTTGGAATAATTCGACGTTATCTCATTTTGATCCTCGTACAAATCAATGTGAACTAGAAGTTCCGAAGATCATTCATTTGCAGAGTATTGCAAATCAATTGCCAGATGCATTTACTGACAACAAGAAAATAATTAAGTCTCACATTCCAGCTGCTAATACTCCAGCGAAGATAGAAGTCCCTGTAGGACAATTAATTAATACAGCAGCAAATGAGTCTAAGGAGCGCCTAAAGCGTGGAAGACCTATTGGTGCAAAGGATAAGATTCCCCGGAAGAGAAAAGCACAAGGAAATGAAATCGGCGCTCCTGAAGAGGCCTTACCCACAAAACAGGCAACGAAAATTGATTCATTCAAACTTTCTGTACAAAATTCTCTTGGAAAGGAATCCCCCGAAGAGGAACCTCTTGAAGAGGAATCTCCTGAAGAGTTACCTCCTGAAGAGGAACAGGTACCTGAAAATAATGAGATCTCAATAAATTATGTAAGTACAAGAGAAATATTGGATAGAAACAAAATTGTTGTCGACAACATATTTTCATTTAAAGTTGCATTTGACATTACCAGAAGTAATGATGATATTGAACCACAAACCGTCGAAGAATGTCGACGTAGAAATGATTGACCAATGTGGAAGGAAGCAATTCAGGCAGAATTGAACTCACTAGAAAAACGTGAAGTATTTGGACCTGTAGTCCAAACACCTGAAGGTGTATCGCCTGTTGGATACAAGTGGGTATTTGTACGAAAACGAAATGAGAAAAATGAAATTGTGAGATACAAAGCAAGACTTGTTGCACAAGGTTTCTTGCAGAAACCTGGTATTGATTATGAAGAAACATATTCCCCTGTAGTGGATGCAATTACATTTAGATTTTTGATTAGCTTGGTAGTTACAGAAAGTTTGGATATGCGTTTAATGGATGTGGTTACAGCATATTTATATGAATCACTTGATAATGATATATACATGAAAATCCCTGAAGGATATAAAATGCCTGAAGCGTATAATTCGAAATCCCGAAGTATTTATTCTATCAAGCTATAAAGATCTTTATACGGGTTAAAGCAATCCGGACGCATGTGGTACAATCGTCTTAGTGAATATCTATTGAAAGAAGGATTTGAGAATAATCCAATTTGTCCATGCGTTTTCATTAAGAAATCAGAATCCGGATTTGCTATCATTGCAGTTTATGTAGATGATTTAAATCTTGTTGGGACTCCAGAAGAGCTCATAAAAACTGCCACATATTTAAAAAATGAGTTTGAGATGAAAGATCTTGGAAAGACAAAATTTTGCCTTGGTTTACAAATTGAACATTTTCCAAATGGAATTCTTGTTCATCAGTCAACATACACAGAAAAAGTCCTGAAGCACTTTTACATGGAGAAAGCTCATCCTTTGAGCACTTCAATGGTTGTTCGGTCACTTGATGTGAAAAAAGACCCTTTTCGCCCTCGAGAAGATGACGAAGAAATTCTTGGTCCTGAAGTACTATATCTTAGTGCAATTGGTGCTTTGATGTATCTTGCAAATTTCACACGACCTGATATAGCATTTTCAGTTAATTTATTAGCAAGATACAGCTCTGCACCAACTCGAAGGCATTGGAATAGAGTCAAACATGTTCTACGTTATCTTCGTGGAACAGCTGACATGGGATTATTTTATTCAAAAGGTTCAAATTCACAATTAGTTGGATATGCAGATGCGGGTTTTCTTTCTGATCCGCATAAAGGTAGATCTCAAACAGGATATTTATTTACAAGTGGAAGTACTGCTATTTCATGGAAATCTGTCAAGCAAACACTTGTTGCTACTTCTTCAAATCACTCAGAGATTGTTGCAATTCATGAAGCAAGTCGGGAATGCATATGGCTAAGATCAGTAATTCAACACATACGAGAAAAGTGCGGTTTATCCACAATCAAAGATAGCCCGACAATATTATATGAAGATAATGCTGCTTGTATCACACAGATCAGAGGAGGATATATTAAGGGTGATAGAACCAAACACATTTCACCAAAGTTCTTTTATACACATGAACTCCAGAAGAGTGGTGATATTGATGTTAAACAGATACGATCAAGTGACAATTTGGCAGATTTATTTACCAAAGCATTACCAACTGCAACATTTAAGAAGTTGGTGAATAACATTGGAATGCCCCGACTGAAGGATCTTTCATCATAAACAATTGAAGCTCTTCATGCTAATGAGGGGGAGTAAAATGATTATGCTGATTGTACTCTTTTTCCTTCGCTAAGGTTTTTCCCACTGGGTTTTTCTTTGCAAGGTTTTAATGAGGCAATCCTAAAGCATACGAAGGAATACAAGAATATTGTACTCTTTTTCCTTCGCCACAGGTTTTTTTCCCACTGGGTTTTCCTTGGCAAGGTTTTAACGAGGCATATTCTTAGTGTATGGTCATCCAAGGGGGAGTGTTATGAATGCATTCATTTGGTGGATGACCATTTAGTTCCATCTCTTGGAATTCTACACATTCATATCATCTTTCAGAATTCCTATAACATCCATGTAATACATTAATGTACCCTCTTGTTTCATATTCCCCTTTTCATATTCCTTAACCTCCCATTATGATTCTATGCCTATAAAAGGGAGTATTGAGTTGTATGTAAAACACACAATAATAAAGAAGAATCATACATAGTTCCTGAAGAACTAGTTTCACATATTGCAATCTCTTTATCTTGTCTTGTCATTTTCTTTAATTTTACAACAAAAGGTAATTAATCTTTAAAACAATTGCTTGATGTGTGTTGGCCCTTATAGATGACAACTTAACTTTCTTATTCTTTTTTGGTCACGTGGGATTCTCTTCCTTCAAAATTCTTTAATATCTTCCGTTTAAAACATTCACAGACCATAAATTATATATATACACATAATAATTCATTTAACAAACTAAAGATTTGTTTCAAGCCATTTTCAGCATATTCCTTAAGATATTTTTTGTGTTGCATTTCCCTGCTCCCTCTCCCTCTATAAAAGTGCCTCATTCACATTCATTTGGTTCAGGTTCTTGTGCTTTGCAATAAACAGAGCCCCTTGGAAAGATCTTTAAGTAAATCCCACTCTTTTTTTCTCTCTAGTAAATCGTTAGTCGCCCTTAAGATTTAGAATTTGTCCACCGAAGTCAAGTTTCAATGGGCTAAGGAGATCAGAATTTTGAATGTTTGTTGCTTCATTAACAGGTAAAATCTGACCACACACTCAATGCAATAGGACAGAGGTATTGCCCTGACTTAAAAGTAATATTTGAATACGACACATATGGGAAAAAAACCCACATAATATTGTCGGTGGCCAGGTTGCTGGCCGTCAGTAATTGTAGTATACATATTTTTCATCTGTGCTGTCCACTCCAAACATGGCATATTTAACACATGTAACAAACTTTATGATGCTTTCTACCTTTCAATTATTTATTTATTTCAATAAGCTTTTTGGTTCCGCGTCCTCTCATGGTTGTCCTTTATCATTTCACTATTTCAGCCCTATATAAACACCACTCCATTAACTTCACCCCCAACCCACAATTCCACTGCAATCTAAGAAACCCTCCAAGAAAGGTTCTGAAACAATCTTATCCCTCCATTTCCTATATATCTCCTTGCTGAAGCAGAGGAAGAAAGTCAGAAACTCCATCCCTTATCATAATCGATCGAGAAGCCATCATCA
Organism: Corylus avellana; assembly: GCF_965113065.1. NCBI lineage: Eukaryota > Viridiplantae > Streptophyta > Magnoliopsida > Fagales > Betulaceae > Corylus > Corylus avellana. Next base: position 16,939,716 of record NC_142499.1, read on the forward strand.
TCATCATAATCTCCAGGGTCTCAGTAGTCTTATTGCTTTACTGGGTTGCTTGCAGATTAATCTGCAATGGCAAAGGAGATGAGAAATATGAGTTCTTGGATTGAGGTTGCACCGGCCCTTCTCATAATTTCCCTGACAAAGGTTCCCATTTATCCTGTATTGGAGACAATTACCGAGGAGGAGGCTGAGGAATACGACGAAGACTCCTAACTATTGCACTCTTCTTTTCTTTCTCCTACTGGAATGTTTGGATCTGTATATCGGTTTGTTGTGGAGACCTTTCATTCATTAATTTGAAAGGATGTAAGTGGACCATTTAAATTTTGTAGTTCATGCTCACATATCAGTAATGTTTAATTAGTAAAAGGACATAAATCAATGTTGTGTTTGTTGTACCAACTCATTCCACTGCACTTCCTATATTGTCCAGTTTTTCTTTCTAATGCAATTTCTTTTGTGAGTGCAAATTTCAAAGGACTCCACGGTTGGTGGGTTTTTTTGTTAAATCCTAAAAGAAAATGTCAAAATATCAAAAATATCACTTATTATATATATATATATATATATATATATATATATATATAAAAGGTAAAAAAATTGCTCCATTGCTTCTATAATAAGCAAGTGGGTTGGGCATAACAGATCGTTAGTTGTAATTAATTGAGCTTAGTCTATAAGTGGGCAGGTATAAATCGAGAAAACTTTTTTGAAACTGGAGACGGAGTTCTCAAATACTTATTTGATCACAATGGGGTGAATTTTCTTGTTGGCCCAATCCCCAACAGATCTCATGGGAGACAACTTGTAGGGACAAAAAAAGTGTATTAATTAATTGAACTCACCACCATTGCAACAATATGTTGTCTCTTTGCAACAGGTTGCATCTATTGAATAGACACAACCATGATGAACAAACGTTAATGTCTCGTGAGAAATCTAGCTATGACCCCGGAAGACTATGGTGTGTGAGGATGCACACCATTTGGCGTGATCACCCATCACATCAAATTTTGGCCAGAGTAAATGAGAAATATATCTTTCTCTTATTCAATATGCATTTATATGAGAAAAAGGACAAGCCAGGTTCCAGTACTGGATGATAAAATAAGCAATTGAACAAAATTATTGGAGCAATTAATACAAGAAAACTAATTAATTAAAGACACCATGCAAGCTAGTCTTCAGGGTTTGGTAGCGGCCAAGGTGTTTCCAACGTCAATGACAAATCGGTATCGAACATCACCCTTAGCAAGGCGCTCCATGGCTGTGTTCACGTACTCCATTGGAATAAGCTCTGTGTCTGCTGTGATGTTATGTTTTGCTGCAAAGTCTACCATTTCTTGTATCTCCTTCATTCCTCCGGTGGCACTTCCCGCAACCGTCTTCCTCCCTGTTTTACGATTCTTATTAACTATATAATCATGAATGAATAAAAAAGGATATATATATATATATATATATATATATATATATAATAACAATTGCAAATAAAGTTTGTCAGTTAACTTATAGAATTTACCTATAAGCAGAGGAAAGACGGGTAGCTCAAGCGGCTTTTCTGGTGCACCCAGCAAAACAAGCTTCCCATGGGTCTTCAATAGATCAATTAATGGCAAAATGGGGTGTGAAGCAGATACGGTATCAATGATACCATCCATTGTACTCTTGGCAGCCTGCACAAATTTAATGTGTATCCAAAATTACACACCCAATCTCTCAAAAAAGTACAATGATGAGAAAATAAAGTATGCTAATATTAAGTAATTAAAGGGTTGATTCTTGGTCCTGACTTCTTATGAAGCATTGATCGAGTCTAATTAATGTTAGACCCTTAAGTGCAACAATTATTTGTGGTCACGTTCCAGGTGAAAACTTGAGCTTTACCCAGTTCGTGTAGGCGGAACGCTTTGACAGTATCACAGGGATCTAGTCGAGCTAAGTTCCTGATACCCGGTTATAAAAATAAAATTAAGCTAATATTTACCTGAACTTGTTCTTGGTCACGGCTAAACAAAAATGAGTCCGCACCAAGATGTTCCAAAGCTTCCTCATTCTTACTAATTGAGGTGCTAATTACCATCACTTTAGCCCCAAAAGCCTTTGCAAATTTAACAGCTAGATGACCAAGCCCACCTAGGCCGACAACTCCAATATGCTTACCAACCTCGGCAAAACCAAAATATTTCAGGGGACTGTAAACTGTGATCCCGGCACAAAGTAACGGAGCACTGGCGTCAAGTGGGACATTTTCAGGGAAGCGAATGATGTAGCGCTCGTTAGCCACCATTGTGTCGGAATAGCCTCCGTACGTGATTGTTCTGTCGTGGTAAATAGTACTATAGGTAAGTATCATATCCGGACAATAAACTTCGAGATCATTGGTACAATTCTCGCAGGAATGACATGCACCAACAACGCATCCAACACCCACTTTGTCTCCTACTTTAACTTTTTTCACCTTGCTCCCCACTTCTGTCACTTCCCCAACCATTTCGTGCCTGGAAGTTCAAATTTCAATTTTAATAGAGTCGGGATAGGTGATATTTCATATTTTCTGTTTGAATTGATAGTAATCTAAATAAAAAATTGCTTGACATCTCCGACCAAAGTTACGATATATATAGTATGAGTGATAAGTTTTGTTGAATTTCTTTTAGACTAGTAAATCCCTGCAAAATAAACAAATATTTAAAAGTCAGAACAGTTAATCGCACTATATCTCCTATAAAATAAACAAAAAGGTTAATCGTTCTCTGGTCCATATATCTACAATTAACGGTCGACAGAGTACCGTTAATTGTAGATATATATGGATGATATAGAAGAGGATTGAGAATCCTAGGAAACATACCCAGGAACAAGTGGGTAAATGGACATGCCCCAGTCGTTAGTGATATGAAGGTCCGAGTGGCATACCCCACAATAAAGAACTTTGAACGTAACGTCTTCCTCTCCCGTTGCTCTGCGGACATATATACCATTTTCAATTAAAACAAACCAAGAATTCAGAACCCCAAAATAAAATAAAAACAACAACAAAAGCTAGAGAAATCTTAGCTAGGCATTCATGGATCATTGACATGCATGCATCTATAGATAAGCAAAGCTGTAAAGACAAACAGTAGTGTACCTTCTGGAGAATTTGAAGGGTGAGAGGACCCCCGAAGTGTCCCTGGCGGCCCATCCAAAGGCCTTCTTCGGGTGCTCTTGCTCCGGTGATTTCTCCATTGACCTCTTCCCACAAATTAAGAAACAATAACGGTAACAACAAAGAGTACGATGTATATATGATTGTCTAGTAAAATCTGCAGGAGCAGGAACGAGGATGTTGGTATATATAGGCAGTGGCGGGGGTTTGACGCCGGAGCTGGTCTGACGTATTCAGTGAGCTATTGATCAATTTCTATCCACTTGCTAAAATGATTATATAAAAGTAGGGTTCCAAAATCGAAGACCAAACGGCTACATCGTGATTAATGATTATAGAACTTTTTCTCTTTAGGAAAATTATAGTTAAATCAAACTGGGGCAGGGGCTGACGTATTCAGTGAGCATATTCGCGACTCTAATTATTTTATTTTGAGTATTAAATACTGTTTATCTAACATAATTACATAAAGATTAATCATACTAACTACAATTATAGAGTATGTTAAGTGCTGATATATTTGTTAATAACAGCAAGTGAGAAAACTGTTCCAACACATGCATTATAAAAATTTTATGCATTAGGGATGTTTTGTTAATGGGGTATTTTTAACAAAACGACTCTACCAAGGGTTATTTTAATAGTAAAATAATCCCTTTAAAAAGGTGGGGTCGTTTTACTGTAGCAACGCCTCCAATTATCTAATTGGGGACATTGCAACAGTGCACATCCCCAATCAATGGAGATGAGTGGGGATGTGCACGTCCCCAATCACGTCTCCACTCAGTGGGTACATGCAATGTTCGCCCCCTTTTAAAAGGGAATCCGTACGTCAAAATTTCTCCTTTTAGGAATATTTTTTTACCGTTTAAACGTTCATAATTTTTATTCTATGTGCTTTTATTGGAACATTTGCAAAATGTCTCTAATTGAATGTCCCTAATTAAATATGGACATTTTTTTGACCTTAAATTGTCACATTAAAAATGTTCCTATTTCATTGTCTTTTTGTGGTGATACTTAATTATAATTTTGGCATAGAGAAGAACGCATAGAAATATGTTTTTTTTTTTAAAATTTTTTTTTATTATTTGATCATTTTATTTTTATTGAAATCTCTAGTAATTTATTGTTTAAATTGTTAACAATTATGAGATGGCTAATTATTGGTCGAATTATTAAAGATTTCAATCAGTTTTGACTATTCAAACTGAAGAAAAGGGAACGTGGAATATAGTTTTCTAACTATATTTATTATTTACTCATTTTTTTTGGTCTTTCTGAATTGCAAGAATAAGTCTACAAACACGACTCTATGCTTGTCTTGTAGCTACTTGTCTTGTAGCTAGCTAAGTGAGAAAAACCAGAGGAACTTGCGTTGAACATGGTGTTTGAGTAAAACATTACATGTCTTTTACTTTTACAACTAAAGAGTTTGAACGTGTCTCTTTTACTTTTAAATGTACAGTAATAAATTTAATTTATACAAATCATCTTGTAACTCTTGAGAAAGATGCTTTTGAGTGATTTTTTCCCCCATATTCACACTTTTCAGTAGGGTGATCGGGATCCTGAGAAATTTTTTGACTGAATTCCAGTCTCATTGCATTGTGGTCATTTAATGTAGGCCGTCGATTACGATAAATGGGGAATTTGATGTGTTCTGGGTAATTGGATAACAAATAGGTCTAATTGTTGAATACAACTTGTCACTGGGATGATTGGGATTTAGGGGTGTACACGTGGATACGGTTATTTATAATATTTGTAACCGCATTCGCAAAATGCGAATATTACTTTTAGATTTTCGTATCATGTTTTTACTATCTGTATATGTGCAATTATTGAATCTGGTTAGTATTCGCCATCCGCATTTTTGGTAACTTTACAGCAATTTAAGGATTTTGTGATAGCCTATTAGTGACGATTTTGGGCCCAAAAAAAAAAGAGAAGCCACTAATATAGGGGTGTCAAAAATTACTGGGAAACCGGGGTCCCGGTTCCGGTTCTGGTTTAAAAAATCCAAAAACCGGGTACTCCGGTTCCGGTACCCGGTTTAACTAGGAATACCGGAACCGGGTTTTCATTATATATATATATATATATATATATATATATATATATATATATATATATATATATATATTTTACACTTAGGTTTAGGTTTAGGGTATTTTAAAAAATTAAATTTTTATTTCTAAGGCCCAAATAGGCAAAAACATTGATTTTTTTTGAATTTTTGGACTTTTTAAAATTTATTTTTTTAATTATTTGGAATAATCACAACAAAGCCCCTTTAATTTAGACAAAGAGACTAATAGATTTTTTTTTAAATGGGCTAACTTATGAAAAAAAAGGGCTTATTTTAGGCCTAATACCTAAAATAAGCCCAAAAACCAATTTTTTTTAAAAACCAGTTACCGGAACAAGTAAAATCGGAATTGGCCAGTAATCGGGACTCCGGTTCCGATTCTGATTTCTTAAAACCGAGAACTGGGGGTACCCCGTTTTGGTTTTCGGTTTTGGCCAAAAACATTTCTTAAAACCGAGAACCGGGGTACCCCGTTTTGGTTTTCGGTTTTGGCCAAAAACTAAAAAGCTGGACCGAGTTGACACCCCTACACTAATAGGTTAGTGACATGCCTGTAGTGACGTTTTTGAAATGAAAAAAGTTTGGTTGATTAAAAACGAGGGTAGTGATGTTTTACTGTAGTAGAAAACGTCACTACCCTTTTAAAAAAATTCACCTATAATTTGTACAAATTCAATGATATATATATATATATATATTTTTTTTCTTTCTTCTTTCTTCGATTTTTTTTTATTTTTGAACAGCCTTGAAATCGCCTTCAAGAATCGGTAAGAAAACAGTATACAAGGCAGATTGGTCCATTCCATCTTTGCTTTCTCCATCAATATTAGAACAGTCGTGCGCTTCAACAATCAAAAACTGGGTCTCAAAGGGTATATCTTGGCCGCAATTACCCATCCTCTGTGTCATCCACCACATCTTGCGGCGGAAAACGCACATAAAGCGCAATCCCCTTTTGAATCAAAGAATTCATCACTAAATGTAAGGCCATAATCCAAATTTTGAGTCTTACCCAACAGTGCATTACACATAGAAACAAAATTACTAAAGAAAACGAAGAAAGAAAAAAGATAAGATAATCAAAAGTTTTTTTGCCCTAAATAAGGAGGAGGTTGTGATTGAGGCAAATCACCACACTGAAAAAAGTCCAACAAAACTAAAAGAGCCATTGTTTTTCATTTCATTCAACAAAGTAAATGATTAGAGAGAAACATGTTATGTAAAAAAAGGGATAAAAAGATTTTAAATTCAAAATTTGAGGGATATGTTAGATGAAAAGCAAAGGATTTTATTCGCCAAAGTTAAATTGGATAAAAGAAAACCTAAAATAGTTCGGATGAAAGCTATAGACTTTGTAGACTGTCGAAATAATGATGCTATGTTGAAATAACTTTGATACCATGTTGAAATAATGATGATGCGGAAATAATAGCCGAAGTAATATGGAGAAAATGACACAAGGATTTACGGGTAGTTCGGTGTTAGACACCTACATCCAACATTCGAAATACTCCTAAGGGCTACATTGTGCTTATTAACTTGATTTGTATACAATACAAAATTTTCTATTTATAAGGTATTGCATAAATACAAGTATAATAATCAAATCTCATTGATTTGATTACAATCAACCTATAAATAGAGAATATTTGTATATTCTAACATCCCCTCAAACTCAAGGTGAAATATTTTGGAACCTTGAGTTTGAAATCCAAAACAATGTTGATGGTGGTGGCGGAGGCCAGGAACGACAATAAGCCAAACTTCAAAAGGCCAGACAATGGGCCAGGGCCGACTTGGGCCTGTAACTAAAAGAAAATGAGCCAACTTCGGTGGTTATCAGATTGGCTCACCGAACCTGACCGGCGCGTGGCACGCGTGATGGAGTCACTTGGACTTTTTTTATTTTTTTGATCAGGTGTGGGCAACTCCACCATAGGCCTGTGAGCTTTGATGAAAGGGCATGATTTGGTGTAGGCAGGTGCTGGATGCACTCCGTGAGCTTGGTCTGGAGAGGACGCAGGGGACAGCAGCAGATGCCGTACATGGCGGAGCTGGTAACCAGAGGACTGTTGGCGGCAGTGGAGAGCTCGGACTGATGATGGCCGGCGAGTGTAGCGTCTGATCTATGGAATTGTGCGAATGCCGAGGTGATTGGTGGAATTTAATGGCTAGTTGCAGAACCGGCAAAAACTTTGGGCGGAGCATGGCGGTGGACTTGATCACCAAGATCGTTGGATGTAACGTGATGAAAGATGAAACGTCAAGGACATTGAAGGCCACATTGAAATAATGATACCATATTTATCGCTCGTTTTGTCCTTTCTAGGTCCAAACATCTTCCTCGCAAATTCTCGTAATGTTCGGTCGCTTAGATCCTATTATTATACAAATCTTTCCTCGTCAACTAAAAATATTATGTTACAACCCATTTTCAGCATCTTCCTCTCCTCTATATAAGTGCCTCATTCATGTTCATTTGATTTCATTCGATCCAGGTTCTTGTGCTTTACGAAAAACAGAGTCCCCTTGGAAAGATCTTTAAGGAAATCCCACTCCGTTCTTTTTTTTTATTTTTTATTTTTAAAGATAGGGGGAAGAGAGAAGATTGTCAACAGCAGCTCTTAAAGATTCAGAATTTGTCCTCAGAAGTCAAGCTTCAATGGCTAAGGATACCATAAATTTGAATTTTTGGATTGAGGTTGCTCCAGCCCTCATCGTTTACCCACAGAAGAAGCCTTCCAATTCACCAACCCTCAAGCCTATCCCTGAAGAGGCTTTCGAGGAGTACGATGATGATTCATAGGCTTCTCTAAGGTTGTGCTGAGACACCATTGGAGAAGCTGCATACTCTGTTCTGCTGATGGGGAGCCCCTGTTTGATGGGACCAACCCTTTGAGGCTTTGAGCATTTCCCAAATAACATTGTACTGTAAATATGTAAATTGTAGTGTAAATATAATCTCTCCTTTCATGGAAAATGAGATTTCTACTTCCTTTCCGTTTCAGATATGCTATTATGTTATGAGTTTGCCCAACAAACTTAAAGATTATATGAGTATACAAAATTTATATGATAAATTTGTTAATACAGAAATAGAAAACAGGAAATATAAATGCTCTAAGGTGGTGTGTTATAAAGTTGTTTTTTTTTTTAATAAATTATTTGCTCCCACCAAACTTGATGAATTGGTATGCAAAATGTTACAACAAATATTTCTTCTGAATATAACGGAGCTTAGAAAAAAACAAAACCTTTGTATTTTGGCTGCGTTTTGGACAAACAAAATCAAACTTGAACACCCTCAAATGTTTTATTTTAACAAGAGACTCAAATTTAAAAAAAAAAAAGAAAAAAAAAATGTTTTGAGAGGGATAAATGAAGAGAGAATTTTTATGCAGTTGACTATTTATAGTGTTAAAACAACAATTTTTAATGTATATATGTTCGCTAATAGGCAATCTATAGTTATTTTAATGGTAATTAACTATTATTCTAAGAGTCATTAAAATTTGACCAGACGCTTAATTTTAGCCGTTAGATTATATTATTATTAAAAGCTATTTAATTATAATTGTTAGTAATAGTCACTTAATCACAATCGTTAGATTAAACTTAATTTACTCTTATAGTTGACTTTATTAATAGTTTAGTAAATTCAGCCGTTGAATCTACCTTAGAAGCATCTATGGTTCAAATCAAACCCCTAGACTACATGTTTATGATCATCCAAAAATGCATGGATATCATTTGATAGCTCCCAAGTGTGCCACTAGTGCCCTACAGTCGTGCGTGTTCATTTGGTGCTTTGTACCATACTATAATGTATACATATAAAGTGCATATACCTAAACATTGCATTCTTTAAAGTAAATGCTTGATGTGTGTCTGACCTTTTAAATGCCAACTTGATTTTTTTTATGTGACTTTCTTTTTTCAAAGTTCTTTAAAACCTTCAATTTAAATTATTTTCAAACCATAAATTATATATATTGAGGTAATTTTTAAAATTATTATTTAATCAAAATTCGATAATAATCAATCACAACCCCAATTGTGATTTTAAAAGCCACATCATCTTTAGAGTGATATAAAATGGACACAAGAAGAACTTTTAGCGTTACTCTATACATACATACTAATTTTGAAAATTATTTAACAAAATTTATCATAAATACCAGATGCAAGAGGGGTATAAATTTTACTTTTCAGCAGGATTATACTTAAACATAAACTCCAATTCCTAAACTTTACCTTTACCTCAATAACACTAGTAAAAGATATATATTTCTCCACCATACACATGAGAAGAACATTCTCGGTGGGCTGCTGGCCATCACTAATTATAGCACATGTTGTTTTTTTACAAGTGTTCTCCCAACTTTACATATTTTCCGCGGGTAAAAAATATAGCTTTTATTTATTTATTTATTTGTATAAGCTTTTTGGTACCTACTCTCATTTTTGTCATTTATCATTTTAACCATTATAAAAACACCTCTCCACAAACTTTACCCTCACTCAATCCATTTCCACTGCAATCTGAAGAAACCATCCAAGAAAGGCTCTGAAACAATCCTTCTCCTCCATCATCTGTATATCTCTTGCTGTAGCAGAGGAAAAAAGTCAGAAACCCACTCCCTTTTCATCATCGTCTCAATCTGATTGCTTTAGTAGAGCAAAGCGTTTCCCTTGCTGCAATGGCAGAAGAGATGAGAAATTTGAGTTCTTGGATTGAGGTTGCACCAGCCCTTCTCATTTCCTCAGCTAAAATTCTGACTTCTCCTGTGTTGGAGACAATTCCTGAAGAGGAGGCTGAGGAATACGATGAAGACTCCTAAATATATATTGGAGTTTTTTTTGGAAATATTTGGATTTGTATGATAGTTTGTTGATACAAATACAATGATTTTAAAGGTAGCAAGTGGGACCTTTAAATTTTGTAGTAAATACTCACAGATTCGTAATTAATGCTTGTTATTGCAATAGTGTCTTTTGAGCTATCATCATGGGAGTGTCTGTGCTGCGAGAAGCTTGAGGGTCAAAGGCCTACAGGAGCCAGTGGTCGGAGAAGCTATGGCGGCAATGGCTGCTGTGGAATTTAGCAAAGAAAGAGCAATACAGGATGTCATCCTTGAAGGTGACTCATTGCAGGTAGTACAAGCTCTGAAGGATAGGGGACGAAACTGGAGGAAGTATGGCCACTTAGTGGACGATATTCGGCTCCTCCTTGGATCATGCAGAAGCTGGATGGTACTCCATGTGAAAAGAGAAGCAAACCGAGCGGCCCACGGCCTTGCTAAAGTTGGTCTCGCTCAGGCTCACGATAGAACTTGGATCGATGAAGTGCCAGAATGTATAACTGAGGTGGTATCCTCAGAGCTCTTAGCTCTTGTACCTTAGAACCTTGTGGGTTCTTTATGTTCTCTTGTTTGAGGAAAGTAATGAAATCAGTCTGATTGTTCCAAAAAAAAAAAAAATATGTATTCTTAATTTATTCCACTGCGGTTACAATTTATTCATAGTGGTGATTCCAATATAGTGCGTTATTAATTGTATCAGACTATTAATAGTTGATATTGACAAAAACAAAAAATGGTAATTTGAGAAGAATGTGGGTACTTTTCCTTATTTCTTTAAGGCAGTCGATCCCTCTAAGATAGTGATATTGGTTGGGATGGGAAAACTACTCGTCGCTCTCAAAGGGGTCATCACCTTTAAAGGAGTGGTTGCAGTAGTTGGCCACCTCACAAGTGCTTGGGGTGGTCGGCTAAAAAGCAAAAATAAAAGGCATTAGAAGAGTGGTCGACTACCCCAAGCAAATTACGAGGGTGGTTGACTACTCCTTCAAAGGAAAAAAAGAGTAATCGGCCTCTTAATTCTTCAAAAAAGAAATTTAAAGAAAGAAGTCGACCATCCTCAAACCAATTATGAGAATGGCAAACCACTCCATCAAAGGTCGGCCAAAAAAAAAATCCAAAAACCTTCAAAGATCTACCTAGTGCTCATTGTCACTCGTTCGGTATGAATGCTAGAGTATAGACACAAGTGCATACAACTAAACATTTAAAACAAGGGTTAATTATTTTTTTAGGGCCCGTTTTATTTGCGGAATAGGCTCTTAGAATGGAATGGCTATTCTTATAGAATAATCATTTTTTTGTTTGATAGGAGTTTATTTTTTAGAATAGTTATTCTCACGGGAATGACTAATCACATCCACACAGAAATAACTATTCTTTATGAGAAGGACAAAGTTTTCCAAAAAATCCATTTTTTTTTTCTCTCAAACTTAAAAATAATAATAATAATAATAATAAATTATGTGGGTGGCCGACAACCCATAGAAGGCCTTGGGGGTGGCGCGGCCACCCCAGGTGAGATTTTGGGGTGGCCTAGTCACCCCGATTCACATCGAGGGTGGTCTTGGCCACGCCCGATGGCCTTGCGCCACCCTCGATGGCCCTGGGGGTGGCCTTGCTGAGGCCCTCTAGGGGTGGCGCGGCCACCCCCAGTGTATACTCAATGGGTGGTCGGCCACCACACGTTTAACCATATCTATTTTTTTAATTTGAGACTTGGAAAAGTTAGAAATCAAATGAGATTTTTAGTAATTTTAGTTCAATTCCAATTATGAAATATGTGTTGTTACCAAACTAGAGAATTTGAATAATTATTCCATTCTAACCTCTTCCATTCTCAATAATAACTATTCTATTTTTCAATGGAGTATGCATTCTGCGAACCAAATGGCTTTTTAGGTTTTCACATTTTTATTTTTTTCATCAAGATTTCAATTCGTATCACAAATGTATCTGACTTATGGGTAAATATCAGTTTAGTATATCTTTTACCATTCCGTCAACTAAACAAACAGACTATATTGAAGGTGGTTTCGGCCACCTCTTTTTGGCCATTGGGGGTCACCCTTAGGAGTGGTTCAGCCACCCCTAGACGAGCTACAAGGGTGGCCGAAACCACAATCATGGCAGTCTGTTAGTTTGACTGATGAAATTGTGACTGATGAACTAAATTGGCAAATTGGTACCATCTTTGTGATACAAATTGAAACATAAGTAAGAAAAAATAAAAAGTGAAAATCTAAGTACTAAAAAAGTAATTAACCTTGAAAGAATTGCTTGATGTGTTGGCCCTTATAAATGACAACTTGACTTCCTCTTTCTTTCCTTTTTTTTTTCTTGTGGAATTCTCTTCATTCAAAACTCTTTAATATCTTCCATTTAAAACATTCACAGACCATAAATTATATATATATATATACATAGTAATTTATTTAATAAACTAAAGATTTGTTTCAAGCCATTTTCAGCATCTTCCTTAAGATATTTTTTGTGTTGCATTTCCCTCCTCCCTCTCCCTCTATAAAAGTGCCTCACTCACATTCATTTGGTTCAGGTTCTTGTGCTTTGCAATAAACAGAGCCCCTTGGAAAGATCTTTAAGTACGTAAATCCCACTCTTTTTTTCTCTCTAGTAAATCGTTAGTCGCCCTTAAGATTTAGAATTTGTCCACCGAAGTCAAGTTTCAATGGGCTAAAAGGAGATCAGAATTTTGAATGTTTGTTGCTTCATTAACAGGTAAAATCTGACCACAGACTCAATGCAATAGGACATAGGCATTGCCCTGAATTAAAAGTAATATTTGAATACGACACATGTGGGAAAAAAAAAAACAAATAATATTGTCGGTGGCCAGGTTGCTGGCCGTCAATAATTGTAGTATACATATTTTTCACCTGTGCTGTCCACTCCAAACATGGCATATTTAACACATGAACAAACTTTATGATGCTTTCTACATTTCAATTATTTGTTTATTTCAATAAGCTTTTTGGTTCCGCGTCCTCTCATGGTTGTCCTTATCATTTCACTATTTCAGCCATATAAAAACACCACTCCACTAACTTCACCCCCAACCCACAATTCCGCTGCAATCAAGAAAGGTTCTGAAACAATCATAGCCCTCGATTTTCTATATATCTCCTTGCTGAAGAAGAGGAAGAAAGTCAGACACCCACCTCCTTTTCATCATCGTGGTCATCAAATCAATCTGATTGCTTTATTGGGTTGCTTGCAGATTAATTATTTAGTAGAGGACAAAGCGTTTCTCTTACTGCAAATGGAAAAGGAGATGAGAAACATGAGTTCTTGGATTGAGGTTGCACCAGCCCTTCTCATAATTTCCCTGACCAAGGTTCCCATTCCCCCTGTATTGGAGACAATTACCGAGGAGGAGCCTGAGGAATACGATGAAGACTCCTAACTATTGCTCTGCGTTTTTCTTTTTCCTGCTGTAATCTTTGGATCTGTATATGGGTTTGTTGTGGAGACCTTTCAACTACTAATTTGAAAGGTAGCAATTGGACCACTTTTTATTTTTATTTTTATTATTTTTTATTTTTTTTATTCAAAGGGGGAAAAGGGGAAAGGTGTGTGAGGATGAATTTATATGAGAAAAAGGACAAGGTTGAAGGTTCCAGTACTAGAAGATAGAATAAGCAATTGAACAAAATTATTGGAACAATACAAATAAACTAATTAAAGACACCATTCAAGCTAGTCTTCAGGGTTTGGTAGCAGCCAAGGTGTTTCCAATGTCAATGACAAATCGGTATCGAACATCACCCTTAGCAAGGCGCTCCATGGCCGTGTTCACGTACTCCATTGAAATAAGCTCTGTGTCTGCCGTGATGTTATGTTTTGCTGCAAAGTCTACCATTTCTTGTATCTCCTTTAGTCCTCCGGTGGCACTTCCCGCAACCGTCTTCCTCCCTGTTTTACGATTCTTATTAACTATATAATCATGAATGAATAAAAAATGATATATACAAATATAATAACAATTGCAAATAAAGCTTGTCAGTTTAGCTTATAGAATTTACCCATAAGCAGAGGAAAGACGGGTAGCTCAAGCGGCTTTTCTGGTGCACCCAGCAAAACAAGTTTCCCATTGGTCTTCAATAGCTCAATTAATGGCAAAATGGGGTGTGAAGCAGATACGGTATCAATGATACCATCCATTGTACTCTTGGCAGCCTGCACAAATTTAATGTGTATCCAAAATTACACACTCAATCCCTCAAAAAGTACAATGATGAGAAAATAAAGTATGCTAATATTAAGTAATTAAGGGGTTGATTCTTGGTCTAGATTTCTTATGAAGCATGGATCGAGTCTAATTAAGGTTAGACCCTTAAGTGCAACAATTATTTGAGGTCACGTTCCAAGCGAAAACTTGATCTTTACTCAAATCGTGTGGAGGGAACGCTTTGACAGTGTCACAGGGATCTAATTGAGCTAAGCTCTTGATACCCGGTTATAAAAATAAAATAAAATTAAGCTAATATTTACCTGAACTTGTTCTTGGTCACGACTAAGCAAAAATGAGTCAGCACCAAGATGTTCCAAAGCTTCCTCCTTCTTGCTAATGGAGGTGCTAATCACCGTCACTTTAGCCCCAAAAGCCTTTGCAAATTTAACAGCTAGATGACCAAGCCCACCTAGGCCGACAACTCCAATATGCTTACCAACCTCGGCAAAACCAAAATATTTCAGGGGACTGTAAACTGTAATCCCGGCACAAAGTAGCGGAGCACTAGCATCAAGTGAGACATTTTCAGGGAAGCGAATGATGTAGCGCTCGTTAGCTACCATTGTGTCAGAGTAGCCTCCATACGTGATTGTTCCGTCGTGGTAAATGGTGCTATAGGTAAGTATCATATCTGGACAATAAACTTCGAGATCATTGGTACAATTCTCGCAGGAATGACATGCACCAACAACGCATCCAACGCCTACTTTGTCTCCTACTTTAACTTTTTTCACCTTGCTCCCCACTTCTGTCACTTCCCCAACCATTTCGTGCCTGTAAGTTCAAATTTCAGTTTTAATGGAGTCAGGATAGGTGCTATTTCATATTTTCTGTTTGAATTGATAGTAATCTAAGTAAAAAATTGCTTGACATCTCCGACCAAACTTACTATATAGTATGAGTGATAAGTTTTGTTGAATTTCTTTTAGACTAGTCAATCCCAGCAAAATAAACAAATATATAAAAGACAGAACAGTAAATTAGACTATATCTCCTCCAAAATAAACAAAAAGGTTAATCGTACTTTGGTCCATATATCTACAATTAATGGTCAGAGTACCATCAATTGTAGATATATGGATGATATATATGGAAGAAGAAGACTGAGAATCCTAGGAAGCGTACCCAGGAACAAGTGGGTAAATGGACATGCCCCAATCGTTGGTGGTCATGTGAAGGTCCGAGTGGCATACCCCACAATACAGAACTTTGAACGTAACGTCTTCCTCTCCCGTTGCTCTGCGGACATATATACCATTTTTAATTAACACAAACCAAGAATTCAGAACCCCCCCAAAAAAAAAAAAAAAGGTAAAAACAACAACAAAAGCTAAAGAAATCTTAGCTAGGCATGCATGGATCATTGGCATGCATGCATATATAGATAAGAAAAGCTGCAAAGACAAAACAGTAGTGTACCTTCTGGAGAATTTGAAGGGTGAGAGGACCCCCGAAGTGTCCCTGGCGGCCCATCCAAAGGCCTTCTTCGGGTGCTCTTGCTCCGGTGATTTCGCCATTTCTGATCTCTTCCCACAGATTAAGAAACAATAACGGTAACAAAAAAGTGTACGATGTATATATGATTGTCTAGTAAAATCTGCAGGAGCAGGAACAAGAATGTTGGTATATATAGGCAGTGGCGGGGGTTTGATGCCGGAGCTGGTCTGACGTATTCAGTGAGCTATTGATCAGTTTCTATCCACTTGCTAAAATGATTATATAAAAGTAAGGCTCTAAATCGAAGACCAAACGGCTACATCGTGATTATAGGACTTTTTCTCTTCGGGAAAATTATAGTTAAATCAAACTGGGGCAGGGGCTGACGTATTCAGTGAGCATATTCGCGACTCTAATTATTTTATTTTGAGTATTAAATACTATTTATCTAACATAATTACATAAAGATTAATCATACTAACTACAATTATAGAGTATGTTAAGTGCTGATATATTTGTTAATAACAGCAAGTGGGAGAACTGTTCCAACACATGCACTATAAAAATTTTATGTATTAGGGACATTTTGTTAATGGAATATTTTTAACAAAACGACCCCATCAAGGATTATTTTAATAGTAAAATAACCCCTTTAAAATAGTAGAGTTGTTTTACTGCACATCCCCAATCAATGGAGATGAGTGGGGATGTGCACATCCCCACTCAGTGGATACATGCACTGTTCGCACGTCCCCTTTTAAAAGGAGATCCGTACTTCAAAATTTTTCCTTTTAGGAATATTTTTTTTTTTCTGTTTAAACGTTCATAATTTTTATTCTATGCGCTTTTATGGGAACATTTGCAAAATGTCTCAAATTGAGTGTCCCTAATTAAATATGGACATTTTTTTGACCTTAAATTGTCAAATTAAAAATGTTCCTATTTCATTGTCTTTTTGTAGTGATACTTAATTATAATTTTGGCATAGAGAAGAACGCATAGAAATATGTTTTATTTTATTTTATTTTTTTTATACAAATCTCTAGTAATATATTGTTTAAATTGTTAACAATTATGAGATGGCTAATTATTGGTCGAATTATTAAAGATTTCAATCAGTTTTGTGCAAACTGAAGAAAAGGGAACGTGGAATATAGTTTTCTAACTATATTTACTCATTTTTTTTGGTCTTTCTGAATTGCAAGAATAAGTCTACAAACACGACTCTATGCTTGTCTTGTAGCTAGCTAAGTGAGAAAAACCAGAGGAACATGGTGTTTGAGTAAAGCATTACATGTCTTTTACTTTTACAAATAAAGAGTTTGAACGTGTCTCTTTTAGTTTTAAATTAATAGTAATAAATTTAATTTATACAAATCATCTTGTAACTCTTGAGAAATATGCTTCTGAGTGATTTTCCCCCCATATTCACACTTTCCAGTAGGGTGATCGGGATCCTGAGAAATTTTTTGACTGAATTCAGTCTCAATATTGCGTTGTGGTCATTTAATGTAGGCCGTCGATTACGATAAATGGGGAATTTGATGTGTTCTGGGTAATTGGATAACAAATAGGTCTAATTGTTGAATACAACCTGTCACCGGGATGATTGAGATTTAGGGGTGTACACGCGGATACGGTTATTTACAATATTTGCAACCGCATCCGCAAAATGCGAATATTACTTTTAGATTTTCGTATCATGTTTTTATTATCTATATATGTGCAATTATTGAATCCGGTTAGTATCCGCTCTCCGCATTTTTGGTAACATTACAGCAATTTAAGGATTTTGTGACAGCCTATTAGTGACGATTTTGGGCAAATAAAAAAAAAAAAAGAAGTAACTAATATTGGGGTGTCAAAAATTACCGGAAAACCGGGGTCCCGGTTCCAGTTCCAGTATAAAAAATCCAAAAATCGGGTGCCCTGGTTTCAGTACCCGGTTTAACCGGGAATAGCAGAACGGGGTTTTCATTATATATATATATATATATTTTTTACACTTAGGTTTAGGTTTAGGGTATTTTAAAAAATTAAAATTTTATTTCTAAGGCCCAAATAAGCAAAAAAACATTGATTTTTTTGGATTTTTGGACTTTTTAAGGTTTATTTTTTAATTATTTGGAACAATTACAACAAAACCCCTTTAATTTAGACAAAGAAATTAATAGATTTTTTTAAAAAATGGGCTAACTTATGAAAAAAAAGAAAAAATGCTCATTTTAGGCCCAATACCTAAAATAAGCCCAAAAACCAATTTTTTTTAAAAACCGGTTATCGGACCGAGTAAAACCGGAACTGGAACCAACCGGAACCCTGGTTCCGGTTCCTGTTTCTCAAAACCGAGAACCGGGGTACCCCGGTTCCGATTCTCGGTTTTGACCAAAAATTGAAAAGCCAGACCGAGTTGACACCCCTATACTAATAGGTTAGTGACATGCCTGTAGTGATGTTTTTGAAATAAAAAAAGTTTGGTAGATTAAAAATGAGGGTAGTGATATTTTTACTGTAGTAGAAAACGTCACTACCCTTTAAAAGAATTCACCTCTAATTTGTACAAATTCAATGATAAATTAATATATATATTTTTTCTTTCTTCTTTCTTCTTTCTTCAATTTTTTTTTTTTTGAACAACCTTCAAATCGCCTTCAAGAATTGGTAAGAAAACAGTATACAAGGCAGATTAGTCCATTCCACCTTTGCTTTCTCCATCAATATTAGAACAGTCTGCGCTTCAACAATCAAAAACTGGGTCTCAAAGTGTATATCTTGGCCGCAATTACCCATCCTGTGTGTCATCCACCACATCTTGAGGCGGAAAACGCACATAAAGCGCAATCCCCTGTTGAATCATAGAATTCATCACTAAATGTAAGGCCATAATCCAAATTTTGAGCCTTACCCAACAGTGCATTACACATAGAAACAAAATTATTAAAGAAAACGAAGAAAAAAAAGAAAAAAAAAAAAAAAGATAAGATAATCAAAAGTTTTTTTGCCCTAAATAAGGAAGAGGTTGTGATCGAGGCAAATCACCACACTGAAAAAAATCCAACAAAACTAAAAGTGCCATTGTTTTTCATTTCATTCAACAAAGTAAATGATTAGAGAGAAACATGTTATGTAAAAAAAGGGATAAAAAAATTTTAAATTCAAAATTTGAGGGATATTTTAGATGAAAAGCAAAGGATTTTATTCGCAAAGCAAAATTGGATAAAAGAAAACTTGAAATAGTTCGGATGAAAAGCTATAGACTTTGTAGACTATTGAAATAATGATACCATGTTGAAATAGCTTTGATACCATGTTGAAATGATGATGATGCGGAAATAATAGCCGAAGTAATATAGAGAAAATGACACAAGGATTTACAGGTGGTTCGGTGTTAGACACTTATATCTACCATTCGGAATACCCTTAAGAACTACATTGTACTTATTAATTTGATTTGTCTACAATACAAAGTTTCCTATTTATAGGGTACTGCATAAATTCAAGTATAATAATCAAATCTCATTGATTTGATTACAATCTCAATATTTGATTACAATAATCCTATAAATAGAGAATTTGTATACTCTAACATCCTCTCAAACTCAAGATGGAATATTTTGGAACCTTGAGTTTGAAATTCAAAACAATGTTAATGGTAGTGGTGGAGGCCGGGAACGATAATAGGCCAAACTTCAAAAGGGCCGACAATGGGTCAGGGCCAACTTGGACCTGTAACTAAAAGAAAATGAGCCAACTTCGGTGGTTATAAGATTGGCTCACCGAACCTGACCAGTGCATGGCGCGCGTGATGGAGTCACTTGGACCTTTTTATTTTTTTTTATTTTTTTGATCAGGTGTGGGTAGCTCCACCATAGGCCTGTGAGCTTTGATGAAAGGGCATGATTTGGCGTAGGTGGGTGCTGGATGCACTCCATGAGCTTTAAAAAATGTCTCTGATACCATGTTGAATAATGATACCATATTTATCGCTCGTTTTGTCCTTTCTAGGTCCAAGCATCTTCCCCGCAAATTCTCATAATGTTTGGTCGCTTAGATCCTTTTATTATACAAATCTTTCCTCGTCAACTAAAAATATTATGTTACAACCCATTTTCAGCATCTTCCTCTCCCTCTATATAAGTGCCTCATTCATGTTCATTTGATTTCATTCATATTTATTCGATCCAGGTTCTTGTGCTTTACGAAAAACAGAGTCCCCTTGGAAAGATCTTTAAGGAAATCCCACTCCGTTTTTTTTTTTTTTTTTAGATAGGGGGAAGAGAGAAGATTATCAACAGCAGCTCTTAAAGATTCAGAATTTGTCCTCAGAAGTCAAGCTTCAATGGCTAAGGATACCATAAATTTGAATTTTTGGATTGAGGTTGCTCCAGCCCTCATCGTTTACCCACAGAAGAAGCCTTCCAATTCACCAACCCTCGAGCCTATCCCTGAAGAGGCTTTCGAGGAGTACGATGATGATTCATAGGCTTCTCTAAGGTTGTGCTGAGACACCATTGGAGAAGCTGCATACTCTGTTCTGCTGATGGGGAGCCCCTGTTTGATGGGACCAACCCTTTGAGGCTTTGAGCATTTCCCAAATAACATTGTACTGTAAATATGTAAATTGTAGTGTAAATATAATCTCTCCTTTCATGGAAAATGAGATTTCTTCTTCCTTTCAGTTTCAGATATGCTATTATCTTATGAGTTTGCCCAACAAACTTAAAGATGATATGAGTATACAAAATTTATATGATAAATTTGTTAATACAGAAATAGAAAACAGGAAATATAAATGCTCTAAGGTGGTGTGTTATAAAGTTGTTTTTTTTTAATAAATTATTTGCTCCCACCAAACTTGATGAATTGGTATGCAAAATGTTACAACAAATATTTCTTCTGAATATAACGGAGCTTAGAAAAAAACAAAACCTTTGTATTTTGGCTGCGTTTTGGACAAACAAAATCAAACTTGAACACCCTCAAATGTTTTATTTTAACAAGAGACTCAAATGTAAAAAAGAAAAAGAAAAAAAAAAGTTTTGAGAGGAATAAAAGAAGAGAGAATTTTTATGCAGTTGACTATTTTTAGTGTTAAAACAACAATTTTTAATGTAAGTTCGATTATAGGCAATTTATAGTTATTTCAATGGTAATTAACTATTATTCTAAGAGTCATTAAAATTTGACCAGATGCTTAATTTTAACTGTTAGATTAATTTGCTCTTACAGTTGACTTTGTTAACGGTTTAGTAAATTCAGCCGTTCAATCTACCTTAGAAGCATCTATGGTTCAAATGAAACCCCTAGACTGCATGTTTATGATCATCCAAAAATGAATGTGTTAATTCAGAGTTTTTGAATTGGCTGGATTCGTGTGAACAAAATACTTGTGTTTAATTGGTTTATTTTAATGTGCAGTATGTGAGATAGCAAAAATAAGTTAGACAGATGAATTACACAATGATTCGTCTGAAGAATCGTTTGCACTACGTTCGGACGTGAATAATGAATTGTTTCCAGAAAGCTTCGTCTGAAGCCCCGTCTGCACCACCGTCCGGACGAGATAGCTATGCAGGAAAACCTGAGAGCTTCGTCTGAAGTCTCGTCTGCATCACCGTCCGGACGAGATAGCTATACAAGAAAGTCCGAGAGCTTCGTCTGAAGTCTCGTTTGATGTACCGTCCGGACGCAATAGATATGACAGAAACCCAAGAGCTTCGTCTGAATCAACGTCTGCATTACCGTCCGGACGCGCTGCTCCAGAGAACTAGAATTAGCGTATTTAACCTAGTTTCGTCCGAACGGTCATTGATGTCGTTTGGACGACTAGTAAGTTGCATGTATATTTTACGAAGAAACGAAGAAACTAGTTCTCGTCCGGACGAGCTTACTACTCGTCTGGACGCCTTATAGCAGATAAGGTTGTTAGCTTTTAAATTTGTATTTTGGTTGGACTAGGAGTCCAGTTTCTATATATATGAAACTGTGCATATAGGTAAAATGCACGATTTTGGAATTAGGTTTTAAGATATTTTGGGCTAAGAAAGGAGTTGAAGAAATCGAAGTCAACCGGAGTTCTGGTGAAGGGAGATCACGTAGAACGAACAATCCAGATGTTCTGGAAGAACTACTGCGATAGCAGATAAGTGGGTCGCTTGTCTGGTATACTTGAATGTCAAAGTGCATAGGTTATGTAAGTCTTCGACATTAAGATATTTCTTGTTATTCTACTGATTTAGTTGATTTTTTGGGTTTGGCTGCCCCGGAGAAGTTTTACATTTAGAGAGTTCTCTAAATGGTTTCCTCTTCATAAACAAATCCTTGTGTTTATTGATTGTTGATTTATTTCCGCACATGATTGTTTAATTTAGGAGTCGATTAGTTTTTCAATTGGTATCAGAGCGGGTTCACTTGTTTGGATTTAATTCCTAAGTGTGATCCTAGACTCCTCATAAAATGGCTCATACTGTTGCACCAAATTCTCTTCTCGTCTTTGACGGATCAAATTATTCTTTTTGGAAAATTCGTATGAGAGCATATCTCAAATCCGTAGATGTTTGGCACATTGTTGAAACTGGATGGACTCCTCCAGTTAAAGCAATTGCTGAATAGACTACGAATGAAAAGAGTGACTCTTCTGCAAATGACAAAGCTTTAAATTCCATATTCACATCTATCTCCATCGAAAAATTCTCAAGAATTTCTCGATGTGTGATAGCTAAAGAAGAATGGGAAACATTGGAAATTACTCATGAAGGAACTCAAGTTGTTAAAGCTTCAAAACTTCAAATGTTGGTTTCAAAATTTGAAGAGATTAGGATGCAAGAGGATGAGACATTTGATGAATTTTATTCTAAGCTTAGCGTCATTAGAAACAATACTATAAATTTAGGGAAGAAAATGTCTGATGCTAAAATAATCAAGAAAATCTTGAGATCTCTACCTGCGAAGTTTATTCCCCAGATTGCTGCTATACAACAGAGTAAAGATCTAGAAAAAAAATGAGAGTAGAGGAACTTGTAGGTTCACTGCAAACCTTTGAGCTTTTGTTACCCCAGTCAAAAACCTCAAAAAATGTTGCTCTCAAGATCAAAACTCCTAAAGAAAAATCTAGGGATTCATCCAGTGAGGATTCAGGAGATGATGAAAAAATTGCCTTGATTGTTAGGAAGTTTCAAAAAATTTTCAAACCTAGATCTGAGAATTTTAAAGGTAGGGATCATAAAAAATCTGTGAATGCTAAACATGAAGGTAGAGAAAATTCCCAAGACAGAAATGTCTTTGATCAGAAAGAAAAATTTTCTCGTGGTCGTAAGTGTCATGAGTGTGGAGGTATTGGTCATATCCGTGTTGATTGTGGGAATTTGAAAAAGTTAAAAGGTAAGGCATTTAATGTGACTCAAAGTGATGAGTCAGATAATGATGACTCTGAAGAAAATAAAGAAGAAAATGTTAACTACTTAGCCTTTACTGTTTCATATGATAATCAGTCGTATACCTCTGGTGTGCAAGATGTTTCTGAATATGAATCTGATAATGAGTATGATCTTCAAACTGCTTATAATCAAATGTTTCAGGAGTTTAATAATCTGAGTCAGCTGAATAAAAAGAGTGTGAAGAGACTGAAAGAAGTAGAGACAGAGAATGAAAACTTAATTGAAAAAATTAGGTTCCTAGAAAAAGAGTTGGATGAGTCAAAAAGTCATCTTAACAAATTTTCAAGTGTTAAACTTGATAAGATGTTAGATGATCAAAAGTCTTCAAATGATAGGTCTGGATTAGGTTTTGAGAAGTTTGTATCTTCGAAATCAAATGCTGCTTCTACTTCAAAAATTATGTTTGTTAAACCCAAGATGAAAGAAGTAGATACTAAGTCTGATTGTTTACCTAAAGATGTGTCTCTGGATAAGAAGAGAAAAGTTCAGTTCAAAATTCCTCAAAAGAAAGTGTCTGAATCTAAGTTTATTCCCACCTGTCATTACTGTGGAATCATTGGACATACTCGTCCAAACTGTTTTCAGCTTAGAGTAAGATATCCATGGTCTACACAAAATGCTCCCAGGAAAGATGAACCTGGGATTGGCAAACAATTGCTGGTGTTAACTGCTCAAGTAAAACTTATCAGTGAAAAATTAGCTACTCTATCTAATTGTTCTGATTTGAAAAATTTTCCTCTCAAAACTGATAAAGTTCAAAAAAATCAAGTTTGGGTTAAAAAGAAAGATAATCTATGTCTGGTTGTTCATACTGCCTTAAGTGTGCTTAATTCATGTTTGTGGTATTTGGATAGTGCATGTTCTAGACATATGACAGGTGACAAGACATTGTTCAAGGAGCTCAAAGCAGGCAGAAGTGGAAACATTACCTATGGGGATGGTAGTAAGTCTAAGGTAATAGGTTAAGGGATTGTGGAAATTCCTGGTGTACCTTCTCCTCAAGACGTGCTGTATGTGGAAGGGCTCAAAGCAAATCTTCTGAGTATCAGTCAATTTTGTGACAATGATCTTGTAGTACAATTCTCAAAGAAAGAATGTTGCATATTCAATGCTCAAGGAAAATGGTTAATGGGAGGAGATCAAACATCTGATAATTGCTATGGTATCTCTCCAACCATGCAGACTAAATGTCACAAAGTTTCTATAGACATTGGAGAATTGTGGCATCAGCGGTTGGGACATTTGAATTATCATGATCTAGTGAAGATAGCTAAGAAAGAAGCTATAAATGATTTACCCAAAATCAACTATCTGGAGAAAGCAAAATGTGGACCATGTCAGCTTGGAAAGCAAACAAGAAATCCACATAAGAAAACCTCGGGTATTTGTACATCCAGAAACTTGGACCTTCTTCACATGGATCTTATGGGTCCGACACGGACAGCTAGCTTGGGAGGAAAGAAATACATTCTAGTAATTGTGGATGATTACTCACGGTACACCTGGATTAGTCTACTTAAAGAGAAATCTGAAGCATTTGATCAAGCCACTGTGTTGTTTAAAAGGATACAAGTTGAACAAAACTGCTCTATATAGAGAATTAGAAGTGATCATGGCAGAGAGTTTGAAAATTCCAGTTTTGAAGAATTCTACAAAAATTTCGGAATTAAACAGGAGTTTTCTTCTCCTATTACTCTGCAACAGAATGGGGTCATTGAGCGAAAAAATAGAGTGATTCAAGAAATGGCTCGGGTTATGATCCACTCTAAAAATTTAGCTCAACATTTTTGGGGAGAAGCAGTTAACACAGCATATCATATCATAAATCGTGTGTTTCTCTGCCCCACAACAGACAAAACTCCATATGAACTTTGGAGAGGGAAGAAGCCAACAGTGAAGTACTTCCGAGTGTTTGGGAGCAAGTGCTATATTCTTCGTGATAGAGAAAGCCTGGGAAAGTTTGAAGCCAAGAGTGATGTAGGGATTTTTCTTGGATACTCCACCACTAGTCGAGCTAGTCGAGTATACAATACCAGGACAAAAGTGGTTATGGAATCGATTAATGTTGTAATTGATGATGAATCGATCACTGATCAAACTGAGGGGGAGCAAGCTGAAGTTAATGCTTAAGGACATGGCATCTCTGAAGACATTCCTGATATTAACGATACCACTGGACCATATACCTCTGCAGATAGTAGGCACTCACCTCAAGTTGAAGAAGTCAGAGAAACATCTCAAGCTGAAGAAGTTAGAGAAACACCTCAGTCCCCACATCCGGATATCATAACCAAAGAACCTTCCTCTCGGGTTAAGCTCAATCATCCTCCAGAAAATTTATTGGGTACTGTCAATGAAGGTAGACGACTGAGAAACCGGGTAGTTAATCAAATGTCATATTCCTGCTATTTATCTCAACTGGAACCCAAGAAAGTTACTGAAGCACTTGAAGATGAAAGCTGGGTTACTGCTATGCATGATGAGCTGAACCAATTCACCCGAAATGAAGTCTGGATTCTGGTACCAAGGCCAACAGATCACAATGTCATTGGCACAAAATGGATTTTCAAGAACAAATCTGATGAGCATGGTACTGTGGTGCGCAATAAGGCTAGACTAGTAGCTTAGGGATATACTCAAGTTGAAGGAGTTGATTTTGATGAAACCTTTGCTCCTGTTGCAAGGTTGGAATCCATTAGAATTCTGCTAAGTATTTCCTGTCATCTCAAGATTAAATTGTATCAGGTGGATGTAAAAAGTGCATTTTTGAACGGAATTCTCCAGGAAGAAGTATATGTAGAACAACCTAAAGGCTTTCAAGATCATCAATTTCCTCATCATGTCTATAAACTCAAGAAAGCGCTTTATGGACTCAAGCAAGCCCTGGGAGAATGGTATGAACGGCTCACTACATATCTTCTCAATCAAGGGTTCATCCGAGGACAGGCTGATCGGACCTTATTCATCCAGAGAAAAGGTGAACACAAGCTAATTGCGCAGATCTATGTTGACAACATTATTTTCGGTGCCACGATTGACTCTCAGGCACACATTTTCTCTGAGGAAATGAAGACAAAATTTGAAATGAGTTTGATTGGGGAGTTGACTTACATTTTGGGATTTCAGATTAAGCAATCCAGCAACGGTATTTATGTCTCACAAACCAAGTATGCTAAAGATCTAGTCAAAAGATTTGGCATGGACGGCAAAAGTCATGCTCGCACTCCTATGAGTACAAGTGTCAAGCTCAGTACTGATTTCTCTGGAAAATCAGTTGATCAAACAATGTATCGAAGCATGATTGGGAGCCTCCTATATCTCACAACCAGCAGACCCGATCTATCATTCAGTGTAGGGGTATGTGCAAGATTTCAAGCCAACCCAAAGGAATCTCACATGACAGCAGTCAAACGTATACTCCGATATGTAAATGCAACTGCTAACTTTGGTGTTTGTTTTTCTAGAGATACAAATCTAGAACTTGCAGGTTACTCCGACGCAGACTGGGCTAGAAATGTGGATGATCGGAAAAGCACCCCTGGCGGATGTTTTTATGTCGGTACGAATATGGTGGCATGGATGAGCAAGAAACAAAATTCAATCGCTTTATCCACTGCTGAGGCAGAATACATAGCTGCAGGGAGCTGCTGCACACAGTTGATCTGGATGAAACAACTCTTAGCTGATTATGGATTTACTCAAGCAACGATGAGTATCTACTGTGATAATACAAGTGCCATCAACATATCAAAGAATCCAGTTCAACACTCTCGGACCAAGCACATAGACATTCGTCATCATTTTATCCGTGACTTGGTAGAAAATCAGGTGGTATCTCTTGCTTATGTGTCCACTGAAAACCAATTGGCTGATCTATTTACCAAACCTTTAGATGCATCTAGGTTTGAGTATCTCAGGAATGCAATTGGTATATGTAGTATGACCTAATCTATAAATTTGCATCTCTAGGATAGTTTTTATGTTAAAAATCTTTTCCTAGTGCCAAAGTTCATACTGTTAATTTGTTTTGTTTTGTTTTGTTTTATTTTGCTGCTTTATTTATTAGTTTTGTTTTATTTTGCCGCTTAAAAAAAAGGTTCTGTGTATTTTTTTTAAGTTTTTTTTTCCTCTTTTTTTTTTCTTTCTTGGATGCTTTGTGCTGGGTCTATGTGCTTATGACCATCACAGTTCAAAATCTCATGTGAAGTCATGTCCAGTTCTTTACAAATGGGTCTATTTGGCATAAGGCATTCTTTGAGCTTTTATTTATTGCATGAACTTGATAAATGATTATGTAGCTTTTCATGTGGGATTTGTTTTATGTTGATCATGCACAGTTTAGAGTCGGTCTATTTTTTAAAGATTCTGAAAAAGGGTTAAAGGTCACATTGTAGGTGATGTATGGTTCAAAGACTCGGTTAAAATTGACCAATTCACTAGTTGAACCTATCTCTTAAAAACTCCTGCGTTGTTGTGCACAAAGCTATATGGCATTACTCTAAAAGAGCAATTTTGAACTTCAAGGTTCTATGTCATTTCTGTTAAAAGAATCCCTATAGAAAAAGTCAGTGATCAAATCATTACGGAAAAATACGGTTGCTAAAGGATTTGAAATAACCAAATGCGTGCTCTATAAAATGATGTATTGGATGAGGGATTCTAGGCCCTAGCATTATAAGGTTTGCCTTTAACCGAGTGTTTGTTTCCGTCATTACATGCAAAGTTTTGTTTAAGTTTTTTTCATCAATCTTAAAATTTGACTGACCTCTCACACACTTCACTTTTCATGATTATATTTGTCCCATGGGCTAGCTAATGTTCATAAACTCTTGAATCGTGTATGTGTCTGCTCAAATGGTGTTTCAATGCCCAAGTGATTCCATTTTTTTGAACTCATGTACTTTCCATGCTATTTTGTTTCAAAATGTTCTGTGCACTGTGTCCCCGTTTTGGCATTCAGGGGGAGAAAGAGTGTAATTTGGTCATATTGAAACTACAAGTTCAGACGCCTTGTCCGAACGCCACATGAGCTCGTCCGGACGATATCGTGTCAGACACAAAAATTTTAAACAACCGCGAATTGCTCTGTTGGACCTCATTTTGAAAGTTTTGTTTGCTTGTCATTTTTTTTCCTTCTCTACTCTTCTCCATTGCAATCGTGTGGCTCTCTCTCTCTCTCTCCCACAACTCCGACAGCTAGTTTGATCTTATCTTTTTCATTCATTTGCACAGGTAATTTTCTTCATTCTATTTCTTTTCTCTTCTTCCTCCAACTGTTCGGAATTAGGGTTTCTTTTCTGTCGTTGTGTTGGGTGCAGTTTTAATTATAAATAGTTTAAGCTCTATAATGAGATTGGCAGAACTGAACATAGATTCCATTCCCATGTATTTAGGATGAGTATTCACTTGTGCACCAAATTTTTTTTCGTCATATTGTTTACATGCCCACCAAGTGTTTGACAAAATGTCTAAATGGCAAAATTTTTGGTTCACACCATGTCTTCCTTATTCCTTTCCTACTTTTTGGTATGTTTTACTCTTTTGCCATCTCATGCACTCATTTGTGGTGTTTTGTGTCTTGGTATTGTGCAATTTATAGTCTTGTGTGTAGGATATGGCGAGTGGATCTCCCTCTTCAAGAAAATTACCCATTCGCACCAAGACTAAGGCTAACAAGAGAAAGACAATGGAGGATGCTACTCCAGTACCCACTTCAAGACTTGATGTTGGGTTTCGATTTCGGAACAGGTCTGCCAAGAAAACGTTTCAGGAGCGCTTTCATGACCGCACTATCATTTCGAGAGATCGGTAAATCTGTCTGATCTTCAAGAGGATCCATTCACTATCATCTCTCAGATATTCACTCAGAGGCAATAGAACTACTTTCTATCACCTCCTGCTCATCCTTTCATAAATCTGGTTCGGGAATTTTATGCCAACATGGATATACAGCCAGACACTAATGAAGACGCCGAAGAATCTCTACAGATTGTCACATTTCTTCGTGGTGTCAACATTGTCGTCACCCGTGAGGTAATAGCTGAAGTCACCGGAGTTCCACTCATTGAGGATTCTGGTTTTCCATTTTCACAAGATGAGTTTCCTTCCAAATCTGCCATGTCAAAATTATTCATTCCACTAGACTCATACAATTTTTGGCGCGAAAATATGAATGTCATTCCCCTTGGACATCTTTCTCATCATGTGAAATTATTGGCTAGAATTGTTATAAACAATGTGTTTCCCATCGATCATCATTCGGATCTTGGTGTGGCACGAGGAAGCTTCATCTATGCGCTTCTCAAGGATGTCAAGATTGATTTCGCATCTCATGCTATTCGACTCATGAAGGCTATGTTCATTGAAAATTCAGTTTCCCTGCCATTTGGAAGTCTAATATCTCGCATCATTGCCAAATTTATTCAAATTCCTGAATCTGAACCAACACTCAAGCCTCTTGGTCCTTTTTGCAAAGCCACGGTGAGTCGATCCAAAGGTCAAATGCGATTGCGAGGAAGTGTGGATTTTGATAACGACACTGCTGCCACTATAGCCACTGCTGGACCCTTAGGAGTCCCTACTACCTATTCACCGGTGTCTCTAGATGATATAATGACCAAGCTGAATCTCATGGCATCTCAAATGACAGGTTTTTCCTCTGTCCTCTCTCAATTGCAGAAAGATGTTCACGACTTGAAGACCAAGTTCATGAGAGACTCTGTAGCAGGCAGCACCATTGACGACCATGTTGAGGAGCACTTTCCGAGTGATCCACCTGCTCAATCTTAGTCCCTTTGTTTTTCGTCACAAAAAGGAGGAGTGAAGTGAAGTGAAGTGAAGTTTGTATATGTTTTAGAACTTCAACTTATTTTGATTTGCAACTCTTATGGTTTCAACTTATTTTGATTTGCAACTCTTATGGTTTCAATTTTCTTAAACTTGTTAAAACCTTTAATTGAAGTTTGTTTCGTAAATTGAATTAATATTTTGTCAACGAATAGCCAAAGGGGGAGTTTGTTAATTCGGAGTTTTTGAATTGGCTGGATTTGTGTGAACAAAATACTTGTGTTTAATTGGTTTATTTTAATGTGCAGTATGTGAGATAGCAAAAATAAGTTAGATAGATGAATTACACAATGATTCGTCTGAAGGCTCGTTTGCACTACGTCTGGACGAGAAGAATGAATTGTTTCCAGAAAGCTTCGTCTGAAGCCCCGTCTACACCACCGTCCGGACGAGATAGCTATGCAGGAAAACCCGAGAGCTTCGTCTGCATCACCGTCCGGACGAGATAGCTATACACGAAAGTCCAAGAGCTTCGTCTGAAGTCTCGTCTGATGTACCGTCCGGACGCAATAGATATGACAGAAACCCGAGAGCTTCGTCTGAATCAGCGTCTGCATTACCGTCCGGACGCGCCGCTCCAGAGAACTAGAATTAGCGTATTTAACCTAGTTTCGTCCGAACAGTCATTGATGTCGTTCGGACGACTAGTAAGTTGCATGTATATTTTACGAAGAAACTAGTTCTCGTCCGGACGAGCTTACTACTCGTCCGGACGCCTTATAGCAGATAAGGTTGTTAGCTTTTAAATTTGTATTTTGGTGGGACTAGGAGTCCAGTTTCTATATATATGAAACTGTGCATAGAGGTAAAATGCATGATTTTGGAATTAGGTTTTAAGATATTTTGGGCTAAGAAAGGAGTTGAAGAAATCGAAGTCAACCGGAGTTCCGGTGAAGGGAGATCACGTAGAAGAAACAATCCAGATGTTCTGGAAGAACTACTGCGGTAGCAGATAAGTGGGTCGCTTGTCTGGTATACTTGAATGTCAAAGTGCATAGGTTATGTAAGTCTTCGACATTAAGATATTTCTTGTTATTCTACTGATTTAGTTGATTTCCTGGGTTTGGCTGCTCTGGAGAGGTTTTACATTTAGAGAGTTCTCTAAATGATTTCCTTTTCGTAAACAAATCCTTGTGTTTCTTGATTGTTGATTTATTTCCACACATGATTGTTTAATTTAGGAGTCGATTAGTTTTTCAGAATGGATATCATCTAATAGTTCACAAGTGTGCCACTAGTGCCCTACAGTCGTGCGTGTGCATTTGGTGCTTTGTACCATACTATAATGTATACATATAAGTGCATATACCTAAACATTGCATTCTTTAAAGTAAATGCTTGATGTGTGTTCGGCCTTTTAAATGCCAACTTGATTTTTGTTTATATGACTTTCTTTTTTCAAAGCTCTTTAAAACCTTCAATTTAAATTATTTTCAAACTATAAATTATATATATTCAGGTATTTTTTAAAATTATTATTTAATCAAAATTCGATAATAATCAATCACAACCCCAATTATGATTTTAAAAGCCACGTCATCTTTAGAGTGATTTAAGATGGATACAAGAAGAACTTTTAGCGTTACTCTATACATACATACTAATTTTGAAAATTATTTTCAA
The DNA here is from genome assembly GCF_965113065.1 of Corylus avellana. Lineage (NCBI taxonomy): Eukaryota > Viridiplantae > Streptophyta > Magnoliopsida > Fagales > Betulaceae > Corylus > Corylus avellana. The sequence goes on from NC_142499.1 coordinate 16,971,409, forward strand.
AATTTATCATAAATACCAGATGCAAGAGGGGTATAAATTTTACTTTTCAGCTGGATTATACTTAAACATAAACTCCAATTCCTATACTTTACCTTTGTCTCAATAACACTAGTAAAAGATATATATTTCTCCACCATAAACATGACAAGAACATTCTCGGTGGGCTGCTGGCCATCACTAATTATAGCACGTGTTGTTTTTTTTACATAGTGTTCTCCCAACTTTACATATTTTCCACGTGTAAAAAATATAGCTTTTATTTTTTTATTTGTATAAGCTTTTTGGTATCTACTCTCATTTTTGTCATTTATCATTTTAACCATTATAAAAACACCTCTCCACAAACTTTACCCTCACTCAACCCATTTCCACTGCAATCTGAAGAAACCCTCCAAGAAAGGCTCTGAAACAATCCTTCTCCTCCATCATCCGTATATCTCTTGCTGCAGCAGAGGAAAAAAGTCAGAAACCCACTCCCTTTTCATCATCGTCTCAATCTGATTGCTTTAGTAGAGCAAAGCGTTTCCCTTGCTGCAATGGCAAAAGAGATGAGAAATTTGAGTTCTTGGATTGAGGTTGCACCAGCTCTTCTCATTTCCCCAGCTAAAATTCTGACATCTCCTGTGTTGGAGACAATTCCTGAAGAGGAGGCTGAGGAATACGATGAAGACTCCTAAATATATATTGGAGTTTTTTTTGGAAATATTTGGATTTGTATGATCAGTTTGTTGATACAATATACAAATACAATGATTTTAAAGGTAGCAAGTGGGACCTTGAAATTTTGTAGTAAATACTCACAGATTCGTAAGTAATGTTTATTATTGCAATACTGTCTTTTGAGCTATTATATACATATTCTTAATTTATTCCACTGCGGTTACAATTTATTCATAGTGGTGATTCCAATATATTGCGTTATTAATTGTATCAAACTATTAATAGTTGATATGGACAAAAACAAAAAATGGTAATTTAAGAAGGGATCTAGTGCCTTGGGGTGGTCGGCAAGAACAAAAATAAAAGGCATTAGAAGAGTGGTCGATTACCCCAAGCAAATTATGAGGGTGGTTGACTACTCCTTCAAAGGAAAAAAAAAAAAAAAAAGTAATTGGCCTCTTAAAAAAAGAAATTTAAAGAAAGAAGTTGACCATCCTCAAACCAATTATGAGAATGGTTTGTTATGAGAATGGCAAACCACTCCATCAAAGGTCGGCCACCCCCCAAAAAAAAAAAAAAAAACTAAAAACCTTCAAGGATCTACCTAGTGCCCATTGTCACTCATTCGGTATGAATGCTAGAGTAAACACAAGTGCATACAACTAAACATTTAAAACAAGGGTTAATTATCTTTTTAGGATTCGTTTGATTTGCGGAATAGACTCATGGAATGAAATAGTTATTCTCATGAAGTAGTCATTTTTTTGTTTGGTAGGGGTTTATTCTTGAGAATAGTTACTTCCATGGAAATGACTAATCGCATTCATACAGGAATAACTATTCCTTATGGGAAGGACAAGGTTTTCCAAAAACACCATTTTTTTTCTTTTCAAACTTAAATAATAATAATAATAATAATAATAATAATAATAATAAAAAAAAATCATGTGGGTGGCTGACCACCCACAGAAGGCCCTGGGGGTGGCCAGGGCCATCAGCCACCCCCCGGTGAGATTCCGGGGTGGCTTAGCCACCCCGATTCACATCGAGGGTGGTCTTGGCCACATCCAATGGCCTTGGGGTGGCGCGGCCACACTCGATGGCCCTGGGGGTGGCATTGCCGAGGACCTCGCGCCATCCCCAGTGCATGCTATGGTGGCCGGCCACCACACATTTAACAATTTTTTTTTTTTTTTTTTTTTTTAATTTGAGAATTGGAAAAATTAGAAATCAAATGGGATTTTTAGTAATTTTAGTTCAATTCCAATTATGAAATATGTGTTGCTATCAAACTAGAGAATTAGAATAATTATTTCATTCCAACATCTTTCATTTCCAATAATAATTATTCCATTTCTCAATGGAATACGCATTCTGTGAACCAAATGGGCTTTTTAGGTTTTCACATTTTTATTTATTTTTTATCTAGATATTAATTCGTATCATAGATGTATCTGATTTATAGGTAAATATCAGTTTAGTATATCTTTTACCATTCTGTCAACTAAACTAACAGACCGCATTGAAGGTGGCTTCGACCACCTCTTTTTGGCCATTCAAGGCGGCCGAATCACCCCCAATGCCCTTAGGAGTGGTTCGGCCACCCCTAGACGAGCCACAGGGGTGGCCGAAACCACGATCATGGTAGTCTGTTAGTTTGGCTGGTGAAATTGTGACTGGTGAACTAAATTGCCAAATTGATACCATCTTTGTGATACAGATTGAAACTTAAGTGAGAAAAAATAAAAGCATGAAAATCTAAGTACTAAAAAAGTAATTAACCTTGAAAAGAAATGCTTGATGTGTGTTGGCCCTTATAAATGACAACTTGACTTCCTTTTTTTTTTTTTTTTTTTTTTTCATCATGTGGGATTCTCTTCATTCAAAACTCTTTAATATCTTCCCTTTAAAACATTCACAGACCATAAATTATATATATATACACAGTAATTTATTTAATAAACTAAAGATTTGTTTCAAGCCATTTTCAGCATATTCCTTAAGATATTTTTTGTGTTGCATTTCCCTCCTTCCTCTCCCTCTATAAAAGTGCCTCATTCACATTGATTTGGTTCAGGTTCTTGTGCTTTGCAATAAACAGAGCCCCTTGGAAAGATCTTCAAGTAAATCCCACTCTTTTTTTCTCTCTAGTAAATCGTTAGTCGCCCTTAAGATTTAGAATTTGTCCACCGAAGTCAAGTTTCAATGGGCTAAGGAGATCAGAATTTTGAATGTTTGTTGCTTCATTAACAGGTAAAATCTGACCACACACTCAATGCAATAGGACAGAGGTATTGCCCTGACTTAGAAGTAATATTTGAATACGACACATATGGTCATATGGGAAAAAAACACATAATATTGTCGGTGGCCAGGTTGCTGGCCGTCAGTAATTGTAGTATCCATATTTTTCATCTGTGCTGTCCACTCCAAACATGGCATATTTAACACATGTAACAAACTTTATGATGCTTTCTACTTTCAATTATTTATTTATTTCAATAAGCTTTTTGGTTCCGCGTCCTCTCATGGTTGTCCTTATCATTTCACTATTTCAGCCCTATAAAAACACCACTCCACTAACTTCACCCCCAACCCACAATTCCACTGCAATCAAGAAAGGCAATCTAAGCCTTCCATTTTCTATATATCTCCTTGCTGAAGCAGAGGAAGAAAGTCAGCCACCCAACCCCTTCTCATCATCGTGGTCATCGTCTCAATCTGATTGCTTTATTGGGTTGCTTGCAGATTGATTATTTAGTAGCACAAAGCGTTTCTCTTACTGCAAATGGAAAAGGAGATGAGAAACATGAGTTCTTGGATTGAGGTTGCACCAGCCCTTCTCATAATTTCCCTGACCAAGGTTCCCATTTCTCCTGTATTGGAGACGATTACCGAGGAGGAGCCTGAGGAATACGATGAAGATTCCTAACTATTGCACTGTGTTTTTCTTTTTCCTGCTGTAATCTTTGGATCTGTATATGGGTTTGTTGTGGAGACCTTTCAACTATTAATTTGAAAGGTAGCAATTGGACCACTTTTTTTTATTTATATATTTTTTTTATTCAAAGGGGGAAAAGGGGAAAGGTGTGTGAGGATGCACGCCATTTGGTGTCATCACCCATCACATCAAATTTTGGCCAGAGTAAATGAGAAATATATCTTTTATTTCAATATGCATTTATATGAGAAAAAGGACAAGGTTGAAGGTTCCAGTACTAGAAGATAGAATAAGCAATTGAACAAAATTATTGGAGAACTGATTCATAGCACGCGGCGTACGTGGCACGCTCGTGTAAAAAAAAATTTTTTTTTTTTTTTTTTTTTTAAAAAAATTTTTTTGCACGCGGTGTGCGTGCTGTTTATCTTTACTCAAATTATTGGAACAATACAAGAAAACTAATTAAAGACACCATTCAAGCTAGTCTTCAGGGTTTGGTAGCAGCCAAGGTGTTTCCTATGTCAATGACAAATCGGTATCGAACATCACCCTTAGCAAGGCGCTCCATGGCTGTGTTCACGTACTCCATTGGAATAAGCTCTGTGTCTGCTGTGATGTTATGTGTTGCTGCAAAGTCTACCATTTCTTGTATCTCCTTCATTCCTCCGGTGGCACTTCCCGCAACCGTCTTCCTCCCTGTTTTACGATTCTTATTAACTATATAATCATGAATGAATAAAAAATGATATATACATATATAATAACAATTGCAAATAAAGTTTGTCAGTTTAGCTTATAGAATTTACCCATAAGCAGAGGAAAGACGGGTAGCTCAAGCGGCTTTTCTGGTGCACCCAGCAAAACAAGTTTCCCATTAGTCTTCAATAGCTCAATTAATGGCAAAATGGGGTGTGAAGCAGATACGGTATCAAGGATACCATCCATTGTACTCTTGGCAGCCTGCACAAATTTAATGTGTATCCAAAATTAAACACTCAATTCCTCAAAAAGTACAATGATGAGAAAATAAAGTATATGCTAATATTAAGTAATTAAGGGGTTGATTCTTGGTCCTGACTTCTTATGAAGCATCGATCGAGACTAATTAAGGTTAGACCCTTAAGTGCAACAATTATTTGGGGTCACGTTCTAGGAAAAAACTTGATCTTTACCTAATTCGTGTGGAGGGAACGCTTTGACAGTGTCATAGGGATCTAGTTGAGCTAAGCTCCTGATACCCGGTTATAAAAATAAAATAAAATTAAGTTAATATTTACCTGAACTTGTTCTTGGTCACGGCTAAGCAAAAATGAGTCAGCACCAAGATGTTCCAAAGCTTCCTCCTTCTTGCTAATGGAGGTGCTAATCACTGTCACTTTAGCCCCAAAAGCCTTCGCAAATTTAACAGCTAGATGACCTAGCCCACCTAGGCCGACAACTCCAATATGCTTACCAACCTCGGCAAAACCAAAATATTTCAGGGGACTGTAAACTGTGATCCCGGCACAAAGTAGAGGAGCGCTGGCGTCAAGTGGGACATTTTCAGGGAAGCGAATGATGTAGCGCTCGTTAGCTACCATTGTGTCGGAGTAGCCTCCATACGTGATTGTTCCGTCGTGGTAAACGGTGCTATAGGTAAGTATCATATCTGGACAATAAATTTCGAGATCGTTGGTACAATTCTCGCAGGAATGACATGCACCAACAACGCATCCAACGCCCACTTTGTCTCCTACTTTAACTTTCTTCACCTTGCTCCCCACTTCTATCACTTCCCCAACCATTTCGTGCCTGTAAGTTCAAATTTCAGTTTTAATAGAGTCAGAATAGGTGCTATTTCATATTTTCTGTTTGAATTGATAGTAATCTAAATAACAAATTGCTTGACATCTCCGACCAAACTTCCTATATAGCATGAGTGATAAGTTTTGTTGAATTTCTTTTAGACTAGTCTATCCCAGCAAAATAAACAAATATGTAAAAGACAGAACAGTAAATTACACTATATCTCCTCCAAAATAAACAAAAAAGGTTAATCGTACTTTGGTCCATATATCTACAATTAATGGTCAGAGGACCATTAATTGTAGATATATGGATGATATATATGGAAGAAGAAGATTGAGAATCCTAGGAAGCGTACCCAGGAACAAGTGGGTAAATGGACATGCCCCAATCGTTGGTGGTCATGTGAAGGTCCGAGTGGCATACCCCACAATACAGAACTTTGAACGTAACGTCTTCCTCTCCCGTTGCTCTGCGGACATATATACCATTTTTAATTAACACAAACCAAGAGTTCAGAACCCCAAAAAAAATAAAAATAAAAATAAAAACAACAACAAAAGCTAAAGAAATCTTAGCTAGGCATGCATGGATCATTGGCGTGCTTGCATATATAGATAAGCAAAGCTGCAAAGACAAAACAGTAGTGTACCTTCTGGAGAATTTGAAGGGTGAGAGGACCCCCGAAGTGTCCCTGGCGGCCCATCCAAAGGCCTTCTTCGGGTGCTCTTGCTCCGGTGATTTCGCCATTTCTGATCTCTTCCCACAAATTAAGAAACAATAACGGTAACAAAAAGTGTACGATGTATATATATGATTGTCTAGTAAAATCTGCAGGAGCAGGAACGAGGGTGTTGGTATATATAGGCAGTGGCGGGGGTTTGATGCCGGAGCTGGTCTGACGTATTCAGTGAGCTATTGATCAGTTTCTATCCACTTGCTAAAATGATATATAAAAGTAAAGCTCTAAATCGAAGACCAAACGGCTACATCGTGATTATAGGACTTTTCTCTTCGGGAAAATTATAGTTAAATCAAACTGGGGCAGGGGCTGATGTATTCAGTGAGCATATTCGCGACTCTAATTATTTTATTTTGAGTACTAAATACTATTTATCTAACATAATTACATCAAGATTAATCATACTAACTACACTTATAGAGTAGGTGAAGTGCTGATATATTTGTTAATTAATATAATAGATGACAATTTGATATGCTTGCTGCACGCCTGACCATCCGTTGGTTTAGGCTTTTGTATTTATAGAATAATGTTTACATGAGATTACACTTGGTATGAGATTTAAACACTAAGTCTTAAGATATACAAGGAGATAAGTTTAACAAGGAAGTGTTATCTAAATAATCTGCTACAACCTTTATCCAAAGATATTGTTTAATTTGATATTATCTTGTATAGAGTCCTCATTTGAAGAGATGTCTCTAACACGCCCCCTCAAATTCAACGGTATGGAATGAACGTTGAACTTGTCTCTAAAAAATCCAAACTGAGATAAAGACAGCGGTTTGGTGAAGACATCTGCTAGCTGATCCTTGCTAGATATAAACTTGATGTTGAGTGTCTTTTTAGCAACCATGTCGCGGACAAAGAGGAAATCGATTTCAACATATTTAGTTCGTGCATGAAAGACGGAATTAGAGGATAGGTAGGTAGCTCCAATGTTATCGCAACATAGCGTAGGGGCTGTGGAGAGATGTAATCCCAGTTTAGAGCATAAGGATAAGATCCATGATAGCTCTGCAGCAATGTTGGCAAGTGCTTTGTATTTAGCTTCCATACTCAAATGAGCAACAATTTGTTGTTTTCAGCAGCTCCAGGAAATTAGATTTTTGCCAAGAAAAACACAATAGCCCCTTGTTGAACGTCGATCATCCTTGTTTCCGGCCCAGTCAGCGTCTGAGAAAGCTTGAATTGCAGTGGTGTTAGACTTGTAAAATTGAAGGTCATACTGCACAGTTTGCTTGAGATAGCATAGTAGTCTTTTTGTTGCTTGCCAATGTAGCTCAGTTGGGTTTTGCATGAATTGAGAAAGCTTATTCACACAGTAAGAGATGTCTGGTCGAGTAACGCATAGGTACTGTAATGCTCCAATAGTACTGCAATTCAGAGTTGGATCAGGGAAAATATCACCTTCGTGAGCAGATAGGTTTGTGGATGATGCCATAGGGGATGTGGCTGGTTTGGCTTCTACCATTTTAGTGCACTTGAGAAGGTCAACAATATACCTTTGTTGAGAGAGAATCACACCATCAGAGGAAGGAACAACTTCTATACCCAAGAAAAAATTAAATTTACCTAGGTCTTTGACTGCAAAGTCATTGTGAAGTGCAACAAGAAGATGACGAATTGCAAAGGATTTGGAGCTAGTTATCAGGATGTCATCCACGTAAATTAACACAAACATAGTGCAGTCCTTGGATTTATAGATGAAGAGGGACGTGTCTGATTTGGAGCTAGAAAATCCAAGAGTTAGGAGCTTGGTACTGAGTCTGGAAAACCAAGCTCGAGGGGCTTGTTTGAGACCATATAGAGCTTTGTTCAACTTACATAAGTGTTGAGGGTGGGTGCTGAGGATGTGCAAAGCCAGGGGGCTAGGACATGTAGACCTGCTCGGACAGATTGCCACGAAGAAAGGCGTTATGTATATCTATTTGATGTATGGGCCAGCCACTAGAGAGGGCGATGAGAACAATATGGACTGTTTTAGACTTAATTACAGGGCTGTGGGTCTCACCATAATCAATTCCAGCTAATTGGTGGAATCCTTTTGTGACAAGTCATGCTTTATAGCGTTCTACTAAGCCATCCGCCTTTCTTTTTATCCGAAAGACCCATTTACACCCAATGACATTGGCAATCAAATCTAGGGGAACCAAGGTCCATGTGTAGTTCTTCAGTAGGGCATCGAACTCAATGTTCATAGCCTGTGTCCAATTTGCGTTTTTAACAGCTGATGTAAAACGTGTTGACTCCAGATCAATTGAAGAGGATTCAGTAATAAGGGCATGAGGAAAGGGGTACCTAACTGTGCCATCTGTAAACAATTGGGTTTGGATATGTTATTTTTGGCACGAGTGACCATGGGATGAGGTTGGTTGGGATTAGTGGAGGGAGAAGATGCCATGGACAGAGATGCAGTAGAGGCTGAGGTAAAAGATGGAGTTTCGGCCAAAGGGAGAATGGGGTTCGTGATTTCTGGGGAATTGGGTGATGCGGCATCTGGGAAGGTGGGTATTACGTTTTGTGGGCTGGGTGGCGTCGTGATATCTGGGGAAGTGGGTGAGGCGGCATTTAGGAAGGTGGTTATTACATTTTGTGGGCTGGGTGGATATGGAGGAGATGGAGACCCATTTTCGGGTGGGTTAAATGGTGCTGGGTTTTGAATGTTGTGGGCTGTGTGTATAATGTGAGGTAGGGAATTGGTTTGGGAAAGAGATGTTTCCGTGAGATTCTAGAGGGCTGATTTGGTTGTGCAAGGGAAAATATTTTCTTGGAAGATTACATCTCTGGAGATGTAGAGACATCCTGTAGATAAGTGAAGGCATTTGCATCCCTTGTGTTGGGCACTGTAACCTAAGAATAGACATTGTTTAGACCGGGTTTGGAATTTATTTTTGTTGTAAGGACGTAAGTTGGGCCAACAAGCACAACCAAAGACTCGAAGAAAATTGTAATCGGGTTGACAATTAAAGATGGGGAAAAAAGGTGAACAATTTGAGAGAACTGGAATAGGCATACGATTGATTAAATAGCATGCTGTTAAGAAAGCGTCATCCCAAAATTCAAAAGGCATATTGGCATGAGAGAGGAGTGCTAATCCCATTTCGACAATATGTCGATGTTTACGTTCAATGGCACCATTTTGTTGGTGAGTATGGGGGCAAAAGATTCCATGAAGAATGCCAAATTGAATTAGTTATTTATTTAGGGGATGGTATTCGCCACCCCAATCAGATTGAACATATTTAATTTTGGAATTGAAATAACATTTGACATATGATTTGAATCATAGGAAAATAGAGCTAACATCACTTTTGCATGACATTGGAAAAAGAAACGTATATTTACTGTAAGCATCAAGAAAAGATACATAATATTTGGAGCCAGATCTAGATAGAATAGGAGTTGGTCCTCATACATCAGTGTAAATTAATGCTAAAGGACACGTGGCTATAGATGAAGATGCTGAAAATTTGAGTTGTTTGCTTTTGGAACCCAAGCAGGTAGAGCAGTTCGTGGATTCTTTTGAAGAAGCAACAGGTAGATGAAAATTGGAAAGGACACGACGAACAACTTTCAAAGCAGGATGACCCAACCTTGAGTGCCATTGAGACTCTGAGACTTTCTCACCCACCATGGCAGAAGTGGGTGGTTTATTTGTGGAATGAAAAAATTGATAAAGGACTTTTTATTCCGGCCGTGGAGCATAAGCTTCCCAGTTCGGCGGTCCTTCAAAAGAAAATAGAATGGATGAAATTCAAAGAATGTGTTTGTGTCTTTTGTGAATTGATGAACAAATATTAAATTTTTGGAGATGTGGGGAACATGCAAGATATTATATAAATTCATGTTAAAGGATGGGAGAGAAAGTTGGGCATTTCCAATATGTTTAATGGAAAGTCCATTACCATTTCCAACTCGAATTTGATCTGTGCCCATGTATTTATCAGCCGCAATGTTCAGATTGGTGGGATCAGGTGTCAGGTGATGAGTAGATGCGAAGTTCGGATACCAATTTAGATCGCCACTAGTAGAAGGAGTAGTGAGATATGCTTGTGGAGGAGAGATTTGATCATGAGAATATGCTTCATTGAAGCGATTGTAGCAGTCTAGGGCAATATGGCCATAGTGATTACATACCTGGCAGAGGGGTCGGTTGGAGTGATGGCCGTGAGTAGGATGTGTTTTACGCCCCCTACCATGATAGGGACAAGAATTATGAGTGCTGGAGTGTCAACTAGATGAGTGAAAATCACGTCCAGATGAGGGAAAAACACGTCCAGATGAGTTGAAGCCATGCGAAGGACCATTGCGAGCCCCACGTCCACGCTGATGGTATCCACATGAAGTAAAATTTGCTCCTGCCATGGACAAATCAATTGATGGCTGGCTTTGTTCCAATCTCATCTCATGTGTGAGAAGATGCCCATAAATCTCCTTTATTGATAACAGATCAGCACGTGTGAGAACTGATGTCACAAATGGATCATACTCAGATCCAAGACCACCGAGGAAGAAACTTTGCTTATCAAGTTCATCGATAGGATGATCTACGGGAGCAAGAGTGTCGGTGAGAGTTTGAAAACGGTGATTATAGTCTGCTATGGGGGAAGAGCCTTTGTTCATGGTGGATAGTTGATGATGCACATTCATGGTGCGGGAGCGAGATTGAGACTTGAACAACGTCTTTAGCACCTTCTAGGCTTTGCATGAGGTGGTGCAACGATTGATATGAATCAGCAGTTTTTCATAGATTGCTGAATTAATTGCTCCTAAGATAATCTAATCTTGCATCTGCCAAGTGTGGTAGGCAGGGTTGGGTGTCTCAATGACAACATGATCTTTGGTAGTTTTAATGGTTGGGGAAGGGCAAGGAATTGAACCATCTACATAACCGTAGACGTCCCCACCTTTGAGGTAAGGAACAATTTGGGTCAGCCATAGTGGGTAGTTGTCCCTAGTCAATTTGATAGGGTTGAGACTGGAGAAAGTGACAAGGTTCGAAGATCGGATAGCCATGAAAAGATAAATAGCGGAAGAGAAAAAAAAAAAGATCGAGTGACGTGAGTCTAATGCTCTGATACCATATAATAGATGACAATTTGATATGCTTTCTGCCTTACGAAACGTTGGTTTAGGCTTTCGTTTTTATAGAATAATGTTTACATGAGATTACACTTAGTATGAGATTTAAACACTAAGTGATAAGATATACAAGGAGATAAGTTTAACAAGAAATTGTTATCTAAATAATCTGCTGCAAGCTTTATCTAGAGATATTGTTTAATTTGATATTATCTTGTATAGAGTCCTCATTTGAAGAGATGTCTCTAACAATTAATAACAGCAAGTGAGAAAACTAGTCGAACACATACACTATAAAAATTTTATGTTTTAGGGACATTTTGTGAAGGGGGTATTTTTAACAAAACGATCCCACTAAAGGTCATTTTACTATATAATTGGGGGCGTTGCAACAGTGCACAGTGCACATCCCTAATCAATGGAGATGAATGGGGATGTGCCAATAGTGCACGTCCCCAATCGGTGGGGACATGCACTGTTCACATGTCCCCTTTGAAAAGGGGACGTGTAGTTCAAAATGTCCCATTTTAAGAACATTTTTCATTGTTAAAACGTTCTTAATTTTTATTCTAGGCACTTTTATTGGAGCATTTGCAAAATATCCCTAATTGAGTATCCCTAATTAAATATGGACATTTTTTGACCTTAAAATGTCACATTAAAAATGCCCCTATTTCATTGTCTTTTTGTAGTGATAATTATAATTTTGGCATAGAGAAGAACGCATAGAAATATGTTGATTTTTTTTTTTTTTGACTGGAATCTCTAGTAATTTATTGTTTTAAATTGTTAACAATTATGAGATGGCTAATTATTGGTCGAATTATTAAAGATTTCAATCAGTTTTGATTGTTCAAACTGAAGAAAAGCGAAAGCGGAATATAGTTTTCTAACTATATTTATTCATTTTTTTTTTGGCCTCTGTAAATTGCATGAATAAGTCTACAAACACGACTCTATGCTTGTCTTATAGCTAGTTGAGTAGTAATTTTTGGCACACTGGCGTACTTGAACATTAAGTATGCCGATGTTAAAATATTATTTTATTTTATTTTTTTTACTGTTCAAATATTATTTTAATAATATTTTATAATATTTTAACACCAGTGTACTTACTGTTCAAGCACGCCGGTGTGCCAAAAATCACTATTCAGCATCACATAGCTAACTAAGTGAGAAAAACCAGAGGAACTTGTGTTGAACATGGTGTTTGAGTAAAACGAAATACCGCACCCCTAAGATAATCTACAACAACATTAACTAACTCTTAGCTACGCCCTTTTCAATACAAACGCTAACATATTATCTATTTTACTCTCCATTCTTTTCAAATACTAATTTTCATGAAAAAAAAAAAAAAAAAAAAAAAAAAAACTTCAAAGCATGCTGGAAAGTTTCATAATATTATGATAGTAGAGAGAAAGATAGCCGAAAATTAAGGTATTTCAACCTATGACCTACGTCTACATATTAAAGCATTCTTTCTAGCTATTTCTTTTATTGATTAGTTGATTGTATATAAGACTTTATTTATAGATAAAGAGTCTGAACCTTACATGTTTCTTTTACTTTTACATTACCAATATTAAATTTAATTTATACAAATCATCTTGTAACTCTTGAGAAATATGCTTCTGAGTGATGTTTTTCCCCACATTCACACTTCTCAGTAGGGTGTGGGGATCCTGTGAAATTTTTTGACTGAATTTCAGTCTTATTGCATTGTGGTCATTTAATGCAGGCCATCGATCACGATAAATGGGGAATTTGATGTGTTCTAGGTCATTGAATACAACTTGTCCCTGGGATCTAGGAGTATACACGCGGATGCAGTTATTTGTAATATTCGTAACCGCATCTGCAAAATGCGAATGTCACTTTTAGATTTCCGCATCCGTATCGGCATCATATTTTCTCTATCCGTGTGCGATTATTGTGATTATTGAATCCGGTTACTATCCGCTATCTGCATTTTAGGTAACACTACAAAAATTTAAGAATTTTGTGACTATATATTAGTGACGTTTTAGGGCCCAAAAAATAAAAACAAAATAATAATAATAAAATAATAAAATAAAATAAAAAGTCACTAATAGGTTAGTGACTTGCATGTAGTGACGTTTTTGAAATGAAAAAAGTTTGGTGGACTAGAAATGGGGGTAGTGATGTTTTCTGTTGTTGGTGACGTGAATACAGCATAAAACGTCACTACCCTTTAAAAAATTATAAAAAATAATAATAATAACTTTTTTTTTTATATATAAAAAAAAATACACTACTAATTTGTACAAATTCAATACATATATATATTTGTTTTTTTCTTTCTTCTTTCTTCAATTTTTTTTTTTTTTTGAACAGCCCTAAAATCGCCTTCAAGAATCGGTAAGAAAACAGTATATAGGACAGATTGGTCCATTCCACCTTTGCTTTCTCCATCAATATTAGAACAATCGTGCACTTCAACAACCAAAAACTAGGTCTCAAAGTGTATATCTTGGTTGCAATTACCCATCCTCTGTGTCATCCACCACATCTTGTGGCGGAAAACCCACATAAAGTGCAATCCCCTGTTGAATCATAGAATTCATCACTAAATGTAAGGCAATAATCCAAATTTTGAGCCTTACCCAACAGTGCATTACACATAGAAACAAAATTATTAAAGAAAACGAAGAAAAAAGAAAAAAAAAAAAAAAAAGATAATGTTGGGCCATGGATCCGCTCTTAATGCCTAACGGGTCCCAAACCCAACCTAAGCTAAACAGAGTACCCGACAAGGCCTCGGACAAGCTTTTTCCGAGGAGGCTTCGTAAACTGAGGAGGTCTCGAACACGAGTCCGAGACTACTCCTTAGTTGGTATCAGATACCAAATCCGAGACGCAACTCCTCGAAAGCAAATAAGTCAAGAGCCAAGGGTAAAACCGCCATTTTACAACTAAGGATATGCAAGTATTCAAACTAGTCCAAGTGATCATTATCTCACATTCAAAAAGCTCTCTACAGCATAGATGGTTATCCACCTATAAACTATCCATACACAAGCGGGATAAGTTGTTATTCAAATTCAAAAGGTTACCTAACTCAAACAAAAACCTTATCACTTTGTCCTAGGATTCCTACCCTTATCAAATGACTGCGAAGCAGATATTTAGGGATAGGAGTCCCGAGATGTGCGGGAAACAAATTCTTCTCCATGCCTATAAATACAGGTCCCGATTTCCATCAAAGGTATGCGCAATTCTAGCTTTGAAAACTTTGGTTGCTTAGATATTCTTTCCTCACATTCTGACTTAGGCATCGAAGCTCCCCCCCGGGACACCACCGAGGGCACTAATCCTGTTTGCCCTTTTTGTGTGTAGCTTGAAGCGTCTACGAAGTTGTCAGCACCACCTCAAGGCGTGCCATGTCACCATCTCGGAAAACTGTGTATCAACAATTTGGTGCCGTCTGTGGGAACACGCTTTTCGTTGAGTTTCGTTCATTCGATCAATTCTTATTATTCCGATATGGTGACTATGCGCTCCCATTCTCAATCGGTGAGTCAGCTTGACATACCTCGCGCGGCTACTTGGGCACCTCCTGACTTAGCTGGGTTCATGAAGTAGATGACCAAATCCATGAAGGCTTTGCAGAAGCAGAATGAAGATCTCGCCACTAGGCTCACGATTGCTGAAGGCCGAAATAGCCGAAGGGATCAAGAGCGGGAAGAAATGAGGACCAAAAGACACGAGGATAGGTGCGAGAAAGAGAGACGCGCTGAAATCCATTGGGGGAAGAGGCCCCGAGGTTCTGATCACGAAGATGATGCGAGTTCAGTTCAAGCCAACCACCACACAACTGTCCAGAACGTAAAAGACCGTCAGTGAACAAACCCCGAGAGGTCTCGTCATACTAGATCTCGACGGGAGCAGTCTCCCTACCAGGAGGATCGTCATACTGAAGGGCATAGCGAGAACAACGTTAATGCTGACTTGCAGGATCTTAAGAAAAAGTACGAAGAGATGGCTCTCCTGATAGCTAATGGCGGAGATCAGTCCAATGCAAGGGAGCTCATGGGGAACACGAATCTGCCCTTCACTCCTCGGGTCATGAATTTTCCCCTCCTTGGAAAATTCAAGATGCCCCGAGCTAATACCTATGATGGCACCGGCGATCCAACGGACCATATGGAGAGTCTTCATGCGCATTTCATCCTTCATGGTACCCCAGACGAGATTTTATGTAGGGTTTTCCCCTTATTTGGCTAGAGTAGCTAAAGATTGGTTTGGAAGGCTTCTAGCCAATAGATGATTTCAAAACTTTGGAGCGCCTCTTCTTAAGTCAGTTCTTGGCTACCCAAAAGAGGAAGAAGAATCCGGCCTATTTGCTATCTCTTGTTCATGGGAAGGAGGAGTCCTTGAAGGAATTCATGCTCAGGTTTTACCAGGAGAAGCTGATGATTGAAAATCCGAATGAGCAGACAGTACTTGATGCTTTGATGCATGAGGTAAGGGCTGAAGGGCCGTTGATGGCGAAGCTGTCGAAAAGTTCTAAGTTAGTGACTCTCAGTCAATTCATGAAGAAGGATGATGAGTACATTAATCAAGAAGAAACTGTTAAAGCTCTCATGAAGTCTCACAGGGATGAAATCGAAGCCAAGAGTGGTACTGTTAAGGCAGTACCGGCTAGTGTTGGGATGAAAGAAGAGAAGAATGTAAAGAAATCAGGGAAGGTGGTCTCGTTGTACCCAAGGATGGACCCTCGAAAATTGCAGAGCCCGAAGTTCACTCCATTGAATACTAGCATGACTAAGGTATTCATAGGGGTGCAAAGGCGGTTACGGTTAGCGGTTAGTGGCAATAACCGCTAACCGTAACCGCCTTAGCGGTTAGTAGATTTCACTAACCGCAACCGCTAACCGCCTAACGGTTAGCGGTTAGCGGTTAACCGCCGGTTAGCGGTTAGCGAAATAGATAACCGCCCGCTAACCGCTTTTTTTAAATTTGGCTCTTTTTTTTTTGCTTTCTTTAGGGCTATTTGGGCTTTTTTTTACCCTCATTTTTTTTTTCTTGTATTTTTAATATCTTCTTGGGCCCAATTGCTATAAAAAGAGCCCATATTGAAAAATCAAAAATATTTTACCCAAAATTTATATTTACTTGTACTTTAAAAAAATTTCCTTAAATATTAAATCATAACCGGTTAACTTTTTTAAAAAAAAAAAAAAAAAAATCAACACAACATACAAAAAAAAGTTCAGATTTCAGACAACTGTCACAACATATAAAAAAATATATAAAAAAAAGTTCAACACAAAGCATATAAAATAAGTTCAAAAAATGGTTAAATTTCTTTTTCTAAAAAATGTTCAAAAAATACATTAATACTTCAATTGTGATTATAAGTAACACATTGTTGAATCTAATGTCAATTACTTAATTTGATATTATATAATTATATAGTCTCATTAAATTACATCATATGATTCATATGATTAATTATTTAAATTCTTATCATATTTACTTATAATCTTTTTTCTTTGAATTGAACTTACTATCTAATGGTAAATGGTAATGTTCAAACTCATAAATCCTAAATTCCTAAAGTATCTAATAATGCTTTAATTAAATTGTAGACTTGTAGTTATAAGTAATATATTGTTTAATTCAATTGAATCAATTGTGATTATCATTGAACATGAATCATATGATTAACTTGTAGACTTATGACTTATGAGTTATGTCATATTATATATGTATTATTTATTATTATATAATCATATAATTTAATGATCAAGTCATCATGTGATATAATCATATCAATTATAGTGATAATATATAAATTACTAAAATTATAATGATAATACATTAATACTTAAAATGTGTTTATAAGTAACACATTGATCATTGTTTAATCCAATGTCAATTACTTAATTTGATATTATACGAATCAAATCATCATTGTACATTAATAATATGGTTCACTTGAAGTCTTGAATAAAGTATTTGAATTGTCATTGAATCATATGATTAAGTATTGATATTATACATTTATATTATTCATATACATATGTAGACTTATATAGACTTATAAGTTTATAACATACATGGAAATAAGTCTCTAGATATTTAATTGTTGTATTAGTATGAATTGGTATACTTATGAGTTATGTCATATTATATATGTATAATTTGTTATTATATAATCAAATGATTTAATGATCAATCTCATGTGATATAATCATATAAATTATAGTGATAATATATTAATATTCAAATTGTGATTTAATTATTTTTTAAAAAAAAATTGTGATTTAATGATCAAGTGATTATATGATATAATCATATAAATTATAGTGATAATATATTAATACTCAAATTGTGATTTAATTATTTTTTAAAAAAAATTGTAATTTAATGATCAAGTGATTATATGATATAATCATATAAATTATAGTGATAATATATTAATACTCAAATTGTGATTTAATTATTTTTTTAAAAAAATTGTGATTAATTATCAAGTGATTATGTTATATGTATAAATATTTTTATAATTATAATTATAAAAATATATTATATAAAAAGACGGTTAGCGGTTACGGTTAGTAGACCCAATAACCGCTAACCGCTAACCGCTAGACGGTTATAGCGGTTAGGCGGTTAGCGGTTAATACGGTTAGGCGGTTAGACGGTTAGGCGGTTGGCGGTTATAGCGGTTAGCGGTTAGCGGGCGGTTTTTAACCGCCCGCCTTTGCACCCCTAGGTATTCATGGAGATTAGGAAGGATCCTGTCTTCAAATGGCCAAGCAAGTTGAAAGGCGACCCTAAGAGGCGTGACCTTCAGAAGTACTGCGAGTATCATCGTGACCACGGTCACTTAACCGAGGAATGTATAACCTTATGGCAAGAGCTTGAGAGTCACATCAGAAACGGGAAGTTGGTGAAATTCCTGGTAGATGAGAGGAATCGAGAAAGGAATGAGGAGCCCCCGTTACTTGAAAGAAACCGAGAATCTCCCAGAAACCGAGAAATAAGGCCAAGGGAAGATCGGTATGTTGAATCGATAAACAATCAGCAGGCTGAACCAAGATGGGATCGGGATGCCCATCAGCCTCGGCATCAGGATGTAGTAAGGGAGATCCACACCATCTCGGGAGGAATAGCTGGTGGAGGAAGTTCTAGTTCATCTAGAAAAGCTTACGCAAGAAAAACAAAGGCTGATGATGAAGTGTTATAGTTAGGAAGACCTTCAAAAGTTGCGAAGAAGGAGGTGATGACTATATCCTTCTCTGAAGAAAATGCTAGGGGGATAATATTCCCCCACGATGATGCGTTAGTAGTTACACTAACAGTTGCCAACCGTAAAATCCACCGAGTCTTGGTGGATAATGGTAGTTCCGCTGATATTTTATACTGGCCGGTCTTCAAATAGATGGGTGTTGACTGAGATCGGATCGAATCGTTTGGTTCGCCATTTGGTAGGGTATGCTAGAGAACAAGTCTAGTCAATGGGACTCATCTCCCTCTCAATTACAGTGGGGACAACTCTTAGGCAGTCTACAACCATGGTGGACTTTCTGGTGATCGATCGACTGTCTGCTTACAATGCGATCATTGGTCAACCGTCCCTCAATAAGTTGAAGGTTGTAACTTCAACTTACCATTTGATGATGAAGGTTCCTACATGGTAAGAAGTCGGAAAGGTGAGAGGAGATCAAACCGCAGCAAGGAAATGTTATAACATTTCCCTCAAGAAAAAGGATCCTGCTCCGTTGACTGTCGGCGTGGTGGGTAGCCGAAGCAGAGATCCCATAAAAGGGGAACCTGCCAAGCCCTAAGAAGACGTGGAGCTGGGAGAAGGAAAAGTAGTGATGATAGGAAC
The DNA here is from genome assembly GCF_965113065.1 of Corylus avellana. Taxonomy (NCBI): domain Eukaryota; kingdom Viridiplantae; phylum Streptophyta; class Magnoliopsida; order Fagales; family Betulaceae; genus Corylus; species Corylus avellana. The sequence continues at coordinate 16,990,486 of NC_142499.1, forward strand.
ACAGCTCGCCTTGGGAATCCGAGACACTCTTATAACCTTTCTCCAAGGAAACATGGAAGTATTTGCGTGGACTCACGAAGATATGCTAGGAATCAATCCCGATGACATTCTCCACCAACTTAATATGGACCCAAGCATGAAGCGAGTCAGGCAGAAGCGAAGGAAGTTTGCCCCCGAGCGGAATATGGCAATCATCGAGGAAGTTGAGAAGTTGCTCAAGGCTCGGTTTATAGAAGAGGTATATTATCCCGACTGGTTGGCCAATATGGTGCTGGTCAAAAAATCCAACGGGAAGTGGAGAATGTGCGTGGACTTTACGGACCTCAACAAAGCATGCCCAAAAGATAACTTTCCTCTACCACGCATTGATGCATTGGTAGATTCAACAGCTGGATATGGCCTGTTGAGCTTTATAGACGCTTTTTCTGGTTACAACTAGATCTATATGCATCCGAAAGACCGGGAGAAGACCACGTTTATCACTGACCGAGGCCTGTACAGCAACAAGGTTATGCCTTTCGATCTGCAGAACGCAGGAACAACGTATTAGAGGCTGGTTAATAAGATGTTCCTAGACTAGATCGGGCGTATATGGAGCTGTATATTGATGACATGCTAGTTAAAAGCATGCTACCAGAAGGCCATGTAGACGACCTGCATGAGACATTTAGAACATTGAAGCATTAAGGGATGAAGTTGAATCTAGCAAAGTGTGCATTTGCAGTATCCTCGGGGAAATTTCTTGGCTACATGGTGTCAAACCGAGGAATAGAAGCTAATCCCGAGAAGATCCAAGCAGTCTTGGATATGCAATCCCCTAAGAATACGAAGCAACTTCAGCAATTTACGAGTAGGATTGCAGCGTTGAACCGATTCATCTCTCTGTCAACTGATAAGTGCCTACCATTTTTCAAAATCCTGGGGAAAGCATTTGAGTGGTCTGAAGAGTGTGAAGAGGCTTTTGAGCAATTGAAGAAGTACCTGATAAGTTCACCCCTGTTAAGTAGAACTATTCCAGGAGAAGCATTGTATCTATACTTAGTTGTCTCCCCAACAGCTGTTAGTGTTGCCCTCATCCGAGAAGAAGACGGCATTCAGAAGCCAATTTATTTCGTTAGCAGAGCATTGAGGGGAGCAGAAGAGCGGTACCCTCAAATGGAGAAGCTGGCATTTGCGCTAACTATTGCTTTCAGAAAGCTACGCCCGTATTTCCAAGCTTATACTATAAGAGTCTTGACTGAGTATCCATTGAAGAAAGTATTCAGAAAGTTAGATCTATCAGGCAGATTAGCTACCTTGGCAATCGAACTCGGAGAATTTGATATTGAGTTCCTCTTAAGGAACGCTATCAAAGGGCAGGTATCGATCAATTTCTTAGCAAAATTCACCAACCTACCTGTCACACTAGAATGGCAGAAAGACAAAATATGGGTAGTCTACATAGATGGATCTTCTACAAGGAAGAATGGTGGAGCTGGTGTTGTATTAATCACTCCGGATGGAGAAAAGTTATGCAGCTCCCTGAGGCTAGAGTTCAAGACCACCAATAATGAAGCCGAGTATGAGGCAGTTTTAGTTGGACTCAGTTTAGCCCTAGAGGTGGGAGCTGAGTTCGTCGAATTACGAAGCGATTCGCAGGTGATCGTCGGACACATCCGAGGAAAGTTTGAAGCCAGAGGAGGTAAAATTAAGCAATACTTATCAAAAGTACAAGATTTATAGAATGCATACAAAAAATTATGTATTATGAAGATCCCAAGAGAAGAGAATGAAAGAGCTGACCGGCTTGCCCGGATGGCGTCAGCAGCAGCTAACAACGCCGAAGAGCCTGAAAGTCCAATCCAGACTTTAACAAGACCTGCCGTAGCTGAGACAGTCTCGGTCTCAGCTATCGAGACAGTCTCGGTCTCGGTTATCGAGACTATACCGGGATGGAAGAGCAGCATAAGGGACTACTCAGAACAGGGAATTCTCCCGTTGGATAAGAAGTCAGCAAAACAAGTCAGATATACAGCTGCCAGATTTACCATCATCAATGAGATTCTGTACAAACGAGGCTTCATGCTACCACTCCTCAGGTGTATCTCCAAGGAAGAAGGTGATTATGTCCTTCGCGAGATACATGAAGGTATTTGTGGTAGCCACTTGGGAGCAAGGGTATTGGCGCATAAAACAATCAGAGCTGGCTTCTACTGGACGAATATAAGACGAGACTCGGTACAGACAGTCAAGAATTGTGACAAATGCCAACGCTTCGCCAACATTGCAAAACAACCCCCAAAAGATCTGAGTTCAATCTCTTCACCCTGGCTTTTCTCACAATGGGGGGTAGATATAGTAGGGCCACTACCTCATCGAAAGGAGGGTGTGCGGTTCGCGGTTGTACCAGTGGATTATTTCACCAAATGGGCAGAAGTAGAAGCCCTAATGAACAATACAACCAAAAGTAGAGAATGGTTCTTGTGGAAGAACGTAGTATATCACTATGGTATTCCACATGCATTTGTAACTGATAATGGGAAGCAATTTGACAGCGAGTCATTACGAGAATGGTGTGCAAAGCTTCGTATAAGAAACTACTACTCTTCTCTAGCTCATCCCCAGGCAAATGGGCAAGTAGAAGCTACCAACAAGACAATTTTCAAAGTTCTGAAGAAGAAACTTGGAGATCGAAAGGGTGATTGGGCAGATGATCTTCCAGAAGTCTTGTGGGCATACCGAACAATGAAAAGAACACCCACCAAGGATACCCCGTACGCCTTGGCTTTCGGGACCGAGGCAGTCATACCAGCCGAGGTGGGCTCGGGTAGCTACCGAGTCCAGACTTTTCATCCCGAGACTAATGATGAGGGTCTCAAACTACATTTAGACTTGCTACAAAAGAAACGGGACCAGGCCCAAGTAACCATGTCAGCGTACCAGGAGAAAGTGGCTCAGTATTTTAATAAAGGGGTCAAGCACAGAAGCTTCAAGATCGGGGACCTAGTTTTACGCAAGACCACCATTGCCACCAAAGATCCTGCTGCGGGAAAATTAGCTCTAAACTAGGAAGGACCCTACAGAGTGATTGAATGCAGAAGGGTAGGAGCTTATTACTTTGAGAACATGGATGGAAAAGCACTCCCCATGCCGTGGAATGCCGAACACCTCAAAAAGTACTTTATCTAGCTTATTATAGTAAGGTAATTCGTGTTTGATTCTTATTTGATTCTTATTTTCCATGTAATTTTCATTACATTTTATTTCATTAAATAAAAGAATCTCCTGAAGTTTCGATCACCTTTCAAGCATTTCAAAAGCAAGGCAAACCAAATTACCCTCAAGGTAAACGGCCAAAAAGCCATCAGGAAAACTAAGAAATTTCTCGAGACCAATCCTGATGAGACATAGTTCTTCAAAAAAACTATAAAGAACGTAAAACCTTCAAAAAATGTGTGTTTGAAGAAGGTTAGACCAACAACCTGTAAAGGACGTAAAGCCTTCAAACAAGGTGTGTCCAAAGAAGGTTAAATTAACAACCTGTAAAGGACGTAAAACCTTCAAACAAGGTGTGTCCGAAGAAAGTTAAACTAATGACTTGTAAAGAACGTAAAACCTTTAAAAAAGGTGTGTTCGAAGAAAGTCAAACGAATAGCCTGTCAAGAGCAGAAATCCTTAAAAGAAAAGAAAAGAAAAGAAAAGAAAGAAAAGGTGTGCTCGAAAAAGGCTAAACAATAACCTATCAAGAACATAAATCCTTCAAGAAAAGGTGTCTTCGAAAAATTACTAGTTTTCTCCGAGAAATAAACATAGCCAAAACTACACTATTAAACAACAGTTACAAGAATTAAGATAAATGAAAAAGACACATTTCATTAAAGTCTTAAGTTTGTGATTTACAAGTCAAGAATCAAATCAAATATACTAACTACAAGCAAAAAGAAAAAGTTTAGCCTTCTTTTGGGCTACAGATGGAGCCTTGGAAGCAGATGGGGTCTTGGCACCATATCCAAAAGCGGTCCCTTCATTACCTGAGGACTCCATACAACCCGAGAACGGCTGATGAGCAAACCTATCAATCCCCTCGGCATCGGGCATCAAATCCGACCCGAGACTGATAAGCTGTTTTAAAGCCTTGTCAGAAACGGGAATGGTCTTGAGCTTCACCTTGTCGAGGTCTATAGTGCAAGCAGGGTCCTTGGCCCAAGACCGAAAGGTCTGGAAACCAAGAATAATCCCATCTGCCCAAGCACTATCCCGAGTCCAAGAAGCATACTACAACTGCTGCAAGTAGTTGGAAGCTTGAGTCTCGGCCTCTTCAAATTGCTGCTTCTTTTCTTCAAGCTTTCCCCAGAAGAACTTAAGCCGCTCCTCAGCAATTGTCTGGCCTTCGATGGCTTCCTTAAGTTTAGCATTTTGGCTGGTAGCCTCGGCCAGAGAAGCCTTCAACTGCTCTAGAACTTCTGTATGCTTCTCCTCAAGTTGGTGCAGATCCTCTTTTACGAAAGAATGATCATCCAAAAGCCTTGAATGATCGGCACGAAGGTTCTGCAACTCAGAAGACAGATCTAAGACATGGGACTCGGCTTGAGCAGCCTCAGCTTGAGTCACCGACTGCTGCTGACCAAGATGGAGCAGTTCTTTATCCTGCTGAGCCAACGTGTCCTTCAATTTAGCATTCTCGGCCTCAGAAGCTGCGAGCCTGCTTTGGAGGCTCTCAGATTCTGAGGCCGACTCCCGGAAAAACTTCCTAAAGTAGCAGTATAGAACTACTGACTTCATAGCTCCTTGCAATAAACAAAGTTAGTCAAAACAGAGTACAACTCAGGCAAAAAGAAAGCCAAATAAGGGATAATACTTACACATATTTGGTTGAATAACATGGATTCTGCCATACCCTTTGCAGAAATGTCTTGTTCGCCCGTCAAACAATCTTGAGGAACCAGCTCCACTAAGGCTTGAAACGGGTTCCCTAGCAGTTGTCCACCAAATCGGGACAGAGGCTTCTCCACGGTCCACTCAACGCTCTGGGGCTTCACCAGGGAATAACTCGAAGAGGCCTCGGACCTGAAAGCAACCTCAGCCTCGGCGGCTAGTGTCGGCGCCCGAGACGAAGCCTTGGGCGCTCGGGTCGGAGCCCGAGACCACTCCTCGGCTATTGGAGATCAGACCCGAGGCATTTCTCTTTCTTTCCCCACCTCGGCAAGTGGCCCATTCTCTTCCGGCTCCATCCACACTGAGCTATCTGAAAATGGATCTATTAAGAGGTGCTGAATGTTGGGACCAGAATGAACCGGTGATACCGACCCCACAGGGATAGCAGTGGTAGGAGTGACTCTAGGAGGTTCTAAGGGGGTCGCTGCCAAAGGGGTTGTAGCAATAGGATGGTTTGCAAGGATATTCTCGTAGGCCGATATAGGAGCCACGTCAGGCCCTGGATTAACCTTCCTCCGAGCAGCCAGGAGGTCGGCAAAAAGGGATTTTTCATTCTCGGCCTTAACATCAAGGCCATTGCCCTTCACTAGTCTCATTTTCTTCAAATGAGGAGCTTAAGGCTCCTTAGGCTCATCAACCAATCGCAGAGCCTTCCTTACATGAGACTCGTCTACCTTTTTCTTGCCTTTATCAAGCACGGGCTTTCAGTGGGTAGCGCCTCGAGTATTGGCCGCCAAAGGGCCCAAATCAACAGCTACTTGAGCTGGTCTCTTCCATGATCCACCGGCACCTTCTCTGTTGGCACATAAACAGCTATTTAACCTAGCCGTCGTAACCAACTTCTTATAGGTCATGATAGACTTATGTCTCTAGGTCTAGGCCAAAACCGTGTTAACTCGGACCATCTCGTCCTTCGGCAGACACAGATTCTTGTGGAGACCCAAATGTGGGGTAGTCGTCTCCCGAGGGACTCTCGGCCCCTCCACCTTTTCTCCAGGAGCAAATTCTTGTTGGCCTTGCGCAAAGAAGTACTTATTTTTCCATCAGTGATTACTAGTGAAGGTGTTATCCATAAAAGAGAATTTCCCCATCTCGACTGGAAGTTATATAGCCCATCACTGTTGGGATTCTTCTGGAGTCGGTACATCCAGAGAAATTCCAAAACGGTCAGGTTCTTTTCTTCTCCGAGGGCCATGGGCCAAACAACAACACAGGCGAAAAACATCCTCCATGCATTGGGAACCAGTTGATGGGGAGCCACATTCAAACAACCGAGAAGCTCACGAATGACCTTAGGAAAAGGAAGCTTGAGGCCTGCAAGAAACATCTCCTCATAAAGGCAGACCTCGTGGCTCTCGGCGTCGACTATGGCGCCCTTCCTCTAGTCATCAAAATGGAGTTTCACCGTTTTTGGAATATAACAGTCTAGTTTGACTCGGCGCTCATCTCCTCTAGTCATCAAAATGGAGTTTCACCGTTTTTGGAATATAACAATCCAGTTTGACTCGGCGCTCATCAGCCGAGGTCAGATCTGGCCTCCATAGGGCTGGGTAAGTTTTACCCAAACCACCATCGGACCCTGATCCTTCTTCCTAAGACATGGCCGGAAAGTTACAGAGGAAGAGCAGAGCAGAAAAGAACAAACGTTCCAAAGACTTGGTGCGAATAAGAAAGAAATAAGAAGGGAGAAAAGTTTTATAAAGGTAGGAGTCCAAGCGAAAAGTCAAAAGAAAGTAAGGATAAGAACGTGAAACACCAAAGGATTCCCCGAAACACGCGCGCAATAAATACGGCGAAAAAAGTGCCTCTGTAAATTTCGCATGATAGCTGACAACCGGCAACTGAAAAGACGTCTATCCCGGCACTGACGCATGGAACAACCGATACGCCCTCAGTCATGTCAACCGTCTCGGCAAGATTTCGTCAGGTTTCCCGCCAAAATTCAAAATTCAAATTTCCCGCCTCAAAGGTCTCGGATTTTTACTCAAGTATAATTTCAGAACGTCGATCCATTTATGAACAAAAATTTCCATAATCTTTCAGATCAAGAAATTGGGGGGGTAACTGTTGGGCCATGGATCCGCTCTTAATGCCCAACAGGTCCCAAACTCGACCTAAGCTAAACGGAGTACCCGACTAGGCCTCGGACAAGCTTTTCTCGAGGAGGCTTCGTAAATCGAGGAGGTGTCGGACACGAGTCCGAGACTACTCCTTCGCTGGTATCAGATACCAAATCCAAGACGCAACTCCTCGAAAGCAAATAAGTCAAGAGCCAAGGGTAAAACTGCCATTTTACAACTAAGGATATGCAAGTATTCAAATTAGTCCAAGTGATCATTATCTCACATTCAAAAAGCTCTCTACAGCATAGATGGTTATCCACTTATAAACTATCCCTACACAAGCGGGATAAGCTGTTATTCAAATTCAAAAGGTTACCTAACTCAAACAAAAACCTTATCACTTTGTCCAAGGATTCCTACCCTTATCAAATGATTGCGAAGCAGATATTTAGGGATAGGAGTCCCGAGATGTGCAGGAAACAAATTCTACTCCATGCCTATAAATACAGGTTCCGATTTCCATCAAAGAAAAGCGCAATCCTAGCTCTGAAAACTTTGGTTGCTTAGATATTCTTTCCTCACATTCTGACTTAGGCATCAGAGCTCCCCCGCCGGGACACCATCGAGAGCTCTAATCCTGTTTGCTCTTTTTGTGTGTAGCCTGAAGCGTCTATGAAGTTGTCAGCACCACCTCAAGGCGTGCCACGTCACCATCTCGGAAAACTGTGTATCAACAGATAAGATAATCAAAAGTTTTTTTTGCCCTAAATAATGAGGAGGTTGTGATTGAGGTAAATCACCACACTGACAAAAATCCAACAAAACTAGAAGAGCCATTGTTTTTCATTTCATTCAACAAAGTAAATGATTAGAGAGAAACATGTTACGTAAAAAAGGGATAAAAAAAATTTAAAATTCAAAATTTGAGGGAGATTTTAGATGAAAAGAAAAGGATTTTATTGGCAAAGCAAAAATGGATAAAAGAAAACCTGAAATAATTTGGATGAAAAGCTATAGACTTTGGAGATAATGCCCCACGCCGAGGTGTTTTTTTTAGCCACATTGAGGAGGCTAGCCACTGCAAAGCCGCCGTTTGTGAGAGAGAAGGGGAGGGCTAAAATTCAAAATTTGAACACAATTAGTGACATGGTACAGTTCAAACACCACCCCTCAAAAGGGGTGCATTTTACCCAAAAAAAAAAAAAAAAAAAAAAAAAAAAGGTCACCAAAAGTGACGTTTTCAAAAACCCAGACCGTTCGCAAGTCACAAAGTTTGGGTTTTTTTGTAGTGTAATTGGCCTATTTTAGTTTTAGGGGCCTTTTTTGGGTCTCTAGCTAGTTCGTCCTATTGTAAATGATTTTGAAAATAATTTTGGCCAATTTTTAGTGTTTTGGACTTTTTTTTTTTTTTTTTTTAAGTCCTAATGTTTTGAAAATATTTTAGTCTCACGTAACACTTTTTCCTTTTTGCCCAAGTGAATGTGTAAATTGTGAAGAAAAAAAAAAAACCTAAAATAATGTAACCATAACATGCATATACCTAATCCGAAGTGGTAGGGTTGAGTTAACATATACCTAATCCAAAGCAATATTTTTTTTTGTCCTCAAGGGGTAGCTCAATCTTCTAAGGATCACACCTCATGAAACGAATGTTACTAGTTCAAATCCCCTCTCCCCCTCTTGTGCGAACATGTCAACAAAAAAAAAAAAAAAAACAAAGGGATTTTTTTTGTTTTTTGTGAATTTATTAAATATAATATGTAAAATATATTTTATAAAAAGGTTATGCGCCGCATATATGCGGAGAGTGCCTTTTGCTAATTGCATCTGCATCTGCATCTGTATGTGCAGATAACGAATAGTTGTGAATAGCGGATGTGGGCGATTAATATCTACCTGCATGTATACCTTACAGGAATCTGGTTTGAGGTATGTTAATGGTGCATACCCCGCTCTAAAAAAATATTAAGAATAAGGGATAAATAAGAGACAACGGTTAAAGTAGAAATTAAGAAAAATGGCTTCGAAAAACAGCTAGTGAAATCTGTCTATGATCATTTTTTTTGGTGGGAAGATACCGTTCGAACGGTATGCCATGTGAGAGCTAACAAAACCCTGCATAGGAAAAGTTTCTGTTAGGACGATATAAAGTAACTGTTTGAACGGTATTGTGCGAAGCCAAGTAAGATAGATTAAAAAACCTATAGTGTTCAAACGACACGAACATCATTCTAACGATGACAGACTACATGCAATTTAGATAATTTCAAACTTTGCAGAAGCGAGAAGAAACTTTTTAAAGGCACCTTAAAGAGAGAGAGAGTTTCTTTGGAGTCCAAGGTTATAGGAGATTTTATCTTCCATATTGGAACTAATTAAATAGCCACGGGAGATTTTATTCTCAACATCCAAAATCACAACTCAGAGAGCAGGCAATATTGCAAAAAAAAATCAATAAATAAGTACCCCACAAACCCACATCTCCGAAATAAAGAGTTATATATTATTGCTTCATGAAGAGTATTCAACTCGTCATCCAAAGTGAACAAAATAGCTAGCTATGGCAAAATGGCCTATTTCTATAATTTCAAACTGTGCCGGCCATTAGTGATATAACCCTTGATCAGCTTAGCAAAAAACAAATATAATCTCACCAAAATATTTTGTTCACTTAAGCTGCCATAATGAATATTTCTATCCCAAAAGCAGCAAGATATATATCAAATGCTTCTTATAATCCCAATGTCTCATCATCTTGGCTAAGAAGTTTCTGCAATTAATGACCATTCAGGAATGCTTCAGTAAGTGGAATATTGGTGAGTGGAAACCAAGATAAGGAATAAGAAAGGCACACTTGCGGACACAGGAGGAGGCAATTCAAATCACCATCATTTCAAAACTTAAAGATAGGCCATCAAACTGCTGAGATTTAAAGCAAAAGGCTTGCAAAATTTGGAAGCCAAATCGCTTTCCCTGATTCTATGGGCATCCAATATTTACTATATATTGGCAAAATTAAATTAACCTTTTATATGTAGTTATATTATTTTCTAAGCATGAACTATTTTATTTTATCTTACTTTTAGTGTGGCCCCCACAATAATGTTTTTTCTGTCTTCACCAATGATGTTATTTAGTGAATTTTGTGTTCGAACATGTTTTAGACCATCTGACCGGTAATTGAGCTCCTGCAAAAGAGAGAAAGAAGCTATCGGAGTCTATCTGTTAGTCAAGAAATCGGGGACACTTTAATAATTGTTAGGGGTGAACACCAATTTCAGATGCTTAGCAGAATTAATCTACCTCTCTTTGTGCAAATTAAATAATAACACAATAGCAAGATAATAATCAAGCAAACCCACAAGCAAGACACCGAGATTTTTACGTGGAAAACTCTTCAATGCGAAGGTAAAAGCCACGGGACCTAGTCCAGTTAAATCTTCCACTATCAACAATAATGAGTTTACAATTGTCTTCCCTAGAGAAATATCTAGAGGTTATCACCACATCAAGAATACATGCATTCTTGGATTAAACATAAATTCATCACCCTAAAGTGGATTCCAACAAGAATAAAGAAAGATCTCACAAAGTAGGTATTAGCAACCAAGCGATTGGAGAGGAATTCCAACGATCGACACCAGTCAATACGTAGCACTCGTCGTCAAGAGCAACATTCTAAAATTGAATCAAAATCGAATCACGAATGACCTTCCAATCTCTGACGGATGTGAAAAAAGGCGTAACCCTTTTTTTTTTCTTTTTCTTTTCCTCTCTCCCTACGCCGCAATGTTTCTGCGCCGCACTGTTCTTTCTTTTTCTCCCTTATTTCTTTTGTCTCACTTTTCTTTTTATATAGCACACAAAGGGTTTAAAACCCTTTGTGCTTATCCACGTGGGTTGGTCCCCACATAAAGAGGGACCACCCAACAAATCTCCCCCTCCCGATTATGTGGGGGGCTCCACCAAGCCCGCCTCGCTTCTACAAATTTCAAGCTTTTGCATAGACAACGATTTAGTCATCATATTTGACCCATTATCATTAGTATGGATTTTCTCAATCTGTAACAGTTTATCCTCCAGTGCATCACGAATCCAATGACACTTAACATCGATATGTTTCGATCTTGAATGAAAAGTTGAATTCTTACTGAGATGGATGTCACTCTGACTGTCACAGTAAAGCACATACCTCTCTTGCTGTAAACTCAATTCTTGTAAGAACTTTTTCATCCATAACAATTCTTTGGCCGCTACAGTGATAGCAATGTACTCTGCCTCTGTGGTAGACAAAGCAACACACTTCTGCAATCTGGACTGCCATGACACTGCTCCCCCTGAATAAGTAATCAGGTACCCTGAAATAGATTTTCTAGAATCAACATCCCCAGCCATATCTGCGTCTGTAAACCCATCAAGCACCTGTTGACCACTTCCAAAGCACAAACATACTCTCGAAGTACCTCTGAAATACTTGAGAATCCATTTCACGGCTGCCCAATGTTCTTTGCCAGGATTAGAAAGGAACTGACTGATAACTCCAACTGTATGAGCGATATCAGGCCTCGTACACACCATGGCGTACATCAAGCTACCCATGGCTGATGTGTAATGCACTTTCTTCATTTCACCTTTTTCTTTCTCACTTGTAGGGCTTTGCTTTGAACTCAACTTCAAATGCCCTGCAAGTGTAGAGCTCACCGGTTTTGCCTTGCTCATGTTGAACCTGTCCAATACCTTCTCGATATAACTCTCTTGTGATAGCCATAATTTTCCTTTCTTCCTATGACGAGAGATCTTCATACCAAGGATTTGCTTTGCGGGTCCCAAGTCCTTCATAGCAAAGGACTTACTCAATTCTTTCTTCAGTCTGTCAATTTTACTAGTGTCACGACAAACAATCAACATGTCGTCCACATATAGAAAGAGAATAATAAATTCTCCATCAAAGAATTTCTTCACAAACACACAAAGATCTACTGTAGTTCTCTAATACCCATGATCAACCATAAAGGAATCAAATTTCTTATTCCACTGTCTCGGTGCCTGCTTGAGTCCGTACAAGCTCTTTTTTCAACTGACACACTAGATGTTCTTTGCCTTTAGCTGTGAACCCCTCTGGTTGCTCCATATAAATTTCCTCATCCAAGTCATCATGAAGGAAAGCAATCTTCACATCAAGCTGTTCAATCTCCAAATTCATTTTGGCAGGCAAACTCAAAACAACTCTGATAGAAGACATATTTACCACGGGTGAGAAAATTTCATCAAAATCAATGCCTTTCTTTTGACCGAACCCCTTTATAACTAGTCGCGCCTTGTACCTTGGCTGTGATCTGTTTGGTTCAATCTTGCATATGAACACTCATTTATTCTTGAGTGCTCTCTTGCCCTTAGGCAGTTCTACCAAATCATATGTGTGATTCTCATGCAAGGATTTCATCTCGTCTTGCATGGCTTCTAACCATTGACTTTTTGGTCATGTAGCATAACCTCTTGATAACTTTCTGGCTCTCCCCCATCAGAAATAACACATACTCATTAACTGAATACTTTCTGGAAGGCTGTCGGTTTCTGGTAGATCTCGTCAACTGAATCTCAACGGCTGGTTCTGAAGAAGCTTGCTCTAGGTGCTCTTCTGACTCAACATTATCAATTGCAAGCTCACTATTTTCATCAATTGTATCAACCTGATCTTCTTGTACATCTTCCAAGTGTTCATCATGCACCACACAAGGAAGAATAACTAGATCCAAATCAACACAGTATTCATTAAGAGACTCTGCCTTTTTCTGATCCAAGTCTTCAATGGTCTGATCTTCAAAGAATACGACATCTCTGCTTCGTATGATTTTCTTATTAACTGGATCCCACAATCTGTAACCAAACTCCGCGTGCCCATAACCCATGTAGATACATTGCTTGACTTTGCTATCAGGCTTTGACCTCTCATCTCTAGGAATATGGACGAATCCCATGCAGCCAAACACTCTTAAGTGCTCAAAAGAAACATATTTCCCTGTCCAAACCCTTTGAGGAATGTCACCATCCAAAGGAACTGAATGAGAAAGATTTATCAAGTCAACTGCTGTCCTCATTGCCTCACCCCAAAAATGTTTAGACAATTTTGCATGAGAGAGCATAGACCTGGTTCTCTCACAGATGGTTCTGTTCATTCTCTCTGCTACATCATTATGCTGCGGAGTCTTGGGTACAGTTTTCTCAAGCCTGATGCCATGGCTTTTACAATACTCTTCAAACGGTCCTCGGTATTCACCACCATTGTCTGCACGGACGCATTTTAACTACCTTCTAGTTTCTCTTTCAACCTTCATATAAAAGACTTTGAACACACCCAATACCTCATCTTTGGTTTTCAAAGCAAACACCCATACCTTTCTAGAGTAGTCATCAATAAAAGTCACATAATAAAGAGCACCACCTAGAGTTTTAGTGTTCATAGTCTAGACATCAGTGTGAAACTAATCAAGAATATTAGACTTTCTTGATGAAGAGGATTTTTTAAATGAAACTCTTCTTTGTTTTCCAACAAGACAATGAGTGCAGGGCGTTAGTGACGTACCTTTATTATTAGGTAGGAGCTATTCCTTGGCGAGAATCTGAAGTCCCTTCTCACTCATGTGACCAAGCCTCTTGTGTCATAGCTCAGTGGAGTTTTCATTCTCAACAACAATCGCATCTCCCTTGACTAGTCTTACAGCTGTCTTATAGAGAGTGTTGGTCTTCTTTCTCCTGGCTAAGATAAGAGAACCCTTGCTCAGTTTCCATTGTCCACCTCCAAGGTAATTGTGGTAGCCTTCATCATCAAGTTTCCCAATAGAAATCAAGTTAAAGCGCATTTCAGGAACATGTCTGACATCCTTAAGCATCAATTTGCACCCAATGCTGGTTTCTAGCTGTACATCTCACATGCCCACAACTTTACACTTGGCTTCATTTCCCATCCTAACCCAACCAAAATCGCCACTGGTGTAGGAAGAGAAGAAATCTCTATGTGGAGTAATATGAAAAGATGCTGATGTATCAACTACCCATGTAGATTCATCACATGCGAGATTAGCATAAGTTTCATCAAAAGCAAATACCACATCACCATCAGATGCTACTGCTGCAGTGTCTTTTTCTTCTTGACGTTCTTCGTCTTTTCCTTTCAACTGTTCCCTATTAAACTTTCTGCAATCTCTTCTTATATGCTTAGGCTTGCCACAGTGAAAACATTTTATGTCTATTTTTGAATAGGACTTTCCTCTTGACTTGTTACGACTGTCATACCTGTGAGGTCTTCTGCTTTTACTTCTTCCCCGCCTTTTTATAACAAGTGCCTCTGAATGAGAAGAAATACCTTGCTCTTTTCTTCGTGCCTCTTCATTGAACATACTGTCTTTTACCATACCCATAGTTATCACACCGTTGGGAGCCGAATTACTGAGTGACACCACCAAGGTTTCCTAACTGTCTGGCAAAGAACTCAACACAAGTAATGCTTGCACCTCATCATCTAGTGTAAGTTTCATGTTAGACAACTCGTTCAACATTCCCTGAAAATTACTCAAATGCTCTGTAACACTATGTCCATCTTTGTACTTCAAATTCATAAGCCTTCTTATCATAAAGGCTTTGTTTTGAGCACTCTTTCGTTCATAAAGACTCTCTAACTTCTGCCAAAGACCATAAACATCAACTTCTTTAGCTACGTGATGAAAGACACTTTGATCAATCCACCGCCTAATATATCCAATGGCTTTCCTATTCAATTTCTTCCAATCATAGTTGGTTGCAGCAACTGGTTTGACACCTTTCAACTCAATGGGGTCAAACAATTCCTTGCAATACAAAATATCTTCCGTCCTAGCCTTCCAAATTGAATAATTGGAAGCTGTGAGTTTAACCATGCTATTTTAGATGACTCTTCCTTTTAATTCACACAGAACTCCACACAAATAATGAACCAAAGGCTCTGATACCACATTGTTAGGGGTGAACACCAATTTCAGATGCTCAGCGGAATTAATCTACCCCTCTTTGTGCAAATTAAATAGTAACACAATAGCAAAATAATAATCAAGCAAACCCACAAGCAAGGCATCAAGATTATTACGTGGAAAACCCTTCAATGTGAAGGTAAAAACCACGGGACCTAGTCCAGTGAAATCTTCCACTATCAACAATAATGAGTTTACAATTGTCTTCCTTAGAGAAATATCTAGAGGTTATCACCACATCAAGAATACATGCATTCTTGGATTAAACATAAATTCATTACCCTAAAGTGGATTCCAACAAGAATAATGAAAGATCTTACCAAGTAAGTATTAGCAACCAAGCAATTGGAGATGAATTCCAACGATCGACACCAGTCAATACGTAGCACTAGTCGTCAAGAGCAACACTCTAAAATTGCATCAAGATCGAACCACGAACGACTTTCCAATCTCTGACGGATGTGAGAAAAGGCGTAACCTTTTTTTTTATCTTTTTCTTTTCCTCTCTCCCTGCGCCGCACTGTTCTTTCTTTTTCTACCTTATTTCTTTTGTCTCACTTTTCTTTTTATATAGCACACAAAGGGTTTAAAACCCTTTGTGACTATCCACATGGGTTGGTCCCCACATAAAGAGGGACCACCCAACAATAATAATTTTTTTTTTTTTTTTTTGCCTAATAAAGAGAAATCAAATGGAGAGATTGCCCGAGAGGCATAAAAATACACGAGTTTGTGTTGTTTGAAGAGATAATCACTTTTATATCTAAATATGATGCTTGGACTCTTGCCGCAATGTCACGTAACAGTTCCAGATCTCTTTTATTATTGTTTTAGTAATGGTTTGTTTAAGTGAGTTTTAAAGTTTGGACTCTATACTAAATAAACTTAGCATTCAGATTGCTAGATCCAACTGGACAGCCAGGCCCAACAAATGGTATAACAACAAAACCATACGCCATGAATATATATGCTCCTCATATATATATATAAGTCCATAAAATAAATTAATTAATTAATTAAAATAAAAAAGCTCGTATAAAATGATGAGTCACTATGGAGGACATGCCAAATACCATTGAAGTTGTATCACCCATAATGATTGCAGCCTTGGCACCGAATTAAAAGGTCCATTTCTAGTTTTCTACAACGATACAACATGAGAATTGTTTGGATTCCAGATCCTTTCTCCCATCTTTCTTCGTATTTTTTTTGTTTTTTAAAAGAAAATTATTAAATTTGTTGGATTTACCTAAGTGAATGTAAATTCAATGATTAATATTAAAAAGGAAAGAATCCAAAAGGATGAAAGAATGACAAGAGTAGATATTCAAACATTTCTCTAACGGTAAATGTAAGTACAGTTCAATGGGTGTTAATAATGAGAATAATATTATTTCCATGAGTATTGTAGCAATACATTGAAGACAATAGGGGTGTAAAGTCGGTTCCGGTTAGTCGTTGTTGTCTAAAACTGCTAACCGAAACTAGGGTAGCTGTTTGGTGAATTTTAAAAACCGGAACCAAGTAACCAATTATCTAGTTATGTACTTATGTACTAACCGCCGATTACCGGTTGGTCGCTGGTTATCTAGACGGGTAACTAGGTCTTTAAAAAAAATGGTTATTTTGGGCCTATCTTGGGTATTTGGCCTACTTTCTGGGCTTAGTTTAGCTTTTTTGGCCCTTTTTTTTTAAAAAGAAAAAAAGAAAAAAAAGAAAGAACTTGTTTAGCTCAATAAACTAAGCTTAGTTGTGGTTGTTTAAAAAAAATAAAAAAATTTAAAGTAAACGAAGTCATTTTACATTTTTAGAGTTATTGGTTATTTTTAACCGCTTTTAAAAACAGTTAGCCTATTAACCAGTTATCAATTACCGATTAGTGACGAGTTATAACCGACGAGATTTACATCCCTAGAAGACAACCTTTGGCATTCACGATAAAATATGATAACTATGAGACTGCTAGATCTCAGAGGTGTCAACATTTGGCACAAACTTCGAATCATTGGGATGGTTTGGTTTTATTTATGGAAACCATACCTGTTTTCTGGTTTTATCTTCTGACTTGTATAGATTCCATTCATCACGCTTGGACGCATGGCAGAAGGAAGCAAACCATCGTATTTTCCAGAAGCACCAAATCTGTCCCGGATCTTTGCCTTGGAACTGGTAATCTCAACACAAACTTTGAAGATAGATGTAAGGATTAATCAATTCACTTGCTGGAGTACTTCACATGTAATTCGATTATTAAATTAATAGGGTTGCTGATGATCTGGCGTCATCATTTCTTCTCGATCGTAACATGTTTAGGGACCATGCCAATTGCCCATCTCTTCTTTTCCTTCTCTTGCCATGTGTGTTTAGATTATATGATGCCTCATCTTCTTCCGTTTCAGTAATATTCATTACCCTTTAATAGCATCTCCAACAACAACAATTTAATATAAAATGCATAATCAAAAACTGCATTTCTCTATATGAGAGATTACTTTTTTATACATATTTTAATAACTTTTCTATTATCTTACTTGTATTTTCAAACATTCATTAGTATGTTGGAAGTGGTGGCATGGAAGCTATCAGGATATACTGAATTTGGTCTAGACTCTCTGATACACAAACAAGACATAAAATGGATGTGAAATCCTCTCTACTTTAGGAGAGTGCACCATGCATGTTTAATTATTTATAGGACAACAACAACATGATAAGAAGATTACAACACCCTATAAACATTTGAAATATAAATTTTAACTAAGGGGGTTGGCTTAAGCGGTGAAAGCCTTAAACTAAAACGATTATTGTGGAGATCGATGGCGTTTTGCACAAATCTAAAGTTTATCTTTTATGAATAAATATACACAAAGTGAACCCTTAGCAAGTTCCCATAATAATAATAATAAATTAGTGATTCCATTCATCATGCAATCTTTATAAAAGTGGGAAGGCCTTGAACTTGGTAGAGTGTCCATTAGGTTTAAGGTTCAAATTTCTGTTAGTGTAAATAATTTTTTGGGACTACACCCGCTACGAAATCGAATTTATCTATTCCTATCAATATGGAGAACACTTTGTATGATACAAAATTTATCAAGGG
Source organism: Corylus avellana (assembly GCF_965113065.1). Classification (NCBI taxonomy): domain Eukaryota; kingdom Viridiplantae; phylum Streptophyta; class Magnoliopsida; order Fagales; family Betulaceae; genus Corylus; species Corylus avellana. Next base: position 17,008,566 of record NC_142499.1, read on the forward strand.
TGAATACACAAAATATCTTACCCTTAAAGAGTTTCCGGTCATATATATATATATATATGTGAGCTACAAACATTAGCTTGAGTTATCGGGTGAGAATTGCTGGATCTTCAAGGTTCAATCCTTATCCAAGTATGATGAATATCTTCATTAATAATACGATTCTATGAATAAAATAACAGAAAAAGCTGGTGTAAGTGATGAAATTTGAAAGGATTCTGACAAAAGTTTGGAGGTTTCTCCAAAACGTACTTCTTCACACTTCTTTTGACAAAAGTTTCCCCACTGGTTTTTACTAGAGTGAAATATGTGGTCATCAATAATAAAAAGCCAAAAAAAAAAAAAAAACCCTAAAAACGTGGAAAATGTGCCTGTACGAGCGTGCACCGTGGCAGCATACAAGCCACGAAATATTTTCTTTGTCGTGTTCCAACCCAAGAGTTCTTGTTTTATCAGGAAAACCAAGATTGGTGAATTGCGTAGCCTTTAGCATTAAAAAATTGGGTTATACATACAATAAAAGAGAAGAATGATTGGTGGAGGGTGGGCCAGGGAAACGTTAATGGACGGGCGTGACTCATGAGTGGTTGAGGAAATGAGAAAGAGGTGGTGTGGTGGGGCTGAGTTGGAATGTTGGAACGGGGCGGTGGTGCTGAATCAATGAATGTCAATTGGTCGGTCGGTTCACTCACGCCTCGCCATGTCACCATAACATCCACAGTATTCATGTGATTTTGAAATGTCCATCGCCTACGATTTCAATAGTGGGTCCGCCGCCACTATTATTCGCCTGTGGGATACACTTGAACCGGTGCAGACCGACCATGACTTCACTAGCAAACTCCGAATTTGTGAATTTTAGAAGATATTTTTACTATTATGTCATATAATAAATAATGTTTTTTTTAATAATAAATTAAAGAGTAATTCTATTTAATATATTTTTGTATAACTGACATATAATTATACAATTGGATGACAATTGACACTTGCCTTATAAGATGAAATTTGGATAGATTGACGGCATATAACGTTACTTTAAGCGCTGATGAAATGATTAACTTTTAATGTCTAATCACTTAATAATGAATTATATTACAATTATAAGGAGAAACTAATAAATAACATTTCTCAAAATTAGGTTAAGCACCGCCCATAAGTTTTTCAATTTCAAAGATAATATTTTGTCCACATGATGAAAATACTAAAGAAATTTCAGCTACTTTCCAGAACGTACTGGAGTAGTATTTAGCATGAGGCGAATCAGAAGGCGACAGAGAAGCAGGGGCGACATTTACCAAATGGTGGGCCACAGAAAGTGAAAGATACTAAAAATTCGAGATGGGGCGGCAAAGCTAAGCTTATTAATTAACAAGCTTACACTCCATATATACCCCCCATCTCCTCTGCTTCTTCCACAAAAACAGAGCATTCTCTTTCTCTCTCTCTCTCGCTCTCTGTCAATCCACTGCAGTTAATTAGCACGAGTGATATGGCGAAGGACATTGAGGTTGGAGGGCAAGGTGGGTTCTCCGCCAAGGACTACCACGACCCACCTCCGGCACCGCTGATTGACGCTGAGGAGCTCACCAAGTGGTCCTTCTACAGGGCTATCATTGCCGAGTTCATTGCCACGCTCTTGTTCCTATACATTACTGTCTTGACGGTGATTGGTTACAAGAGCCAGACCGACAAAACCGCCGGCGGCGACGACTGTGGCGGCGTCGGCATTCTTGGCATTGCCTGGGCCTTTGGTGGCATGATCTTCGTCCTTGTTTACTGTACAGCTGGAATTTCAGGTTGGTCCTCTGTCGCATGCTCAAAAACTTATGCGCATAAAATTTGATGTATTTAATCACTTAATTTTAAAATATTAAATTAAATTAAAATAATTGTGCAGGAGGGCACATTAACCCGGCGGTGACATTCGGGCTGTTCCTGGCTAGGAAGGTCTCGCTGGTCCGAGCCATTTTGTACATGGTCGCTCAGTGCTTGGGGGCCATATGCGGATGTGGGCTAGTGAAGGCATTCCAGAGCGCTTACTACAACAGGTACGGCGGCGGAGCCAACGAGCTCGCCGCTGGATACAGCAGAGGCACCGGGTTGGCCGCTGAGATAATTGGTACCTTTGTGCTTGTCTACACAGTCTTCTCTGCCACTGATCCCAAGAGAAGCGCAAGAGATTCCCATGTTCCCGTAAGTACCATATCCAATTTTGAATTTATCTTAAACAAATCAATCAATTTTAATTAATCTTGTTTGTTTGTGAATCACAGGTCTTGGCACCACTTCCAATTGGATTTGCAGTGTTCATGGTTCACCTGGCCACCATTCCGATCACCGGAACTGGTATTAATCCTGCTAGAAGCTTCGGAGCTGCAGTGATCTACAACGAGAACAAGGCATGGGATGACCAAGTATGCACATACCCATCTCGATCTATTTGGTTCCATTTTTTTTTTTTTTGGTTCTCTGGATTTATGTTATACAGTGATGCTAACTTAAAAATTGGGTTTGATTTTAATTTCCAGTGGATTTTCTGGGTCGGACCATTTATTGGTGCTGCCATTGCTGCATTCTATCACCAGTTCATTTTGAGAGCAGCAGCTGCTAAAGCTCTGGGGTCCTTCAGGAGCTCATCCAACATGTAAACTGCCAAAGATGTGTGTCTTGGAAGAGCAATGGCACTTTTTATATGGTCAGGAGGAAGGGAGGGTGTGCAACATTCCTGGAATTTGTACATTAATTATTAAGTTTATGGCAAGGGTGTTCTTCGGTTTACTTCTGTGTTCTGGCACTCATTTTAAATGTGCCTTAATGTTCTTGTGTCTCCTGTTTCCCTTTGCATTTCTTGTACTTTCCTTTTGTCCTGTGTACTCATGATGTTATGGTCGAAATGATCAGCAACTGCTCTGTGTTACTTTCTGTCTATCAATCTTGCTATCTTACCACTTTATTTAGCAAACAAGCAAAGAGGGGTCCCTCAATTAGTCATTGTTGATGCACAAAGATAAATTGGGATACCTAAAGTTTTTAAGTTGTCACTCAGTTACTAAGAGAAGTAAATTTTATATGGAGTATCTCACAATTATTGTTCAAATTATTAAAAAACTCAAACCGCTCATTTAAACATTGTCTTTTTGCGAACTACCAACGGTCATACTCAACCTCCTTCAACACTACCGATCATTAGCAAAAAAACGATTTTTTGTTTTTTTGTTAGCGGAACTCATTAAAATAAACAAAATCTACATACACATGCTTTTTTTTTTTTTTTTTTTTTTTTTTTGGACTTGATAAGCCTCTTTTGCCCTATTATGGAGGTTGTCATTCCTAATTTTAGCAAGCACTTTGAGAAATATCAAATGAAAAGCCCCACATGCGCGCCATGCTTCGTCCAAAGCCTCAATCTTTCTCTCCAGGCTCCACCTCCTCTTACAGCTTCTCTTCGTTACTATGCTTTAGATCCTTATTTTCTTGCTCTCCATTAACCAACTCACCATCCTTTCAACATAATTTACTTTACATTGGGGATCCAAAAATCATCTATAATAAACTCCTTCAATCTATTTGTTTTTAAAAGTTTTGTTTTATTTTTTAGATTTTTTTTAAAAAAAAAATTAGTTTTAATTTTTTTATATATAATTTTAAGATTTTTTTTTTTTAAAAAAAAAAATTATAAAGCGTCACCTACAACAAACAGGACATAGCTAGAGGCAGCAGAAACTAATACTACTATATATTTTTAGGATTGAGATCTACTAAAATTTTCTTTAAATTTGATATTCTCCATTCATAAATTGCAGCCGTTCATTTCATTTAAATATTTAAAATAAGCCATGTTTCAGTTTAATGAGAAAACTACCGAATTTAATCCTTAATAAACTGAAATATGACTTATTTTAGACGCTTATATAAAATACGGCTGAAATGTATAAATTTAAAGATTTCAAATTTAAAGAGAATTCTAGAGATCCCAATCCATATCTTCACGCACCTTTTTGTGTCTCTTAGTCTACAACACTCTCAGCTAACACTTACAGTAAACACACAAGACAGAGGCTTGTGTTCCTTAATTATATAGCAACAAAAGTCAGGATGAGATTGGATCGTTGCCACACATGTAATCGGTCATGAGCTCTGGCAGCTAAGAGACAGAGAGACGTGAGGGAGGTTGCTTGCTGATTCTTGGACGAATGGGGCGGCACAATTAACGGCTACAAAAAAAAATGTGGCTGCTGGAACCTTTAATGTAATACCTCACTTCAAAATCATAAATTAAAATTGTGATCCCAAGTGTAATGATGATCAATCTGGTGGGAAAATGCATGTGGTTACTAAAGAGAAATGATTAGGAAAATGATCATTGAACCCATTAAGTTACAAAAGTTAAAAATAGAAACCCTAATGGGCAGGGGCTCAAGCACACACAACCCCCCACCCCTCCCAAGGCCCAAGTGTTTGGGCTATAAAATGAGGTTTTTGAAGTTAGAGTTTCATTTTGTGCCACCTCAATCTTAAACACTTGACCAACAACACTAAGCTAGAGAGAAGATAGACAGAGAAAGGAAACAATATCATTCTGGATAGGGGTGCAAAGGCGGACGGTTAAAAACCGCCCACTAACCGCTAACCGCCAACCGCCTAACCGCTTAACCGTTTAACCGCATTAACCGCTAACCGCCTAACCGCTATAACCGCCTAGCGGTTAGTGGTTATTGGGTCTACTAACCGTAACCGCTAACCGCTAACCGCTTTTTTATATAATATATTTTTATAATTATAATTATAAAAATATTTATACATATAACATAATCACCTCATCATTAAATCACAATTTTTTAAAAAAAAATAATTAAATCACAATTTGAGTATTAATATATTATCACTATAATTTATATGATTATATCATATAATTACTTGATCATTAAATCACAATTTTTTTTAGAAAAAATAATTAAATCACAATTTGAGTATTAATATATTATCACTATAATTTATATGATTATATCATATGAGATTAATCATTAAATCATTTGATTATATAATAACAAATTATACATATATAATATGACATAACTTATAAGTATACCAATTCATACTAATACAACAATTAAATATCTAGAGACTTATTTCCAATGTATGTTATATATGTTATAAGTCTATATAAGTCTACATATGTATATGAATAATATAAATATATAATATCAATACTTAATCATATGATTCAATGACAATTCAAATACTTTATTCAAGACTTCAAGTGAATCATATTATTAATGTACAATGATGATATGATTCGTATAATATCAAATTAAGTAATTGACATTGGATTAAACAATGACCAATGTGTTACTTATAAACACAATTTAAGTATTAATGTATTATCATTATAATTTTAGTAATTTATATATTATCACTATAATTGATACGATTATATCACATGATGACTTGATCATTAAATCATATGATTATATAATAATAAATAATACATATATAATATGACATAACTCATAAGTCATAAGTCTACAAGTTAATCATATGATTCATGTACAATGATAATCACATTGATTCAATTGAATTAAACAATATATTACTTATAACTACAAGTCTACAATTTAATTAAAGCATTATTAGATACTTTAGGAATTTAGGATTTAGGAGTTTGAACATTACCATTTACCATTAGATATTAAGTTCAATTAAAAGAAAAAAGATTATAAGTAAAGATGATAAGAATTTAAATAATTAACCGGTTATGATTTAATATTTAAGGAAAAATTTTTAAAGTACAAGTAAATGTAAATTTTTGGTCAAATATATTTGATTTTTCAATATAGGCTCTTTTTATAGCAATTGGGCCCAATAAGATATTAAAAATACAAGAAAAAAAAAATGAGGGTAAAAAAAAGCCCTAAAAAATAAGCCCAAAAAAAAAAGAGCCCAATTTTAAAAAAGCGGTTAGCGGGCGGTTATCTATTTCGTTAACCGCTAACCGGCGGTTGCGGTTAGTAAAATCTACTAACCGCTAACCGTAACCGCCTTTGCACCCCTAATTCTGGAAACACGAAAAAGAATGGCATTTTGAGCTATAAGGGGTTTTTGGGGGGTTAGAGTTTCATTTTGTGCTACCCTAATCTTCCCAAACACTCGACCATCAACACTAAGAGAGAAGATCGACAGAGAAATGAAGTGACAAAAAGGTGAGCGATTTGGCCTTATAGAGTTAACCTATATAGTCTTATATATTCGTGCATTTATATGACTTGAACCTAACATGCGACAATTGGACATTTGGACACAACCCACAAATCCAACATGAAATTAGAATATTAGGATTGAAAGATCTAACCCATTTATTTAAATAGGTCAAATTATTATTAACTTATATAATTTTGTACTTATACTTCAACATAATCCATGCGACAAAAAAAAAAAAAAAAACATAATCCAAACTAGACCTTAAAATATGAATTACCACACCCTTACCTGTCCGCCTATTTACGTCCATGCTCATGTAGTCATGCGTCACCATCGGCTCCAGAAGCATGTGATTTTTGTTTTTCTTTCATGTGGGAATCGTTGAAACTTGTTCCTCTGTCTCCCTTTCTTGAACTACCAAAAAAAAAAAAAATCCCTTTGTTGGAAATTTCTTTAAGAGGGCTACGTCCTTAATTAATTAATATCATTTGGCGACCTCAGCTTTAATTAACTTGGCAAAGCATTAAAAATCTGAAAGAAATTGTAAAGAAAATGCCATTTACACATTTTTTTAAACTCTTCTAAATTTCCCAGTCGTGTCATCAATGTTAATTATTATAATTAAATGTGACGTTAACGTATAAATTAATATAAGAGGTGTAATGCATAAAAGACCTGGAAATTAATAAGACAATCGTATAGCTATTTGAAAAGCTATTCATTAATACAAGGCAAAACTACACGACGTCGTATTTTGTAATAATAAACCTTCGAGCCAGAACGTCTCATCCTCATCTCCCCCCCCCCCCCCCCCCCCCCCCAGATTGAAATGCGAAAGAGAATCCATTAATTTCCCACCATTTCTTCATGGACCTTCCATTGCCAATACGCTGAAAGCAACCTCCTCTCTCTCTCTCAAACACATATATTTAAGCTCTTCTTCTCCACTCTTAAAACCGTAGAGTTTCCAATTCCTCTCCTGAAACACTCCAAATTCTTTCTATAATTTGTATTTGCTTTACTTCAATAGTTTCCTCAACTTTATGGTCTTGGCGGGCTTCGAATCTCAACTTTGCTAACAAGTTTTCTCACGTTCAAAATCTCTCTCTCTCTCTCTCTCTCTCTCTCTGAAGTTCTCAACATCACAACGTTGAACTCACAAAAACCTTTAGCCATGGCAGAATTCACTAACCTTTGTTTCTTTCTTCTTATAGTCCTTTCATTTGCAGACCACACCTCGCCTACAGAATATTCTCCTTCTCCTTCTCCTTACATGGATGAAGAAGAGTTTGCTCCATATGGAGTAGAGTATCTCTCACCGGAATATTCTCCTTCTCCATCTCCTTACATGGACGACGAAGAGTTGGCTCCTTCTTACGGAGAAGAGTTTCTCTCACCGGAATATCCTCCTTCTCCTTCTCCTTACATGGGCGAAGAAGCATGGGCTCCAGCTTATGGAGAAGAGTTTCTCTCACCGGAATATTCTCCTTCTCCTTCTCCTTCTCCTTACATGGACGAAGAAGCGTGGGCTCCATATGGAGAAGAGTTTCTCTCACCGGAATATTCTCCTTCTCCTTCTCCTTACATAGACGAAGAAGCGTGGGCTCCATATGGAGAAGCGTTTCTCTCACCGGAATATTCTCCTTCTCCTTCTCCTTCTCCTTACATGGATGAAGAAGCATGGGCTCCATATGGAGAAGAGTTTCTCTCACCGGAATATTCTCCTTCTCCTTCTCCTTCTCCTTCTCCTTCTCCTTACATGGATGAAGAAGCGTGGGCTCCATATGGAGAAGAGTTTCTCTCACCGGAATATTCTCCTTCTCCTTCTCCTTACGTGGACGAAGAAGAGTTGGCTCCAGCATATGGCGAAGAGTTTCTCTCACCAGAATATTCGCCTTCTCCTTCTCTTTACATGGACGAAAAAGCGTTGGCGCTTGAATTTGAAGACAACTCTCTCGCTAAAGCATATCCGTCTCCTCCACCCTCTGAGATTGAGAGCGGTGACTATTACTCTCAGCTTGAAGCCCCCGCCCTCGCTCCGTCCACGGCAGTTCCAGTGATGCCCTTCAATTACAGTGCTGAAGACGATGCAACGGCGGCATTTGAACCAGAATCCGAAGGTTCTTCGGGTAGCAGCGAGGGAAATATGACTGGGTTTATAATTGTTGTTGTTTGTCTTGTTGGATTGGGAGGTTTGTTGTACAAGAAGAGGAAGGATAAGAAGAAAAGCCAAGAGTACAAAGACTATGACTTGGCTAAGAGAGAGGAGCCCTAAAAGCCTATACTCAATTCACCCATTTCCATACTTTATAACGTGGCAATAAAAATTATTATTAGTAATTTATTCAAAATTTAATGATAATTTTTACCGTCACATTATAAAATTAATGTGAATTTAAAAATGTGTGAGCAGAATTCTGTGTAGCATTTCTCGTCTATAAAATTCTATGGCCGCGTTTATATGTATGGGACATCATTAATTTAAGAACAATACTTATTGCCATCGATTTGAAGGAAGGCATGCACCACTTAAATTTTCTGAGCTGGAAAATTGAGTTAGAAGATAATACTTATCCGATAGAAATTTACTACAAATTGGTTTGTTACTAATATATTCATACAAACTTATGTTGTAAAATAACCTGCGTTTATTATCTATTAAAAACCTAAACCCTAAATCCCCCAAATCTTCTAAGTAATTATGCCCCGATATTAAAAAAACACACTCAAATAACTGAACTTCATCAAGAACTGTTGTCATTATGATATATATATATATATATATATATATATATATATATATATATATACTTTAGATGTAGTTTCAACTACACAAATAAATAAATATAAATAAAAAAAAATAAAAAAAAAACACTCGGGACTAAGAATGCTTCAACATTCACACCCTTTTTGACGCATTAGCTAAAGGTTTGTGTCCTTTAATTACTATATCTGTATATGTATCCATAAGAGAAAAACAGCAATTCTCATTTATAACTGAAAAATTTCTTCGGAGATACTGGAGTGGGCCTCAGGAAAGCCCACTAGGATTATCCAAACATGGCATCAAGCCTAGATTCTCCTATATAAAATAAGGCCTAAAAGTCCACAAAGGAAATAGCTACGGGCACTTCATGGCTCTGGCCCAGCCACCCGTGAACGCATGCAGTTGGTCAAAGTATAAAATATAGCATAGATATTGTAAAAAAACAGAAGAATAAAAAACCCAATACAAGCGATTTTAGTAGGGTTAACAACTTTTGACACGACCTGTGAGTTCAACACAAAAATAAAGAGTTAATGTTGGAAAGTTTTGATCCGTTTAATTAAATTTGTCGAATTATAGTTTACCTATATAGTTTTAGAGGACTGTTAGGTGTCCTAAGGATTCTTCTCAAATGATGTGGTTAGCACTATTTTTCCTTTAAATATTTTCAAAGGAGAGAGAATGTAAATTTTCTAAGGAAAAAAATGCTTGCCACATCATTTGAGAAGTATTTTGAAAAGAATCTCTTGGTATGTCTAGCATTATTTATAGTCTTATACCCATGCTTCGACACGACCTCAAACCCGACATGCAACATAATAGTTAGCAATTTTTAACATAACCCGCAAATCTTACATGAACTCAGTACAAAATTAAAGAGTTATGGTTGAAGAATTTAACTAATTTTACTAAATAAGATGAGTTAGAATTGACCCATATAATCTTATACTTACCTTGATACGACCTGAACCCGCCAAGCAAACAAAAATTGCCATCCCTAAAACTTAGGTTGTCGCAGAATTTTCTTTTTAATTGGTTCTTTTTTTTCTTTTTTTTTTAATTGGTTGTTAGTTCGAAATTGAAATAGAAAATTACGAGAAAATCAAAACGACAGCATTTTATGCCTTCTTTTTTTCCTTGTACGATTAAATTGTTCCCGTGGCAAAATCACCTTGCTCTCGTCGTCTTCTTCTATTATATATTCGTCAAGGAAGCTCCCTAGTGAATTCGAGTGTTTGTATTCCGCTTTTCTCTGAAGCTTCTTCACATAAAGCAAGACTGAAGAGGTACGTTCGCGTCCCCATGATTCTCTAACATAATCTGCTATCCTTTCTCACTTGCTCTCTTTCTTTCCTTTAAAATGATGCCTCTTATGGCTCTGTTAACTGAATCAGATCTTTAACTTTGATGGGTTTTGCTCTGTGTAGAACTGTAAATAGATTTCTCTCTGATGTCGCCAGATTTTCTTTTCGCTGTGCTGTAATTCTTTGTGGGTCTTTGAATTGATTATCAGCCCAGTCAGACGAGTTATCTCTTTGTGGTTTTTGGGAAAACTGAGAAAGAAAACAAAATCGGATTCGGATTTCTATCCATTACTGAGCTTTGGGGTGTTGGTAGTGGGGTTAGTTCTCTTGGGTGGAAATCAAATTTGATCCGTTTCCCACATTTACCCTGCAAGCAGAAAAAGCGTTACTCTTGGATCACTTTTGGTTGGAGAAAATTGTTTTTTCGAATTTACTTGAATCTGATTGCTGATGTCATTTTCTATCACCCAGCAGCCATTAGTATGGTTCTGTGTTGTATATCTTATCCTAGCTTTAATATTATTTGGTTGATCTGAAACTAATGGCCTCTTCTAGTGTCAGTTTCTGTAATGTTCATTAGATCGATAATTTTCAGGATTCAATATATCTTATGTGTATATCTTCAATGGATATAGTTTCTGATTAGGTCTCCAAGTTCAAACTAACACTTGTGATGTGTGGAATTGGGTTATCATTGGTTTTTTGGGGCATAGTGTTTTCTCGAATTTGTCGGAATAATAAGGAAGTCCCTTGTAGATTTTGTGTGATATGAGTTTCTATTGTTTTCTATATAGTTCGTGGTTGTAGACTTACCTTGAGGTCTGTGAAATGACGCCTTTTCTCAGTTTTGTTGATCGGATTTGGACCTCAAGGCATTTCCTAACATATAAAAATCGTGCAATTCAGATGGTGTAATCGGTTGGAGTAGTCCGAGTAAATGTAATATAATTTGCTAACTAGGACTTGTATATTGTTGTTCTGCGGTCTTATCCTTTTTCATAGGGCTGATTATCGGATTATGGATCTACAGAAACTATGCACTGTGCTGATCAATTTTGGGTGCAGTGTCTGTTTTAGAAAAACCAACTCCCTCGGTTTTGATGTTCAGTTTTGAAGTTCTTCACCACAACAAAAACTCCCAATGGCTGAGGTGCACATGTGGCAACAACCACTGATAAACTAAGGATTTAGTGTGTAAGGATTTAGGGAAAGCGTTAGCCACACTCGTGCTATTATTCTACATTTGTGCTCTTACTCCAAAAAGACTAGTAAAGTTGCAATTGTAATTTCTTAAAATCACTTATAAAGCTCAGTCTCACATAGTAGGAAATCAATATGAGATTTAATATTCTTGACCACCTTTATAATCTACTTACTCAATAGGGCAACCCTCCCACAGTCCCACCCAATGTGGGTCTAACTTGTTTGGGTGTTACAATCTCCCTATTCAAATTCCTATTGTCCCACTCAATGGAGGCAACCCGCCTATCTAATTTAAGACTAACTTTCTGGGTTATCACAATCTTCTCCAACTTCAATCCCTAATGTCCTTGTCATTCAGTGTTCTAGTGCCACATGGTGCTATTAGATTACTCTGATACCGTATGTAATAACCTAGAAAAAATGCTAACTATATTTGTGTTATTACTTCAAAACAATTAGTCAAGTTACAATCGAAGGTCTCTTATAAAGTTTAGTCTCACCTAACAAGGAACCAATATGAGATTAACTTTTTGGGGTGTTTCATAGTGCACATGTGATGCAGCGTGACTTAGTGGGTTGCAGCGAAGAACATCAATAAACAGCGGATAAATAACTTCAGATCTAGATTCTATCAAAGATCTAAGAATTCTTCTTGACAAAAGCTAGATACTTTCTAGGTTTTGAAGGAAAAGAAAGAAGAATGCTCAACTCTGAGGTTTCTTATACAACAAAATCAATAATCAACATAAACTGATAAATTAGAGGCTATAAGCATGTATTTATAGCCCCAAGACTCATAAATCTAATAAAATATGACATAAATACCTCCAAAACCCTAAACCTAATAAAATAACGAAATATTGACTCCCAAAACCCTAATCCTACTAAAACAAGGAAATAAAGATGGCTTAAGGCAATCGATTGCAGACCGAGCGCTCGATCGTAGTCATAGCGTGCGCTTGATCGCAATACCAGATGCCCGACTGTTATCCAATCTGCATCATTCTCCCTTGGTTGGAGAGAATTCGTCCTCGAATTCGGCCGGTTCTTTCCACGGTCCTTCGGATGCCCAGTCAACTTATTCCACTTGTCGTTCCTCAAGATCAAGACAAAATACCACCCCATAAAAAACGTGACGCTTCTCATCAACGAAATACCTTGATGGTTGTTGTGAAAGCCCCACACACTACTTGGCAATATCTCGGATTTACCGTACTTCTCTCGTTCCTTCTCCCTTCCACGTGCCATGAAAATACTCAAGAACGGGTCAACCATTGTTTCCCTTGTGAACATATAATTTTCCTCATCCGCATAAAACTCACCATAATCTTCGTTAGGCGAATTTAGAAATCAACATAATCAACCTCTTCATCATTAAAATTAGGCACTTCACCTGAAAGGTTTTCATCAACCTCTTCATAATCGTCAATGTCAACCGTGGATTCTTCCTCTTCCAATGGGTCATCTTCTTCGGGATAGAGACCGCCGAACTTGAGAAAAAACCCATCTTTTTTGTTCTCCTCTGTGGGTCTTTCCTCTTCCCATGAGTCATCTTCTTCAGGCTCCTCATCATAGGTCGGTGGAGAATTCCAATCCACGAATTCTTGCAAAGGATCTTCAACATCTTCATGTGTGAACTCTTCATCAATGAACTCGGATTCCTGAAACTCTTCATCCACAAATTCCCTTTCCTCCTCCACAGAATCTGGATTTGGTTGATGGATTTGAGGCTCGCGAATAATGGTCAAGTTGGCCTGTTGCAGCATCTCCGTCTCAATCCATGCCCTCCGTCGTTGAGATTGCGTCCTACGAGCGACAACCGCATTATCTTCATCCACAAAGTGTGGAGTTGTTTGATGGTGACGAACTTTAGGGCCACCCATGTTGTTAACTCGGGTCGTGAAGGCCTCTATTTGTTTCCGCAGTATCTCCACATCATCCTTCATGCATTGCCAACGAATCGCCGATTGATTCATCATCTTTGCCGCCTCCCTAGGCACCCTCTTTTATCCGAACTTTTCTATCTTTTCTTTTTGGGTGTCGAGCTTGACGCCTACGTCCCGTGATATAGCATGGGCTTGTGCCGTTGGAAATTTCTTCCGCACTCCGCGCCCCGCATAAGGATTGACAGGTTCAACCTCAACGATAAATTTGTCTCCCACCTCCGCATACCGCAGTCTTGGTTGACGACGACGAGCGCTCGGACCATCCATGTTGGCCAAGTGATCGGTAGGGACCCCGTGTTGAGTGCGCGCACGCTCCTTTTTCCGCACTGTTAGACCACCAAATCTCTCCTCCATGTGCCACAAATGAATCGCCGGTTGCTCCTTACGTGCTGCCTCCGTGCGCACATGCACTTCGTTCATGTCTGCCAGACGGTTGCTCCTCCCCATTCATAGAATGTTAACTTGAGCTCTGATACCAATTGATGCAGCGTGACTTATTTGGTTGCAGCGAAGGACATCAATAAGCAGCGGATAAATAACTCCAGATTTAGATTCTATCAAACATCTAAGAATTCTTCTTGACAAAAGCTAGATACTCTCTAGGTTTTGAAGGAAAAGAAAGAAGAACGCTCAATTCTGAGGTTTCTTATTCAACAAAATCAATAATCAATATAAACTGATAAATTAGAGGTTATAAGCATGTATTTATAGCTCCAAGACTCATAAACCTAATAAAATATGACATAAATACCCCCAAAACCCTACACCTAATAAAATAACGAAATATTAACTCCCAAAACCCTAATCCTACTAAAGCAAGGAAATAAAGACGGCTTAATCTAATTAAAATGCGAAAAACAACATAATGGTCCTGCGTGCGCTCGATCACAGCATGCGGGCGATCGATTGCAGACCGAGCGCTGGATCGCAGTCACAGCGTACGCTCGATCGCAGTCCCACATGGAATTATTGCCTCGATTCAAAATCTATAACCATCATGGGCTTCCCTCAGTCCTAGTCTGTTCTCTATTCTGCTGTATTCTTGCAAGTTGCATCACTTCTCCACCACAATCTCATTCCTAAACTCCTCTATCCTCTCACTCCAAACTCAGTCATATCCACTCTCTCACAATTGATTAACTCATTGTCGCCTCTCAAACTTGAAGCTCTGATCAGCCCAACTCTACATTGTTTCATACAAATCTGATGTGAATGACATCTAGATTCTAGCCCAATTCCACCATCCTCCACTGACTGACTGCATCAACAACTAACCACGACGACTCTGAGTTAGTTAGCCTCCAGCCTTGTGGTTCGGTTGGTCATTTTCTAAAACTGAAGGGCACGTTCAGTAGTCGGAATTCCCTCAAACTGTTGGAACCGATTGATCACAGTCTCACAGCCTGTACTTTGTTTAAGAATCTCTTTCTTTAATTTTCTTGTCCGAAGAAACTGGAGCTTAAGTCTTTGCTCTTTGTTCCTATGATTATTTAGATTTCTACTATCATATTTCAAGACATAAATTTTAATTAAATAATGATGTAATCTAGGGAAGGATTACGAGTTAAGATTTAAATTTGCTTAAATAGGTTTTTTTTTTTTTTTGGTTTAGCATGTCCATTTTTCAAGATCTAGTTGCCATTATGTGTACTCTGGTTCAACTATGCCTGTAGTGGTTGAAAGGATGTTATCAAACATGAAAAGTTGTATTTATTATGTTATCTACTGGGTAGAAATGGCCAAAATTCGTGAAATATTATCTAGATCCTCTCTTGCACGTGGCTTAATGAACTGTAATAAGGAAATTTGCAAATTTGTAGTTTTTCCAAATGCAAAATTTACCTTTACTTAACTTCGTCTTTTTAGATTGATTGCTTTGTATCATTTGAGAACGTAGAAACCATTAACTAATTTCTTTTTAGCCATATATTGGGTACTATACAGTGAATTTAAATCTCAAAAGTCCTAGTAGGCTCTAACCAGTTCAACCAGTTCAGTCTATACACTTTTGCTATCAGCTGGTTATATTATGCACCAAAGAAGATGTTTATGCTGTAGCGTAAAGGATTTTCTTGATGGCTTTTGGTCGCAGTTTAAATCTGTCAATTTTATTCTTAGAACTTAATGTAGTTATTTCCAGGAAAGCATGGCATCCAATAGGGCTCAAGGTGGAATCCAACAATTGCTAGCTGCAGAACAAGAAGCTCAACACATCGTCAATGCTGCCAGAAGTGGTAATCTTGCTGTTCTTTATCCGGATATGTGCACATTTTAATGTTATCTATATCTCGTTCCTTGGATATATCTTTATCAATCTGTGTCTATTTGTACACCGACTGTGTATATGTTTGATGTGTATAAGTAATGCTTAATTGTTTGACTTAAAAAACAAGAAGTTTTTTCTTTGCTGGACTATCAAATTTTTCTTGTCATGTGGAAGGATGAATTCATAGTTTTAGAAGGCATGAGTTATGTGAGTTAATGTGTTTATTAAAAAAAAAATACATTTTCTGAGATAAGATGGCACTTCTATTTATTTCTTCTTCTTCGTTTTGTTCCTTTTTTCTCTTTTGGTTGTTACACCCCCGCTTTCCTGAAATTTGATTCCTAATTGGTTTGGGACTTTGTTTTCTGTTGTTAGCAAAAATGGCTAGGTTGAAACAAGCCAAAGAAGAGGCTGAAAAGGAGATAGCTGAATATCGAAACCAAATGGAGCTCGAGTTCCAGAGGAAAGTCGCAGAGGTTTGTATATGTTGTTAAAACTGATTCATAGTGTTCTATTTTCCCTGGAGAAAAAAAGAAAAAATAACAAAAAAAAAAAAAAAAAAAACAACAACTGCTCATGGTGTTGACTAGGTCAAGGCATTGTGAGTTCTATGCTTTGATGGTTTATTAATCTCATTTTGATGTGTGCCTTGAGATCCTTAGCAGGAAATGATAACTTCAAATAGTGAATTAGCAATGGTTTTATAATGCGAATCTATTTCTAAATCTTGCTTCTTTTTCTTCTCCCTCTCTTTCTTTTTCTATTTCTTTTTCCTTCCATAACAGAGCAGCGGAGATTCAGGTGCAAATGTTAAGCGGCTTGAACAAGAGACAGACGCGAAGATCCATCACCTGAAAACAGAAGCTGCAAGAATATCACATGATGTTGTTAGCATGCTTCTGAAGCATGTGACGAGTGTGAAAAACTAAGTATGTGGATGGTAAAGGTGATATTTGCAAACTCCTAAATCTTGTTAATTTTGGACTGCTTCATCCTGGACCTTAGATTTCCTGCGTGCTGTGGATACGATTCTTCTTCTTGTTCTGGTGATTGTTATGTTGTCTACTCTACTTAATCCATCAAATAAAATAATGTTTTCTTTGTTAGAAATAATAATAATATCTCTGATATTGTAGCCATGGATTACCAAGTGATTTTTATAATGAGGATTGAGGAACTTTCCTTTTATCGTAATGCATGCACTTTGGGCTAGATTACCAAGTGATTTTTATAGTGGTCCCTGTAGGGCTGTTCAAAATAGCGTCTCAACTGAAACCGACCAAAATCGGTTGGTTCCATCCATATTGGGGTTGGGGGTCGGAAGAAAATATCACTTCCGAAGGGGTATCGGTTTGAAATTGATCCATATCGACCGTTCCATATTGAATTGACTGACCAAAGCTTAGGCCTCTGTTTTATTTTTGGTATATTATTGTATTGAATTGTGAATCCATGTTCCACGTGGGGTGTCGTACTGTTGGTAGACATGTCCAGAATCAATCTTCCAAGAATTTTCTGTAGATGCCACATTCTGCGTCAACCATCCCCTCCTGCTCCAGCATTTGCTAGACACGGAGAAACACCAACACTGTTTCATCACAATATTAGCTGATATGTTCCATTTGCTCAAACCGCAAGCCAAGCTTTTTAAACTAAGCTATCAAACCAACGCTAATAGGCTCTTAAGAAGCCCTTGAACTCACCAATGCAGGATAATTTCGCCATTAATGTGTAATAATATCAGTGCAACAAAAATTGTAACTAGTTTTAAGTGTTAACCTAGCTACTACTGTAGATATCACTTCCTGAGACCAAGCGAGACTAATAACAACTTTATGGGATCTAAACTCTGATAATCTTATTTGAAAGTTTATTGGTATCCGGAGAGAGAAATCAAATTTCTTTTATGATATCCGAAATTACACCCTGTAAATCAAGTTTTAAAATGTATTTATACGAGAAGAGTAGTATTGCTGCACGTTAACAAACTTGGAATTGAATAAAGCAGTAAAAATATTCCCTCTTATTGAAACATTCTATTGTTAGTCAATTCAGACTCATGGTTAACCACTTCCCATATTGCTATTGATCGCCTTAAACAGTTAAATCAACACTTATTTCAAAAAGAAAAAATATGCTTTAAACAATTTTGCAAAATAAACCAATGGGACTTTTCTGTAATACTGCATTTTGGTCAATTTCCAAATTAAAGTTCACTATATATGAGAAAACCTTTTATCAGGACCATCTTGATAATATCTTCTTTACAGCCCCCAATTAATAACCGACACATAAATAAAAACATAAAAAGTGCACAAAAAAAGTTGGACCAAAATACACAAGATTTCAGGCTAATAAAATCTCTAAAGGATTAATCTTCTACTTCTAGATTATAGTTTTGAATCAAAAAACAAGTTTTGAGGCATTAGAAACAAGTTTTGAAGCATTAAAAACGGGTTTTGGGGCATTAGAAACGGGTTTCGAAGCGGGTCACGGCCGGCGGGGTTTGAGGCGTTCGCCGCTAGCCAGACCCATGGGTCCATCGAGACCCATGTCCTGGGTCTGACTTGGGTCTTGCCAGCTACAGGTTTTTTTTCTCTGATTTAGTGTGATTGTTCTTACTTTTATTTTTTGCATTTTTCTTAAATTGATGATGTGTCACATAATAATTAGATGCTATAAAATTGGTGTTATTAGGATGGACTTGATAATAGGGACTATATATATATATATATATATATATATATATATAGAGAGAGAGAGAGAGAGAGAGAGAGAGAGCAATAGTGTCGTATGTAGGCTATATAACCTAGTTAAGTGGGCCACCTCCTCTGACATCATTAAATAGCATTTCCACTCCATTTCTTGTTGCCGTTTTATTTGCGAAAAAGAGAAGGAAGAGCCGTCAATACGTCCAAAATAAAATAAAGGAAACCTTTTATCAGGACCATCTTCATAATATCTTCTTTACAGCCCCCAATCAATAACCGACACATAAGCAAAAACATAAAAAATGCACAAAAATAAGTTGGACCAAAATACACAACATTTCAGGGTAATAAAATCTCTAAAGGGTTAACCTTCTACCTCTAGATTTTAGTTTTGAATCCAAAAACAAATTTTGAGGCATTAGAAACAAGTTTTGAAGCATTATAAACGGATTTTTGAGCATTAAAAACGGGTTTCGAAGCGGGTCACGGCCGGCGGGGTTTGAGGCGTTCACCGCTAGCCAAACCCATGGGTCCATCGAGACCCATGTCGTGGGTCTGACTTGGGTCTTGCCAGCTACAGGTTTTTTTTCTCTGATTTAGTGTGATTGTTCTCACTTTTATTTTTTGCATTTTTCTTAAATTGATAATGTGTCACATAATAATTAGATGCTGTAAAATGGGTGTTATCAGGATGAACTTGATAATAGGGACTATATATCTATATATATATATATAGAGAGAGAGAGAGAGAGAGAGAGAGAGAGAGAGAGAAAGAGAGAGAGAGAGAGAGAGAGAGAGCAATAGTGTCGTATGTAGGCTATAACCTAGTTAAGTGGGCCACTTCCTCCGACATCATTAAATAGCATTTCCACTCCATTTCTTGTTGTCGTTTTATTTGAGAAAAAGAGAAGGAAGAGCCGTCAATACGTCCAAAATAAAATAAAGGAAACCTTTTATCAGGACCATCTTGATAATATCTTCTTAACAGCCCTCAATCAATAACTGATACATAAGCCAAAACATAAAAAGTGCACAAAAATAAGTTTGACCAAAATACACAAGATTTCAAGGTAATAAAATTTCTAAAGGGTTAACCTTCTACCTCTAGATTTTAGTTTTGAATCCAAAAACAAGTTTTGAGGCATTAGAAACGGGGTTTTGGGGCATTAGAAACGGGTTTTGAAGCGGGTCACGGCCAGGGGAGTTTGATGCGTTCACCGCTAGCCAGACCCATGAGTCTAGCGAGACCCACGTCGTGGGTCTGATTTGGGTCTTGCCAGCTACAGGTTTTTTCTTTTTCTTTTTCTTTTTCTGATTTAGTGTGATTGTTTTTACTTTTATTTTTTACATTTTTCTTAAATTGATGATGTGTCACATAATAATTAGATGCTATAAAATGGGTGTTATGAGGATGGACTTAATAATAGGGACTATATATCTATCTATATATATATATATATAGAGAGAGAGAGAGAGAGAGAGAGCAATAGTGTCGTATGTAGGCTATATAACCTAGTTAAGTGGGCCACTTCCTCCGACATCATTAAATAGCATTTCCACTCCATTTCTTGTTGCCGTTTTATTTGCGAAAAAGAGAAGGAAGAGCCGTCAATACGTCCAAAATAAAATAAAGGAAAATCCAAGGTCAGTTTCGGGTAAATCCTGTTGGACGACAGATCACGTGCAGGATGAGTGTCATTGAAAGGAGTGGTCCCCACAAGTCATCGTCATTGCCTCTCCACCGAGTAAGCCTCCCTATCAGCTTTCTTTTTTCCCGGATCTGGCTCTCCAGATGTTCTCAAGTATTTCAACAAAGACAGAATCGGTGGTTTCAAATTAGAAAAAATATATATATATATATTATATTTAAGACAGCTCACATTTTCTAAAATAACTTTCATAAAATCTTACCTATAATTAAATCACCATTTATCCATACTGTACGTACGTGATAGTTGAGAGATTTGCATGATTGCCCAGTAGTTCCAACCTATATACATGCATTGAACTCTTTATGTTTGGATTCAATGGATTTGGAATCAAACAAAATGGATCATGATCTTGGAAATGGTCCCACCATTTTGCAGGATTGGACGAATGAGGTTTGGGTTTTGGAAGATCTGGACAGCCCCAGTGCCAGTCAGTGTGGGTTGGATTGAGAGCAGCAAAGAGGAGAGTGCATTGTGGGTGAAATGAAAGGCCATTTGATTTGACCACACTCATTGACTCGATCACATCATTTTAAGTAAAGGCCAAACTCCAGACACCAGACAGCTCTGAGTCTTTGAGCAAATTGCCACGTGATCCCCATGCAATCGCCGGTTTACAATTTCTAGGACATGTTTTTTCTTGCCTACCAACCAAATAAGTATAGTATAGACTATAGAGTGTATAAATAAATAAAACCTAATTAAGCTATGCTGTGAGCCTGTGATGCTGTCTAGTGTCTAGTGGGTTGAATGGAGAGGCCACAACCCAGAAGCAACCAATTATATGCTTGCCAAGTGGGCTGCTACTTTGAATCCATTAATCTATATGTATATATATATATATAGGATCTACTGTCGTACAAAACCTAACCTATTTCCTTTTCTAAAGCTTACGTAGATTCCTATTCTTTTACTATTTTGTGTGTGTGTGTGTGTTTTTTTTTTTGTTTTTTAACTTTTAGTTCTCTAGATCTTACTCTATGCACACATGATGGTCATAAAGTTATTTTGGATTATATATATTAGTCCTAATCTTAACCTCTGGAATAAAGATCTAGAGAAAATTACCATCTTTTACCTCAACTGTAAATTCCAGTGCTCTCTAGAGAAGGGGGGGTCAACGACTCAACAAGTTTAAAAGAAATAGCAAGAAAAGTAAAAGGGAATGGATGGTTTTCAAATGATCTGATCATTTTATCAACTGTTTTAGGGTGTTTGATCGCCCTCTCAATATCGATTGAGAGTGTCCAAATCGCTCCAAACATATGTTTTTAGAGTAGTCCGGCCACTTCTACTGTATTCTAAGAAATGATTAACTACCTCTAAAAAATATGGTCCTCTAAAATGGTCAACCATCCCAAAACATCTGGAGTGGCCAAACCAGTAACCACACTAAGAGCGTGTATATATATATATATATATATATATGAAAAATAGAATTTTTAAATCAAAAATTTTTTTTTTTCTTTTGAACTTTTGTTAAAAGTTCATTTTAACTATTTTTAAGTTTTTTAACCCTTAAAAGCACTTCAATTCTTTTTTTATCAAACTAATACTTTTTTTTTTTAAACAAAATTTTTAAATGTTAAACGCACTTTTAAATACTCAAACTCAACTCAAACAAACCGTAAGCTTGACCACCTCTTTGAGCCTTACTTTTTCTTGGTTATTTTTTTAACACATGAACTCCTTCTGTGCCGTTCTCTAGAGATCATCGCCAGCCCTAATTATTTTAGGGTCAACGTATACAGTAACATGTACGGTTTCCAACTATTCAAACCCCAGAATAGATTAAACCCCACAATTTCATTTCTAGCTTTTTCTTCGATCTACCAAATTCATTAGTTTCAGGTTCTAAAGGTCAAATACGGTTGATCTTTTTAACTTATTCCGTACGTTATAAGTTTGATCAATCTGGAGAATCATACGGAACTTACGTGAGATTCATTGTGTAATACATTGATTACAATGAGTCTGGTCCCACTAGAGTATAGCCAGTCCCACAGTTATTGTGCTTCAGTACTTTGAGGTTCCAACGGTCCAAACCAAACTGTAAAAAATGGCGACTATCCACGTTCTTCCATCGTCACCAACATAATCCCACTCCCACCTCCAGACTCAGCAAACAATAACACAAACACGAAGCACCTTCACATTCACACCAGTCCATGATCCCACTGATCCAAACGCACCATCAAAACCCAATCCAACCATGCAAATCCTCGCCACCCTTTCTGCAGGGTTTTCCATATCTCTACCTCTTTTTCCACTTCTTCTGCTTCTGTGCTCCACTACCGCATCTGGGTTCGGATCAATGGGACCGATCTCCACTGCATTCGGCGAAGACGGTTTCTTCTGCGCCATAGACGCAAGCGGCAAGCAGAACGTAATTTGTTGGGGAAAGAACAGCTCTTCTTCGTCACCATCATCATCGTCTTCCGCCTCTCCCTATTTCAACAACATTCCCGCAATGGCAGCTCTCTCCGGCGGCGAAGGATTTCTTTGTGGCATTTTAGCTAACACTTCACAAGCGTATTGTTGGAGCTCAACCAGTTCAGGTATAGATCTCATACCTTCAATATATCGAACAACTGCTTATTCGCATATAGCCGCGGGCAAGAATCACGTTTGTGCTATTAGAGGCTCTTATTACTCTGATCATGATTCGGGTACCGTTGACTGTTGGGAAATCGTGAAAAACTCCAATAATAGCTTGAGTTCTAAACAGAGTACTCTGTTTTATAATCAGTCTATTAGCAGCCTTGTTTTCACAAAAGTTGTGTCTGGCGAAGGCTTCAGTTGTGGTGGGGTTAGAGAAGGAGGGATTGTTTGTTGGGGACCAAACTCGGCGAGTTTGGGGGTTTCCGGTATATCGGAGAATTTCCTAGTTTTAGCTCCAGGAAGAGGTGCTCTTTGTGGGATTTTGGAAATGTCTAATGAGGTGAAATGTTGGGGTGATTACGATTCACATGTTTCTCCTCCGGTTGGGATTCAGTTTGTGGCTTTGACTGCTGGTGCTAAACATTTTTGTGGTATCCGTGAGGACAATCATGGGGTGGAGTGTTGGGGGATCTTTAATTCGTCATCGGTTCCAAAGGGTTATGGGTTTATGGCAATAGCTTCATCTGATATCGTTAGTTGTGGCATTAGAGAGGATGATTTGGTTCTTGATTGCTGGTTTGTGGATTCCCCCTCACCCCCTGATTTTGATCCTCCATTGGAATTGTGCAGTCCGGGTCTTTGTACTCCTGCTTCTTGCAGTGAAGGGCAATTTGCTTACAATGCAACCATTCTTAATGAGCCAGATTTGACGAGCTTGTGTGTCCGAAAAGATCTAAATATTTGTTCACCTTGTGGCTCAAATTGTTCTGAAGGTTTCTTCTTGTCTAGTTCGTGTACTGTCAATGCTGACAGAGTTTGCACCGCTTGCTCTCTTTGCCAGAACAGCTCCTGTTGGGATGTTTGTCAACTTCAATCATCTCACGACATGCAGCAGAAGCATTGGCATCACTTGCATAGACTAGTGCTCATTATTGGGTCTTCTGTTTCAGGTTTATTATTCCTCTTAGTTGGTTGGTGTGTTCTTCCCCGTGTGATTCCCAACCGTAAAGAAGAAGGCACCAAAAGACAATTCAAATCTTGCATGGGCAAACCGGAGTTGGAAACTGACACTATTGCAGATTCTCAGCCTCCTCCTTCTGTGACACCCTGTCCTGGGATGGCTCAGGTCTTCCGACTCTCAGAGCTAAAGGATGCTACTAATGGGTTCAAGGAGTTTAATGAGCTTGGCAGGGGAAGCTATGGTTTTGTTTATAAAGCTGTCCTAGCAGATGGGCGTCAAGTTGCAGTCAAAAGGGCAAACGCAGCCACAATAATCCACACAAACAACCGTGACTTTGAGATGGAGTTGGAAATCCTTTGCAAAATCCGGCATTGCAATATTGTGAACTTGTTGGGTTATTGCTCAGAAATGGGAGAGAGGCTGCTGGTTTATGAGTACATGCCACACGGGACACTTCACGACCATCTCCACGGTGGGCTTTCTCCTCTGAATTGGGGCCTCCGGTTGAAGATTTCAATGCAAGCTGCGAAGGGTCTTGGGTACCTTCACAAGGAACTTGTGCCTCCAATTGCCCATCGAGATGTCAAGACCTCAAACATTCTCTTGGATTCAGATTGGGGTGCAAGAATTGCAGACTTTGGGCTTATCACTTCAAATGATGACAAGGATCTTAGTGGAGATTTAGAAAGGGATGTTCACAAGTTTGGGATTGTGCTGCTAGAAGTTGTTAGTGGAAGAAAAGCATATGACACAGACTACACACCTCCAAGCATAGTTGAGTGGGCTGTGCCCTTGATTAGACAGGGGAAGGCAGCTGCTATATTTGATCGGTATGTAGCACTTCCAAAAAATGTTGAGCCTCTGCTTAAACTGGCTGATGTGGCTGAGCTTGCTGTGAGGGAAAATCCTAGTCAGCGTCCAAGCATGTCAGATTTGGCATCTCGGTTGGAGCAAATTGTCAAAGATGGATTGATCTTATAGCATCATTTTTGGAACAAACATTGGAGACATCTAAGTATGACAGCAGCTTCGGTGCAGTACTGCTCTTCCGCAATTGTACATTTGTTAAGAGCTTTTTATACATGATGTTGCTTAATGCTTTCTCCCTTGTGCTTATTATTTCACTTGTCATTACGAGGCTAAGAAGATGCAATTGTTGCACCATTTTTTTTTTTTTTTTTTTTCTTGGTAGTTCACTCAATATTCAATAATCCCTCTATCCCAGCCGTCTTCGGCGTCTTCGGTTTAAATTCGCACTTTTTCAAATAAGCACCCTCTACCCTTCTTATAGAAATCATAGATTTTTCATTCCTATTTTAGATTGTATTGCGATATCTTTTAAAAATGCAGATTATTATTGCAAAATCACAATCTCAAATGCACCCTAACGTATAAGTAGTTCTCTGCATAACAATTTTCAGTATACAAAAAAATTCTCTATTCTTTTGTCTTTCTCAAAACCTTATACATTCTTAATATTCGAGTCTCTCTATCTTGCTAGAATAGAAATTCTGAGAGTATTCCAGTTTAATTTTGTTTTGTGCAAAACACAAACAAACTATAAAGAATTTCTAGGCTCCACTGTATCATGATGAAATATTTGTTATAACTCACTGCATACTAGTTCTTCAGAATTAGTGTGGAAAAATAATTTCGTAAGGAAAGCGACTTAGTAACACACCTTAGGAGTATATGCTTTTATGTTTTACTATTTCTTTTCTTACAATCTTAAGAAACTATTTTGTATCCACGGCACCACAATCTTTGAAAGAACTTATTGTTGATTTCATCAAACTAGAAAGGTTTGATGGAACCTTCTTCAAACAATGGCAAAGAAGATGCACTTCCTTCTTGTTGGTCTCAAGGTGGCTTATAGTAGCACATGACAATGAGACAATTGTTAATACTCGAGTAAGGGTGAAGTGGGAGCAAGATGATTACATCTACAATGCTATAGTTGATTCTCTGTTTGATATCTACTAGAGCAAATTGATGGCCAAAGATGTTTGGAATGTACTCGAGACTAAGTATCTTTTAGAAGATGTTGGAAGTAAGAAGATTCTAGCCTCTGAATTTATTAATTATAAAATGGTTGATGCAAGACCTATTGTTTGAACAGTTCAATGAAATTCTACATATTTTGAGTTAATTTAGTGAGTATAACATTAAAATGGATCAAGGAATTGATGTCTCATCCATTAGTGACAAACTTCCTTCTTCCTTGAAAAAATATAACAAAATTCTGAAACACAAGAAAGAGGAAATAATTGTTAAACAGTTAGGCCAGCACTTTCACATTGAGCAATAATTGAGGCCTAAAATGAAGAATACTGAATTCTGTCATCGAAAGTGCACATGGTGGAGGAAGGTATTTCTAAACAACCTTCTTAGTCAAATAATTTTTTTTTTTTTTTAAAAAAAAAGGCCTAATCAAAAGATGATGAATTTTAAGAATCACAACCAAAAACTATGTGAAGAAAAAGAAGGGTGCTTGCTACCATTGTGGCAAGCCAAGTCGCTTCAAGAAGGACTGCCATTTTTTGAAAAAGAAATAGCATATATAGTTCTAACTCGAAATAGAAGTTTGAGGCCATGATATTCGAGATTTTTAGTACTCTTTTTAAAACTTTTGAAATAGTGGAGGATGGATACATTCTTTTTATGGGAAATTCTTTCAACACTGTTTTCTAAGGCAAAAGAACAGTAGATCTAGAATGCACTTATGGGAAAGTTCTCACTTTCAATGATGTGTATTATATGCCATAAATTAGGAAGAACCGTTTGTTTGGGGTCTGCTTAACAAGTTTTAAGTCAGTCTTTGAGTCAGATAAGTTTGCTCTAAACAAAGGAGGGGAAGAGCTGTTTGTATGAAGGAATGTTCAAACTGAATCTAATTAATAAAGTTGTTAATTATGCTTACATGCTTTCCTTTTCTTTATGGCATAATAGATTAGGTCATATAAATATTAGAAGAAAGCATGATACGGAAGTTTTAAATTTAGTTCCTAAATCTGCAATTGTTATGGTTGATAAGAATAGAATATGCATGCTAACAGAGATAACCAGAAAACTTTTTCTTAAAATTGTTAGAACTTTAGTCAAGATGGTTAATGCCTTGCCTTGTAATTCTGGACTAAACAAATTTTTTTAAGGAGAAACTATATTTACTGCATGTCGCATATTATATAGAATATCACATAAGAAATCCAAGATCACCCCATATGAATTATGGAAGAAATGAAAACCCAACCTTAGTTATTTTAAAAGTGTGAGGGTGTAGGGCTATTATCAGATTAATTACATGAACCTAAAATGAAGAAATTGGGATAAAAAGTCATTTAATGTATTGTTTTGGGTTATGCTCAACATAATATGGGTTATAGATTTTTAGTTGTTGAACCTAATAATTCGGTTATGGTGAGTACTGTAATAGAAGTCGAGATGCATAATTTTATGAACATAGGTTCACTTCAATTCCATCAATTAATGATAAGATGGTGGAACCTATAAGAAATAGTTATGAATCTGGTGAGCCAAGTGTACCTTCTGAAATACGAGTAAAAGAATGAGAAAAGAAAAATTATTTGGACTAGATTTCATAGTTTATTTTGGTTAAACGATCAAGAGATTCGTCTTGTAATAAAAAAAAAAAAATGATCTCACCTAATATTGAATCAAATATCCTCTGACATATGAAGAGGTTATGAACTCTCAAGATACAACATTTTGACAAGAAGCCATTTATGATTAAATTGATCCTGTATAGGTAAGAACACATGGAAATTAGTAAACTTACCCCGAGGTTCCGTTTCACTCTTATTTGTTGTAAATGGATTTTTAGAAGAAATTGAAGGTAGAAAGGAACCATGGAAAAATTCAAAGCAAGGATAGTTACAAAAGGCTTTTCAAACAAAAAGAAAGTTTAGATTATGTTTATACTTATGCTCTTGTTGCTCCAATTACGACCATTAGAACATTAATTGCATTGGCATCAATTTATAAATTTGATGTTCTTCTAACGGATGTAAAAACTAGAATTTTAAATATTGAGCTTGAACAAGAAATTTATATATCAGCCTGAGCGTTGTTATAACTAATCAAGAACATAAAGTTTGTAACTTATTTAAGTCGCTCTATGGTCTTATGCAAGTTCTTAACAATGGCATGAAAAAATTGATACAAGAGAATATTTTAGGGAATCGATTACAACAATAGGACGATATGCAGAATACAATCAAAATGATTAAACATTTTAAGAACCTTTTCAACATAATGAGATTTCGAAGGAATTAAATCTTCACTACTCCTAATAATATTATTTGAAATGGGAAGTGCTAATTCCAAGGATGAAATCGACAACACCCAAGTCTTTCATCTCAAAATTTGAAGACAATTTTTTTTTTCTTTATTTATTTTAAATGGGAAGTGCTAAGTGCAAGGGAGCCAAACAAATGAACCCAGAAAAATTTTCAAACTGTGGCAGACAAGGAAGAGAAAATTATCTTCTTCTTTTTTTTTTAATTTAAAAACCCTTGCCACGTCACTTTAAAAAATTTTCTGGGTTCATTTGTTTGGCTCCCTAGCACTTCTCATTTTAAATACTAACAAGATCCATCCCAAAAATCAATATGGCATCGACATATAAACAAATAATGACATTGATTTTTATAAAATTTACTATAAACAAACTCATCATATTCTGTATTTTAAAACCGTTTGTAATAGATTCGTTATGATGATGAGTTTTAAAATTTGATTTCGATTTAAAATTCTTTCTTGATGGTGGTTGAGAAAAAAAAAATGAAACTAAATAAAACACAAATGTACGTGTGCATGTGTGTTGGATGATGACCACGACTTTGATTTAAGGTTAGGGTTATTGTAGTTAAATTTGGACTAATTAAAATAAGGGAAAAATATAAAAAAGCCTCTCAAACTATCAGCCGTTTTCGATTTAGCCCCCTAATGTTCCAAAAGTGATAAAGCAGCCCCCCAAATATCAAACTATTGCATTTTGGCCACTCCGTTAGTCAAAACCGTCAGTTTAGACGGAAACTACAAAACGATGTCGTTTTGTTACGGCTAAGTTACTGCAATGCCCTTTTATGAAAAAAAAAAAATTTGGGGAAAAATATAAAAAAGCCTCCTAAACTACCAGCCGTTTTCATTTTAGCCCCCTAATGTTCAGAAAGTGATAAAGTAGCCCTAAAACTACCAAACAGTTGCAATTTAGCCACTTCGTTAGTCATTACTGTCAAATATGATGAAAAATTTAAAACTACGTCGTTTTGGAAAGGGTAAGTTACCAAAATGCCCTTTTTGAAAAAAAAAATCATATTAAAACAACCAAGCAAAATGGTGCCGTTTTGCTTGAAATTAGGGTTTCCTTACACTTACCAAAACGGCGCCGCTTTGATAAGTGTCAGGAATTAAAAGGATAAACCCTAGACCCCACGCAGGTGACCCACGAAAAAAACCCTCAACACCAGTTTATCTCTCTCCCCAAAACCGTCAGCCACCACGTCGTTCTATCTCCGGTAGCTTGTAAATCTTACCCATAACTCAATCTTTTTATCGTATTTCATGGTATAGCTATCGGATCGGTGTTGTTTATCTATGAACGTGGTATTTTTGTTTGATTTCTACAATGGGTAAGAATTTTTCGGTAGTACTTCGTAGCCACTGGATGGTGTGGCCGATGGTGATGGATGGTGGTGGCAAGGGTAGCCGGTTTTGAGAGAGAGAGAGAGAGGGGCGTTGCGTTTTTTTCACTTGAGGGAGAAGGTTGCCAGAGATAGAACGACGTGGTGGCCATCGGTTTGGGGGAGAGAGATAAACTGGGGTTGGGGGTTTTTTCTGCGTGGGGTCTAAGGTTTTTTCTTTTAATTCCTAACACTTACAAAAATGGCGTCGTTTTGGTAAGTGTAAGGAAACCCTAATTTCAAGCAAAATGGCGTCATTTTGCGTGCTTGTTTTAACAAGATTTTTTTTTTTTTTCTAAAAGGGCATTTTAGTAACTTACCCTTGTCAAAATAACGTAGTTTTGAATTTTCCATCATATTTGACAGTAATGACTAACGGGGTGGCCAAATTGCAACTGTTTCATAGTTGAGGGGCTACTTTATCACTTTCTAAACATTAGAGGGCTAAAATGAAAATGACTGGTAGTTTGGGGGGCTTTTTTATATTTTTTCCAATTTTTTTATTTTTTTTTTCATAAAAGGGCATTGTAATAACTTACCCGTAACAAAACGACGTCATTTGGCAGTTTCCGTCCAAACTGACGGTTTTGACTAACGGAGTGGCCAAACTGCAATAGTTTGGTAGTTTGGGAGATACTTTATCACTTTTGAAATACTAAGGGGCTAAATCGAAAGCCGCTGGTAGTTTGGGGGGCTTTTTTATATTTTTCCCTTAAAATAATGTTAAAATAAAATTTTCCTTCTATGAAAATTCAAACTCATACCTGTTTTATAAAATTGTATCATATAAACTATATATTAAAGTATGCATATTATTCAAAATAATATATTGAAATTAAAATCTTTGTTTATGTCAAATATGTTATGTGATCTATTTAATTAAGTTGACGTAGGCCCTCACTAATGGACCTATATATACGGTATATTCTTAGCCCATCAACTTGGGATTAGGATTTGCCTAACAATTAACCTAGACTAAGATAGTTGTTGTTAAGCAAACCAAGTTCACGATCCCGCTCACCAACCTGTCATGCCATCTTACCCTATAACAACTAATATAAACTCAAGTACTAAGACAAGCATGGTGTATAAATTAGATCAAAAAGGAAAAATATGTTAGTGTTGTGTAGAATAAAAATAAATAACTAATATATAACATATTCTTGGTGCAGCGCAATAGAAAAGGTTCTCAATTGCTTGTCAAATATATATATATATATATATATATATATATATATATATATATATATAGCATTGTAGCACACGCCGACATGCGAGTTTCATGAAACAAACACACAAAATCATAAGAGAGACGAGCATCTATGGGAAGAAAATAAGCAACAAATGGGATAAGTCGCACAACCGAAAACAAATGGCACCGGAGGAGTGTCACCACACAAGAAAAGTCTAATTTGCAAAATTTTCTCTTTATTTTTTACACTTAACACATATAGCTTTTAGGGACTAGGTTAACTCGCCCTCACGTGACACTATGTCACTTATTCTTGCACCACACATGCCTATGAAAAGAAACAAGAAGAAAAAAAAAAAAAAAAAAAAAAATTGCCTCGACGTGCTTATTAAAAGAAACATCCAAATAATTTTGGACAAGAGAAAATTGAATAAGCATGTATTACATAAGATATCTTGCTAATGAATGGGCACATTTGTATCCATGAAGGCTGAGATTCCATGTGGAGACGACATCTCAAATGCGCCTATCAAGACAAAGGACCAAACAATGTGCATGATGGGGTTTGACAAATTCCAAATTCCTAAAGCAATGCCATACGCATTTTGCAATATGCTTAAGAACTTTCTCTTCATCGATATGAAGCCCAATCCTACGAATGCAAGAGAAGAAATTTGAAGTAATACAGTATCTCATTATAGGGGCTTCTTTTATATGTTGACAGTTTTCAATTGTGCTTTCAACACAGATAAGTTTCTCATCATTGTTAGGTGGAGATTGAAGAAGACGACTAGGGAGTGAAGTTCGACAAAGAGAATGAGGGGTAAGGGTATTGGCCTGAGCTTTAAATATTGCAAGGATAATCAACTCCATCAGCAAAATAAATACTTTTTGCAGAGATTTCATGGCCATTGGTTTCCTAGTACCACTTTAAAAAAATTCTTGTATGGAAGTTAAATACAGAAACAATTTATAAGGATTACTCCTTGTAGCATTATCACAAATGAGTTGCTTGGTACCATTTGAAAAAAAAAATGTATTTTAGTTTTAATGCTAACATGTTTTTTTAGAATAAATTATTCATTCCAATGAATCTTCTTATTCGAATAGAGTTGTTTAAGGATTATGGCTTTTTTTTTTTATATATATAATATTCCAGTTAATCAGCAATTGGTTCAAGTGATCATATGCTTTCTTTACAAACAAAAGGTTTCACAAGATTATTTACATAATTAATTGGTGAATCTTAACAAAAGCCAAGTAACTCATAAAAAGACTCATAGAACATGGAAATTTTAACAAAGTGAAGAAGAAACAACCATTACACGCAAGCAAGGGCGGAGGGAGAGGAATTGAGAGGGGGCATTGCCCCCCTCTCAACCCCCAAAACTTTTTCTAACTCCCGGAAGAAATTTTCCTGATACTCTAGTTGCCCACCCTCAACCACTCATAGGGGAAACGACACTACTAGCAGGGGCAAGCGGCACATGATGTTTCACGCTTCATAGTTTCAACAGTTTATTGTGCATTTCAGAGATTTAGAAAGTTAAGTTAACTCACGAAGAAGATGATATAAACGATGCGTTTAAAGGTTAGTCTTCAGTTGTTAAACTCACCATTTCATTAAAGCATGAGTAAGGAAAATGCTTCGTTTAAATAATCTTTAGCGTGAGAGTAACGTGAGGTGAGCTAGGCATCATGATTTTGTCTTCTTTTTTTTCTTTTTTTCTTTTTTTTTTTTTTTTTTTTTTAATTTAAAAAGTATTGTGAAGTACTGTGAGAGTACTTCTAGGCTTGAGGCTTGGTTATATATAGCACCGACACATCACATATATAAAAACTTAAAAACTTACACTATTGCGATTTCACAATTTACAAAGTTTAACACAAGTTCAAAAATATACCGTGCTCGGTTATTTAGTCTTCAAACATGTGATTCGAGTTAGGGTACGATTGGAATTGCAGTTTCAATAACTTCAATTTTAAAAATTATATTCTTAAAAGTTGCATTTTTTAAATCTTTACTTTTTCAAATCGCAAAGGCGTTTGGTAAAACATATTAATTTTTTTTTATCAAATATTTGTCATTTGAAATCATGATTTTGGTTTAAATTCGCATTTTTTCAAATAAGCACCCCCTAACATTTTTATAGAAAATCGCAGATTTTTTCCTATTTTAGATTAAATCGTAATCCCAATCGCACTCATGGCATTACGATTTAAAAAGCACTTAATCTAAAATAGGAAAAAAAAATTACAATTCTATAAGCTAGCTAAGAGTGCTTATTTGAAAAAGTACGAATTTGAACCAACGCATAACAAATATTTGATTAATAATAATAATAATAATAATAATAATAATTAAATTAATAATAATTTTTAACATGTTTTACAAATGCCTTTACGATTTTAAAAAGTATGAATTTCAAAAACAAAAATTTTAAAATCATAATCTCAACCGGACC
This sequence comes from Corylus avellana, assembly GCF_965113065.1. Lineage (NCBI taxonomy): Eukaryota > Viridiplantae > Streptophyta > Magnoliopsida > Fagales > Betulaceae > Corylus > Corylus avellana. Next base: position 17,041,591 of record NC_142499.1, read on the forward strand.
TTTAGTCAAATTTCTCTTTTTCAAGCCGTTTAACAATTCAAACCACTACTTAATTATATTTTTTGAGAAGTGTACAATCAAAAAAACTGCAAAAAGTCTGCCATTTCTTAACGATTTTTCTTTTTTCTTTTTTAGGAAAATTTCAAATATGTAATTAAATTTTTATAGTGAAACGATTGCAAAACGTCATCCATTTTTTTTTTGACAATTTTCATTTCTTGCTAAGTTTGAGTTATGTAATTAAATTTTTACACTAATTTATTATTAAATAATATGAATATCTATGTAAGCTTTTATTCCGTTAGTAATATACTTTTAATAATTTAATCAATTTTTTATTATTTTTATTTAAATAAAAAAATTTTGACTCCTCTAAAATAAATTCCTAGCTCCGCCACTAAACACAAGATATTAGATCAAAGCATCTACTAAAATCGTAATTTAAAAGAAATCATTAGTCTGAAAATAGTGAAAAACATGTACTCTACTAAAAAACTGTTCATTTGTGTCGTTTCTTTTAGCATCGTTAAAAAGAAATGATGCTAGCATTAACAAAAGACGTTTATTGTAAAATTCTTAACTTAGCTTCATTTTTTTGTAAATAACTGTTGTTGAAGCAGTTTATGGTACGACGTGGCCGGCGATGGGTTACCTGCAAAATAGTAAGTGCATCAAAGGATCCGTTGGTCCTTATATCGAAGAGACTCTGATGCTTAAGTCAACACTCTTACATGGAGTAAAAATATAGCATGAGCTAAGGCCTAAGGGTTATTAAGAAGGATTCAATCCCCTTTTACCCGATGTGTTATGCCTCTTTCATAGGTTTTTGGTAGTTGATACCTTTTAGAACTCTGTGTCGTAGGAAAGATCGAATATTGATTGAGTATAGTGTTTCCATGAGGAATATTAGAGTCTGTTCGGGATTGCGTTTGAGAGATAAAGCTTTTAAGTTAAAAAGAGCTTTTGGATAAAAGCTTCATTTTTAAACTTTTGCCAAAAATGCTTTTTGACTATTTTTAGGCTTTTTGGACCATTAAAAGCGCATTTAATTAATTTTACCAAACGAATACTTTTTTTTTTTAAACGGACTTTTTGAGTGTTAAAAGCACTTTTAAGCTCCTCAAACGCAATCCCAAACAAGCTCTAATAATACCTTTTAGTTATTATTTGTAGTCTTTGTATTAAATGAGATTCTCCATATACATTGTATTGAGTATAGTGTTTCCATGAGGAGAGGATTCAAATTCAATTTCCTCTATCAGCTAGATTATATTCAATGTAGATGCGGCTGAGTGGAACCCATGAGGGGATTTATTCCCAACAGTTACCCCTCGATTCCCCTGGCTGACTTGTCCAGCTAGTCGGGCATTTAGAATCTTATGTGTACTTGTGACCGAAGTTATCCTTGTTCTTAATATCGAAGTTGAAGTGCCAGTCGTCAGGTGCTTGTCTGGACCACAGTTGTTGGGGTGTCTTAGCACGTGGGGCCCACCCCCCTCCCCCCCTCAGGCTATGGCTCGGGTTCTGTCAAAGTGTCGCTTAGCGAACTTGTTGAGTTCTTACTCCTTGTTGAGTCAGGCCCGAGGCAAGGTCTTCATGTTGGTGCGTGGGACAATGCAGCGTCTTTTGTGTCCTGGGTTCAGCATAACACCTAAGAGCTAAAACTGTACACTCGATAATAAGGAGCAATGTGATTTCTCAACAATTTAAAGCCTAGTATAGAGTAACTTCATAATTTGCCCAAAAATCCTAAATATTAGAGATTGAGAGAATGTCATTTGTCCCGAAAATGGAATACTTGAGATTATCTGGAAGTAGCTCCAGCTCAAGTTCTTGTGGGGGCTCAAGGGAAGGCATTTGAGGAGTACTTAGAGGTAGAGACTCAGTTAGTTCTTTCCTAGGTGAAAAGTTCATAGTGGCAGTAGTATCAAACGAGCAATTGACCACATCAATGTACTGCTCTATATCAAAGTCATTAAACCCAACGTGAGTCGGACAAGCTTATAAGAGGTCCTTCAATAGATTTAGGTTTTTAAGGGGTTCAATTTGCTCCTCCTCCTTTTCTTCCTCCTCGTCGTCAACAACTATCCCACTCCGATCAATAACTTTAGCTAGCACTTGAGTGGTCGCCTCAATGCTACTGAGAGCGACCAACACATTCTCCTCAAAGTCATAATTCCTAGAAGGAGGTGGAGCATATTGATATTGAGAAGATAATAGTTGGATGAAGGATGGATGGATTGATCATTGAACTGTGGATATGCTTGATTATGAAATACGTTACATTCTAGAGCCTAATTTTCAGTAGCTTGAACTTGCCATGAGAAATCAGAATGGTTGCTCTATCCCGAGTTATAGAAATTGGGATAATAATCTTTTCCTGGTCTAGAGAACGCTGTGTTCATTTGCTCATAATAATAATTAGAAACTTTTCCAATGATATGACAATTTCTAATATGGTGAAAATGACTATAGCAATATGAACACGGTTCATATGGTGTTGAAATGGCAAGAGAGGTGGTAGTGGCAAAACCATTTGCCAACAATTGGTCTAGTTTTCGAGATATAGCATCCAGCTTGCTACCCAAAGGTTTCCTACTACTAGTTGGAGCAAGCTGTACAGAATATTCACTAAGATTATCAAAAGTGTACATGCTTCACTCAGACTATTTAACACGAATGTACCCCTACATGATCAAGACTATCAAATCTAAAACCAAAAAAAAAATAACAAAAACAAAAATAACAAATTAAAACTCACATTAGGTCCAGAGAGTTATTGTGTTGTTTTGGGTAGGTGTGCTCAAGCTCACTAAAGCTGGGCTCGAGTGTACTGATGAAGACTAGAGCGCTCGAGTGAACAGGAAGCTAGGCTCGAGCGCATTGTGCAGAGTCTCTTAGACAGTCCCAAACCTAGAACAAAAAAAACAAAAACAAAAACAAAAAAAAAAAAGAAGGAAAATTCACTTACCTCCCTGAAATTTCAGAAGTTTTTCAATATAAATCCCAATGTTTTAAAATTGGCAATATACCCCCATAATGTTTCAGAAATTTTCAATTCAGACCCTCCGTTACTAATTTCTGTCTAATTGGACAAAATTCATCCCATGTGCGTCTCATGTGGGATTTTGATGCCTTCTATTTCAATTTTGCCCTCATTAAAACCTATGAAATTACGTAATTACCCTGATTAAAACCTATGAAATTGAGGGTAATTACCTAATTTCATTGGTTTTAATGAGAGCAAAATTAGAATAGAATGCATCAAAATCCCACGTGAGACGCACGTGGGATGAATTTTGTCCAATTAGACAGAAATTAGTAATGGAAGGTTTGAATTGAAAATTTTTAAAATATTAGTGGGGTACATTGCCAATTTTTAAACATTGAGGTTCAAATTGAAAAACCACTGAAATTTCAGGAGGGTAAAGTGAATTTAACCCAACAAAAAATATTGAGAAAAACAACAGAAAAATGGGATTAGAAAAATAAATAAAAAGAAATAGAAAAACAAAAAAAAAAAACAAAAACAAAAACAAAAAAACAAATCAAGTCAAATTCAACCCTTAAAACTTAATAATGCAACCGTATAGCAGTCCCCCACAATGATGGCAAAAATTGATGTGCTCTTTTTGTTGTGAAAAAATTATCAATAATAAAATTGTCACTCGCAATAGAATGAATCCTTGTAGAATAGGGTTATATTAAGGGTGTCAAACCTCAAGGACTGCGCTACCGTTGGTATAAACTTGTCAAGATCGAGAATAACTCAATTCAAATAAGATTGTTTGTTTTTAAACGAAATGTATGAACGTAAAAGTAGGATGAATTGCAATGGGGAAAAGAATAGGTAGTTGACTTCATCACTAACCGCATGCCTAACCTCTAGATGCGGTACGGTCCATCTTCCCTGGGTATGGGCTATTAATTCTCTTAATAAGTTACACGCAGTCAATGGATAAATATAACTTATCTTCGGTTAGTACGAATCGTCTACCTAAATTACATTAAGCTAGGATGTAGAACGATTATTCTTCCTTAGGCATTTCCTATCAAACCTTCTTGATCATATCTCAATTAAAACCGTTGCATAACTATCATTCTTATAATCACAGAAAATAAAAATGATTGAGTTCAAGTAAGATAAAAAGCTTTCTAAGATAAGATAAGATAAGATAAGAATTCTATCAAGATTGAATATAAACATTAAAATCAATTCTCTTAGTTATACAACCATCATGTAAATAGAAAAACCCTAAATTAAAATACAATCAAACCATTGTTACTTGAAAATGGGTACATCAATACCTTATTACGAATTTTGCTCATCATGGTGGTACAGGAATGGCCTTCTGCCATGTTCATCTTCTCTTCAAGCCTCCAGTAAGATATGTGTGTGAAATTTCTGTATGCTAAGCACCTGCTTTTATCTTGAGAGGTTTATGACATATTTATAGGGTCAAAAATAAAGCCTATGAGCCCTTGGAGTCCCAAAAACGTTGTACTTCTGTCTCTAAGTCGTATTAGAAGACCTAAATTTGAGTTATAATGTTGTTTGACAATGTACCATTAGAAGACTAGTCCACTCGTCTAAGCAGTTCTATTCCTTTGAAAAGAATTGAGATATGTTCAGTAATCCAAAGTGAGATAATTCAAATATTACTCTTTTGTCTAAATAAATTTTGATCTATCTAATCACTTACTTGAACAGATGAGTTTCATTTAAGTTCTTTCACAATTATTATCTAAATTACTAACAATTTAAAGAGAAAAATACTAAAAATCTTTATCCCAAAGAAAAACCCTCTTCACTCTATCTTTTTCTAAGACAATGCAGCCACGAGCTTGCTGCAAATTCGTTCTTCACTCATCGGGTACATGCAATTACTTTTACAATCTTGACTTGTACGTCTTTGATAGAATATATTCTTAGATATGATTTAGGGATAATTACATTTTCCCCAATGAATTACAACGCATTTTCACTTTACCCACATGAACTACTAACCCTACTACTCTCCCCTATGAACTACCATTTTGTGCCCAAAACCCCCTATTCCGTCAGTCAAATGCGTTAACTCAGACAGTCTACCCGTCACTTTGCCCCCTTGAACTACAATTCATTGTCACTTTGCCCCATAAACTACAACACATTGTCACTTTGCCTCCATGAACTACAACGCATTGTCACTTTGACCGTCTGAGTTAACGCATTTGACTGACAGAGGAAGGGTTTTGGGTACAAAATGATAGTTCATGAGGGTCGATCAGTAGGGTTGGTAGTTCATGAGAACAAAGTGAAAATACGTTCTAGTTCATAGAAGAAAAGGTAATTACTCCTATGATTTAATTAAGAGATTTGATTATACCATTCATTGTAATCAAATCAAATCAAATCGCCGATTGTTGTTTAAGTCTCGGAGTGTGCCAGCTGGGTTTGACAAATGTCCTCTTGGGACCTCTCCTAGCACATTTTTCATCAGCTTGTGCGCAAAAATGTAATTAATAATCAGAAAGGGCTGCTACACGCACATGTATGTATATAAGGACATCCGTGATCGTCGGTCGGTGCTGTCCAATAATATCAAGTCTAGGTGGGTTAGAGGGTTAGGAGTTATTAAGCAGGTACAAGAATAAATGATCAGCATAAACTTTAATTTGAAGTCTAACTTTAATTTGAACTCTTTGGTTGGTACGTTGGTTGTACCATTTGTTGTTTTTCAAGACCTAATAATTTAATAAAGTATGTTCTCGTGTGAAAATTTTTCAAAATCAATAATCCAGATGATAAGTACACAAAGACAGTTAGGGTTTATGAGGGACAACCATGCTAATTAATATTCTATTGATAAAGAGTGACAAAATACAACTTTATTAGGGTTTTACAGAAAAGAAATATATTGATCGTCAACAACTTCCAATATATTTTCAATGTATTGAAATCATCCGTAAACAGCAAGTCCAGAGCATTTTCCAACAACTACATCTAAAATTTTTAAGGTAAATGATAATTTGACATAATATTAGAACATGCTCTGAGTTAAAAATATTGTCTCCATCAGTTCATCTCTCATTACAAATATTAAACATTTTATGTGTCGTGTCTCACTTATTAAAATGGTCTTTCCAATAGGACATATCCTTTTAAAATAAGTGGTGATCAATTTAACAAAAGGAATCTCTTTTCATGTTTTCTAAGGTTGAGCTTCCCAATGGAGTAGATCTGTTTTTATTTGGTTAATTAACTTCCTAATCCAGGTGAAGACAAAATTTGATAATATCAATCTCTTACACTACACAAAAGAAATAACGAATTGAGCTAACAATAATTTCCTCCAACATTCCTATAATTAGTTAAATGCTTGAAGCATCCCAGTAAGAAAAAAGATAGAGTAATGCTATAAGTCTTCTTAGAGTCATCTTAGAATCATTTCAAATGTGATGTAACTTTTAAAATTACCGTTGAATTTGAGATATGATTTATTGACTTTTGATCTATTGGTAATTTTAAAAGCCACATCACATTTGAGATTATTCTATCAGGACTCTAAAAAGAATTATAACATTACTCAAAAAAACAACATGGGGGGATCGAGAAAGACATGTTGAGAGACCAATTAAGCTATTGTTCTATTGAAACTTGAAAGACCACGTTTCAAAGAGTTATGCCAATAGATTAGTTATTGTCTTAATTAACACCGTTAGAATATTATATTTATGTAGTATTTATGTGACAAAATATTATCATAATATTCTCAATATATTATGAAAATATTCTCAAACATATATTATTGCAATATTTGATACTGTATTTATTATTATAAATATGCTGATTTTATGTGATTTTGTAAATATTTAATTGGCATTCTATTGTACAATTAAATATACATCAGAAATACAAATTTTTTTTCTTCAATTATCTTTCTGTTGTCTTTTTCTACATGGTATCAGAGTCAAAAGGTTTTGGGATCAAATCTTGACTCTGTCAAATCACTCATATTTAAATTAAACATTCTATATATTGGGTCTCACCTATTAAAAAAAAAGTTGAGCCCACATGTGAGAAGGATCAGAGAATTAAACTAATAATTAAATGATTAAATTTACATCTTTATATAATGTTAAACTTTTAGGATAACTAGCAGTTTAACATAGTATCAAAGCTTATTTATTACAACATGATATATATATATATATATATATATATATATATATATATTTTCTAGTACAAGCACTCCCGAACAAACAACCTCTGATTACGCTCCAGAAAAAAAGGTTAAAAGGTTCTGAAAAGACCATCGTTTCGTTGTATCAGACACACATATGGCCGCCCGCCACCACGATCTTCCTTGTTACTTTTTCCTAAGATAAGAGGCAAAAGTAGAAAACAAGAGAAAAGACGTGGCCGTTCAGGTTGCAGTGGGTTTGTACAGCTGTTTTTGGTTTACGCCAAAATAATGCCAACTCAAAAGCCATTTGGTTGGTTTCTAGGTGAAGCAGTGGGGGCCCCGAAGAGGCAATTTTTAGAAGCCAACTTGGCTATGATCACTTATTTTTAGACACAAGAAAACCCCCCACCCCCCCACCCTGCTCTGCATCATAAATACAGAGTGCTCTCTTCTCTGTTCTAGGCTCTAGCCATGCTAGCTTCCTCATCAATGCATGCATGCGCATCCATTTCTTCCATCACAAGCTTGCATGCCTGGCTCCCTGTATGCCATATGCAAACGCCCATGAGAGTCATGGTGGCCTTCGCGTATGGCGTACGAGGAGCCATGCATAATGTGTATTTCTTGATCAAATCATGGAGGAAGTCCGATCAGCTAGCAGCTGCCTTGTATAACTGGTAACTTGAATTTATTATTATTATTTTTTTCTAATATTCAATTTAATTTATGTTTATATTTCAATGTTTTTATATCCTGGAAGTCAAATATATGGTCAATCTGCCTACTCCATCGTCCAAATTGTCATAAGAGGTGAGTTGCAAGCCTACCTAACCATATATGATAGTAAATAAAATATGCAATTTACAATAAATTTGGCCCTTATGGCCTCTGTAGCTGGGATTGGAATTTCTGACCAATAGCTGCCACGAACCTTCTTAGAATCAGTATTAATTTAATTGACCTACGAGATAGTGGTTTGAGCACTCTCACCAAATTTCTTTTGATTTTTTTCTTAAATTTAGGAAGAAAAAAAATTGTTATCTATCTAAATGGACAATGGAAAGGTCCATTTAGTGTATTTAGAGGGGCATAACTAAATGGACAACTATGCCTCCTAAATACACTAAATGGACCCTCACCATTTCAAGTGGAATGGAGAGGATCCTTCTCCAATCTAAATATACTTAGCAATAACCTTTTTTTAAAAAAAAAAATCTTTTTTTATATCATTAAAATATTATTTATTTACAAAATACAAACTTCTTACTTACCTTTACATTTTTTACAAAACTTACGTTTCTTACAAAACCCAACAAGTATGGTCCGAGCCAATAGAAGGCAAAGAGAAGAGAGGGGAGTGAAGAGAGATATACTTTGTGTTAAAAGTAATGGATAGAGAAGGCATAAAATATCTGCTACATGTAAAGTTGGCAACTTTTGACACGTTCCACAAACTCAACACGAAATTAAAGGGTTAAGGTTGAGGAGTCTGCCTTATTTGATTAAACGGGTCGGGTTAGAGTTAGGGTTAACCTATATAGTCTTATATCCATACTTCAACACAATCCACACTTGACACACAACATATAATGGCAAGCAATTTTTTATATGACTCGTGAACCCGACACGAGCCCAATACAAAATTAGAGGGTTTATAGTTGATGAGTTTTACCAGTTTAATTAAATTGGTCGGGTTATGATTGACTTATATATTTTTATACACATACCTTGATACAACTCAAACCCAACACGCAAATACAAATTGTCACTCCTAGTTCCTAGTTGCATGTGGCTTTTTGAAATTTTTTGAAAAAGAGGCTTTAGAAACTTTTGAGAGTTATTATATTTCAAAATTTGCCATGTAAAAATGAAGCAAACCACCGGTAAGTTTTCAAGGATATAAATGAGTGAGCCTTAGCTTCCACAGTTTCACAGTATCATACTAGTAGACATTTGTTGGTGTTGTTTGACAAATATAGATTAAATGTGTACATTTAATTTTAGTAAAGTAAGCATTATCATAACTCATTTTGCATTCGTCACAAACTTTTTATGTTTTTCCAAGGGCTCTATCTACCACGACCAAATTTGGTCGTGGTAGAGTAATTTGAATTGACAATCAAGAACGGAAAATGGGATCAAGAATTAATGGAGGATACATGGTCCATCACAATAAAATCAAGTCACCTTTGAATTTTACATTTTTTTAAATTAGATTCCTCAGTCGTTAGGGTTTTTTCTATTCGGCTGCCAAAGAGAGAAAACAAGAATAACTATTTTAAGAGGGAATTCCCTCTTCTTCTCCAACCCTTTCTCTCTTCTGAAAAACACAATAATGAGTCTAGTGACGCTCAGATTACTGTAGTGGTTAATGTTTATCTTCTCTCTAAATTTGCTTTCTACAACAATTTACGGGGTAGAGTTTTTTTTGCTATTTGGGGTTTTGATTACATTCTGTTGTTTTCTAAAGTTTTATTTACACGAAACCCTCATAGTAGGGGTCTTTGATCTACAATCTATTTTTTATTTTTCTCTTTGGCTCTTTTTTTTGGAGCAAATAACTGACCAATGGCAAATAAATTATCACACATGTGAAAGATTTTGTCATTGATGGTAGATGAAGCGAAGGGAATGGCAATGTGCTTCGTAACATAGGTGGAAAAGAGAGGAAATCATCATTTAGTTGTGAAAGTTCTAATGGATCAGGCAGTGGACAAGGACATGATTTTTTGAAATATGCTACAGATCTGCAAACAGAATGGGAGAATAACATTCAAAAAGTTAGATATGAACTTATTTCTCGTGTAATTAGATATGATTGGGTCTAATTCCATCGTCTTTGTATGACCTGTAATGTGGGATCTATAGCAAAAAAGAATGTTAAACAAAGCATAGATCAAGTTTAGATTGAAAAAAGTTCTTATTGTATCTATGATATTGTTTTTCTTAAAGTAACTTTGTCACTCTTTATGAAATGAATAAATAAATAAAAAGTAATTGTTAAAAAAACAATCAAGTCTACATGATCGGCCAAAGAATTTAATGTTCTAACCATTCCGCTAATGTTGCAACCGGTTAATCGTATGGTAAAGGACATCCCCTGCGGAATTGCGAGGACTTGCATTTCTCACAATTTCAACTTTTATTTTTAATAAACGGTTGAAAACAAGCCACGTCAACAAGAATGAAGAAAGAGAAAAAAAAAAAAAAAAAGAAATAAAATAAAGTAATAATAAAAAAAATTGAAAAAAAAAAAAAAAAAAAAAAAAAAGGTTAAGGTGGTCAATAACCTTAAGAATAAACACGGAATAGTCAAATACTCTTAAAATTAAGCAAGTTTTGAGAATGGTCGACCACCCTTAAGATATGTTGGGGGTGGTCGAACCATACCAAAAAGCATGTTTTGGAGATGGTCTAGTCACCTCTAGTGTACCCTAGAGGTGGTCGACCACTCCCTTATCTTGAGAGGTGATCAAATTACCCTTAAAAATATGTTTTGGGGTGATTCGACCACCCCAACATATCTTGGAGGTGGTCTCCCATTTTCTCCAAAGATCCTTTAGCCTCGATTTTCTTCAACTTTTTTTTTTCTCTGTCCTGATGACATAATTTGGTTTGATCGGTTTGATGAAATTAGAAACCCCCCCGCAAATTTATGATTGCAAGTCCTATATTGAGATAATATCAGCCTAATTTTGAAGTGCTGAATATGTAATAGTTTCTAGAAAGTACAAATTTGTTCCCCCAAACTTTGAATAATGACTTCGTAAGACCATTTACTAGTGTCAGAAAATCACTTGATTAGAGATTATACGTAATCAATCAAGAGAAAAGCTTGGAGGAGCTGCAGCTATAATCTATAATTAAAGTTGCTCCAATTACACGTTATATTACACTCATCCCTATTTGCAATGAATTGGGAGAAATAGGAATCGAGATTCTCTCCAATTGAGGAGAAATTTGAGATTCCCCAATTATTAATTGTGGCCCTTCATTTTAAATTTAATGGTCTGTAAATGTTAGCTGATTTTGTATAACTGAGGCATTAAATGCTGGTTTTTGTTGTTTACTGAAATTTAAATAATTTTATACTATTGAATTTAAAATGAAGAGTCACGATTAACAATTGAAGAATTTTTAATTTCTTTTCAATTGAAAGGAATCCGGATGCGAGAAATGGTCTTCTTGGGACGAGCTATTGCGGTCAAAATATGTAGCATCATGGCCGGGGCCTCTGCGTGCTCTCTCCAGTTTGACCAACCTCAGCTTTAAGCACTTATTCATTATCATTATTATCATTATAATTATTATTATTATTGAAGTACACTTTCTTTATGAATTATTATTACTAATACGGAAAAATTCACATACTACTCTTAAATTACTATCTAATTAATAATATTCTTCTCAAACTTTCAACTCAAACAATATTTTTTTAAAGTATTAAAAATTTGTCAACGTCTCATCCAAAGACAAGAAAAAGGACAAAAATTACCCTACATTTTTCTCAATAAGATAAAATACTTCAATAAATTCAAGAAAAAAAAAACATTAATTTTTTAATTTTTTTCCTTTAAAAGAAATCAAATTTCCTCACCTTGAATTTTTTTTTTTTTTTTAAAAGGATATTTTCATCTTTTGGGAGACATTGACAATTTTTAGTAGATTGGAGAGGTCATTGTCTCAATTGAAAATATGAAAATAACATTATCAATTGAATAGTGATTTGTTTGGATATGCGATTTAAAAAAAAAAAAAAACAGTTAAGCATTTACCAAAATCACAGTTTAACTTTTAAAATTATATATTAAAAAAAAATCGTCTTTACCCTGCAATTTAAAATTTTAAATTTTTTTTCACATTTTCAAATAACAATTTTTTAAAAAAAGTAATTTCAAACAAATAATTTTCAAACCAGCTCATAGTTTGAAAGGGTCACATCAACTTTGCCATAATAATTTAACCATGTTTTTAACCGGGGGAATTCTACCATAAAATCAGCCACCAATCATGGTTGGGAAATGTGAACATCTTTGATATGGATCTCTTGTTCAATAACATCTGGCGGTCATTGACATTCTTGGCCGGATCAAATGTCCAACAACATGCAATTTAAATTTTAAACATGTTATTTTATTAAAAGAAAATCATGATCAGATCCAACTGTATATTTTTTAAAATTTTTGACTTTGAATTCAATCATTTATAATTCTGAGACAGAATTTAGAGTCAAATTAAAAAAGCTCCCTCCGACATTCTGTCAAATTTCAGATACAAAATTGCTAAAGTTGGATCCCACTCAAACTAATACTAGTATGAATTCTCCTGTAGAAGGATTTGGACATTCCAGATTAAATTTTACACAAACGACATGGTAGGTGACTAAAGTTGACCCCACTGCAATTAAGTGGATAGGGTGAGGCTTCTTTTCAAACGAGATCAGCTTACATCACCCATTACTTTTTCTTTTCTCTTTTTTTTTTTTTTTTTTTTTTTTTTTTTTTTTTGTGTAAATATTAACTTTGACCATCCAAATCCTTAATAAGAGATGTCCAGTTGTGTTGGTAGAGGTATTTTCACTCTATCAGTTCGTGAAAGTCAATTAATTAATCAACTTTATAAAGACAATAAATAGTTTTTTTTCAGTTAATCGGTTAAGTCGGTTAATTATTGGTTACAAATTTTTATGTTAAGATGTGTTATCAACTTTTTTGTAACTACATAATCAGTAAAGCACATGTTTTATTAATGAAAAGAAAATGTAAATTCATGGAATACGGACTAAAAAAACAATCACAAATTAGCTGGACAAACACAATAAGGAAGCCTACCAGATAAAATTCAAAATTTACTTGAAAAATCGGTTAATTATTGGTTAACCGGCAAAAAAATTTATACCACCTACCAAACTGATGTCGAAACAATTTTTATTTTGTCTACTGACCGCCGAAAGTCGGTTATCGATCAGTGACAATTCGATGGCGGTTAGTAAGCAATCAGTAGGCAATAAACAGTTAATCTACACACCCATAATTTTACTAATAGGATGTAAGCTATATCCTTTTTTTAATATTAAATTTATTTATGATTAGGGTTAATTACGTTCCCTCCTAAAGTAAGACTCATTTACATGTTGCCCTCATAAATACCATTTATTACACTCAACCTCCTTGAACTACTATTTTCTAACCAAGAAAAGAAAAGGAAAGAGAAAGAGAAAAAAAGAAAAAATACCTCTCTCATTTTTATATATTTTCAAGATACCAATAAAAGGTGCTTCATTCTTATACAGTGATGGGTATCAAACCTCACACACAGTGACCCTTTTTTTTTTTCTTTTTTTTCTTTTTTTTTTCTAAGCAAAAGGATAAGCCGAAAAGACCAATTGTGACTATTCTACTTGAGCGTGACTATAGTAGCAACTTCCCGCTGGGAGCCACACAGGAGGTGCCTAGATGGTTAGAACTACAGGCACTCCCTCAAGTCCGATTGAGCCATAACCTGACCTAGCTCCACCAAGGCATCAATGAGAATCCAAGGTGACTAATACTAATTAGGCATATGTGGAGATTCTTCAATGCGGAGTCGAAACCACGCCTTCGTACATGCTCTGACCACTTGGGAACATCCTTGGGCCATTGAACCACCACCCACGATGGACACACACAGAGACCTAGTTACGTGCAAAAGAAGAAAACCTTATCAGTTATCACAAACTTTTTCTTAGAACCCAATAGAGTTGTGAGCAGCAAAATGGCGAAGACATGGTGGCCGACAAAGGAACAAGGCGATGGCTTTCGCTGGAGGAAGGGGGAGGCGGGGGGGTTTTGATTCTCTTGATAAGGAGAATATGATGAGATATGGAGTTTTCATCTTAATCCCTTTCGGTGCTCTATGCTTATGTTATGTGTGTATTTCTTATTGGAGGACATAAAGAACTGTCGAGTTCCTATATAAGTTATTAGCAAGCTCAAGATCTTGCTCACCAACCTGTGATGTCATCTTACCCTAAAAAAACTAACCAAAACTCAAGCAGTAAGAAAAGCACAGTGTATAAATTAGATCAAAATGGAAAAAGTCGTTCGTGTTGTGGAAAATAAAAATACAAAACTAATAGTGAACCTTTTATTGGTATCTTGAAAATATATCAAAATGAGAATGTATTCTTGGTGCAACCCACCAGAAAACTTTTCTCAAATGCTTGCAAAAAAATAAAATAAATACATTACATAAGAAATCTTGCTCATGGGTGTGGAGGTAATTTCTAAATGCGCATAGCAAGACAATCTACAAAACAACGTACATGATCGGGTCAGCTATGATTAGGTTTAGCGAGCTTGAATTCTCCATCAGCTTCCAGTTTAACAAATAACAAGCAACCTTTCCTTTCCGGCAGCCCATGGGGGAGGGAGCTACGGTTCCCTCCTTCCCTTCCTTTTTCCTTCTTCTCTTATGTTTATTTCTGCTACTTTTTGCACCTCTTTGGAGGTCCTATCCGCCTCTTCGGAGGCTATATCCGCCTCTTCGGAGGACTTACCTTTGTCAAGCAGATCCATCAACCCATTCAGCCGCTCGATTTCAGCCTCCAACCGTTGTCCTCGGCCCCGGATCTGCTACCTTTCTGAAGATTTTGGATCTGATTTTTTTTAAATTAGATCCATCATTTTCAGGAAGCCATATCCACAGACGCGCCCCTCCTCCGTGATCCTGGGTCCCTCCGCTTCCTACTGGCGTTGACTGCACCATCATCTAGCCACCACAAGACGGTACATGGTCCCCACGCGCCCGAGAGTTGATCTTACTTGCGGGAGCGTGAACGCCACACGCCGCATGCAGCGTATTCCTCCGTCCCTCCTCTCGGTTGGCAGCTACTTCAATCACTGATGTTGTTGTTTTGTCTTTGCTTTTTCCTGCTTTATGTCTTATTGTTCTGTTTGTATTTATTTTTTTCTGTTATGGTGTGGCCGTCTGTCGGTGTCCCATATCTGGCCTTTTGCATCGCAGGTTATGTTCTACTTGCAAAGATTTCTTCGGATTTCTTTGTTTTGCCTTTATTAGCAGCCCTTTTGTGGCTGCATTAGTACTTTTATAGGGCCAGGTCATTTTTTTGACCCATTCCCTCTTGTTACCTTGCTTGGTTTTCAATTCTCTTGTTTCTACTTTGCTATTAGGTTTGGTTTGGGCTGTCTTGTAATTCCCTGTTCCCTTCTCCCTTATTTGCTTAAAAAAAAAAAAAAAAAAAAAGGTACATGATCGGGTCAACAAATTCCAGATCCCCGAAGCAACGCATTGTGCATTCGTCTACTTCCTCAAAAGCTTTGGTAATATCAGCAGGAAACTTACTCCTACTATACGGATGCAAGAGAAAAAATTAAGAGCAACACAATATGCCATTTCATTGCTTTTTGAGATATGTTTTGCATTTTTCAAATGTGCTTTCAACACAATGATGTTTGTCATCATTGCCGGGTTTAGAGGATTCAAGAAGACAAATGGTGGGTAACGTGCAACAAAAAGAGGGAGGAGTAAGGGCATTGGCCTGATCTTTAAATATTGTAAGGATAATCAACTTCATCACTAAAATTATTGGGAGAGATTTTCTGGCCATCGTTATCCTTGTACTACTTTAAAAGTTTTCTTGTTTGGAAGTTAAATAGATAAAAAAAATATTTAAGGATTAGACCATGTACGCACTGTTATCACATTTGAGTGGCTTGACACCATTTGAAAAAAGGTATTTTAGTTGGATGTTGACATTTTATTTAAGAAAAACCTTTTCATTCCTACAAATCTAATTCGAAAGGAGTTCTTTAATGATAATGGCTTTTGAAATATTTAATGTTCCAGTTAACCAACTGTTGGTTCAAGTAACTGTTTTGGTTATAGACTCACAAATTAATTACGTAAATAATCTTGTGAGTCTTAACAAAAGTCAAGTTAATCATAAAAAAGAATCATAGAAAAGAGTAATTTTGACGAAGTGAAGAATGAGCATCTATTACATGGAAGATATTAGACCGAAGAATTTACTTAAATCGTAGTTTGAAAGAAACTTTTGGTATGCAAAGAGTGAAAACCATGCAGATTGAGATTTCCTTTAAAATTTAAGCCCTCAATTTCATCTAATTGTCTAAACAAATTCAGAAGACATGTTGAAAACTAAAATTAATTACCTCGTTAACACACAAACTTCGGAGGGCTCAGATTTTAAAATACGAGAATCTTATATTTTAGAAAATTTGAGGGAAACCAAATCCAAAGTGTGTAATACTAGAGTTAGTTTTTTTTTTTTTTTAATCTAAGTGTACTATAAAAGAGTTCTTAGAGAACGTGATTTTGCGGAATGATTTGTGCTGCTTTCTCATTAAGATTAAATAGAACAGAAAATACAAATATAATCCATCACCAACTTTGATAACATAAGTTGATGTGAATTCAAAAACTAATAACATAATCCTAACATAAGACTTAATACTAATCTGAAATTAATAACAAGAGAACAAGAGAAGTAGAATGCAAATAGATGACTTAAAGATAAGGAAAGAGATGTAGTAAAACTAGAAGACTAGAGATGTAGTAAGACTAGAAGACTTCAGCAGTAACAGAAACTTCAGGGACTTCTTCAGCAATATGTTTAACATGCCCCCTCAAGCTAAAAGGGGATGAAATCACTTGGAGCTTGGTCTTGAGATAAAGGAATCGAGCTGAAGATAAACCTTTTGTAAAAACATCTGCAATTTGGTCGGCTGTGGAGATGAAAGATACTATGATGTCTCGGTTGAGGACTTTTTCTCTGATGTAGTGATAATCAACTTCGATATGCTTTGTTCTAGCATGATAAACCGGATTGGCAGCCAAGGATAGTGCACTTACATTGTCACACCAGACAACTGGAGCCTTTGGAAGAGGAATTTGTATCTCTTGAAATAACATTCGTAACCAAAACAACTCAGTAGTAGTAATTGCGAGCGATCTATACTCAGCCTCTGTGCTTGATCTTGAGACCACAGGTTGTTTCTTTCAACTCCAAGAGATTAAGAAATTACCAAGAAAAATTGCAAAGCCAGAAGTGGATCTCATATCATCTGGACAGCCAGCCCAATCAGAATCACAAAAGGCATTCAGTTGAAGCTTTGTGCGGGAGTAAAACAAGCCATGATGGAGGGTGTTCTTGAGGTATCTGAGAACTCTCTTAACTGTTGACCAGTGAGTAACAGTTGGATGATGCATATGTTGACAAAGCTGATTCACAGAAAAGGCTATATCAGGTCGAGTTAGAGTGCAGTATTGAAGAGCACCTACTACACTTCTATTCTCAAAAGGATCAAGCAGGGACTCTCCATTCAAGCTAGACAACTGAGAACCAGATGAGCATGGGGACTTTGCAGGCTTTGTTTCTGTCATCTTGGTTCTATGAAGGATGTCAGTAACATATTTTGCTTGGCAGAGATGAAGCCCTGTAGAGCTTCGAGTAACCTGTATGCCAAGAAAGAAACTTAGAGAGCCTAAGTCTTTAACAAGAAATTCCTGCTGCATTTGCCCAATAATCTTAGTAATCAACTGAGGATGTGTCCCTGTAATAATTATATCATCCACATATATCAACATAAAAACTTTAATGTTGCCAGTGAGAAAAATAAATAAAGAAGTGTCAACTAGAGAGGCAGTGAAGCCTATATCAAGTAAGTAGCAAGACAATCTATGAAACCAGGCTCGAGGGGCTTGTTTGAGACCATAGATTGCCTTTTGCAGTTTGCACACCATTTTAGGATTCTCCTTGTCAACAAAACCCTTTGGTTGTTCCATATACACTTCCTCATTGAGAGAGCCATGAAGAAATGCATTAGAGATGTCCAACTGTCTAATTACCCAGTTGAAATGGACTGCCAAAGCTAGTATAATTCTGATGGTGGAAGGTTTTATGACTGGACTGAAAGTCTCAGTGTAATCAACTCCAAAGGTTTGTTCAAAACCCTTTGCAACCAATCTAGCTTTAAATCTGTCTACTGCACCATTAGACTTCCTCTTGATCTTATACACCTATTTGTTATGAAGAACATGTTGGTGAGGTGGCCGAGGGCACAAAGTCCATGTTTTGTTGGAGAGAAGTGCCTTAAATTCAAGATTCATGGCATCTTGCCACCTGGGATCAAGAGCAGCTTTACTATAGCAAGTTGGTTCTGACTCGGGTAACACAGTATGAAAACTAAGTAGTGGATATCTAGAGGAGAACATCTTGTAGTCAGAAAAGGTTTTAGGTTTAAGGTTTCCTGTTCTAGACCTGGTAGTCATTGTGTGAGATGGTTGAAGAGGAGATTGGGCAGCAGCTATTGAGGTAGGGTTTGGTGCTACAGAAGTGGATGAGTGTTGATCTATTGAGGGTGGATTTGAGAGGAGATGTGACCTAGATCTGGTAACAATAGGATGCGATGGCTGAATATCTTGGGTTGCTGCAGTAGCAGCTGGTTCATCAACAGGAATGATTGGTGCAACAGGTGATGAGTCAGTAGTGGGAGGAGGTTGAGTGGCAAAAGGAGTATTTGCTGATGAGCTTGGACAGGGGTTAGTATTGAAAGTAGACAAAACAGGGAAAGGGAAAGGAGAATCACCTTGTGCATGCAGCTTGGAAGGAAATTGTGCAGCTGCAAGATCCTTAGCTGGAAAAGAAGTCTCATCAAACACAACATGTCTTGATAGGTAAGCTTTGTTTGTAACTGGATCAAGACATTTATAACCTGCATAGTTGTAACCTAAAAAGATACAAGGCTTAAAACTATACTCAAGTTTATGGGCATTATAGGGCCGGAGCAATGGGTAGCATAAGCACCAAAGACTCTAAGTCTTTGGTAGTCAGGAGCTTTAGAATAGAGTTTAGAATAGGGAGACATATTTTGAAGAGTGGGTGTAGGCAACCTATTAATGACAAACACTGCAGTAAGAAAAGAATCAACCCAATATTTATTTGAGAGGTGAGAGTGGGCTAATAAGGTTAAACCGGTTTCAAGAATGTGTCTTAGTTTTCTTTCGGCAAGACCATTTTGAGGGGAAGTATAAGGGCAGCTTTTTCTATGTTCAATTCCATTGTTTTTTAGGAAAGTTTGGAAGAGATGGGATGTGAACTCTCCTCCTCCATCAGATTGGATTGCTTTAATGGATGTAGAGAATTGTTTTTCAACTAGAAGTTTAAACTTGAGGAATGTATCATAGGTTGCTGATTTTGTGTGTAGGGGATAGATCCAGGTGAATCTTGAAAAATCATCCACAAAAACAATATAATATTTGTATCCACTGATTGACAGTACTGGAGAGGTCCAGATGTCAGTGTGAATAAGTTGAAGAGGAAATAAAGAGACACGGGTAGATGGAGAAAAAGCTTGTTTCTTACTTTTACCCAATTGGCAGGAACCACAAAGCAAATTTTTATTGAAATTTGAATCTGAAACATAATTTGAATGCGAAATAGGTAAATTGTTATCTCGAACAACTCGAGTAACTACATCATTAGATGGATGACCTAACCTAAAATGCCATACTAAGGATGATGTTCTTATTCCTAATAAAGCTATAAAAGACTTGTTGTTGTTGTTGTGAGACTTCCTGCCCAGCTTGAGAGGATACATGTCATTCTCACTCTTCCCTTCCAAGAGTATTGCCTTTGTCTGAAGATCAATGATAAAAAAATGAGATGAGGTTAGAATAAAGTAGCAAGAATTATCTACACAAAAGCGTTGAATTGAGACTAGATTTGCAACTGATTCAGGACAGTGTAAGACATTATTCAATTTAAAACTAGAATTAGAATGAGGGGCTTGAAGAGTGGTAGAACCAGAATTTGCTATGGTAAGAGCTGTACCATTCCCCACGGCAACAGTGTCATGTTGTTGAAAAGGTTCCTGAACATTAAAGTTCTCCAAGTCTTGAGTAATATGTGTGTTGGCGGCACTGTCAGCAAACCATTGAGGGTCTTCAAAGGCATTGTTGGATTGCGCCACCATTGCTGCCAATTGAGGAGGAGGGTGTCTTTCTTGATAGGAGTAATCCATCCTATAGTAGCAATCTAGTGCTTGGTGATTGACTCTTCCACATATTTGATATGGCATGCGAGATGGCTGACTAGTGCTAGGAGTTGGCAACAAAGCAGGTGTATTATTGTACCTTGGAGTAGGAGCATAAGTAGGAGTGTTGTACCTTGGTGCAGGGGAATAAGGAGACCTTGGACCAGGAGGCCTGCTGTACCTTGTGGCTGTGGTGAATGCAGGGCAGCTGCAAAAAATTTGGCAGCAGGGGTCTAGAACTGAAATTTCTGGGAGGATACCCACCAGGGTTCTTGGATGATTTCTGACCTTGTTTCTGTGTAAACAAGGCAAAGGTTGAAGTGTCAACTGTTGAGGCTTGCTGTTGATTGAACAATGTTTCATGATTGATGAGTTCTTCTTGGAAATCATCAAGAGAGAGTTGTTTCTCTCGGGTTAGGAGGGAGACAGTGGTGACAAAGCTGTTGAAGGAGGGATTGAGGCCATTAAGAAGGAATGAGATGAGGTCCTCATCAGAGATAGGTTTTCCCACAGCAGCTAGTTGATCAGACCATACTTTGGCTGATTGAATGTAGTCTAAGCAGGTCAAGGAGCCTTGGTGAAGACTCAGTAATTGTCTTTTGAGATTGGCAATTCGAGACCTAGAATCATTAGCAAACCTGGTTGCTAGGGCTGACCAGACTTGTTTGGAAGTATCAAGTCCATAAACTGTGGACAAGACCTTCTCAGATAATGTGACATTGATCCAACTTAGGATGCATTGATCCTTTCTATTCCAGATGGTGAATTCTGGATTGAGGGTTTCTTTACCATTGTCATCAGTGATAAATTGAGCAGGGCATGGTTCGGTTCCATCCACGATGCCTAATAATTCATGGGTGCGCAGGATAGGCATGAATTGAGTTTTCCAACCAAGATAGTTTGGACCTTCAAGCTTTCCATTGAATTGAGAAAGGGTAGGTGGGGAAAAAGAAGGAGCAGAAAAGGAGGTATTGACTGCCATAGAAGAGCTGTTTGTGTGATGCAAAAGAAGAAGAGAAAAGAAAAGAAAGCAACTTAAGAAAGAAGAGCTATGGGGCGTATGCCTATACTGGCTCTGATACCATAAAAGATTTCTTAGAGAACGTGATTTTGCGGAATGATTTGTGCTGCTTTCTCATTAAGATTAAACAGAACAGAAAATACAAATATAATCCATCACCAACTTTGATAACATAAGTTGATGTGAATTCAAAAACTAATAACATAATCCTAACATAAGACTTAATACTAATCTGAAATTAATAACAAGAGAACAAGAGAAGTAGAATGCAAATAGATGACTTAAAGATAAGGAAAGAGATGTAGTAAAACTAGAAGACTAGAGATGTAGTAAGACTAGAAGACTTCAGCAGTAACAGAAACTTCAGGGACTTCTTCAGCAATATGTTTAACATACTATACATTTATGGAAAAGTAATATAAACAATTAAAGTTACAAATGGAAGTAATTATATCCATAACAAAAGAAAAATCATAAAAGTAAATACAAATAATTCTTAAAAATTAGGGGTAATTACCTTTTCTCCCATCAACTACAACGCATTTTTACTTTTCCCTCATAAACTACCAACTGTACCACTCGACTCCCATAAACTACCATTTTGTGTTCAAAACCCTCATTCCGTCAGTCAAATGCGTTAACTCAGACGGTCAAAGTAACAATGCGTTGTAATTTATAGGAGCAAAGTGACGGGTTGATCGTCTAAGTTAACGCCTTTGACATACGGAATGGGGGTTTTTGACACAAAATTGTAGTTCATGGGGTTGGGTGGTACAGTTGGTATTTTATGAGAGGAAAGTGAAAATGCGTTGTAGTTTATAGGGGAAAAAAATAATTACCCCCAAAAATTATGGCAAGACATTTGAAACCGCCAATAGAAATGAATTCAAAACATGATGTAGAAAAGAAAAGAAAAGAAAAAACAAAACAAAACAAAAAACCAAAAAAACAAAAAAAAATGACGTAGAAAAGAAGTGCGTGACCAAGGAAAATTTTATTTATTATTTTCTCACATAAATCATCGAAGCACCTTTATAACTTCTATTCATTTTAAATTCTCCATGACCACCATTTGAATTTCACAAGCTACTAATGATTCACGTCATTACATTTTGCAAAAAGATAAAGACATTAAACATCATCAAAAAAATAAATAAAATAACCATGTCTAGAAAAAAGAAAAAAAAAAAAAGTTACATTATCATTAAAAATAAATTATTATTCAAAACATTTAGGGGTAATTACATTTTTTCCCCCATCAACTACAACGCATTGTTACTTTGCCCCTATGAACTGACAACCCTACTGTCTTACCCTATCAAACTACCATTTGTGGCCAAAACCCCAATTCCGTCAGTTAAAGGCGTTAACTCAAATGGTCAACCCATCACGTGCGCCCCACATACCATCTTGAAATTTTCTATCCCACATTTTCCCATCATCAATTACAATGCATTATCACTTTGCCCCCATCAACTGACAACCCTACTAAAGGCAAAAGTGGGATAGAAAATTTCAAGATGACATGTGGAGCACACGTGATGGGTTGACCATCTGAGTTAACGCCTTTGACTGACGGAATTGAGGTTTTGGGCACAAATGGTAGTTTGATAGGGTCAGGCAATAAGGTTGTCAGCTCATGGGGCAAAGTGACAATGTGTTGTAGTTGATGGAGAAAAAAGGTAATTACCCCAAATATTTATAATAATATAATGGCCATACGAGCCTCCGTCACGTTGCTTCACATTGATCCATAAGACATTAACTTGGCAATTAACGACTATCACATTAAAAAGCAAGTTACGTAGAATTATCAGCTTTCCCATCTCTGAGCTCTTCCTCTTCTTAGTCGTCATCTGACCAGCTGATTGATTCTCCTACTTCTTTTCCGACCCTTCTTCTAATTCTATTTTTACTATATTCTATCTGGATGGTTTTCTCGAGTTACTTATTAGTGTTTGTGTTAAGGAAGAGCAGCAACATATCGCACGTCTGCAATCTCGTCTGGACGGGATTGCAAACGAGCCTCTCTGTGACTCTCAGTGATCCTCTCGTCTGCAATCTCGTCTGGATGAAATTGTGGACGAGCCTCTCTGATTGCTCTCGTTTGCAATCCCGTTTGGAACAGATTGCAGACGAGCCTCTCTTTTATGAGTTATCTAATTCTATAGAAACTCCTACTTAAGGTATTGTTATTAAATACAAACAGATCAAATCTACCAAATCTCTTGTAGATAATTCTTTTTTGTAATTAGTCTCCCTTTTGTATTAACCCTCTTAGTTTATTATCTCATCACATCAAGATTAGCTTGTTAGCTTGATGTGATCAACTACAATTGTAACTCTTCTCTATTTAAGCTCAATGAGAAAGCAGCAGAGATTATTCTGCCCAAAAGCAAGTTTTTCCTTGATTTCTTTCATGGTATCAGAGCCTCTCGATTAACACATTCTCTATATACTCTCTCTATATATTTTTCTTCTTACTCCTCCATGGCCGAATCAAGCTCTTCTGCTCTTGCTTTCTCTATGCCCAATATTGCACACCTTTGTCAACCCAAATTGGATGACAACAATTATTTAGGATGTATGTTTTCGTTCAAACCCATCCTAAAGACCAATGGCTTGATGGGAATTGTTGATGGCTCTAAGCCATGCCCACCAAAGTTCATTCTCGCACCCTCTAACAAGACACTACCTGAAGTCTTGAACCCAGAATACACTTTTTAGGAGAAGAAAGACCAATCATTCTCAGTTGGTTTATTGCAATTGTGACTGCTAGATTATACCGACGATCTATAGCTGCAAAACATCATCACAAGTATGGTCAACATTGGCCATTTGCTATGCATCTCCATCCCGTTCCCATATCACTCAATTGAGGCGTCAGCTAAAGACCTTGAGGCAAGGTTCTAAGACCTATACTGCATTCATTCGCATGGCTAAATCCCTATCAGATCAGCTAGCAATTGTTGGCCATTCTATATCAGAAGATAACCTGATCTCCTACATCATAGGAGGACTTAGTCCAAACTACAATCCTTTTGTCATGACTTTTTTCATGCTAACAAAGGATAAATCAATGATACTTGAAGATTTCCAATCTCAATTCCTTGAACATGAGCAACTGCTTGAGCACCAAGCAGCCACTGTAGAACACTCATCCTTTGCTATGTTCTCCCAAAGGACTCAACCTAAGCAGAGATTCAACAACATCAAAAGGAACTTTCCTGCCAACAAGAACCTTGATCTAAAAAGGGCCTTTTCACCAGCCCCTCCTTAAGGCTCGTCAAACCAGTTCTTTTCTGGACAACCTCAAGGCAGATCGTTGCCCAGATCATCCACCAACTTTAATCCAAACAGAGCAGCCATCTCCAGCAATTCTGCAGCAAACAAGAATCCATGCCAAATCTGTGGCAAAGTTAACCATCAAGTTCTCGAGTGCTTCCACAGAATGGACTTTGCTTTCCATGGGCTTCATCCACCATCAGACCTTACTGCGATGGCATCTCAATCCAATGCTCTAGAAGATGAGGATCACTGGCTAGCAGACAGTGGGGCTAACATCCATACCACACCTGACTTGGACAAACTGAACATACAACAACCATACGAGGGCAATGAGACAGTGGCAGTAGGTAATGGTAGTGGGCTTGGTATCTCCCACACTGGTTCCTCCTCCTCTCCCACCTCAAATTCCTTGCTTTACCTTAATGACATCTTACATTGCCCTGATGCTGCTGCAAACTTTCTCTCTATAAATAAATTCTGTTGTGATAACAATTGTATGTTTGAACTAACAGAAACCTATTTTCTGATTAAGGACAACCTCACGGGAAGGATCTTCCTGCAGAGGGCCAGTAAGGATGATCTTTACCCTATTCAGCTGCAGCACTTCACTAGAAACAAAGTGAGAGCTCTCACTTGCCACATTGGAGTCAAAGTACCTCCCTTAATATGGCACAATAGATTAGGTCACCCCAGTAAATCTGTTCTGCAGCAGATTCTCAACAAGCATCAGCTTCTAGTATTTTCAAATTAGGCGAGTCAGTCCCTTTGTGACTCTTGTCTGTTAGGCAAGAGCAAATAATTAGTTTTTTCTGAGTCTAGACAAATTTCTCAGGTTCCTTTAGAGCTCATTCATAGTGATGTGTGGATTTCCCCGATTCAGTCAATAAATGGAAGCACTTGCTATGTTCTTTTTATAGATGATTTCTCAAGATATACATGGTTGTTCACTCTTAAACACAAATATGATGTGTTTGATGCTTTTCTCAAATTTAAATGTCTTGTTGAAAACTATTTCACTCTCAAAATCAAATAACTCCAAACTGATGGTGGTCGAGAGTACACCTCAAACAAATTCCAAAGCTTCCTATCTACCAATGGAATCCTTCATAGGTTAACCTGTCCACACACCTCTCAATAGAATGGCATTGCAGAAAGAAAGCAGAGAAATGTCATAGAAATTGGCCTATGCCTCTTAGCTCAATCACATCTTTCCCCAAAATATTGGGTAGAAGATGTTAGTACCTCAGTTTATCTCATAAACAGATTTCCTATACCTACTCTCAATAACTTCAGTCTCTTTCACAAACTTTTCAAAAAATAAACACCTGACTATACCTTCTTGAAAACCTTAGGTTGTGCCTATTATCCACTCTTAAAGCCTTACACCAAACACAAGTTAGAGTTTCGAAGCAAACAATGTGTCTTTCTAGGTTACAGCTCAAACCAAAAAGGGTATAAGTGTCTTGATCCCACTTCCAACCGAATCCATGTTTCCAGACATGTGGTATTTGATGAAGTGCTATTTCCTGCTAAGGGTAGAGCAGCCACTACTACTCTTGCAAGGGATGATTCTCTCCAATCAGGTATGGTATTTGATCCATCTCACTTTCTTTCTATTCATGCTTCACCACCTAGACTAGAAAGTGTTGAAAATATTTCATCTCAATTATTGGCATTCCATCCATAAACTTATCCACCAATATACCATCTCCATCAACACCTCCCAATGACAGCAGCACACCTCATAATTCATCCCCTCAGAATTAATCCCCAAACATTTGGTCACTTGCCTTACCTTCTGAATCTGTTTCTCAAAATGATGAACCCCCTTTACCTTCATCATCTCAGCCTGACCTTATTGTCCCCTCTTCTGATGCTTCTTTGCTTCAAATTATATCTCCCACATCTAAACCTTCATCTCTACACATGGTTACCAGATCAATGACAAGAATATCAAAACCAAAACCCTTTCTAGATTACAAATTATACCACTCTCTTAAATCCACCAAACACTCTCTTAAGGCCATAACTAGCTCTATTCTCCCTCCAATCCCAACTACCTTTGCTAAGGCTGCTCCAATTCCTCATTGGTTTGCTGCTATGGAAAGTGAAATCCAAGCTCTTCTTGATAATGGCACTTAGACTCTATGCCCTAGACCATCAAACTGCAACATCATCAAGAATAAATAGGTGTACAAGGTGAAACAGCACGTAGATGGCTCAATAGAAAGGTACAAAGCTAGACTTATAGCTAAAGGCTTTTAACAAATAAGGAATATAATATAAGGGGACCTTCATTCCAATCATTAAACCAGCCACCATACGCATACTTCTCTCTCTAGCAGTGCATTACAACTGGCCACTCAAACAACTGGATGTATCAAATGCATTCCTACATGGTCATTTATCTGGGGAAGTATAAATGGAACAACCTATTGGTATTGTGGACAGCAAGCTCCCTGGTCATGTATGCAAGCTCATAAAGGCTCTCTATGGTCTAAAATAGGTGCCTAGGGCTTGGTTTCGTAGACTCTCACAGGCTCTCCTTCACCTGGGATTCATTGGCTCTTTAGTAGACACATCCCTCTTCATACTTCATCGAGATTCAGTCCATCTATTTATACTAATATATGTAGATGACATTATGATCACTGGTATTGACTCCACTGTCATTGCATCAATTATTTCTAGTTTGCATGAGGAATTCAAACTCAAGGATCTAGATTGCATGTCCTACTTCATTGGCATCCATGTTTTTAGAGACAAGATGGGACAACATCTCAATCAAAGCAAATACATAGTTGATCTCCTTACACGAGTCAACATGATTGGAGCTAAGCCGTATGCAGCTCCATACACCTCAGGGCAGAAGCTCACAAAGATGGATGGTGATGCTCTACCAGACCCTACTGCATACAGACACATTGTTGGAGCCTTACAGTACTGCACTCTTACTAGGACAAACATTGCCTACTCTGTCAACCAACTTTGTCAATTCATGCATTGCCCCACAACTGCCCATCTTCAAGCTACCAAACGAGTACTAAGATATCTTAAAGGGACTCTAGCCATGTTTTACACTTTACTCCTGGACCACTTCAAATACATTCCTATTGTGACTCCGATTGGGCAAGTGATCTACTTGACAAAAGGTCCATCACAGGTTATTGTGTCTTCTTTTGGACTAACCTAATCCCTTGGCATGCTAAGAAGCAGCCAATTGTATTTAGGTCCAACACAGAAGCAGAGTATAGAGTAATGGCTATCACTACTGCTAAAATCTTTTGGTTAAAGAATTACATATTTTGCTTAATACACCCCATCGGCTATAGTGTGACAATCTAGGGGCAATTACTCTAGCTTCTAACCCTATCTACCATGCACGCACCAACCACATAGAAGTTGATTACCATTTCATCAGAGAAAAGATCCTTCACAAAGACCTGACAGCCTCCTGCATTTCTACAGCAGATTAATGTGCAGACATTTTTACAAAAGGTCTCACATCCACACGATTCCTGTTTCTTAGAGACAAACTAATGGTCATCTCTCCTCCCATCAGTTTGAAGGGGGCTGTTAAGGAAGAGTAGCAGTATATCGTGCGTCTGCAATCTCGTTTGGACGGGATTACAGACGAGCCTCTCTGTAACTCCCAGTGATCCTCTCGTCTGCAATCTCGTCTTGACGAAATTGTGGACGAGCCTCTCTGGTTGCTCTCGTCTGCAATCTCGTCTAGACGAGATTATAGACGAGCCTCTCTTTTATAAGTTATCTAATTCTACAAAAACTCCTACTTATGGTATTGTTATTAAATACAAACAGATCAATTCTACGAAATCTCTTCTGGATAATTCTCTTTTGTAAGTAGTCTCCCTTTTATATTAACCCTCTTAATTTATTATTTTATCACATCAAGATTAGCTTGTTAACTTGCTGTGATCAACTACAATTGTAACTAAAAAACTCTAAACAAATAAATATCACAATTTTATGCGAAATTAACAGATATTTATCAAAGCAAACAATCACCAAAATATAAACAACCACACACAACGATTTAGGTGACGAAGAGGAAACCTTTTAGAAAACGTTCTAAAAGTAAAACCATTCTGGGGCAACCAAACCTAGGAAATCACTATTAAAAGATTATCCAGAGATTACAGACACTAGGAACACTTACAACCTTTTGCAAGACCTTGACTCTGTAAGATCGACAAGCCTCCAACTTGTCTCCTCGCTCACAATCTTCTTCAACATAATTCTCCTTTATCGGACCCTTCCGATAGACTTCAATTAAGCACACAATCAAAACTAACAAAAATCCTCTAAAAGGAATTAATTTGGCTCACAACAAAATAATCACTCAAGCATAGCCTCACACAAATTCTCTGGGGGTGAAAATCCATATACTACAGATCTGTAGAGATCTATATATATAATACCAAGACCCCTAGTCTAATTAGGACTCAATTACATTTAAATTAAACCTAGCATAGTCTAATTAAGACTTAATTACATTTAAATTAAACCTAGCAGACTACGGGCCGTTCGGAAGCCATAGAGATTTGGCACACTTTGAATCCATTTTAATCACCAAACATTTAGCCAATAATTAACACTAACAAACTCCCCCTTTGGCAATTTCGGGGACAAAATCAATTGGACGAGTCACCATCCTCTCCCCAATTTTATACTCCCCCTTTTTGTCACAAATTGACAAAAGGTATCATGTTGAAACACTCAACACAAAAACATCAAGGCATATGTGGAATAGGAAAAACAATAATCAAACACTCATGATCACATATATGAAAAGACATGAAGAATACAACAAGATCATGAGTGACAGAAACTCCCCCTCAATATAAGACTTAATAATCAACAAGAAACTTTTAAAAAATTTTCTCCCCCTCAAAAGTCAAATGAACACACATGATACACACATCAACAACTCATGTATTTTAGCAATGAATATCCCAAACATACTTCAAATATGCAAAATATACATGAGACTAGAAATGGCAAGGACCTCATATTGTTTAATCCAAGCCAAGAGAAATGTTCCATTCAACCCATGCTTGTTTGTTGTGTGTAAGCCATCCAAAGAGAAAAATTTTCAACTTACAAAATGAGGAGAAAGTTTCACCATCATGAGGTTTTGACAAGTATATCAAATCAAAAGTCAAACCTTATCATACTAGGGCCTAGCTACTCTCATCCTATACATTTCTCTTTGTAAAACATTTTGCACAAATTTGACACAGTGAAATAAATTTCTTTTGGAACATAATCTTTTGATTTTATTTGTTTCACTATTTTGTTTATTTTTCTCTTTGAGAAAGTGTCCTTAAACTTTTAGTGCTTATCACAAAAGAGAAAGCCGAAATTTTTAAGCCCAAGGTTCAACTAGCATACGGTCAATTTGAAAAATATGACTAGTCAAAAAAAAAAAAAAAAACTCATATCGTTACCTAACAGACCTCACAAATAAAGTGAAACAAAATCTAAATTTAAGCTTAAATGTG
The DNA here is from genome assembly GCF_965113065.1 of Corylus avellana. Classification (NCBI taxonomy): domain Eukaryota; kingdom Viridiplantae; phylum Streptophyta; class Magnoliopsida; order Fagales; family Betulaceae; genus Corylus; species Corylus avellana. The sequence goes on from NC_142499.1 coordinate 17,071,649, forward strand.
CACAAGAGATAAAGCATAGGCAAAATGTATCACATAAGTTTAGGCTTTAAGTAACCACAAAAACAAGTCCATTGACACAAATTTTCATCTCATGCATATTAAGAACATTCCAAGACACAAGGAATTAAATCCATAAAAAAACAACATGAGAAATTAATGGACTATCTAGGTGTATAAGACAAAATAAAGAAATGGAAAAAAAAAACAAAACAAAACAAAAAAAAAAACAATCGAAATAACATATTTTTGTCTTTTTGAAATTTTTCACAAAAGAAATGCACACAAACGAACAACAAATGCAAAACAAACAAAAATGCAATGCAAAAAGAAAACAACATGCTTGAATTGAGATTACAACAGGCAATACGTTAATGTCTTTTAGCATTAAACTTTCATCACATCTTATAGGTCCCACTACAAAATAATGATTTGGTTTAATAACTACTTCTAGGTCTTCACAAGACATTACACATTCATGAACACTTGATTAGCAAGTAGACAAAAATCTTGGTGGTCCGCACACAACATCTCATCTATAAGCCTTTCAAAGATCATAACATATGAATTTCTTGAAAAGTCATTTATGAATATGCCTCATAACAAGAATTTCAAAACAAACATGTATACACTCTTCACACAAAAAGTGTAACTACAAAAAAAAATTGCAATGCATAAACTAGAAATCAAAAAAAATACAAAGCAAAGAAAAACAACATGCTATAGGATTTTCAAAAATAAGCAAAACAATCATTCTTAGACATGTTATTTACTCACCTAAATTTAAGTGAGACCACTACCACTCCCCCTCAATGGGTGAATGTTATAATCCTTCCTGACCCACTCTTGAATAATCTTAGGACCAGATTTATGACGCACATAGGGTCTCAATTTAAAACAATTTGGTCAAATATGACCAACTTTACTACAATGATGACAGGTGGGAACAAACCTTTGAGAAGATTGTCTTTTATGAAGAAGGATATATTTAGACTTTAATTTAGGCAAACTCGACTCTATATCACATTTTTCTTTCTTAGGAGAAGCCGAGTTTTTCCAAAGTCTTTGGGATTTAAACTGAAAACAGTTTGGTCTGATGTGACCAATAATCCCTCAATGGTGGCATGTTGGAACAAACTTAGCTTGAGTTTGTTTCTTAGAAGAAGTCTTTGATTTGGGCTTCACACAATTATTCAAACAAGAGGTTTTGCCCTTATCCAAACAGACTATATTAGTCTTGACTTCTTTCACATTCACAGGCTTAACAAATAAGGTTTTTCTTTCAGATTTAGAAGCATGCGAAGTAAAGCAAACACCATTATCAACAATCATACTATGCTTGTTATCAACACAGAAAAAACTTTTCAGATTATCACTAGAGAATTTTAGTGAGAGTTCTTTCAAATCATTCTTAAGTGATATATTCTTTTTAACAAGCACATACATCTCAGAATTTAAAGAATCAATCAAGGCATGTGATTTAGACAGTTCATTCGTCAAAGACTTTTTTTTTCTGTTCTACAGTTTTAAAATTCTTATAAATCTTTTTGTATCTGTAGGACAGTTGACTATACTCATTAGAGAGAATCTTGTACACATCGTCAAGATCATCAAAACCAAAAGAGTCAATGACAACGGACTAAGATGTATTCATAGTAAAAATGAGTCAAGGATCTCATTCAGGAATTTAAGCCAAATAGAGTGAACCCGCTCTGATACCAATTGAAAAACTCTAAACAGATAAATATCTCAATTTTGTGTGGAATTAACAGATATTTATCAAAGCAAACAATCACCAAAATATAAACAATCACACACAAAGATTTTGGTGATGAAGAGAAAACCTTTTAGAAAACGTTCTAAAAGTAAAACCTCTCTGGGGCAGCCAAACCCAGAAAATCACTCTCAAAAGATTATCCAGAGATTACAGACACTAGGAACACTTACAACTCTTTGCAAGACCTTGACTCTGTAAGATCGACAAGCCTCCAACTTGTTTCCTCGCTCACAATCTTATTCAACGTGATTCTCCTTTATCGGACCCTTCCGATAGACTTCAATTAAGCACACAATCAAAACTAACAAAAATTCTCTAAGAGGAATCAATTTGGCTCACAACAAAATAATCACTCAAGCATAGCCTCACACGAATTCTCTAGGGGTGAAAATCCGTATACTTCAGATTTGTAGAGATCTATATATATAATACCAAAAACCCCTAGTCTAATTAGGACTCAATTACATTTAAATTAAATCTAGCATAGTCTAATTAGGACTCAATTACATTTAAATTAAACCTAGCAGACTACGGGCTGTTCAGACGCCATAGAGATTTAGCACACTTTGAATCCATTTTGATCACCGAACATTTAGCCAATAATTAACACTAACAGTAACTCTTCTCTATTTAAGCTCAATGAAAAAGCAGCAGAGATTTTTCCGCCCAAAAGCAAGTTTTTCCTTGCTTTCTTTCAGTTTGGACATTGTTTCTCTTCTGGACGAGTATTATGGTTGCTACATTGTCCAATAGTGGTACTCCGTTGAGTTTTGATCACATTGGGGACCGATCCACCTTTTTCACCTCCCATGGTGCTTCTGGTAGTTCACGTGGTGGTCGGGATTCTAGGGTACAAATAGCCAGGCTTAGTTGATAAATCTCATGCCAAAGGTTACGCCTATCCGTGGCGGACCTCTCATCTTGGCCAACTTTCGTGCAATTCTTTTTAGATGTGAATTAGTGAATTTATCATAGTACTTCAAAGGTGACATTTCTAGAAGATTTATTTCTGTAAGATTTTTATCTACATGAAACTTAGTCAAGAATACTATGCTCGCTTGAAAAGAAAAACTTGTTTTGATTTGATGTAAAGGTGAAAGTAGTTTCTAATGCTTTGTGTTTGAAGTTATTTGTTAATAATTTTGTCTTTTTCGTAGAAAGTAAAAAATTTTGCCAAACGAGGCTACTAATTTTTGGCAAATTAAATTTCACAATTTTTCAATTTGGATACTTCTTTTCAAAGTAATGTCTCTTGACCTATTTCACATGCTTCCATAAAAGTTACAACTAGTTAAGAAGTAATGTTGGTGGTACACTTGTGTCTTTTCTCCAAAGATTTCAATTGGTATTTATTTAAACAAGTGAAATTGATCTAAGAATACTACACCTTGGAAAATCAAAATTTAACAATTTTATGCTTTAAATACTTTTTTTTTTAAGTGATATTTATTGACTAGGTCATAGGCTTCCATAATAGCTTTAAGAAATTAAGAAGTAATTTTGGAGAGCAAACTTGTGTATTCTTTGAAGATTTTGAAGATTTCAAATGGTATTTGTTTAAACAAACTAAGAGGTATAATTCATTGATATAAGAATACTAATTTTTGGCAGCTAAAAATTGACAATTTTCTACTGTAAATACTTTTTTTAAAAGCTTTTAAGAAATTGAGAAGTAAATTTTAGAACCTGTGTTTTTCCAAGGATTTCAATTAGTATCTCTTAAACAAGTGAACAGTTCTTTATGCTGATTTTTTTTTTTTTTTTTCTGAGAAGTTGTTCTTTAAACAATTTGCCAAATGCTTGCTTTTGGGAAGAAATCTATTAAAAAAAAAAAAAGTCACAATTAGGTAGATCTGCACCTAACTCAAAATTAGTTTGTTCTTGGGTTTACTCAAGTAATATTATCTTAATTGTTATTATTTTTCCTTAGCATTTTTTTATTTTAATTTCTAAGCTTTTTTCTTATCATTGTTACTGACTCTGCCTCATTAGACTTGTTCTAGCTTATACCGTCTGACAATATCTGAATTTAGGCATAATATATAATAAGCCGCATCGCATCTCAGCCGTTAGATCCGCCGGTTAATTAATCACGACTCGTCTTCTTGGGGGGAATCGGTCGGATATCTATATTTTACTCTCCGATCTGGATCTATCAACGATTACCGTGTCCTGCGGTAATGTAACCAATGGCTGAGATGCGATGCAGTGTAAATTCAGAAATTCTCCAACATGCATCATATCAGAAGAGGCTTGAATCAATTTTCATGCACGATTAGTACTGTAAATGACTTTGAATTTTATTGATTTACATTTTGATAAAATTGGGTCAGACTATAATTTAATCAAACTTGAAGAAGTGTATGTAGTTCCTACCGTCTAAGTCTTTTCTGTCATTGGTTTCCAACGAACAAATATTTACTATAATCATGTCTACATAAAGTAATCAAGGACGGAACTAGAATATTTAGTTTGAGGGGTAAAATTTGAAGAAAAAATAATAATAATTGGGTGAGGCAAAAATTAATTTTTAAAGGTATTTTTAAAAAAATAATAATACCCCCTCCCCCCCAAGCCCAAGGGTAGCTCCACCCCTAAAAATAATCATATTAGTCATTTGACGTAGAGTCAATCCTACTATACTTAAGCATCTAACCATGCAATATTCAACTAACCCCCGTAATATCCAACTTACCCCAATTGTCACCATCCACACCCAAGGCTTCCCACACAGCCCTAGAGGTATCAACAATGTTGTTAGCACATGAGGGTTGATAATCATGCTCTTCATCACACCCGATAGTCGATTCACACTCATCCACCACTGTGGCCACCACACTTTGCCCATTGGCGGCGCATATGGTGATGTTGTTATTACACCTGGCCATTTTGTTGAACCATCCGGTAGATAGTGCCACAACTAGTATGTCATCATAGTGGTATTAGCGGTCACATTTTAATGGGCCACCACCATCTCCTCCATTTTCAAAGTTGTTAAGGGTCAAATAATGGGCCAACGTTTGGCTAGACATAAGTGGTAAACACTCGTGAGTTGTAAACATCTTACCTTAAACACAACATTGAGTCAGTTTGTTCGTTGCATATTGTCCCGAAGCCGAAGGGGCATTCTTTCCACTAATACCACCACTTGACCTGCATTCCTGAGCTTTAACGTCGAGACAGCTAGTTAAGAGAGAAATGACTAGTAGGAGGAAAGATGCACTTAAGCACAAGCTCTGCATTTTCTCACTCTCTATCCCTCTCTTTATCTCTATTCTTGCATATATGAGCGCTTGGTTGGTGCATAGATGAACTTTGAACAGGTATTTATAGCAAATGCCTACTCACTATTTTCTTATGAACACCTTTTGGTATAAAGAGAACTAGGAAAGCAATCGTGCAAAGTAAGACATGCTTTTTCCATGTAAAAATTAATTAAGAAATTTTCACTTACCTATTTATTTTTATTATTTTTGTAATTATACCCTTCAACCTTTAAAAGTGTCAATATCAGATCACAAATTTTCAAAAGTTTGCAATGTCACTCTCTCCATTAAGATTTCTTTTAAATCCTAACGGAATACGCTGAAATACTCAAAATGCCTCTATTTTTTTAAAAAAAATGCCAAGTAAAGCTTTTTTTGTGACCCGCTACCGTGGGTCACAAGTGATACAGTGCACGATTTTTTTAAAAAAATGTTTAATTAAGGTCATTTTGTAATTTTATAAATTGTATAAGGAACATTTCAACCATCTACCGTTTGATTCACCCCTAAATCCGAACGGTAAGGGTGATATTGTAAATTTCTGAAAGATAGCAATCCAACATTAGCACTTTTTAAAGTTTAATGGTATAATTGTAAGTGATAAAAAAATCACAAAAGGTAAGTGAAGTTTACCCAAAAATTAATGAAGTTTGCCTTAATCAATTTCTTTAATTACTATTTTTGGCAAAGAATTAAAATGGTAAAAGGAATCGGACGAAATTGGATCCTTTGCACTTCAAATGAACTAGAAAGCATCAAATTCCTTATATTTGAGGGACATTTTTGTCCTTACATTTTTTAGGACAAAAATACCTTTCAAATATAATTAAGTGAATTGTCTTAAGAGGATCCTAATTCGAATCAGTCACCATCAACCCGAGCTTGAGCAGTGAGCACCGACGTGAACTTATAGAGTCAAATATAAATTAAACACAAGTTTGAGCACCCATTTTTTGTTGTTATTTATTTTTTTTTTTAATTGTAAACTAACTCAAAGAGTCAAAATTAGGTAGATTTGCACCTAACTCAACATTAGTTTGTTTTGGGCTTTACTTAAGTAGTATTATCTTAATTGTAATTATTTTTTATGAGCATAGTTGTCCTCATCGTCAATAGACCATTTGTTCTGGATTCCTTCGTGCTTCCGACGCGTATACTCTGACAATATTTTAATCTACACACAATATAAGCAGCATTGCATCTCAGCTGTTGCCCACTTGTACACAATAACTTTTAACGATCCGATGGTTAATTAATTACGAGACCTCCGTGTCCTGTGGTATTATAATCAAAGGCTGAGATGCGCATGAATTGTAATTCAGAAATTCTCCATTACGCATCGTGTAAAGGAATCTACAAGAGTCATCATTTGATGTGGAGTCACTAGTCAGTCCTACGTAGTACTGTTTGTTGATTTATATATATATATATATATATATATATATATATATATAATGTAAAATAAAGTAATTTTGACTCATTTACAAAGTATTAAAGAAACAAAGCCATAAATAATGCTATTAAAATAATTTTTGTGCACATCCTTGTCAAATCAGAATAAAAAAATTATCTATCAAATATAATTTCTTTTTACTCCAAAGATTACTTCTATTATTATTATTATTATTATTATTATTTAATACTTTGCCTTAAGACTTCAATCAAATTTGCCTCACGCACTCAATAAATCAAGATTTCTCTAGTCATGGTAGTGTAATTTGAATTGACCTATTCAAATTTGTAAGAAGAATCTTGTGCCGGCAGGCAGCAAGGGAATTTATTTACCTTTAATAAAAACAAATTTACTATATCTTAGGTTCCGGAGTCATTGCATCTAAAAATAAGCTTTGACATTTGGCTCATACGAAAAACTAACACCTCAACAATGGTGGCGAGCAACTTTTGCCGAACTCCGGTGACTTACAATGAAATTCAGCTACGTCGCCAACAACCCTCTGGTGACTTTTGGCTACCTTCGGTGGCAGTGGACAGTGGCAACTTCCTGTGAACTTTGGCAAGCACTCCAACAACCTTCGGTAGCAGTTGTCGGTGATGGCAAATAAAATAAACTATAAGAATTGGATGATTTTAGAAAATGAAAAATTAAAGAGATAAATATTTGAAAAGGGAAAATAATAGAGAAAAAAAAAAGTGTAAAAATTGTTAAGGATGGGTTTACTTTCATAAGTTAGATTGATTTAATTCTGACTCATTAGATTAATTATGAGCAACATAACACATTTTGAATCATGTATTAAAGTAAAATGCAGAAAAACTCAATTGGAGGTAAACTGCCCCAATTTATTACCTTGCTTTTATTGTTTTTTTTTTTTTTTTTTTGGCTTTTATTGGCCTATAAAAGTGTGGATTTTCAAAAGAAAAAAAAAAAAGCCTCATTCCCTATGATTTGAAATGCATATTTTTTACATTTCAATTAGCAATTTTTTTAAAAAAATAAATAAATAAAAAATTTAAAAAAAAAAAAAAAAAAAAAAAAAAAGGCAATCCCAAACAATTCATTTTTTGTGTTTTTGATTTAAAATTGCACTTTTGTCTACGAAATCACAATGCCAAATACACTCTAATACTATTCAACTAATATTAGCTCACAAGTAATGCTACATATTTAATTTTTATCACATTCTTATATAATTCAGATAATACAGCATTGCCTATAAGCTTTTGGATTAGCCTTTATTACCCAAAAAAAAAAAAATAGAGTTGATGAAACTTATGATATTAGCTCAGTTGCATGAAAGCAAGATGAGAATTGAATATTTATCATTACTTACCATTTACCTTACAATAATGTTATTTACTAGACTATTATACGATTGTCATACAACTTGATAATATGACGGTAAAAATTAGCTATTTGCTCACCACTTGTTGAAAAGAAAAGAAAAGAAAAAAAAAAAAAAAAAAAAAAAAGATTAATTTTCACTAGTACGTCATTTCAATTATATAACAACTTATTAAATAACGGTCATATTCTAGTTGGAAGAGCAAACCCTAGTCCCCTTCCAGTGCGATCCAAAAGGGAGGAAGGATGCCTCCCTTCTCCTTTTTCCTTGTTTTTGTTTAGACTCTGCACAACCAGCCTCTTCCACCGCTTTGGCCACCTACTCCACCTCGCCGTTCGTTGTCCTCCCCGATCTTTTGGTTTTGTTGGTTTCTACAAGGATTCTTAGATCGACTTTTTCCGAAGCAGATCTACGTTTTTGCTGCCAGTCCAAGTCCTATATGTGTCATTACACATTCTTCTCCGGTGCCAACGATGACAGATGTTTTTCCTCCAGTCGACACATGACGGTTGTGGTTCGCGTGAATGTCAAGCGTTTTTATGTGAGCCTGACACTACTATTTGTGGTTTTTGTCTTTTTGTTTATTTATATTGTTCTGTTTTTTCAAGTTGAGGATTGATAATTTTTTGTTTGAGTGCCTATCCCTCACAACCCGTTAAATAAAAACTTTTGTTGTAAGGATATGATCAACTCATGTCTTAGATATAGTTTGCTAGGAGTAAATCTATGTCATAAATACAATTTGTACATGAGTGAGATCGAAGGTTGTGGATACAATTTGATTATTAAATTTTTTTTATGTATCTACGACTTTATAACCACATAGCTTTTGCCTATATTCTTTAAGAAATTGATGCTCTGTGAAGTAAAAGTTTTATATTATGAATCTTTTATGAAATGAGAAGAGGTTTACCTATTAAAAAAATAATAATAGTAACATTCATATTTACATTAAGACAGTTAATTCTTTTAACAAATCAAATTAATGTGTTGTATTTCATTTTGAAGAATGACTACCTCGTACTATTACAGAAAAATTTCAATGGAATCACTTACATCAACTCAAGCACAGGATCACATGATGAAGAACAAAGTTTTTGTACAAGTTCTTCATCTGCAATCTGTAACCACACCCATTGCGAATGTGCAATGGAATTACAAGACTGGTCTCCTTTTAACGTACATCACACGTAACTGCAATCTGGACGATCGATAGCGGTCAAAATATGTTCTAACATGCCATCTTGTCCTGCCCGTGAAGTAATTGCTTTCAACGGCCAAGATTGACTGAACTCACCGTGGACATCCCAAAAGACGAACTCGACCCCGCCGATGAATGCGTTGGCCGCAATCTGATATTCGTGAAATCAGCAACAAGCCCAGGTGGATAAATCTTCGAATCTTTGACGCTGTCATTGACCAACATTTCAACGACCGCCGGCATTCCTGGCCGGAGCTTTGCCGTTTCTTGCACGCAAAGCAGACCCACCTTTAAGAACCGGACGGCTTCCGTCTCCGGGAAGTTCTTATCAAGCGTAGGATCCACCAATTTTACAAGGGCATTGGCCTCGTAGGCATCCCATGCCTGCCATGAACAACCATATACATGAATGATGAATACTATATTCTGATCAAATGGTTTGACAATTAAAATATATTATATATAATTCCGTTGATTACCTTCTGAACTAGATACTGTTCCCTATAGTCAAGGTCAAAATCAACCACCGGCCGCCCGCTGACAATTTCTAATAGTAGTACGCCGAAGCTATAAACGTCCGATTTTCGGGTCAAATGCCCGCTGACGGCATATTCCGGAGCAAGATAGCCTCTGTTTTTTTTTTTCAAGAAATTAACAAAACCCATTTGAAGAAGATAAAATCCAAAAAGATGGGGGGAATTACAGAGATTCGACTTACAATGTGCCGGCAACACGAGTACTAACATGGGAAGAGCTGTCTATAAGCAGCTTTGCCAGCCCAAAATCCGAAACTTTTGGAGTAAAGTTTCTATCAAGAAGTATGTTGCTGGCTTTAATGTCTCTGTGGATAATGTGGGGTTCAACCTCCTCAAGAAGATAGGCCAGCGCCCGAGCCACTCCGATCGAAATATCCCGCCTTGCTTCCCAACTAAATCTCACCCTGTTTTGCTTTGCACCTATCAATCAACACAGAATTTGAATACCCCCAAGATTTAATCCAAGTAGAGAAGAAAGATTTATGTATTAGGAGGATTGATTAATTACCAAGTAAGGTGTGAGCAAGGCTGTTGTTTTCCATGTAATCGTAGACTATATATCTTTTAGCTCCTTCGACACAACATCCTCGGAAGGTGACAAGATTTTTGTGTTTGATGTTGCAGAGTGTGGCGATTTCAGCAATGAATTCTCTCTCGCCTCGCATCGATTCAAGCTCAATTGAAAGCACTTTTACAGCCACGAACGAGCCATCTCGGAGCTGGCCCTACAAAGTCAAACCAAACAGCCAGATTAGGCTCTGGGCTAAAACTTTTATGCTCTTTTTTTTTCTTCTGAGAAGTTTTATGCTCTGTTAATCTATATATGTGAAGGAAAGGAGATTAATTAACCTTGTAGACGGTGCCGAAGCCGCCTTCTCCGATCTTGTTCGTGGGATGGAAGCCGCTGGTGGCCGATTTCAGTTCGTTGTAGGTGAATACGCGAAAATTCTGTTCATTTCCTTCTTCTAGAATTGATGGGTATGAAGAGAAAACAATCAAGAGAGATAAAAAAAAAAAAAACAAAGGAATATGAATTTGGCAAGCAAACAAGAAGATGATGAAGAGAAAAGCGAGAATTGTCCAAAATTTTACCTCGACTGCTTATATCCGTTTCTGATCCTGAAGAGAAGCAATTCATCCAAAGGCGCCTCTTCATGTCGCAATTCTTTTACAGAATTCTCCTCGAAATCGTGAAATATGGGTTAATCAAAAAGAATTATGGAGAAAAGGGAATTGGGAAGGAAAAGAGAATCGTTGGAGAGCAGAAATGGAGACGGAGACCGACTGTGGATTATAAGTTTGTAACCTTCCTCTCTCTCGCTCTCGAAGACTTCTTCAGTGTGGTCAGACTTTGACGTCTTCTTTTCGATTTCATATTAGGAACAAGATAATCTATAATCAAGTTGCATAAAAAGTTTAATTAGATATAATTAAAGTGATACGTTAACATGACTTTTTGATTAAACATTTTCATTTGCCCGTTCAACTATAAAAGATTCAAAAGAACTAGTCCGACCTTTTTTTAATTTTTTAATTATTTAAAAATTAGAGCATATCCCTTAGTGACGACGTAACATGGTTTTAGATGAAAACCACAACATTATTTATATAGATATAATAATGTAATTATACATGTGCACAAATCTCCAAATAAATAATGAGATTTACAACTGGGCACAGACGACCTCTTCTTCATCCTTAGTTTTATGTATAATTACTATAATTTTTTTATTTTAATTTAAGAAAAAATTAAAAATTAGATCCCAAGTTTAATTTTATGTTTTTAAAACTTAGTTCGTGGGTGTGGGTTTCAAAAAAAATATATATATATATATCCAAGTTTTTATCAATTTTAAAAATCACTCTTTTTTTTTTTTTTTTTTTTTTAATAAAATCTGATCTCATTCAAAAATTCTGAAAATAGTACAAAACATCTAGAGTCAAAACTCTAAATATCAAGAGCACGAGGCTCTAAAACTCCAAGAGACGATTGCTCTAAGAGAACAATATGTTGAACAATATCAGGGACTTCTTCCATCTAGATTCTAAAAACCCCTGTAATCCCTGCTGCCCGCACCAAGCCATGAGCTGCTTCATTTGCTTCTCTTTTAAAAATCACTCCCTTCTAAATTTACTGACAGAATTTATGTCGTACCACTAACTCGTCAACTCTGAACTCTCCCACACCATGTAATAAAGTAGATACATCGTACACATCAGTTTCCTTGTAATTATAAATTTATAATTATGCCTAAAAAATTAATAAAAATTTCAAAATTAAAAAAATTAAAAAATAAAAAGAAGAAGAAGAAGCTGTCTTCTCCTCCTTTCTGAGGGTAGAGGCCTACATACCACCACCTTCCCAATGTTGGGGTTGGCGGCCGCCTCCACCCCCAATTTATGGTGGTGGAGGTCAGCCTCCACCTAAGGCTAATTCTTAAAGTGAAGAAAAATTAGAGAAAGTTTTTTTTTTTTTGTCTTTTTCTGAAACTTACAAAGACCAATTTTTAAATGCATCAAAATCAAGGATTAACTTTTTTTTTTTTTTTTTTGAAGTCAAAGATAATAGGAAAGATAACCATAAAATATTTACACAAAAAAAAAATATATACATAAAAATTATGTTGATAATAATTTTCATTTAAATATTAAATTTGAATTTTAAAATCAAGGGTGGGCATCTCCAGTAATGATAGGTATTTTAGCTACTCAAAATTTACATTTTTTTTGTATTTTAGCTACTAGTTTTTCAATACAAACTACAACAGACTATCTATTCAATTCTATACTTTCTTCAAATATTATTTTTTGACATTCTTTTTACTGTTTTTTAGTCATTGTTGTGTGGATGGGAGAGAGAGAGAGAGAGAGAGAGAGGGTAGAGGGAAAGGGAGAGAGAAAAAACAATAAATAAATGTTTCTAGTGTCTACCCTAAATAGGCTAATTAGCCTATTCACCGTAACAAAATAGTTGAAAAAAGTTAAAAAGCCTAATCTGCTAGAGATGAAAAATGGCTCATAATAGTCAAATTTGACTATTATGAGCCATTTGGCTATCCTTTTGGAGATGCTCTTAATATATAGTCTTCAGAAATTAAAGGTTTGCCATGTTAAACACCCTACAAAAGAAGTTGCATATCGGTTAGCTAAACTTGGTTTAAATTTCAAAGAGGAGCGGCTTTGGAGCAAGGATTGTTTTGAATAATGAAATGAGATACTAATTCAAAAATAAAAAATAAAGGATTAAATTCTCTTTACCCCCTAAAGTTTTAGGAGTTTTTTAATTTGAACTCCATTGTTTAAAAATTGACAATGTAACCCCCTAATATTTCAAAAAATTTCAATTCAAACCCTCCATTACTAATTTCCATCTAATTTGATGAAAATCATCCCATGTGCGTCTCACATTGAATTTTGATGCCTTCTATTCTAATTTTACATTTATTAAAACCTATGAAATTACGTAATTACCCTTAATTTCATAGGTTTTGATGAAGGTAATTACGTAATTTCATAAGTTTTAATGAGGGCAAAATTGAAATATAGGGCATCAAAATCCCACGTGAGACGGACGAGAGATGATTTCCATCCAATTAGACGGAAATTAGTAACGGAGGGTCTGAATTGAAAATTTTTGAAACATTAGGGTGGTATATTGCCAATTTTAAACATTGAGGTTCGAATTGAAAAACCCTTGAAACTTTAAATGGGTAAAGTGAATAAAAATACAAATGTATAATTGACACCTGGGGTTTGCTTTTTATAAAACAAGTACATGAGATTTAAAAAGTGGCAAAACTTATACTTGTACTTTCCAAATTTATTGATATGAATATCAGAATATATGATATTTTTGTCCATCTATGTTTTAAACCTTAACAAAAATTTTGCCAAGTGTACAAAAAACCATCGTAGATCAATAAAGAGAAATGCTAGAATCTAATAAAACTCTCACATTTTGTTCATCAAAATTCTAGGTGACAAAGTGTTATTTGCCAAGTTGATGTAAAATGGCACATGGTCCAAATTGATGGCAAATGGCACTTTGCCATCTAAGATTTTGATGGGCAAAACGTGAGAGTTTTATTAGATTCTAGCATATCTTATCCACAAATTGTTATGTGTATATGTACAAATGCCACCTCGACTTAACCCCTTTCAAAGAAAATAACAAAAAAATCAAATAATAAATAATAAAAATAAAATTAAAAAAAAAAAAAATAAAAAAAAAAAAAAAAAGAGGAAGGCAAAAAGCCTCCACTTGGGGGTGGCTCCTCACCTATAGGTGGAGAATCCAGCCACTCCTAAAGAAGTTTTTCAGGGTGACCCAACCCAATTCTGAAAACTCTTACGGTTACGGTCATCCTCACAAGTTAAGCAACTCCACCTCAGGTGATCAGGAGGCGGTCTGGCCACCCCTAGGTGGTGGAGAGGTGATTCTCTGCCACTATCATTTTTTTTTTAATAACCTATATCTAACTTAGGTCTTTTTTTTATTTTCTTTTTTTGTTTATTTTTTTATTTTTTTTATTAGGTGACATTTTGTACATCGACAGAATTAGAATTTCTTGTTTCAATTTTCAAATGGCCAATAAGGGATTAAGCCTAATTTTGGTAGGGCCAAACCTAATTTTTAAACAACCCCCACCTTAGTTTTAATGTAGTTTTTTTTTTTTTTTTTTTTTTGAAGAATAGTCTTCATGTAAGCGACAAGCCAACAACATTTTATTAGTAGTAAATAACTTGTTGTACACGTGGCAAAAATTGGGTTAAATTTCTTTATCCTAGACGAACCTAGGTATCAAAATAATAAATTCGATGAAATTAATTTTGTCACATTTTTAAAAACTCAAAACACCTTTTTGACAAAGAACAAAAACCCTAAAATCAAGTAGAACCTAATGCATCTAATCTTAAAACGAGTAGCATTCCTACTCATTTAATTAATGTAATGCCAAAACAGCCCCAACACTTTGAAAACGTCTTGCACATATTTTTGGAAGGTGAACGCGGCGAGCCAAAAGACCCTGGCCTGGCCAAACTGACGGGCAAATATTGACCGCACATTTTCCCCCCAATGCACACGTGTCAAGATTGCCGAATCCTCACAACCTGTCACCTCCAGCTACCCTGTCAAAGTTTCAACCTTTTGTGACCCTTTCTATTCCCTTTAGGCCTTAAAGACTAGGGCAACATAGTCCGTGGGCTTTACAGATATTCCAGAAACCTTAATTTTCTGGGAGAATTAAAGCGCCGTTTGGCAACAAACTCTTTTCTTTTTTTCTTTTTTTTTAGCTTTTACTATTATTAAACTTTTTTTTTTTTTTTTCATTTTTCTCTTAAAAAAATATAAATCTTATTTCATATTAATATCAAATCAATTATCTCTTATTACTATTAAAATAAAAAATTCAAAAAAAAAAAAAGACTCTTTTTCTTAGTTTTCAAGAAAAAGAGATCTATCCGATTTTGGGTCCACAAAAAAGTTTTTTTTTTTTTTTTCTTTCTTAAATTGAATAGATATTCGTTGGATTTATGGATAACCCTTTTTTGACGCAGACACGGTTTGACAAAGATTTAAAAATTCCTTCTCAGAAAATACTTTTCAAACAATAATTCTTTAAATGCGTTTTCACATATGGTCTTATCACTGATTTATAAAACAAATTACAAAACCCATTCTACAGATAAAACACTTTTCAAACAATATCTTGCAAAAATAAAATAAATAATTAAAATACAAGCTCATTTTTCTTTTTCATCTTAGAGCATTCACATCGTGATGGATTTAGGGGGGACCCGTAGTGGCCCTAGTCCCCCTCAAATTACAAGGAAAAAACAATTTTAAGGCAAAAAAAATAATAATAAATAAGGTATTTTTTACCATTTAGTCCCTCCCAAAAAAAAAATTTGGGCCCTTGGTCCCCCCTCAAAACTCAAAGCTGGCTTTGTCCCTGCATCCGGCTATTTTGTTGAGCCATAGTGTTAAAATCACTCTCCATCCGGTTCAGCAAACTAGCCAAGAGTATGCTGAGGAGCTATAATGCTCAACAACTTTGTTAATAAATAAATAAAAATAAAATAAAATTTTGGCTAAATTTGGCTAAACTTTTGCAGAGCCGGATGTGAATGCTCTTATCATTTTTTGGTTATTTTGGTGGGGCAATTTGGTGAAAGTGGCTAAAATCTTTCATTTTCAGTGTCACCATTTGAATCCAAAATAAATGGTGAGTGAACATTATTCACTATTCAGTTGCCAATTAAATAAAAAAAAATAGTTTCTCTCTCCCATTTCTCTTTTATGTTTCTCTCTCTTTCTTTTAATGGTTAAAGAAATAATAAACAAATCTTTGAAAAATAATATTTTTAATGAAATAGTGAAAGTATATTGTTAAAATAATGAGGCTATTGGAAATACTCTAAATAAAAAGTGAGTAGTTAAAATAAAGAAAAGTATAATTTTAATTATTTTGATGAGTAAAATTCGGTATTGCTAATAATAATGCTCTAATGCATAGATTGTAGAGTGGAGGTTGAAAAATATGCATGGCAACCATTGTTGTGGCCGCAAGGTCCGCGGGGCAGCCAGACATATTTGCTTCCAACTATGGCTCGCAATTTGTCTAATAATCTCATGATAGCTAGGACTGGGTATCGGTTAAATCCATAATGGTAGGAGTATTTTCACCTAGCTACCAAACCGAAAAAGTTTGTTAATTAGCCAACTTCATACTGACATGAATAAATATCGACTGTTTCAGTTAACTTGGTTAAGTTTGTTAGACGTTGGCTTATATTGGGTCAAGCCTATTTTTATGGGTCAAAAACTAAGTTATGTTTGGGTTAAACAAGTGTTTATTGGACATATTTTTGGGCTGAACAAGTAATGTAAAATATATTGAGGGCCAAATTCGTTTATGTTGGTTCGATTCAATTAACCGGCAAAATAAAAATTCTAATGCTTACTGAGTTGAAGTCGAATTATTCCGATTACCGTCCGCCGGAAGTCGGCAGCAGCAATCCAACATTCTGCCACCCCTAATGGTGTCAGTTAGATTCACGTGACGGCCATAACCTCACATTTTTCTGGCATGTACCTGTGGACGTCACCATGAAAGCTATCTCTAGTAGGCTTTTTTTATTTTTATAACACCTCTCAAATTTTTTTTCTTTTTAATTTACTAAACAAATTTTGTTTTGTAGTTCTCCAAACAACACCGACGAAAAGCTTTGTCAATTTTTACGATTTCCAAAACATTTAGTAGTTTTGGGCCTGCTTGTCTTCTTGATTTGTTCTTGAAGCCCACTATTTAGCTTCATAGTCCAGGCTGAAGAGATTTAGATCATTAGTAGTAAGCATCGGCCTGAAAAGCCCAACTTGATCAAACAGGGATAATGTTCAAAGGCAATCAACTTCTTTCATATCTTTGCTTATAACTTGCTTAATTATTTTTTCTCATGAATGATCCCATTTTCTTTATTTTGAATAGAAAAATCCAACGACAAAAATCTGAAGATAACTGACATAAGAAGTCACTTAAAAGATGTCACATAAGTCAGTATAAAATGAGTGTAATAAATAGATGTAAAGAATTGTATTATTCTTTGAAGACAAGAAATGACCGATAAGTATTTTAAAATGAGAAATGATACATGCATGCACTTCCAAGTGAATATTCTTTGACAATGAAAATCACCATTGAATCCAAATTTCAATGGTAATTTTTACTACCGAGTCACCTCAAGTAGTGTACTCGTAACATTCCCTTTTAAAAACGAGAAATGTTATACATTCTCAAATGCACACTCACTTACGCGACACTTCAAATTATTACTAAATTTTCAATGGATCTGTGCTAAATTTAAAATCTAATGGTAATTTGTAGTACAACTAAAAAAGTATAAAAATAAAATGGTAAAGTATATGTACCTCCTTCAAACTACCACTCAATTCATAATGTTTCCGTCAAACTTTTAATTACGACAATGTTTCTTGTAAATTACGAAAACATTGTCAATATCTCTTAATGCTAACAAAAAGATAAAAATATCCTTATAAATTTTTTAATAAAATAAAAATACCCTTATAAATTCAAAAAATAAAAATAAAATGAAAATATAAGAGTGATTGAGAGTGTATGTAGCAATTTTTTGAAAAAAAAAAAAAACAAATAAAAAAAGATTTGAGAAGACATGCCAAATGCTTTTTGAAAACACGTGTGGCGTTGCAATCACACGTTTGGTTAGGTAATGGATTGATTGATGGACCGTCGAATCATTGTAAGTTAATGATGAATCTGAAACAAAAAATAATGTGTGGCTGTGGTTACGTTAGTATCGGATATAGTATTAAAATCAACGGCTACTGGAGAAAGAGCCTATTCAAGTGGAGCACACACTTGAGTGCCGTTTAACTAAACACATTTCTACTGTTTTTGTGGCCCATGCCCTAAGAAGAACTTAAGAAGAATTTGATGCCAACCCACTAGTAACAAATTATTGGAATAAGGTACGACACATAGGAATGATTAAGACTTGGACCCGTCCGAGGGAGTCTTGATCTTTGAAATACAGTAAACTGTGTTATAAAATTATTATTAATTAAGGTCTACTTCTTCATTAATAGTAGTGCTACAAAGAGAATTACTAATCCAAGTAGTATTCTTAAACTATCGAAGTACCTGACTGAATAAGATTCTAACTCTGTTAACTCTAAACTATCACTTTGACTAGATTCTGTCTATTATTACATCAAAACCGACTTATCGCCATAGTTGTAGGCATGCCCCACTTTTATTATTATTATTATTTTTTTTTTATCAATTACAGGTGTTATTTTAAGTCTAATTGATTGATAAGTTGACCCAGACCCATCAAATATCAGTGAGATTCAAGACAGCTAATACTAGTTGGATTGAAGATTTCAATTTTAAAAGTCGAACCCTCACTCTACCACATATGATTTTTAGTATATTCAACTGACTTAGCATACTCAATCTGCTCTAAAATTAATATTAACTAAAAGAAAAAGAAAAAAATCGAAAGTGAATTGAACATGCCACGTCAACCAAATATGCTTAAAAATAAAAAATAAAAAAAAAAACAGTGTAAAATGACACTTGTCTCTATCTTGATCCTTTCTAGGTAGGGTGCCTGCTTGGTTTACACTGCAACTTGATTGTGTGACCTAACATAACTGTATACAATGCATCTTGTCATTTCACTCTGACCCACCCACCCAACCCAAAGTAGGTTCAATACTTTAGTGGTTTATTTATTAATTAAAAAAATGAAACAATTGGATACGAGTATCCTCAATTATTTATAACAAAGTTGAATTTATGGTGGATATATATGATTATCTCAATCACGGGGAATGCAATCCTTCCAGAGACGAAACTAACGATTGCTGGGCCATGCCTCCCCGCCACTTCTTATCTCTACATTTTTTATTTTTTTATTTTTTTTTCATATTAAAATTTGTTAGAAAAAAAAAAATTAGATTTTTATTTTATTTTTATAATGGATTGAGTATATGAAAAATGAATCCTACATGTTTATAGACAAACCATGTTTTGACACATGTACTTAAATTAAGCCTCTGTTTGTTTTGATGAAAAGTATTTTTTGGTTTAGAGGAAAACATTTTATCATGCAAACAAAGCAGATCTACCGTTACCCTCATTTTTGCTTTTTATTTTTTATTTTTTATTTTTACGGTTAAATACCTTATTGTCTCTAGGTTTAAACTCTTTTTTTTTTTTTTTTGGTTCAAAATTTAATAGAACGCTACGTCAGCACCAATAAAAAATCGACACATGTCATATAATTAAATTTTTAAACAAAAATGTTTTTTAAAAAAATTATATTTTTTCAAAAAAAAAAAAAATTTGAGGGTGGCTCTTGGCCATTTGGGGAGTGGCTGGCCACCCCCTTTGGCCAAGCCACCCCCATCTGGGCGGTTTGGAGGTGGCTCGATACATGTCATAAATTCATAATGTGAGAAGTGAATTGGTGACATGTATCATAAATTCATAATCTAATTGGTGCATACATTTTTCATTTGGTTTCTGATAAAAAAAAAAGAAGATGAAAGTTGTGTGCAGTGGCCTATTTATTATTTTTGCATGTTATAAGAAACTTTCTTAACATTTTTATGCCGCATGGAGCTTATTGCAAACGGTATAACTGAATAAACTGATTTTGCATTTAAAAAAAAAAAAAAAAAAAAAAATTAGTTGCCAAAATCCATCTATATTTTATAGTTTAGATTATGTTTTATTGCATTAAATGATGTCATGATATATTACTAGGTGACAAGTTATTCTAATACACGTGAATCTATTTTTTGATCATAAGGTTTCAGTTGATCGAAAATAATTTAATTTTGCATTTAAATGATGTCATAAACAGTTTCAAAATTGTTTAAAAATATGTCATAAAAAAACAAGTCCAAATAATGAAAGAAAGCTCAAAACACTAAAATAAGCCCACAAGACTTATTACCTGATAGGTGGTTAGTTGTATGATTTTGCCTTCAATAATTATAATAACTGTCCAAATAATTGTTAGTACTGTCCGCTTAAGCGGGTTGATGCAGTTACCTAAAACTGATAACTGCATTGGCGTGTACAATTTTATAAACTAAGGGCAATTAGCTCCCAAAAATTAAATAAATTAAATAAAAAATCTTTAAATTATATATATATATTGAAATTAATTTTTGAACCCTTTAAAAAAGTTGTAATGTTTTTTTGTCCCGACTTATAACTTTAGTTTTCTCCCCTTATCACTCCTTTGCTAAAGTAGATTAGCCAACCTTATCAATTGATTGGACTCAATTGATAGTCGGCAATGTAAGTCCCCTAAGTCACCCCATGAAATATCTGTCTATTCAAGATTGTGTTGGCTTTCATTAAATGCTGTCAACCAATCCCAGGTGATCAATACCTAACATCACTAAAGACGTAAAATAAGGGCAGTGTTTGCCAAGAGGGCTGGACCGAGCCTCTTCCTCAATTTCAAAAATAGAATATTTTAATCTCAAAATTAATTACAATATTCTTACATTTTATTATTATTCTTATAAAAAAATTACTGCAAAACAAAATATATATATTCATTTTTTTTTGGCAAAACATTTTTACTAAACCAATCAATCAGACATTCCTAAATAGTTCCGGCCCCGTCCCTTCTCTTGACAAACATAGCCCTTGGGTTAATTGAAAATAATAGCTTTTTTTTGCTAATTTTGGGATATTTTTTTTTAAAACAATGTTAGGATGTGATATAAAAATAAAAACGATACACAATCTCTTGTATTTTAAATTGTTTTTTAATAATTTTATTTTAAAAATAGAAAACAAAAGAGAGAAGAACAAAACAAAGCCATAACTTATGATATATTAAGGGCTTAGATTGATCAATATGTGTAATTATATTTTTAGCATTAGTCTATGAAAAAGCAACAAGACTTTGAAATCAATATCTTGTGTTTTACCTCCCCCTATTGTGTGGACATGTAAAAAAAAAAAAAAATCTTACGTTTTAGATGAATAAATATCACACGCACTCTCACTCCTACTTTTACACTTTCTCTGATTTTTTTAAAAAAATTTGGGTTGAATAAATATATATATATATATATATATATATATATATCAATTTAAAATTTAGAAAATAACTTCAATAAGGTCATGGTGTAAATTCAATGTTTTGTACCTTCCAATAGAAAACATGCACCTCAACTTGAAACATAAAAAAAATAATATAACCATTTACATTAAATAATTTTTCTTCTCTTGACAAAATACACATTAATAATAAAACAAGAGCTGCCGTCTTTATTGGTTTTAGAGACTGGTGTTGAGGGCTCGGAGGTGAGTGAAAGGTTCTGTAGTGAATGATGATTTGAATTAAAAATACCTTATTTTTATTTCAATTTTATTTAATATTTTTAAGTGATATGTCAAATTTGTATTAAAAGCTTACATCCATAGTGATAGTAAAATTTAATAATAATCTTAAAGTCAAAGAGTGATATGATTGGGGATGTGTACTACTACTGTACTGTGTACCATTACTGCTTTTAAGATTAAGCAGAGCTTAAGGGCATTTTCGTAAAAAAGTGAAATAAAATATATCTTTACATTAAAATAATTTATTAAAGAAGAAAAAATACAAAAAAAAGAAAAAGAAAAAGCAATTGCAGTTAACTTTAGTATAATCCAAATCCATCGATGGTGTTCCAAATCCATCGATGGTGTTTTGGTGGAGCTTTACGCAATCCCATTATACCAACTATCCATAGATTCCTGTTCCTGAGAGCCCCACCTCCTCGCTCACTGCATTTCATTTTTATCTTTAAAGTTTCCTGGCGGTGTCGAATCCTTCACAACTTTCTCTTGCTCGCAAAAAGAAAAGAAAACCAAACACATTGCATGCATCTCGTTTCACCTGCCGATGCGCTTCGTTTCCAACAAGTGAGAAAAGGGTGGAAAAAGATTTCGGATTTTCTCTCGGTGTGTGCCGAAAAATTCCATGGGAAACGTCGTGGGTAGTAGCGGCGTTAACGGTCCTCGGAGAAATCGGAGCCGTCGGAGCCACCCGCCTCCGCCGCCACCGGCGCCGCCTCAGCCGGAGATATCGGCCAACCGTTACGTGTTCGCCGCCGCCACGCCGTACCCAAACCCTAGCCACCCTCCCCTCCCGTACTACCCATACCCGAGTTCTTATTACCCTCCGCCACCGGCCGTTCAGGTGCCTCTACCGGCTCCGTACGACCACCACCACCGAGCTGGGCCTCATGCCCATCCCAACCTAGACCCGTCCCATGGCCAGGCCCATTGGGTCGGCGGGAGGTACCCTTGTGGGCCCGTCATGGGTCCTCTCACCCCCTGTATCGACCACCAGAAGGCGGTTACTATACGGAACGATGTTAATCTCAAGAAAGAGACTCTGAGGGTCGAACCGGACGAGGAAAATCCCGGCCGGTTTCTCGTGTCGTTCACCTTCGATGCCACAGTTACCGGGCGGTATATAAGCTTGTGCTTCTTTGGTTTTGTAAAATATGTCGAAATGTGTTTCAGCTTTTAACTTTATTGTCAATTGTTTGATGCGTTGAGCTAGGATTCGCTGCTTATATATAATTCATTACTGGGTCAATCTATGTGGTTAAATATAAGGGAGGTCGTTTTGGATAGTGACGTTAAGAATTGTCAAATGACTGGCTGGGAATGGGATTTCTATATTATGATTTATAGTCCCTTTTGTTAATATCAGTTTGGTTATAATTTGCTTTTGATTTTTAGCATTTCTGATCCTTTGCACATGTAAATGAACTAATTTGATGCTTTGAAGACTTAGAAAAAAGGTATTCTCTTGATGAAGGAGAGATGTTGTGGGCAAGTGTTACTTCTTTTTTGGTGCAGAGACTTATGGGTTTGTGGGTATTTTGGAGAACTTTGTAATTTGCTACAACAAAGTGATTTTAGTGATTTTTGCTGAAGCATTTTTGCTTAAAATTCCATATTGTCTACTGTATAAGTTAGAAATCCGTGGCGTTTGTTTAAGTCAAATGTCCCTAGAGAAAGCTAGTTCCATTTTCTTCTGCAGTAGTTGTACTCGTTGAATCTAATTTTAATGGAATTAGGCACACTGAAATATATGAATAAAAAGGAAGCATTATGTTGCTTAGGTTTAGCTTAGCATGGCCCGATCCTCAAAATACCAAATTTTCTTATGCATTTTACATAATATTCTAAGATTGGATGTAATGTTTAATTAGCTGCTATCAATATAATTCTCTACGAGCTGAAGTTGATAGTAAGAGGGGTTTGCTATCCATGAGAGAGCTTTTATCAGGTTTGCTATAGCTTTTAAACTAGCATTATTTTTCTGGGAAGATAGCTGAAGGTGGAATCTGGTTGCTGAGGAGAGTATATTAGGGTATTGTGAGAGGAGAGAAATTTTGCAACTGGTGTTGGTGGAAGAGTAGACAAGCTGCATGTTTCTTTAATAAGAAGGAAAAGAAAAAAAAAAAAAAAAAAAAAGAGGAAACAGTCACTAATGTGTACCTTCCTTGAATGGGCACCATGTTAGTTGCAATGGAGAAGGTTACCATTTTACCTCGTGTTGATGAACATTGTTTTCTTAGTTTAGTACAATGGCAGAATGACCTTCATTTTCTATAGATATCCTTGGATCTAGAAAGACTAGAATGTAAAAAATTCCTTTTATACACATATATCTAGTGACACTGGGAGTGATAAGATTGTGAGTGGTGAAGAAAGTTTAGAGAAATTATAGTAAAGCTTAAACAGGTAGAGAGATGATTGAGATGGCTTACTGATATTTGTAGAAACTTTTAGGTGTCACTAATTGGGAGGGGGCGCTATGGCCATGATATTGGTGAAAAGTTGAAAAAGAGGCTTCGAGTTTGAACACAATACACAGATGCCATGAAGGCTTGGATGATGATAATAAGTTGTTTGCTTTTGTAGTTACTCATTTTAAGTGCTGAGCATTTGTGGGACTCTTTAATTAGTGACAATAGATCAAGGTGGCTGAGTGGGACGTTCAACATGTCTCTTCAGGCGATACAAAATGATCTTATGGAGACCTTAGTCTGTATTTGGATCTTTAGAAAAAAAGATTCAAAGATATTGTCCTGGTGTATGCAAGATTCCATTTCATCTTTCACTGTTGTGGTGGTTTATATTGCTGCTGTTCAAAAACTGAGAAGACTGATATTTTGTTTTATACATTATACTTGAAGATCACAGCTATTATGAGATCATAATCATTACAATGTTTCCTTTAGAAGTGAAGTACCTAGCTTTCATATGGTTTATAGGATCATTGTTATTAAAAATTTTCCATTTGGTATGCTCAAGTAGCATATTTTGGTTGTAGTTTTGTTTTCCTTGGTGTTCTATCTGCAGTCTCATCTCCTACAGAGCATCACTTTCTTTGTTTATTTGTTGTCCAGTATGAGCATTTTGTTTATAATCAGACTGTTAACTTTGATTCTTTGATATTTACTGAGATCTTCAAATATTGTCTTTGTTTGTTATGGAGTTTCCACCTTTCAGATATTTTGACTTTTTAATTTTTTTTTTATCTGACATTTTATCTTAATATTTGTCTTGATTAGAAGTTTCATTTGCTTTGCTAAACAGCATCACCATTATTTTCTTTGCAAAAGAAGAAGGTGGAGACTGTAGCCTGACACCAATGAGGGAAAACCTTCTTGCACCAGTGACAGTACATTTCCAACAAGGTCTGGGCCAGAAGTTCAGGCAGTCGTCTGGAACTGGGATTGACTTCTCAATGTTTGAGGAGACCGAGTTACTGAAAGTGGGTGATATGGACGTCTACCCTTTGGCGGTTAAGGCAGAGGCAATTCCGGTTAACAGGAATGGTACAGATGGAAACCCAATACCTGTAGCCACAAACTCTCAGATAACTCAGGCGGTGTTTGAGAAGGAGAAAGGCGAATTCCGGGTGAGGGTAGTGAAGCAGATCTTGTGGGTCAATAGTATGAGGTATGAGCTGCAGGAGATATATGGGATTGGCAATTCAGTTGAGGGTGACTTGGATGGGAATGACCTGGGAAAAGAATGTGTCATCTGCTTGTCAGAACCACGGGACACAACCGTCCTTCCCTGCAGACATATGGTAATCAAACTCTCTGTCTTTCCATTTGAAGTTGTATGATTAGAAATAAGTTGCCCAAATTAGTTTCTTGTACAATGGTTGCAAGGAGCCATTTTACTGCATTGACCTTGGAAACCCTCCCCAACACCCCTGGCCCATGAAAAAAAAAAAAAAAAAAACTTTGTGAACATGAATTTATTGCAACCCTTGTTTATGGTGAGTTGATAAAACATGGCTGGCAATTGCATGTATTTATTTCATCCCGAAATATTAGGATGTATTGTGGACCGATTTCTTGGGTTACTCGTTCACGAGCATCAATTTTGCTCATATTGCTGTTACTAAAGGTAAATATGAGCTATAATGGGATGCATCTGTCTCCCATCAATCCTGTTTCTGTCCTAAGCAAAATGTTGCCCATTTACATATCCTGAATGTAAATAATTACTTAATAATAGCTTGGTATTCTTGTAGTATTGATTGGTTTTCTTTCCATGTTGCAGTGTATGTGCAGTGGATGTGCAAAGGTTTTAAGGTTCCAAACAGACCGGTGCCCAATATGTAGACAATTAGTTGAGAGGCTTTTGGAGATTAAGGTCACCAATGAAACTGAGGAATGAAAAGAGGATATATGATATATTCGGCCACTCGAATGCTGTATAGCCCGGTTGTTGTCTTTCTTTCTTCTTTTTTTTCTTCTTTTTCCCCCTTTTTTTTACATATTTGGTTTTAGAATTATGAAAAGAAATATATATCTGAAAGGAGTTGGGCATTGTAACATGCTGACAATGCCTTCTGTATGCTTGGGTCAGTTGGGTGAGTGTTTAGTGGCAATTCCTCTGGAAAATATATATGATACATGTTGGCATCCTTTTATTTTTGGTTTTCCATTTGCCTTTCATTTCTCAAGAAGGATCAATTTAGGCGATTGTGAGAAAACCCCAGTTCATGACGTGTGAACTTTATAATACAATATAAGATTAAACCGTGGCCATGCCAATCAAATTACTTCTTTTCAATTTTTATATATATAATCTGCTCCCTTAAAATTTTTCTTTGAATCTTAGTTTAATACAATTAGGAGTAGTGTGAAATGCTAATTCTGAATAACCTAAAATGTGTCCATCCCATCCCAAAGCCAGATGCTTGGCTGCTGGAGCTGGGGGACGTTCTAGTTGTGGGCCTGTGTAAGACTAGCAATTTTGACACAATTCAACAACTCGACACGAACAGAAATTACGGAGTTTGAATTTGCTCTAAACGAGTTTGGGTTATAAACAGGTTAACCTGTTTATTTTGCTCTTGACAGGTCGTGTTACGGGTTACATGTGGATGACTCGCCAGACACGATATATTTTTTTTATTTTTTTTTAAACCTTAATGGGTTTGGGTCATAAATGAGTCTATTAACCCGTTTATGACCCGTTTATTTTGATAAATGGGTCAATTTGACCCGTTTATTTTGATAAATGGGTCAATTTGACCTATTTATGACCGAACGCATCACTTTCATTAAAAAAATTTAATTTTTTGTTTTTTTTAAAAAATAAAGTTAAACGAATCGTGTCGAGGTGACTTGCGAACTTATCATACCCATTTATGACCCGTTTATTTTGATAAATGGGTCCATTGACCCATTTATGACCGAACTCATCACTTTCATTTAAAAATTAAAAAAAAAAAAAAAAAAAAGTTAAGCAGGTCATGTCGGGGTGACCTGCGAACTTATTGTGTCGTGTCCGAGTTTGGCGGGGTCAACCCATTAGCTGCTAAACTGGTTGTGTTTGGATTTATACTAAACGAGTCATGGGTCATTACGGGTCAAGCCACCGACCCTAACCCGTTTTGCCACCACTAGACCTGTGGCATAATATTGGCTTTTTAGGTTCTTAACATTACAAGAAAGCAAAAGACAATGGTTTCCCGGGGGAACTGAGCTCCGCAGCAATGTGAAAAGAAATTAAGCAAAAATAGAGCAGATACATTGAACTGTTGAATCACAAAACCTTCATCTTATTGTAATCGGTGATCTTCAAGCTAAAACCATCTTATTAATCACTAACTTGCCGGCAATTTAAATTTTTTTTTTTTCGGATTGCAATATTTTCTTGCAATTTGGTTTAAAATTGCTCTATTATGCAAAATTGTGAAATAGACTCTCTTAAGTGCCCAACCACAAAGCAACTTGGATGTTCATACATCCTAAACGACGAACTCAAAACAACATAAGCGCCAAACTACAAACCAAGATGTATGAAAATACATCCTAAACGACAAATTCAAAATAACATAAGCATATGGTTGTTTATTTAGCTTAAGTGCCCAACCACAAAGCAACTTGGATGTTCATACATCCTAAACGACAAACTCAAAATAACATAAGCATATGGTTGTTTATTTAGTAGCTTAAGTGCCCAACCACAAAGCAACCTGGATGTTCATACATCCTAAACGACAGACTCAAAATAACATAAGCATATGGTTGTTTATTTAGTAGCTTAAGTGCCCAACCACAAAGCAACTTGGATGTTCATGCATCCTAAACGACAAACTCAAAACAACATACCAGACAGCAGAACTAGTCTGAAGACGGTTCAAATGAAATACAAGAAAGCAATGCTGCTTAGTCTCCCCACCACTGATGGACAAAGACACCACGGTTTCTAAGGCCCCTGAAGAGGTCAATGCAGTCTCCCTTTAATGCACCTTCTTCATCTTCTACACTGCCCGAGCAGTGAAGGAACATCTCATCAACAAAGCATATTGCTCCGCTTTCAAATAACTCCGAGAGAAATTTCATTTCCACTTTACCTGCGTTCATCTTCAGGACCACAAAATCTGCATATTTCACTGTTTCTTTAAACCAAGAAAGAAAATTGAACCCTTCTTTCTCCAAAGGTGGATCAACGTCTTCATCAGAACTCACGTTGGCCGTAGCCTCAGTTCCAGCCAAGCCCGGATGATAAACAAAGGTGATGCCAGGCCTTTTGACATAGGATAACAGGACCGATGTGTTATGGTCAACAAAATAAACATTGAAAGCTTTGCGATCCACAGGATAAGATGGCAGGAACCAGTTCATGACACTAGAATTTAGATGCACCCCTGCCCCAATATCAATATAGACTAACCGCTTCTTAGTATCAACATCCATAAGCTTGGGCAAATAATAATACCTTTTCTCAAATCCCATTGGTTTTCCCTCCACAAGAGGCTCAATTTGGTCCATGAAAGGTTTGTTGTTCGCAATAGATGGGCAGTCAGCCGGAAGGCTATACTGCTTGAAGAAACTGGCATCGTCGGATATTTTCTTGAAGACAACCAGAGTGAAGTTGTGCACATAGCAAACATGCACAACATTGGAACATTTCAGTAATGAGGAAACCGGGGTGGCAGACCTAATCAAGTTATTCGGGGAGGAGCCGCTAACACCCACAAGAATGGCACCAATTCCACCAGGGCTAAGAACGCGCTCAATTTCAAGCACGAGCAATGCAGGGACAGGAACCTGGTCTATATCCTTGGACAACACGAAATCGAATGAATTGTCCATGTAATCAAGCTCATGAATGAACTGTCTTCGCCTAAGCGAGAGAAAGCGGTGCCTGTAAACACCGCGGGCATTGGAGAATCCCAAATCTCGCAATGCCAACAAGGCGAAGGCCGACCCTTCTCCAACGCACAGAGCTTTCGCATTATAATTCAACAAATTTTTGCCCACTAGCTCTCTGACCACATTAACGGTCAAATTCACATTCTTCTTGCACTGCACTGATTGCATTGAGTCCCACATTGGATTCAGGATCTGGGAATGAAACAAAGTCGTGCCCGGAGCCTCAGTCGCCATCGCAATGCCCAAATTCACGTTACAGTCACTAGAGTTCACAGAGGCAAATGTTCCCAGATCGGAACCAGATAAGATGTGCAGCAAGGGAATGATCGAAATCGCCGAGGCGACTATGAAAGTGCGATAAAGCACGCGCCTCGCTATAGACCCATGAAGGATCTGATATTTCACGGCCTTGAGATCCATGAAATGCACAGGCCTTTTCGGATTCTTGAGCAAATCGAAGAGTTGGTTTGGAATATTTAACAAACACTTAAAAGAAGGATTGTGTAAAAACTTGAGAGGAAATAAGCCAAACAGAGATTTACAGAGAGACTAGCGAGTGCAAAACCTGGAGGAGGTGTGATTCCCACCCACGAGGACACCCATTGATTTTTGGAACCCTAACCAGACC
Source organism: Corylus avellana (assembly GCF_965113065.1). Classification (NCBI taxonomy): domain Eukaryota; kingdom Viridiplantae; phylum Streptophyta; class Magnoliopsida; order Fagales; family Betulaceae; genus Corylus; species Corylus avellana. The sequence goes on from NC_142499.1 coordinate 17,101,128, forward strand.
CTCCTCGGAACCCTTGGCTGCATTGGCTCGAACCCCATCTCGAATCGGACCATTGGTTGCAGAAATCTACATCACCTTACATTATACAACACTCTCTAAGATGGGTGTTTGTCGGTGGATGATTCTCACAAACCCTAGATTTGGAACTGTTGGATCCAAATTATGGTTTAAGATTTGTGTGGAAGTGAAGAAGTGGGGAGAGACACTCTGGACTCTGGAGAGTGAGCGAACGAGCGACTGTATAGCCGGATATTACGAGGCTTTAATTATAAGTGGGTTTGTCGGTGGAGGGAGACCGTGGCTGACGCAATGGGTGTCGTGGCATCACCAGGAACCTTCTCAACAAACTTAGCTGTAAAGGAGGCCCAATTTACCTTGTTCTCATTAAAAGCCAGGGAGCCCACATGTCCTTTGATAGTGACGTGTCCAATAATCCTTGCATTTTATGATGCTCTTGAGAAACGTATCGCTTGATTATTTCATCCTTTGTTGGGATGGGGAGCAAAGGCACATGATGACCTGAAATGGGATGGGACCAATATTTTATTATTTTATATAAGAAAAGAATCCGAGCATTCACATTGCAATAATTAAAATAGTGAAAAAAAAGGTTATTTTCACTAGTAAAAAAAAAAAAAAAATTATTTTGCTTTTAATATATTTTTTAAAAAGCAATAATGCAATTCTAAATAAGCTTTTTAAAAAAATTTATTGAGAATTTTAGCTCAACTATGCATAAAAATAATAATAATAAAAAATTAAAGTTGATTCTCTCTTCATATAATTTTTTTGGAGGAAAAAAAAAAAAAGAAATAAAATTTAAATAGACTGATGAAATGTTCAACCAATATGTAAGTGTTTTGAAAAAATTAATAGGTAAAATAAAATAATAATAATAAAACATTTATTAAAAATGCTAGATATTCTTTCAGTATTCTCTCAACTGTAATGTGACTTTTAAAATTATCGTAACTTTTAATTTATTATTGATTTAAAAAGTCACATCACAGTTGAAAGAATACTAAAAGAACATTAGCATTTTCCTATATTTATACAAGCTTGTTGACGGATATAAACAATCTAACCTTATTTTGCTCAAATTTGATTTGTTATAACAAACTTTTGGTTTTTCAAATTCCAGCACATTTTTATGTGGGCATTGTTGTGATTTCAATCAGTATTTATTTATTTTTTTTTTTTGAAAGATAAAAAGAGAGAGAGAAATAGTGAAGCTAGAAAAAGATTTGTAGGGCCCCACGGGATTCTTCATGTCAGACGATATAAAAGGACTTTGGCTGCACGCGCATCCCTCGGTTCTAACAAAAGTTTCTTAGAAAATACTACTTTTATGCCCCAAAATTAAAATTCTTCGAATAATATATATATTGTTTAGAACAGATTCGGGTACAGTGTGACTTACATGTTCTTCAAAGCGTTCTAGATCCGCAATACACAAGAAACTCCTCCGATGCCGTTTATAGGAGAAGAGTGTAAGCCAATACACAAGATTTGAGTTTTTTATTGAATATGAGATTTATAACTTGGTGCAGGGCCTGTTTATAGGCTGAGGAGTGTAGTTAAACTTGAACTATGTCTCATTCTTCAACTTGATGTGGGAGTGTTGAAAGTTTGAATTGGATATGAGGTCTTATTTCAATTAAGTTTGGAGTAAGACTGTTGTATTAAATTCTTCAAGAAATTCTAATTGGAGCTAGATTGAGACTCCTACTCTAATAATGCTTTCTTTGTAAGCTTGATATAGCCGTATAGGCCATAAAGCTCAAGGTCAAATAGGCCAATTGAGTGAAAATATTCCCAACATATATAGCCTACGAGATTATTGAAAAATGCCTTTTTTTTTTTTTTTAATGGGTTCTGGTTCACCTATCTTTAAAATTTATCATTAAACAAATTCAATAATAAATTTTTAAAAAATATAAATAAGAAATTGAAGAATAGTATGTCTCAAAAATTTTCTCCCACAAAAGGAAAAGCCCTTAATAATTTGGGGTTATAAAAAATGAGAGACCCTTGGGTCCGGACCATCTGTAAAATGGCTGTTTTGCAACCTCTAATCTCCATTTGACACATCACCATTTCAATAAAATTGCAAAAAATTAAAGTGAAAACAAAAATAGCAAATCAAAGTGAAAAACAAAAAGACCAAAAACCCCTACACCCCTATCACCAGACCCACGCGTGGGTTTGGCGTCATGGGTCTTGCCAGACCCACGACGCTGTGGGTTCGGCATGACCCGCCTCAAAACCCGCCTGAAACCATCGTGACCCGGATCACAACCCGATTATAATGCCTCAAAACTCGTTTTTGGATTTAAAACTAAAGCCTAGAGGTACAAAGTGAACCCTTAAGGGATTTTATCACCCTAATGGCCGAAAAAATTGATTCTGACGCTGGAGAAAGTGACTCACGGGTCTGGAGTGACCCACCACTCAGCCCTTTTGAGCTCAAAATATAGTGTGTGTGAGTGTATGATATTTTTGTAGACTTGTTTTGTATTTGCTTAGGTGTCTGTTTGTGAGTGAAAACTGTAAAAGGTGCCTTTTGCAGATGGTCTGAATTCAAGGTTTATTCATAACAAATAGGTTTATAAAGTTTAAAAGGTGATTAAATACTGTTTGAGCCAAAAAAAAAAAAAAAAAAAAAAAAGAAGAAAAAGAAAAGGTAATTAGGGGGTGTGGCCGTTCAATTAAAATATTGCCACATCACTCATCTCTAGGGGTGGGCAAATTAGCCGTTAACCATTTACCGCCTACTGATCGCTTATCGACTGCCACCGAACCGTCACCAACCAATAACCGACTTCTGACGGTCGGTAGGCGGAATAAAAATACTGTTTTGAGATCAGTTCTGTTCAATAGGCGGTAAATTTTTTTTTTTTTTTTTTATCAGTTAACTGACTTAGCCAAATTTTCAAGTGAATTTTAAATTTTATTTGATAACATTTCTTGTTGTGTTTGTCTAACTGGTTTATAGTTGTCATTTTAGTCCATATTCTATGAATTTACTTTCTATTTTCATTTATAAAATATATTCTTTACTGATTCTTTAATTACAAGGAAATTAATAAATCTTAATATAAAAACTTGTAGTCGACAATTAACTGACTAACCAAAAAAGTCGAAACCATTTCTTATCGGTATGAAGTCAGTTTTTTTGAACCGACTTTTACGAATCGGTAGGCGAAAATGCTCCTACTGACACCAACCGAACCAATACCCACTCCTACACATCTCACAAAAGAATGCTTTATACTTTATAGTATTCTTCTCCAATTTTTCTCTCTTTTTCCAGCAGTTTCTCGGCAACCAAACAGCACATTATGCATTCGCATTTCTCTTCCCGCGTGTGGTGCAGTGCTGCAATTCTCTACGCTAATAACAGCATTCGTCTCTAGGACAATCTTGTACATGCAAGTAGCTAGCACTATGATTCGCTTATTCTTCCGCTTGCTGGATAACTTTCTTTTTATATGTCTATTTCAAATTCATCGCAAGGGAAACAGAACAATGACATGTCTTGAAATATTAATTAAGATATATTTAAGATAAAAGTTGAAGGTTAATCCTGTTGCAATTGCATGTCAATTTCCAATGGCTCTTTTAGTTTCTGATTGCACAGATAAACCTATGAAGAAGCAAGGGCGTGTGTGGATGTAACATGTTAATTATTAGTAAAAGATAATAAGAAAGGTGACTGAAAGTTATGGTGGCAAGCATTGCCAATGTATTATTATATGAGGCCTAAAGAAAAAAATCTCAATGTCAACCAAGAAATCCCATCAACTTTTACGAAGAACATCACTGTCTCTCACTTCACTTGTGGTCCCTTTGATGCTTCAAGAATTGAATACCCCCCAAGCGTCCAAAAGCCCTACCACTTTCAACGTACATATTGCATTATATCATTTTTAAGCCACAAAAGAGCTCCCAACCGTCAATCTCCAGTAGGATTTACGTGCAAAGGACAAACAATAATGCATGTGGGTACCGTAGGGTTTAATAATTGAGTAACGCTGAAAATTATATTAAATTATATTTTTGTTTTACACGTAAATTTTTAATTTACTATTAAATGAGTCTTTGTTATATATATATATATATTACGTAAATCCTACTGGGGACGTGTAAAACAAAAATATAATTTCTAGCGTTACTCAATTATTAAACCCTACAGTACCCACATGCATTATTGTTTGTCCTTTGCACGTAAATCCTACTGAGTATTAACAGTTGCGAGATATATATATATATATATATAAAACAAGTTTTGTGTTGTTTGCTAGTGTCGGCTTGACCTGTATGGTGGCCTAACAGCTAAAATAGTCGACTCTTTTTATAACCCAACCAAAATAATACAAAATAATAGGATTTGCTAAAAGAAAAAGAAAATTAAAACTAAAACAGGAAGATGATTTATCAAATGTCTAGTCATCTTTAAACTTTAGTCCTCTTTAGGTTTTTGCATTCTTTGCTTGCAAAGAAAAGAAAGAAAGTTGGAGCATGATAAGAGAAAATTGAAAATAAAAACTACTAGGTTTTTACTATTGACAAATTTAGTGTCAAAACATGTTTACTTGTAAGCTTTAAGTTTAGGGTTAAGTTAGTGAAAAAGTTATTCAAGATATGAGAATTTAAAGTTGTTCATGTTATTTCAACATTGACAGAGCTGGAGTAAATATATATATATATATAGGCACACAAAGTTACAAACTATGAACCTTCAGCCATAGGAGTTTCTATATAGAAAATCCAGCAGAATAATTGTCTAAAAGTTTTGAGAGAATTACTGTAGTAATGGGCAAGCGGGTCGTTTGTTTAGTACAATGGTGTATCAACTATAAATATTTTGTAAGTGTGAACAACTCGTAATTTCACATTAATCGGTTTCACTTCATCACTAAAATTCTTCTATTGATTGTGTGGTAATTAATATATTTTTGTGTTTGTCTTTATTTCATTGATGCAAAATTTTCATTATCTATTGTGCTGCATAATTGAGTGCTTGTTGTGGTGTTTAATATTTAAGTTCTGCATTATATTTGTTAACACCTATCTAATCCTCCATTCTAGGTGTTATACTGGAGTATTTGGGCTATATTTTTCAGAAACGAAATAGTAGATTTACTGAAGAAGGAGGGAAGTTCTAAAGAACAGTAATGAGTAGGTGAAAAATGTGTGTAACCATGACATGTCATGTTTTGAGACCATTCTATATATATATTTTCAACAAAAGAAACAAATTCAAACCTTTGGAGCCTCTAGGACACGGCCATCAACCTGTGTCAACTGTTTCTCAATAGAAATACGACACTCAGTAAGCACAGGGTCATCATCATACCGGTAGTTTTTCACAGCCTGCCAGAATAAGTGAGCAAAACTATTGCATCATCCAAAACAAGCAAAAAAATTTCTGTCAGGTGTCAAGGCAAATACTTACATCAGTCAGTGTACGTATTCTTTCCTGAGCTTTCTGTCTAGATTTCTCAACTAAAGATGCCCTCTGCATCGAGGATAATGATTTTGTGTACCGTTGAAGTGAAACTAGCGAGCAGAGCTAAATCACCCACAAATTTAAAATATATATATATTAGATTAAAACTAAAATAAGCTAATGCCAACATCATATCAAGCAAAAGATTTCCAGACCTCCAGAGGTAGATATATAGTTGGGCCGCTTGGGCTTGCCAACATCAAGGCATGGCAGGTATGCAGAATACCCGAGTTCTATGGCACAGACAGTGAAATAATCGTACACAGTAATGTCCCTAGTTTGCCCTTCATCTCCACAGTCACCATTTCACTTTCATTGAAAAGCTTAGCCCAAAGTAAGACCAAAGTTAGGAAGTTATTAAAGTGTAAAAGAACAAGGAAATAAGAGGGGGGTGGGGGAGAATTTCCTGAAGTAAGAACATACTATTGCTGATTGCAGGGCTTCTCACTCAGGCCAATGATTTTAAATTCCATGTTTCGGTGTCTCGTCTTAACCCTAAGATTTTTAAGCATTCTCTTAGCCTGTAAATGACCACAAGATGGATATTCAGAGAAAATCTAACGCGAGAGTTTGAATCTTGAACACAATGTTTTTTAGAAGCTTTTTACCTTTAACCAATCCACATAGCGAGGCTCACGCACATTTTGGTTAGCTAAAAGGAAGTCAATCACAGGGCCAGGTTTTATTATCATTGTTGTTGACACATCTGCACAAAAAAAAAAAATTAAAGCAGCAGTAGTATCGACAACTGACAGAAGAATGTTATGATGAAGTTTATAAGAACCAAGAAAAAAGAATCATACCCATATTAAGAGACAAGCCCCCTTGAGTCGGACGAAAGCTGGAATGGAACCCCCGAAGCCCATTTACTCCTCCTCCAACATCAGTTAAGTCCCTTGAGTCATCGTGAAAAATCGATTGTCTTACCAAAAGGCAACCCCTATGCATTCAACAGCCATAGTTCAAGAAAGTTACTTCTAAAAGCAATATGAATATGCTTCCAGATGGTGTATTAAAAATAACAAGTAAAAGAGAAATACAACAAAGAAACAGATGTACCTGTTTGCTGCTTGCTGCTTGCTGCCCTAGTATAATATCGAGGACTCTCAAAGCATCCTGAGAATTATTATCAACATCTGCTCCTTTGAAGGCAAGAGCAATGGACCTCAAGGGTATTTTGGCAGCATAACCAAGCTCCACCTTAAAGGTATTTGACCGAAAAGAACGCTTTGACTTTTTACCAGTGCCACTGGGGCTCTGATAGTCATCAGGAATCACAGTTTCGCTACTGCACAACAAGAAATGCCATGTAAATTTTACAACAAAATCAACTCCAAAATGAAAATTGGACGAAATTATGGAAAAAGGTATACCGTTTTCCAAATGACTCCTCAAGCACCACTTGGAACTCAGACTTGTTCGGTGGCAGAGGACCAACGGTGTAGAGACTTTTCTCCCCAGAGCAAAGAGGGGGTATAGACAATATTTAAATAAAAAATACACTCCTCATAACAATAACATAGAAGACCAACATATGCTCATAGATCATAAGTGATAACAAATAAACAGGGCATTAGCTCCAACCAGGAAGTCCACGTTGTCTCAAGTCAGGTAACAACTGAATTAAGTTAGGGACCAAATGCTATCCAAGACAATAGATTTGGTAAGGATTTTAGATTACAATATATGCCAACCAAGAAAATCCAATAAAATTCAAATGTCCATTACGGCCTCATTACTTCTGAAGTATAAGCACATGAATACATGATTATCTTTGTAGAATGAGAAGCTGCATATATTTCCAATAGATGAAAAGACAAGGAGTTTGTTAAGATTGTTCATTCATGAGAAACAAAGCATGGGACTGATAAAATATAGGTAAGAGCAAGTCATGTATATATAACCCAGAGGGGGATATTGTCATTCTAGGTGCCCTAAAATTACTGTCTCGGGAGTACCCCTAGAAATTTCTTATCAAACATACCTAAGATGTTATTTTACTGTTTCATTCACTTGCTTTAATTTTCGTCTTAGTAGACCTTTCACAGTGGACTAAATTTGTGTGAATAATTGGCTCAACATGTGTGCCCTCTGGCTCTCGATCCATTTTTCAATTCTAGTAATAGAAAACAAGATTACATGAATTATAGACAGCTTTATTTGTAATGACGAGAAATAAATTAAACAAAAGTTTGAAATTTGCATTGCTGCAATGCAACCACAGCCGTCAGCCATTGCTTTTATAACTTGTAGAAGGCATATTCCTCACGTACATAGGAAGGCTTCCCATGAGAATGTAAGCCAAAAGACACAAAAACTGACTCAACAAAAGAGAAGAAAAATAAATGAAGCTTCTCTGTCAATCTGATTGATGAAAAAGAATATATGCCTTCAAAGAAGTCGGCCACAAAGCTCCACTCTTCTATGTCATGGAAAAAGAAGGGTGAAAAAAGAAAAACCCTACAAAACTGGCCTATCAGGATCTTCAAATCATGTTCCAACAACCAGCTAACAATTTCGGCCTCTACACTTGTTAACCCAGCACCAGCTCCTCCTCTTCCATCTCCTTGACTGCTCTTACGAGACCCCTTGTGATCCCATTGAGATACAAACCCTTTTCTTTCATTTCCTCTAGCAGCTTCTCTGCTGTTTCCCAATCTAAAGCCTTAAGGCAAAGAGATTGAATCAACTTATTGTATTCATCAACATTAGGTTGAACCCCGAAATCATTCATCTCACCCAACAACTTCAAAGCCTTGTCAAACTCTTCAAGTTTACAATACCCACGAATGAGTGTATGGTATGTCACAGGGCTTAGCTTAGAATGATTCTTTTTTGCCTCTAAAAAGACTTCACAGGCCTCCTCCATGTGACCACCATTTGCGTAACCACTCAATATAACAGTATAAGTGTACACATCTGGTTTTAATCCCCTTCTCTCCATCAGCTTCTTAATCTCTATAGCCTCTCCCAAATCTCCAGCCTTGGAATAGCCATTGATAACCAAATTGAAAACTGCATTTCCAGGGGGCGGGCCCTCTGCAATCATCTTAGAAAGCAACTCTTTTGCCCCATCGACATCTCTCATCCTGCACAAACCATGAATCACAGTGGAAAATGGCTTAATCGCATATTTCCGTGCTTCTCCGGAAAAGTCATCCAAAATTTCCAAAGCTAATTTCACAGTTTCATCCTTCCTACAGAGCGAACTGATCAAAAAATTAACAGAAGAGCGAGGAGGGTACTGGTTCTTTTCCTTCGCCAACAAATAAACCGAATGGGCATCCTTAGCATCTCTCCCCTTACAAAACCAAGATATGATCTTACCAACTTTCTCATTCTCAGGCAAGCTTCCTGCACCGAGCATCTTCTCACAAACAGACCAAGCCCAATCAAAAATTGATCGTCTACATAGTGCTTCAATCGTGAAATAATATGTATCCACATTTGGGACACACCCAAAATCCACGAACTTGTTAAACACCTCTAATGCTGCCTTCCCTTTACCCAACTTCGAAAGCAAAGCTATCAACTCATTGAGAATCTCCACATTCAATAAACCATTCTCCTTCTCACCTGTCTCCTTAATCAAATCCCACAAAGCATATGCATCTTTCCTCTTAAGATTACTACATACAGCGTGAGCAAGGGCATACACGACACGGGTAGTTACCTTAAACTCCGGTTTCTCCTTCATACCCCACTTGAAAAATCTAATCAAATTCTCACCCAAAACAACTGGGGTTTCAAGCACTTTCACCACAAACTCCTCATGTAGAGTCAAACCCATGACATCAAGACTCGACTCCAAAGACCCATCAACACTACTTTGTAATAGAGACAACAAACTCTCCAACTGCTCCACATCAATCTTGAAAATCTCCCCCTCTCCATCTCCAGAAGCAACAGTTTCAATCTGAGCCTCACTATTTTCACCCTCAGTGGCAAAACTATCCCACTGAGCATGAACAAATTGCTCCGAGTCCCCAAAAACGTCATCCCCAGAGGCAGAACAATTCAACTGGGCATCCCTATCTAAAACCCCAGGAATCTCAACCGCATCGGAAAAATTCTCCAACTGGGTATCACCATTTTCACCAAAACCCACCGAAGACTGCCCCGCTTCAGTGAGATGTGAGTCAAAATCAGCTTCTGTAAGGGTTTTAGAGGAAGAAAGTACATTGGGGTTTTGGGTTGCACAGAAGCTCCGTGCTACTGCCTGACTGGAGAGAGCAGCTCTTGCCACCACTGACCTCCACATCCTCTCCTCGCTGTCACGAGCTAAAGGAAGAAGAAGGGGTAGAGAAACAGTGGAGAAGAGTTTTGGAGGAGAAGAACAGCGGTGCAGCAGGGGCGGCGGCGATTGGGCGAGGCGTTGAGGTTGTGCGTTGGGCAGGGACGTGTTTTAGGTCTAGGCGTTGAGGTTGAAAATGGATCTATTAAGTGTTTTTGTTCCTATTCTATTAAGTGTATCTAGCTTAGGTGTACCTCTTTTATTGGTTGCTGCAAAAGTTGGCTTTTGCAAGCCAGACGGCCCAGACCGCATAGCAGGTTCCTATTCTACAGAGGACAGCTGCTTCTACGCGGTCGTGGCAAAAAAGGGCATATTTTCTGCTTTCTGCCTTCTATTAAAATGCTGACACCTCACCTAATACACTTTAAGAAAATAAAACCAAAACACCGGATAACATCCAAAAAGAAAACAAGCAGAGGTATAGGCCGGAAAGAGAGAAATTACCGGTGGAGGAGAACCATTTTACGCCGGAACCAGAAAAACCCACCAACAGACACAATTCAAGAATTCACAAAGAAACTATATCAAGAATTATGGCAAATCAAGAATCCCATAATGATTTTTTTTTTTTTTTTAAAAAAAAAAAACCTTTAAAATAATAGAAATAAAAGAAATGGTTAAATACTCTATACCCCCTTAGAGTTTTTCAACTTTATTTTTTTTCCTTGTGGTTTCATTTTTATCACAGGAGGTCCATATGGTTTTGATAAGTGACCAAATTAGTCCATCCGTTAGGACTGACATGTGAACCAATCAGACGTCGACACGTGGCACATATTTAATTTTTTAAAAATTTTAAAAAAAATAATTAAAAAAAAAATGTATTTTTTTTTAATTAAAAAAATGTATTTTTTTTTTAAAAAAAAATAAGTACGTACCAGAGTATTTTAAAAAAGGGGGTGGCCATGGCCAAAGCCACCCCTAAAGGGCCAAGAGCCACCCCCAATTTTTTCCGTTTCTTTTTTCTTTTTCTTTTTTTTTTTAAAAAAAAAAAATATACATTTTTTAAAATTTCTTAAAAAAAAAAAAAATACATTTTTTTTTAATTTTAAAAAAATAATAATTTTTAAAAATTAAATATGTGCCACGTGTCGACGTCTGATTGGTCCACGTGTCAGTCCTAACGGTCAACTAATTTGGTCACTTATCAAAACCACAGGAACCTCATGTGATAAAAATGAAACCACAGGGGGGAAAAAATAAAGTTGGAAAACCCTAGGGGGGTATGGAGTATTTAACCCTAAAAGAAAATAAAAGATTTTGATGACCCACCTGGATGCTGTAGACTCCGACGAAATGGCCATCGAAGAACCCACTGCCCAGTGATTATAAATTTGTGATATTTTTCAGACGATGAACAACAACAATTCCGATTAACAGAGATTTGCGATCAGCAATTTGGATCAAGGTTTTGTTTCTGCGCGGGAAAGAAGTAAGTTGCATCTAGCGTGGCTTTCGTCCAGACCCAGCGTGGGTCAGGCCGTGACCCATGTTGGTCAGCTGACTTACGTGACCCAGCCGTGGGTCGACCGTGACCTATTGACCCGCGTGGGTGATTAATCAATGGTTAGTAGTTAGTAATTCTAATAACTGCTAACTACAAAAAAAATAAAATCAAAACGACGTCAATAAAGGAAATCAAATAGAACAATTGCTTAGAGGCTCTAATAGAATTATTGCAATAACGGGCAAGCAGGTCATTTGTTTAGTACAATGATGTGTCAACTACAAATGTTTTATAAGTGTGAACAACTTATAATTTATCATTCTTCTATAATAGATAGATAAACTGGATTTTGTCACCTCGTTATGGTTTTTCTTTGAAGTGCTCAATAGGTTTTCACTTCGTTACCAAAATTTTTCTGTTGATTGATATTTTGTGGTTTGTTTTTATTTCACTGATGCAAAATTTTCATTCTCTATTGTACTGCATAATTGAGTGATTGTTGTGATGTTTAATTTTTAAATTCTACATTATATTTGTAAACACCTATTTAATCCCCCACCTTCTATGTGTTATATGGAGTCTTTAAGCTATATTCTTCAGAAATGGAATAGTCAATTGACCAAACATGAAGGGAAGTTCTAAAGAACCACTGAAAAATGTGTGTAACCGTGACATGTCATGTTTTGAGAGACCATTTTATATAATTTTTTTTAAGTCGGTCCTTCGTATGACCTTTTTTTAAAATAAATAAATAAATAAAATTTTGGTGTCCAGTCTATAGGAGCTTTTAAGTTTCGGCTTAAAAAATTCATTATTATTATTATTATTATTATTATTTTGACCAAATCACCATATAAATTTGTGTGTGTATGTGTTTTTTTTTTTTTTAAGTTTTTGCCTTTTTGGGTGGGGTTAGCTTGGGTTTGGGCTTATAAAGCTCAAGAATTTCTTTTGGAATTTGGGGGGAGCCCATGTAAATTTGTTTTGGGCCCCCCAGGCCCCACTGACAAAAAAAGATCCATGTCTCCCCCATACTTCAAATGTGAAATTATAAGCCCATACTTCAAATGTCAAATTTCATTTATATAAGATAGGAGGAGATACTAATTATTTTTCTTTTCCAATTCTTTCTCTCTAACTTATCTCTTCTCTTTTTGGTGGATGTATATATATATATATATATCGTGAAACCCGTGTATATCTAGTAGGATTTCATTAGTAAAATAAATATATTAAATTAAAAACTTGTCATGATTTTGCGACAATCATATCCCAGATTCATTAGCAATAAAAATGGATAAATACCTACCTATTTCATTGCTATACACAACAAGTGTACGGAAAAACAATTGTTACCGTTCCTAGATACGACCGTTTAATTGCTAACATTTTTCTATGAAATGATGATGATCATATTAATCATGGGTTCCTTTGTCAAACCGGATGCAGGGCCGATTCAATGTTTTTTGGGAGTCTACGGCGAAATTTTTAATTGGGGCTTTTTTATTTTTAATATTTATATATTAATTAAATAATATTTATTTTAATATTATTATTATATTTAGAGTTCTCATTTTTATTAATCCTTACAAAAATAAACACAACAATAAAAAAAATCAATTTTTTTTTTTTTTTTTAATGAATCATTGCCTCTTTGATACACCTATTTCAAACAAAACCCACCAAAAAAAAATTAACAAAAACTCATACAAAACCCACAAGAAAAAACAAGCACATAAATAAACATTATAAAAATTAAAAAAAAAAAAAATCAATTTTTTTTTTTATGAATCTTTACCTCATTGATACACATGTTTCTCTCTCTTCATCTCTCTCCATCACATTCTGTATTGAGTGAAAAAAAAAAAAAAAAAAAAAAGGGATAAGAGGGGAGGATGTCGGCTGTGGAGAAGAAAAGAGAAAAAGAAAAAGAAAGGAAAGAAAGTGGGGGTGGTTAGGTAGGGTTAAAATGATAGTTCAATATCAAATAATTTCGGATGCATAGATAGATAGACTCTTTTTAAGTATAAGAATATTTGCTTTTCTGGGTTAATTGGTCTTATTTTACCATGAACTTATTATATTGGGGCCTTAAATTTTTATGAAAAAAAAAAATTAGGCCTAATTAAAATAAAAAATTGGCCTTAAATTATATATATATAGCCAAGGCAGAACATGCATGCATGTATGGCTGCATGCAGCACGCCTGCACTCTAGAATAATAGTAAAAAAACAAAAAGAATAATCTACCCTTCTTTTACGTGTCCGCAACTTCAATAATTTGGGAATATTTATTTCTTGTTTGACATTCTCTAGCCAACACCCCCCATGCCACTTGTATATATTTATAACAAAATAAATATTAAAAGAAAACAATTCTTTCAAATATAATTATAGAGGGATCGATGTAACTCTTTGATCTACACAGAAGTTGACTTAGATTATATTATATTATAGGCCCATTTAAGTTGATTAATAATTTTCATAGATGATCCGGTTAGTTAGCACTACTATTTTGTATCATTAAGCGTTAATCCTATCCAATTAATATCTTGTACACGTCACCTCCGCTGAAAAAACAATGAGATTTTCAAAGCTGAGGATATAGACTACGTAAGCAACTGGCCGGGGGAAATACAACATGGATCATCCCGTCGGAGTCGGGGCCCATGGAGGAGATTCACCGATGCCCATTAATCAATGCATGGTGGCTGTTAGAGTTACGTATATATAAAAGCGATAAAATATATTAATAAACAATCAGGCACAAATTAACAAGGTTTATGGGTGCATTGTCTTTGCACAAATCCTCATAAATTATGTTAATGAAACAAATCTAATCATTCAAAAAAATATGAGATTTATGAATTGTGATGTTAAAAGTGGAGAGAAACCTAATTTTGATATAGAAAATTACTCACTTATTATACATCAAAACTTTTTTAATAAAAGTACGGATTAATAACGTTTTTGGTACCTGGGTTTTGAAGTTTTTTAATTTTTTTCCATAGGTTTTAAAACATGACAAAACTAGTACTTTAGATTTTGAAAAATACCGAATCACCACTTCCAATTTAAAAAATTCTATAAGGGTGACCGAACTACCCCCAATTTGACCTCAGCCACCCCAAGGCCGGTCTGGTGGTGGCCGAGCTACCCCAAGGACCAAAAAGGAGTGGTCCCCCGTGGCCCTTGGGGGTAGTTCAGACACCCCAGACCGGCCTTGGGGGTGGCTGGGGGTGGTTCGGCCACTCCCATAAAAAGTTATTAACCCTAAAAGTACAAGCAAAATCATTTTTTTTTTTTTTTTGGGGTGCTCTCTTTATTTTTTTAAAAAAATTTATTTATTTATTTTTTGGGATGGGGTGCACTCTTTAAGTATATACTATATACTATGTTTATAGTATACATATGAAAGAAATATAGTAAATTCATGAACCTAAAATTTTCAACCTAAAAGACAAAAGTACTCATAAATGAATTTAAAGTTAATAAAATAAAAAATCTTGGAATAAAAATAAATAATCGTGGAACAAAATAAACTGTGAGTCTTATCACAAAATAAATAATCGTGGGGCAAAATATTATACACAAACAATTTGATCATTTTTAGGGGGCCATTAGGCATTAGCCGATCTTTTCAAAACTAATTTAGACAAAAATAAATAAATAAATAAGAAAATGACACCACACATGTCTCTTCTTTAAATATAATATTCATTAATTTAATACATTAGTAATGATTACAGAAAGAAAGTTGATACTAATTGCATGAAGTGACATGCATTTTGTTACTTATACAAAATATTTAATGTCAATAAGCTAGCATTCGGCACACACCCAAATATTTAGAGCCAAATGAGTAATCCCCTCAAATTTTTGTCTCTCTTAATTATCTATTTCGTGTATTAATACTTAACAGACAAGTTTTAGACCCGTGCAAGGCGCCTCCTATAGGAAATATGTAAGACTCAACTTCACCACGAGCGTGGCTCTAAAAAATTATTTACACTAAAAAAATTTAAACTTTAAACTTGATGAAAATATAATCACCTTCACTATTTGAGCATCCCTGTCAAACTCTTCATATTTAACATTTTTCTAAATTTTTAACAAAATTCACAAAAAAACATCATTTAACGAATTTTTTATCCAAAGTTAAATTTAACATTTGCTTTAACTTTTCTCCAAATATAAAGACACCAATAGCAAAAGCTATTTATTTTTTAATAGTATTATTATTATTATTATTTTAATGAATAAAATTTTCATTCAAAACACAAACTAAACACCCATACACAATGACGGACCCAGGGGGGACCGGAAGTGGCCCTGGTCCCCCCCCCCAATCATAAGAAGAAAAAAAATTTAGGCAAAAAAAAAAATATTAATGTTTTTTTTTTACCAATTGGTCCCCTCCAAAAAAAATTTAGCCCTTGGTCTCTCTCCAAATTGAAACGTGGGTCTATCCCTGCCCATTTATACCAACAAGAAAGCTGGAACTCAGTTCTTTACATCAAACAATGAAACACCCCATCCCAATCAAACAATTACAAATGGTCCCCAACAAAAAAGAAAAAAACACAAGCTAAAACAAACCACCACCCATCAAAGATTAAGGGTGGTGGCATTTTGGTTGTTGGGGTGGCATTTTGGTAAATCTCTTGCTTGAAATCAAAGTAAGTGAGTTTCATGACAATTACATTTATTAATAAAAAATAATATTTAGTTAAAGTAGAGAAATATTTAAAGAATTTGATATTTGGTAGTTTTAAAAAGTGACTAGTTAAATAAAAAAAAAAAAATTCAAAATAAAATTTAGAGGAATTTTAAAGAGCTTGATAAGAATGTTCTTAGAGCCAAACCTTGGTTTAATTATCTCTCTTATTCTTTAGTTATGCGAGTGATGATTAGTTTACATGGCACGCTTCTTTTAATGATTGGAACTAATTGATATGTTTAGTGTTTATTAATTGTTTTTGTTAAAAAAGTCAACACGATTAAATAAATATATTCGATAAAATGAAATATATTTATACGCTAATTTAGAAATACTTCTCAAAAGCTCTAAAACTATTTAATTTAGTAAAAATAATCAAAACGTCAAAATCATTCCCCCACACACGTTTTCTTCTAATGAAACATAACCACATTGACCTTTTCATCTGTATTTAGTGGAATTATCCCGCTCCCGCACTTATCTATTCCTCAATTCTATCATTTAACTCAATAGTCAAAGTACTTAATGGATTCATTATTGTTATTACCATTATTATTTATTTGAACTTGGTATCAACTCAACGCATGTGAAGAATTTAATATACTTTTTTCTAATGGTTTTTATTGCTTTTTTTAAATTTCAAAATATTGATAAAAAGCTCTACAATGACCTCAAAATTACCTTTTTTTTAAGAGGAGTTTTGCAAGAGAGAAAAAATGTTAGAAGGGTTCATTGGTGAAGCTACCCTAATGCCAAAGTTAGTAAGAGTACTTTAAAAGGGTATTTTAGCAGAGTTTTGCTAAGGGTTAAATTATATACTTGAGGTTCATTATGGCTCGTTGTATAGGCCGGCATCTCTTTAGGGCTTGAAGGACTCCCGCCAACAAGTCGTTACTTGATGTGGAGATTCTTTCCCTCAATCTATTAGTAGTGGTAGTTTGGCGTTGACGTTCGATTAGCTGAGCTAGCGGAAGGAGAAACAATTGCTTGGTGACATCCCTTCGGGGATGGTACACTCGGATCCTAATTGTTGGAGGGGGCTATGGGTCATCGGACTGTTAAGCCGTTTAGTCCTTAATGGCCTGTGATTCTTCCATTTAGTCCTTAATGACCTGTGATTCTTCATACCTTTAGAGGTCAATTAAACTTTTTAGTGGATAGTTTCTCATAAAAAAATTAAAACACTGAATACTTTTTTAATATAGATCAAAATTTAAAATATTAAATGGGCAAACTCTTTTTTATTCTTTTATTTTTTTATATGTTCGCACAAAAATGAAGAAGAAGATTCAAATTAGTAATCCCGCTTTATTAAGTATAATCCAAACTGATTGGATTACTTCTTAGGAACCATGTGCTGACGTTTTTATTGTTGTATTGGCTCCACAATATTCTAATTCAAAAGATATGAAATTACTTTTTCAAATCAGGAATAAAAAAAACATTTCAAAACTACCATAAAAGTATCCAAATTGTCGCGTCTCCGAAACGGGTTCCTGTCCGTGTGACCATGTGACACGTCACGTCTCCGAAGCCAGGGGCCCATGCAAAAGGAAAGAACACACACACAACTCCAGTTTCACCTGCACTTCGCCACCTCGAACTCTGAGGAGCCACTTGTCCCACACATATCTCCTTTACTTTCCCTCCTCTGCTGTTTCAGATTTCTCTAATGCTATGGTCCCTAAAGGGTTTTAGTGTGTTTTTGGCTCTCGCTTTTCCTCACAGCCTGCACTTCTTCCCTCCTTTTCTTCTCAAATTCTTTCGCCGGAAATGGAGAATGAAGAACCCTTTGCTAAGCTGAAGGATCACAGCGCTTCCACCACCACCACCACCAAGGACGACGCTCCTACTCAACAGGTCCTTTGTTTTGGTTCCTCTGCTGCCTCCTCTGTTCTGTCTCTACCTTTTCTTTAGCTTCTACTAAAATTCATAGCTTCAACTCACCAAATTGGAAATGGGGTTTGCTTTTTTTTACTAATTTGGGATTGGTATCCGACTATCCATATCCCAGAATCCTCTTTTTTTTCTTTTTCTTTTTTCGTTTATCATAAATTACAATTTCCTCTGTTTCTCTCGTACTTGTGGATCCTGTAGTTTGTTATGTGTCCCATTCTTTTCATGTGTTGTTTCTTCCACTTCTCCAGTTGAACGTAGCTAAACAACATATATATTAGTGGGTCTTCTTTAAATTCTCTGACAAATTTAGGTTTCTAAGGATTGAAGCCATAGATGTTTCAAAATTAAGGCAAAATGTAAGTTCTGGTTGTTTCTGTTAAAATATAATTAAATGATTAAATTCATACATTCCTATAAGCTTAAGCTTTTGGGATAAGTGGTGATCGAACTATTTCAGATTTTTCTTACTTGAATTTGTGCTGGATGTGTCATATTTATTAGTTCATGCATCAGAAAAACTATGTTTTTTTTTCTTTTCTTTCTTCTCATTGACTATTTGGGGTAATCCACATGAACCCTGCATCTCTATATTGCTTTATACAGGGGCATAAATTTAAAAAGGAAAAATTATTTTGTCAATATTTCACATTTTAGCAATTCATGGCCCTTTGGTCTTTCCTAAATGATTTGCAGCGTTGTCATTTGGGACAAATTAAATTGACTGATGCATCTCAATGGTCATTTGTAATTTCTCCATGTATGAGACATGTTATGCTTGCTGACATTCTTGTGTTACTGTTTGGTTGATTACAAAAGCTAAATGAGTGATTTGCTTTTCTGCTGATCCAAGGATTTTTTTTGTTCTTTTCCTGCTTTCATAGGTTGAACACTCAACCGAAATAGTTGAAGAAACCCCACCTGGTCACCATCAGAGTCCAAATTACTTTGAATCAGAAAAACCAACGATATTTATTGAGGATGCCAGGGAGGATTATGTCAGAATAAACATGCCTCAAACACCAAGTCGCACTCCTAAAAGAGTAAATTTTTCCCCATTACCCAGCCCTAGCTTTGCAAAAGTTAATTGGTCCCCAGGTCCCTCACCATCAAAAACTAAATTAACCATAAAAAGCCTTCTTCCAAAACTAAGTTTCAAACGTCAGGGTAGCACTTCAGACATTGAGAAGGAAGCTATTATAGCACTAGGAGATTCACCTACAAGAATATGGGAGAAGCGTCGGATTTCAAGGACATTGTCTCTTACAAAGCTATTCACACCAAAAATGAATAGAGCATCATCTGTACCTGGAACTCCAATTGCTCACTCAAATCCAGAGTCTATGCATGGAGGGAATATGACCAGTCCATTAAGTTCTGTTGTGAGTATCAGCCACTTGCTAGCTTGAGAACTATTACTTTATGTTGAATACTTTAAATAACCACGTTGGGTTCTCTTACGAATTAACATGATAGATGGCAAGCATTATTGTGACCGAAAATTGTAATATGTATTTGAGGTCCCAATCCAGCATCTTATACTTTTGATTGAAAGTTTATAACTCAAATTTATTTTGTAGATGTAAAAATTTATTTGATTAGCCTCAAGTATATTGTGAAATCACATTTAAACCCTGAACCATTTGCAAATTTCATGATTTAAGGACATCGGTTGCTGTAACCTTATTGTAAACGTGCTTCAGTTTCACTACTTAGTCAAATTTACTTGCTTGCTGAAATTTCATGGTATTCCAGGCCAACAGCAAAGTTCTTTGTCTTTCATTTAAATTTGTGGAGATCAGTGACAGAGCACATAGTTTGTGATTGAATTGAATGTTGCCTCTGTTGATTGAATTTAACCCTTGAACTATTTGCAAATCTTCTAATTTCAGGACATTCAGGCTTTTGTATTCTTATCATTAACATGCTTAAATTTTTTCTACTCGCTGAAATTTGATGGTATCTAAGGTCGACGCCAAACTTCTTTGTCATTCATAAATCCAAGTAACTTCCACAATTTAAATTTGTTGAGCACATTTATGGTTGGTAAGGCAGGCAGTGTGCCAAGCTGTTTCCTGACTTCACCGTCATCTTCTGTACTATATATTCCACCACCTCAGACCAATGTAGAACATTTTCTTCCCATTTGTGAAAAGTTTATTAATTTATTTTCTTTTAACTAGCTTATTTACTTGTTTGACGTCATAATTTGGCATTTCAATGTACCTCCAATGTATTTTCCACTTGTTCATTCTTACATAATTGCTCGCTATATAGAAAGGAGGGGCCCAGCGACCTATGTCTCGTTCACATTCAGTTCCTGAGCTTTGCAAAGAAGGAAGCCTATCTGTACGTGGTGGTTTTCGCGTAATTCCCGCCACTCCACAAAAGGCTGAGGGGACTGTCATGACAATGGCAAACCCATCCCTAGAAGATGATATTGGTAAATTTCCTCTCTCTCTCTCTCTCTCTCTCTCTCTCCCTGACAGGAAAAGGATTGTAAACTTATTATCTTATCATTCTTGATCGCATGTCCACAAATTATAAAACCTCCTCCCCACTCCCCATCTTCATAGTTGTTATGTCCAAACTACATTATTTGAAAATCAATAGAAGGCCTTTGCAGGTTGAATTGGCCAAAGTTAACTCAGCAGGTTGTTATCAAACTCCAAATCCCAGAAATGGCAGCAAGACATTAACTCCGATATGGTTCACCAAAAAGCACCAAAAAGTAGCATATACATTTAACAACATGACAAATCTAATTCTTTGCTGCCTTATCAGGATTCATGGCACATTGTGACAGAGCTGTCTTCGTATAAAAAGTCCAACTATGAGTACATTTGTGGCCCTATGAAAGACTTGATTGATAAATTGTTGTTTTGTATATTTTATTTTATTTTATCAGGATTCATGGTATATTGTTCTATACATTTGACACAAGTATAATCCTTATGGTAATCATCCACAAACCACGAGTTAGGAAATGAATTGCCTGCAGTTTCAGATTTTCTCTGTTTTGTGAGGTGTGATAACCAACCTATGCCTTATCTTAGTCTTGTGGTTCAGATGGAAATGATGATGAGGGTGAAAATATACTTGAAGAAGAAGCTGTTTGTAGAATCTGCCTCGTTGAACTGGGGGAGGGTGCCGAGTCCCTCAAGATGGAATGTAGCTGCAAAGGCGAACTTGCTTTGGCCCACAAAGAATGTGCTGTAAAATGGTTTAGCATAAAAGGTAATAAAATATGTGATGTTTGCAAGCAAGAAGTTCAGAACCTATCTGTCACCCTTCTACGAATTCAAACTGTTCAGGCTCTTAACTGGCAAGAGAGTGGTCAGCAAGCTGAGGTTGCTAGATATAGGCAAGTATAAATTTTCCACTCTGCATTGCGGAGGGAAAGGATATCCTTGATTTGTCTATCCATTTTCATCTATTTTGTAATTTTCCTGCTACTTCTCCAAACAAATATTCATCATTTAACTAAAGACGATTTGTATTTAGTTTTTACCTTGTCTTATACTTAGGTCTACAAGTTCAAAACCTTTATTGAGCAATTCGTTCTAAATCAGGTTTAAGTCTAGTTGACAAGTAAACAATTTGAAAAGACTTGAATCGCTTTGTTGTTAGCCATCTCTAACTTGATCCCAAATTAAATGGTCTGTAACTTATGCCTAAACTCTGTTTAATATCATCTTCCAGGATAATATAACTGAAAGTTAATGCAATTTTTTTTTCAGGATATGGCAGGATATTCCAGTTCTTGTTATTGTCAGCATGCTTGCTTATTTTTCTTTTCTAGAGCAGCTACTGGTAAGTTTAGTGACTTCCAACTGCTATCTTCCCAGCTTTCTGAGTTCCTAATATCATCATGTGGACAGATTTCAAAATTGGGATCCGGTGCAATAGCTATATCTCTCCCATTTTCCTGCATATTGGGTCTTCTAGCATCCATGACAGCCACAACAATGGGTAGGCTGTGTTTTCTGTATTTCATCAATCCTTTGTGCTTGGATCTTGTCATCTGAGAGTTATACTGATTCCTGTGAAATTTGTGTTTAGTAAACAGAAGATATGTCTGGGTTTATGCAGCCTTTCAATTTGGTCTGGTAGTTCTCTTCGGACATATTTTTTACTCACTGGTAAGGGATTCTTTGATTACTGATTATGTCATGGCTTGTTAATCTCTCTCTCTCTCTCTCTCTCTCTCTTTAGTGTCTCATATATTTGTTTGGGATCAACAGGTTCACATCCAGTCCGTTCTATCTGTTCTTATTGCCACACTTGCTGGGTTCGGAGTTACAATGTGTGGACATTCTGTTCTTGTTGAGATATGGAACTGGAGGAAAAGGTGGCATTCTGAGTCAAATCAACAACATGGTTCTCAGGAGGTGGCGCAGCCAGAACAATCAACTGAAACTGCCGATCAATCTCAGACGGATCCTCACCACCATGTAAGTGAAAGAGGAGATGAGTTGATTGCAGACCAATCTCAGACAGATCCTCGCCACCATGCAAGTGAAAGAGGAGATGTTGAAGCCATTCATGGCAGCTGACTCTGTATATATTAGACTCATTAATGCCATATGTGGTGGCATCATAAGGGAGGGTTTTGGCTGTATAAATACCATATCATTTGTAAATTTGAGTTTATGCAGTGCATTTCTTAATATAATAACAATCTGGAAGAAATCCCTTTGCAGGTTTTTCTTCTATATTTCCTTTTACTTTAGGACAAGTGGAATTACCGCAACCCCATCAAGTTCACAGCAGAAACCCAAGCAAATGGGGAAAAAAAGGGCCAGATTTATTAAATAGCTTGATTTTGCGTTGAATCTGATGACAGTTTGGTCACTGTTAGTAACTAGAACTTTACTTCACATTAGCATCTCTGCAGAAGTTCCTCCTCTTTTTCGACAGTAATGTTTTAGAACACAAGTACACAATGAATGTGACTGAAGAATTTCACCATGTCAATACGTTCTTGTGACAATGTACTACGAATAGAATAAATAACTTGAAATCACTGCTGAGAAAAACACGTCTCAAAGGAGCAACTTCACGTTATTCCTGTCAATCATTAAATGTACCTTACTAACAGCCGTTTCGTACTTACACGGGGGCTCGTCTCCCTCCCGACTCTTTTCTGCCGTCAGCGGTATGTTTTATACCTGAATATACATTTGAACCAGTTGGCTATTCTCACTCCAATCACGTATTGTTTACCTAATAAAACCAACTGGATGAAAAGACATTGGCTATATGAAAAATAGCTTAGTTTTTCTTTCTGATGACAATTTGGTTATTGCTTGTAACTAGAACTGCCAACCCTGCTTGAGAATAAAGGTTTCTCCTTCAAGCTGGAACTTAAGACAGTTTCTGTGTTGTTTGTTGACTGGCTTTCTGCCACCCCTGGTCTCATCCAGATCTTTATGTGCCCCTCTCGGCACACGGTAAGAACAGATTCCTGCGTAAATATCACGCCAGAGAGGGGTTCGGTGTGAACGCGATGAGTCACAAGTGGGGAGATCTTTGGAACATCTCGCATGCTTGGAGCAGGTTGCAGAGTGGCCACTGTGGAAGCATTGTCCCAATGGGATGACTGGCTTCCAGTATTGTATTTGGGGGACCCACCAGGAGGGCGCCGCAATGGCACTACAATCTCATCCATTTCCAGATCCCACAGAAGCAATTGTGTGTCCTGCCCACAAAAAAGATCAAGCTGGTGAAATATGAAAACCTCAAAGCATGGATGTGATGCAAGGAATCAGCGTTAGGCAAAAATGCCTAGAAGTATACATAAGAAAAGAATAATATATTACACAGATAAAAGGCTGTCAAATAAATTCTTATAGCGTCACATTAATCCTTACCATTGCAGTCATTGGTTTAATTTGCATGACCATATTAGCCACTCATTGTTTCCGTTTCTTTCCTTATTTCACCCAAAGTAGAATAATAAGAACAAACAGAAGGCCAAAGACCAAGTATGCAAGGCCATTTCTAAAACGTAATCATTTCAAATTCTACTCTGCCCTGTAAGCCAATAATCAATGCTAACCTCCTGCTTGTAGCCTCATCAGTCTCATAATATATTCTTAGTTGACCACTCAACATTTGCATCATAAGATATGTTGTTTCACATAATCTAACATTCAATTTGACAATCGTTCATCAGATTAACATCACAAAAACACTGCTCCACTTTCTTTCTTCAAAAACTTTCTAGTCATAGATCCTCAACAATACTCTCAGTTTTTGCTCCTAAAGTTATTCTAAAAACCCTTTTGATTCTAAACCTTCCCCACAGTTCTGACACAGTGTACCTCCACTATAATTTCTACATAGCCCAAATTTCAGAAAGCATTACATAGCCCAAATTTCAGAAAGCATATTATTACAGTTCCAACCTGGTTCCTGAACTAAATAGTTTCTATATATTTGTACTGGCCGATTGCAGGAATGATTCTGGTGGGAAATTCTAAACATGGAAAGGACATACTTTGGATTCGTTAGGAACTAGTTTGAGAAAAGGTATTAAGAAGTTAAAAAGGTTGAAGTTACATCCAGAAAATTGACAAACACTCAACACTTGTATGAGGGAACCACCATAGCAATCACACCAACAATATTTCTCAATACCTGACCAACAGAACCAAACCGGTACATGACAGTTTCCCCTGTGCCTTCTGAATTTGGCGATGACCAATATGAATCAAAAGCCACTCCACTGACCTGCCAGCATGATTTAGTAACAATAAGCAAGGTAGTTATAATCATGTAAGAATCCATAACTACCCTGGCATTATTTAATAAGAAGCTTACCCATGAATTATGCCCCTCACCCCATGCTACAACTTTCCGATCTTCCATGCTCCAAACTTGAACTAAATCATCTTCACCTCCCGTCAGAATGTATTTTCCATCCATGCTGTTGAGTGGCATTTTGTTGTCAATCATACTATCTATTTTCTCAAAGACAATGATAAAATTTAAACCAAAAAGAACCACATAACATAAAAGTTTAGATTAAGAAGGAAAAATCAAGGACAATGGAAGGAACATTTGAAAGTAACAGCTATAAGCTATGACTGGGAAACCAGTAAAGTTACCAACCTCCAAGCACAACATAATAGAGCACCATAATAACTTTTGCCACCACATATGAGGTGTTCTTTAGAGTAGTCAAAAACTCGTAGATAACCTGCATTTAGTATTTAAATTGAGCTCATTTATGTACAAAATAAACAAACAAAACCAAAATATGCAGGTGGTAAAAAAAAGAGTAAGTTATACCATCTCTTCCCACAGTCGCTAGATAGGCACCATCAGTTGAGAAAGCAATGCTATTAATTGAACCTTGGCATATATGCCATCTGGCAACTGGGTTACTCTGTATATATAAAAATGTATTGGAAGAGAGTATGAGAATCAAGAGCTACCAAAAAGAGAAAAAAAAAAATATTCAACACCCCAGATGCATCCCATACATATGTTAACTAGTAATGGTCAGCCCACTAAACCAGTAACTAGAGAAGTGAGCACTCATCTAAGTTACAAAAAGCAAATTGAAATATCCCCATGCATAAGCCTTTACAAAACTTCAAAAAACTAATCTTGCTTAACTAACACTAAAGCAACTTACTAGAGACCCAACCCTTAGAAGTATATTGAAGAACCAAGCATATCTTAGTATGCATTATGTAATAGTAAGCAATTTTGCTTTTCCTGGTTAGTGAGCAATAATTCCTTGGTCTAGGTTGAACCCACCAAAAATATGTGTGCAAAGACATCAACACAAAATACAACAGACCTCTCAAGCAAATGATATTATTCCCATAACAATAAATGTAAGGTAGACACATAAACACACACATCTAACGTAAATGTAGTTAATAATACAATGCTGCCATTCTTATGACACTAACCACACATGCAAATGATGCAATTACCTTTGTAACGTAAAACACTAACAGGAACTAAGCTTTGACAACCTAGAGGGAGGAATTGAGAATTTAAATGAGATCAAGTGAGAGACTCCAAATCATGCTAATTTGGGTACAGGGGCAACTTCAGAGGTCCTCCCTAGAGCAATTAAATCACAATTTTTTGCGCCTACTCCAAGTCCCAGTCAGAACTTAGATCTATCATTGCAAATGGATAAATGCATGCGGAAACATTATGTTGAATGGGAAACATATATTGAGACCAGTCTCCTATATGATATATCAGTTAAAGCTATAAACTTAAATATGTGGAGAAGAGAGTTAAAACAACCTACAATCAGAGAAATTAAACAAACACAAGACATGACCAAAAAAGCACCTTACTGTAACGTGCATGCGCAACAGAAAAGTGCATCGGATCTTTAACAGCAGGGAATGAAGAATCACCTGCACCATCTTTGCTCTGGGGAAAAATAAAAGAAAAAGGAAAAGGTGAAAACATGCTCAAATCACTCTATGTACCACAGTGAAATAAGTAAGTTTAGGGCTTGCCTTTTCATACACATACAAATTTCCATCGGTATGAGCAACAACAAAAGCACCATCACCTCCAGGCACCCATGAAATACTAGTACAACGACTGTTGGAAAGAAACAACATTAATCAACTAGTCATTTGATTTAGACTTCTTGTACTTAAAGAACAACAATATACAAGTGTGTTGTGTGTGTGTGTATGTACAAGCTATCAGTTATTATATGGCTTTTATTTTTACTATCCCTCAGCCTTAAGAGCTGGAACAGTAGTATCTTGCAAGCTTTCAGCCGTATGTTTTGCCTAGTAGATGCAGCCAACATCTAGAATGCGCTGGTTGAGAGTTCTACATTTTATATTTCTTTTGCAAAAGTAAATCTTGACAGACCAGTTTGCCTGCCTACACAAACTTGAGCAATTCAAATTTTAGCAGTCCTCTAAAAATAGGGTGAGAACTACCTACTGTGTCAACCAGACCAGATAATGGTGCACATACAAGACATTTAAAAAAATAAAAGAAGGAAAACATAGGAAAAAAGAAGCAACTACTTATCCAAGAACTAGATCACTATTGCCTATGGCACTCTACCACAAGATAGATAGTGCCTTATGGTACTGTATCCCACTCTATTTGATGAGGTGCATTTGGAGAGAAAGAAATGATCGGAACTTTGAAGACAGTGAGAAAATGGTGGCGGAGTATAAAAAAAATTATTTTTTTATCTTTACCCTATTTCAATGGATAAGCTTATGATTAGAGGTGACAATTTGTGTTCACGTGTCAGGTTTAGGTCGTGTCAAGACATGGGTATAAGACTATATAAGTCAACCCTAACTTGACTAATTTAATTAAATGAGTTGGACACCTCGGCTCTAACTTACTAATTTCGTGTAAGGCTGGTGTCAGGTTCACGTGTCATCTAAAAAATTGTCTGCCCTACTTTTGATTGTTTTCACATTTCTAATTTTCATGACTTTTATGATCTCTTTCATTTACTGTTCAGGTGTTTCTCTAGTAATTGTTGTTAAATTGGGTACGTCCATTGGTTTGCAACGAAAATCATATACTTATAAAAAAAATCACTATTGCCTCTTAAAGTACAACAACATTATGTTGCGGTGTATTCAGAGGTCAATTCCATAACTATATGAACTAGAATAGAAATTGTGCATAAAATACATCAAAAAGAAATCCACTGATATAGATGAGATAGAACACATATTAATGACACTGTATCTTCAGAAAAAAAAAAACAAAAAACTTTACTAGTTTTAGTACAGTACCAGAGATGATATGTATTATTAATCATTAAAATTTGAAGTGGGAATACCTTACTCAAAGATGTTCAATTGTACGTGTATTATATATATCACAAATATTGTAATAAGAAAAAACAATTTCCTTCAACATCTCCAAATTGAAACTTGATGCTGATGATGTTTCTATTGAGAAATAGCATACACTATCATGAAAAGACATTTTCCTTCTCTATGTCCAACTTGAAACATGAGTTCACTGTCCTCGAATGCATGCATGTATACATGAAGCAATACCACAAATATGGATCAACCAGCTAAAAAACTAGCAACGGAAATATAAAATTAGTTCTCGACAAGTTTCATACTACCACATAGGAAATAAAAAAAAAAAAAACAGAAGTTTAAAAAAATCAGAGAAATAAGAAATCAGGATTCATAGAAGTATCACATCGTAGCCCATGTCACATTGACTTAGTTGTTCTGATTGATATGGTTATATTTTCAGAATCTAATCCCCTACCATATGACATGGCATGGTTGCAGTGTCCAATTCTTCTTTTGAATCATAGGGAATATGGAGAATCTATGCAAGTATCTCCAACATTGGATGTGAATTCATCATATAAAATTCAAGTAATATATATATATATATACACACACACACACACACACATTTATTTATTTTTTATGATGAGGAACCCTCTAAGGCAAGACCGCTTCGTGTACTCACCCCCAATACAAAATATAAATTTGGCAACTATCTCATACTCCAAAGAACAATCAATGTGCTCCTCGCTTTCATTGTCAGGCACATGTTAGTGAAAATACCCAGTGTATTAGACACACCATCAGTCATATTATGTACAAAAGATTAATATGGCTATTTAGATGCAATGCAAAATAGCAATTTCACATTGATAAGTTTTTTGAACAACCACTTTGAAGCAGAGCATAAGGGCCTTGGAACCATGTACAAGGAAATATTCCAATGACAAGATCGTCAAAACAACTATGAACTTTTGGAAATGGTTGAAAAAAATTAATATTAGTGATGCAAGATGAGCATCAAGAAATTCACCCACTAACTAGCAGCTGGATGATACTAGGAAAAGCTACTTTGGTCACTGACAAACGCCTAGCCTAAGATGGAGAGGCTAATCCAAGCAACCCCGAAGTTATCAGGAAAATTTCAAAAGCTCAAACAATATTCATTCAATTTTCAACAATTATTGCATTCAATGGTCTTAATGGTCTCCCGACAATGTCTATTATGCTAGAAAGTTAAGGCATTAGTAAGTATCAACATGGAAATCCTAAAAGACAAAATAGCTTAAGAACAACAGAGTCAAAGCACAAGTTTGTGTATAAAGTTAATGCATCAAGCACTACTGTTTGCATAGACCTAATTAACACATAGTACCCCCCCCAAAAAAAAAAAAAAAAAAAAAACCTTCAACTAACACCATTCAAGACTACTGCTTTTCAAAAAAAAATTCTTCTTTTTTATCCGCATTTTGGCAAGGTATAGCAACCTTTTAGATTCCACTTAAGTCTAGTAATTGATGAAGGATATCAATATCTGCTGCAACATACATTCCAGGAACAATTCAGTGTAGCTGTCAAGTTCTTTATGAGAAAGGTATCCTTCACCTTACCATAAGCCATAGGATACTAAAAAAGGTACAGCCTATTTCCCTTTCTTTGCCATCTAATCTTCAATCTCCAAGAAAATCATGATTAAACCAAAAGAATTACTTATGGAAAAAAGACCTATTCAATTGCTTATTGGACAAAAAAAAATCATTAGCTGAGACTTTGCAAGCCTTTTAGCATTGTACGCATTTTCCATGGCTTGACTAATGAACATAAAAAATGAAATTCCGTAGCATCTTCTCAAACTAGATGCCAAGTGTAATATCTGATAGCCCTGATAATAACAAAGCAGAAAATTTTGAAAGAAAGAAGCAAAATCAAGTAACACATGCAGAGGGTACTAAGAGTGAGGTAATCCTTGCCTGTTATTAACAGAACCATCTTTGTTATAATGCTGGGCCCCAACAAGCTTCTTTCCTACATCCTGTAATTGCTGTCTCAGTGACACAGAGTACACTACAATAGTACACACAACACCAATAAATTTGTAAAGTTTGAACCTCCAAAAAAAAATTATGAGTTCAAATTTGTCTTAAATTTTACCATCGCCAGAATTTAACCCAATAAGCAAATCATGCCCATCCCTAGCATCGTGGTCGAATGAGTGGCACACGGGATTCGAATTACTGAAATGGATAGACTTTATTGGATCCTACATTTACCGATTAACCTGTCATACACCAACCAAAAATTTGCAAAAATCACTAAAACCTGAATAACCAAATACCATATTACCTTGTCTTGAGAATTCAAATCACTTATAAAGATAGCATCCCCCACATTGAAGACCAAGTAAGTCCCCTTCCCATCAAAGTTTGTAGTAGCCATTGAATTACTCGAACTTGATGACCCCAATGACCCAACTCTACCATTCCCACTAGTACTCTTACTCCCACCATTTCCTCCGACAAAGCTAAGAGCCCGGCTCCCATTACTTGCACCCAACAACCTCGCTGCCGCTGATCGTACCCCACTGCTAGCACTGAAGCTTGAAGGCTGCGCTGTTGGGGTTGATGGGGCTGGCTTGTCCTTTAGATGAGCAAGGGTTACCTAGGATAAAACTCAACCAACAATGTTTTCAAAACTTTAGTATAAACAATAAATAAGTAAAAAGCTAATTCATTTAACTAAAAAGTGTGACCAACAATGAAATATAGAGAATGGAGTCTGAGAACATTCCCAGGATAAGAGAATAGACTAAAATGTTTTCAGACTTCATGTTAAGAAATGTGTATGAAAAAACGAAGATAGAAATTAAAATTAAAATGACATAAAAATTCTCAATTGGGCACAAATATATCCTAGCATGTTAACACGGATTAAAAATTGCTTTTAAAAAAAAAAGGATTATAAAGATAAACACTAAGAAAAACAAATTAACATAATATCAAAACCAACGAAAACTCTATCCAAAAGCTGAGTCTGAGAAACGGGTATTGATCATTGATTAAAACCCTAGAAATCAATGTCAACAACAAAAATGCTCACAGGACATCCTTTTCACGAAATGAGTATTGAAGAAACCTCCTCAAAAAAGTGCTTCCAAGTATTAATTGAGACTGAAAAAGAATAAAAGGACTGAGAATTTCAAGTACCTGAGTGGCGGTCTTGCCATGGGCGTAATGAAGGAGACCCGAGGGATGGGTCTTTTCGTAGTGGAGCTTGTAGCGGCCTTCTGGGGTTTTGAAATAGGTCTTTAGGGCCGGTGATTGTGCGGTGGCGGATGAAGACGACGTTGACATCATGCCGTTGGAGCTGTTGATCATGGTGTTGCTTATGGTAGGCCCGGGAGCATGTGATCATGACACTACTAGGGCTTTCAATTTCAACGCTGGTTCTCAAAGAAAAGACCTCGCAGTGTGGTCTGCTTCTGGGTTGCTCTGTTTCGTTAACCTCTTCTTTGTCGGTCTTCAATGGCTTCCTAATCAGAAGGCGGGATCCTGTGGTTTGGGGCTTATGCGAACGTTGGTGATGATGGTAATGATAGTTCAATGGGGGTGGAGATTTGACTTTGTGGGGTTTGAGTCAACGAAATAGACGGTGGGGATGACGAGGTCTGCACTATCTGTCCTTGTCTCTGGATTGAGAGAGTGCGAAGCTGCGTGAAGCATGAAAACAGCGAATGACACAAACGCAATGCGATGGACTCCGTTGTGATTGATTCAACCGGAAATCAGGTTTTGTCAAATCTTTCATGATTTACTTTTGTGACCTTTTTTTTTCTCTCTCTTCTCTTTCATGGACTCCCGGTACATCGAAGAAAGCATATTCTGTGGTTGATGGTGTCGCCATGTGGGCTGAGCCCATCAAGGTTTTCGTGGAAAATAAGACAATTTGATTTTGTATTTAGGGCTTTTGATGAAATCAAATGATGTTTTTGTTTACGCAGGTTAATTGTCCTCTTGAGTGTTTGTTTTATATTTTGTTTTGGGTTTTCGTAGAAGCTCAAGCCCAATGATTATTCATTGGGCTCAAAAGATTTTAGCCCAAATTGCTATTTAACCAAAGTTGGTGGGTTACATAAAGAGTGGATGGTGTGATTTGGTTAGGTCTCCCACAAAGCTTTGGACATTAGATGGTACCTTTTAGGAGAGAGAGTTTTCTTTTAAATTAAATTGGGTTTGATTTTTTTTTTTTTTTTTTTAATTTAGTTTATTAAATTGAGATGTGTTTAAAATGAATATGATCAGAGTATGTGATTCGCGAGAATGAAATGCATTTTGGATAAATGTCAGTTTAATAAAATTCTCATGCATTTTTGAGCAAATGTTGGTTTAATAATTCTTCCGATTCAACTTAGAAGAAAACTGACTCAATTAAAAGAGAAGTGATAGAGAACCAAACAAATGAACCCAAAAAAATTTTCAAACTGACATGGCAAGGGTTTTTAAATTAAAAAAATGTAATTCTCTCTCCCTTGTTTGCCACTCCAGTTTAAAAAATTTTCTGGGTTCATTTGTTTGACTCCCTAGCACTTTTCTAACCAAAAGGCTAAAAACGGGTCAAAGAACAGCAACACTCTTTGCTTCATCATCACTTTGATGATTTTTTTTTTTTTTTTTTTGTTGGCTGAGATCCACCATCGAGCTAACTAATAACTTTATCATCAGTAGTCAAATTTGAAATCCCCACAGATCAACGTTTAAATTGCTGACAAAATAAACTTTTGTAAAGTAATAGGGCTGCATTGAGTGCAATGGAAATCATTGTTGAAAGAGGACGCAACATATATGATCAGATGATAGAATTAGATACAACATACCTCTTTCATCACGCATTGGTCAAAAAAGAAATAAGGAAGCCGTTGGTCCATATTGGTTGCACCATAACATCACCAGTGCATCATTATCATCCACTTTAACTACTCCTCGATCGTATTTCATCACTTCAACCACAAGTTTTCCTTTTAAAGTTTGCCATACCAACAAGCAAAAACACACTTGTATTATTCTTAAAGTATTCCACTCCCACTTCAATGACCTTTCTCTTGAAGGCTCTAGATTCAGATCTAGACTTTAAACTGGCCTTTGCCTTTGTTTGGCCCTTTCTTCTTCTTTTTTTTTTTTTTTTTAATTTGATTGATATGAAAAAAAGTAAGAATGTTAGATGAATAGTATGTGGCTATTGCTAAACATAACCTAAGATATACTGATCTTGTAGTTATTTGGCTCATATCTTATAGTCTAAGGTATCTACATATAGATATGAGTAATGCTAGGGATCATCTTTTTATCTTTTTAAAGTTGATGTGGCTTTTAAAATTACAATTAAATTTTAGATGAATCTTACTTGAATTTTGATTCAATAGTGAATTTGAAATTCACATCAGCTTTAAAATGATAAAAAGATGGTCCCTAGCATTACTCTATAGATATATGTCTTAGGTTTTATAGATTCCCTTTAAGTTTGAGATTCTCAAATTTATAAATTTTAGCTGTTCATCTCATCTAAGCGTCTAAAATAAGCCATGTTTCAGCATTTAATGATAAAATTTAATGAGGGAGCTACCCTTAAGGAATTTAATTAGTCATGTTTTCTCGTTAAATGTTAAAACATGTCTTATTTTAGACGCTTAAATGAAATGAACGGCTGAGATTTATGAATTTAAAAATCTCAAATTTAAAGCGAATTTTAGGAGATCTCAATCCGGTTTTATAGCTCATTCTGCAGCTAGTATACCGGTTAACGACCTTTCAGGTGCCGTCCACAATGGCTGTGTTTGGGTAGGGGCTTAAAAAATATAGTGGGCCGGTATTGTAGCAGATTTGATTGATGTGAGAAAAAAAAGTGAAAAAATTTGTTTTGTAGTAATTTTTTTATTTGAATAATAATAAAAAGTGATTGATGTGATGTAAAAAGTAAGAATGTTTGGATTGATTTTGAAAAAAAAAAAAAAAAAATAGAACTTTGGGTCGTCCCGCCCTTCCCCAAACACAACTAGTATTTTCACATTTTCACTATGGGCCGTTATAACTAGTACCGTCGGCGACATTCTCTCGTATCTTACTTTCATTTTAAGAATCCTCTCCAAAGCGGTAGAATGGATTGTGGCATGAATAGTGTTATGTTGTTTGTATTTGATTTGTTTTTCTTTCTTGGTATTGTTCTACTACTTCTTTTGCTCATTAAAAAGAAACCTTTTCTGATTTTTTTCCTGGGTCCCAAACAAAACTCTCTCTCTCTCTCCCTCTTACTTAACAATAAAGATGAAGACTGAGGTTCTCATGCCACCTTAAATTGCACCATTTCACCTAACTCTTTGGACTCCCTTAATTACCATTTCATGTCTTCACTTCACCACTACACACATTATATATAAGACGACCCCGTTTTCCCATCCCACCACCCCAATAGCACAACACTACATGCAGTTAACGATGAAGCAGCAGCTTCAATATTTCCCCTTCCTTCTTTTCTTCTTCATCTTCTTCCTCCATTCCACCACAACTCCCGCTCATTCCCAGGCCGTTTCTCCGGGACCATCGGGCCCCACCAACATCACCGGAATCCTCGACAAGGCCGGACAGTTCACCACCTTCATCCGCCTCCTAAAAGGCACCCAGGTGGCCAACCAAATCAACACGCAGCTCAACAACTCCAACCAAGGCCTCACAATCTTCGCACCCACCGACAACGCTTTCTCCGCACTCAAATCCGGCACTCTAAACTCCCTCACCGACCAACAAAAAGTCCAGCTGGTGCAATTCCACATCCTCCCTTCTCTCTTCTCCATATCGCAGTTCCAAACCGTCAGCAACCCTCTGCGCACGCAGGCCGGCGACAGCAGCAACGGCGAGTTCCCGTTAAACGTAACCACCTCAGGAAACCAAGTGAATCTAACGACAGGGGTCGTCGACGCAACGGTGGCCAACACTATATTTAGTGATAGCCAGTTTGCGGTGTATCAGGTGGACAAGGTGCTCCTTCCGTTGGATATTTTTGGGGCACCTGTGTCGCCGGCTCCGGCTCCGTCGTCTGATAAGCCTGAGAAAAGAGTTTCGGGTTCGGATGCTCCATCTGGGTCTAAGAATGATGCCTCCGTTGACACTTCTGGTGCAACGACAGCAGCAGTATCCTTTGGAGGAGTTGCAGTTAGTGCCGCAATATTTTGTTCTTTGTGGTTGTGATTTTTGTGTTGATTGATTGATTGATTGATGATGATGAAATCTTGAGCGCGGCTGTTTTGATTTCTACTATATTAAATCATTATTCTTTTGATTAATGTCTGTGTCGCTATTACATGTTTGAGGAATTGGAGTGCTCGAGCTGACTGCTGAGTGATGCTTTTGCCATGGGCGTACATGTAATGAAGAAGATCGAAGGGATGGGCCTTTCGGCCCAGTGATTGTGCCTCGCGTTGACTAGTGTTTCATTTGGGCTTCACGAAAGTAGGTTGACTATCAAAGCCTAAGCCTGCATTTTTGGCCTATCATGTTGAAATATATAAAGCGTCATTTAATTTGTTTAGGCGTGAAATATTTTTCGTTTTAGAGAAATTATATTTTAATTTTTTTTTTCGAAAATATTTTTTTTGGCGTTTGGCATATACAGAAAATCAAAATATATATATATAAAATTTTCATTTAATCATGTTAACCTATAAAAAGTCAATATTTATTAGCAACATATACAAATATTAATATACATTTTTTTTTTTTTAAAAAAAAAACATAAAAAATTTGAGTTCCGACTTTGGTGCACCGGGACACCGTCAGGACATTGCTAAGACATTGTCGTGACACTATCATAAATACACACAAGTACATGTTTTGGCTGGGACTTGATGATGTCTTGACACAGTCCTGATGGTGTCACGGCGAGTCCCAGCCAGGGCCTCGACGATGTTCCAACATAGTCTTGACTATGTTACGGCAGGTCCCAGGTCCCAATGAAATCCCAATGGTGGCCCGATCAAGTCACAATGGGTTCCCAATGAAGTCCCAATGGTGCCCTAACTGGGACCGGGCGGGGCTTGATGGTATCTTAGTGGGGTCTTGGTGGGGGCTCAGCAAAGTCCGAGTAGTGTCCTGATGGTGTCCTGACAGAGTCTCGAAAATGCATTGACGGGTTCTAACGGAGTCCTAATAGGGGTCTTAGCAGTGTCCCAATAAAGTCTCAGTCAGGTCCTAGCGGTGTCCCAACAGAGTTCCGGCAGGGTCCCAACAATGTCTCGACGGTGTCCTTGACCAAGTCCTAGTGAAGTCCCGCTAGTGTCGTAACAGGGTCTCAGCAAAGTATTGATGGTTTGAGAATGAGATGTTTAAACTCGGAAAATAGTTTACGGTTTTAAAAAAGAGAAACCATTTCATGAAAATTAAAGAAGTTTTTTTTTTGTCAAACTGAAAAATGTTTTTTCCATTGACTATTATTTTCTATTGCACCAAACACAAAAAAGTAATAAAAAAAAAATCATAAATTATTTTACGCCAAGACAAACGGAGCCTAATTGTTAATTTAAGGGAAAATGTGTACTTTCTTTTTCTTTTTTCTTTTTTTTTTCTTTATGAAGTCTAGTGGGCCTAATGGTTACCGAAAGGAAGGTAGCACTCTTCCTTTGTTTAAGATCTCCAATGATGTAGGCAGCATTTGGTTCTAAGTTCATTGCACGAAGAAAAGCCATATTCGTAATTTATATGGTGTACCTTGAGGATGGTATAAGGGACAATGTGTACTTACATACCTTTGAGGATGGTATAACTTGTCTGGTTTCGTCTCGCCAATAAGTCTCTCACGAGGCTTTTTGATGGAGGTGAAACCCAATGAGTTATCATGGACCGGAATTGGCTTTAATATGAATGAGTCATGACAGAGCTCACTAGTCTAAGTAAGTGTTCGGGCAATTCAAACAATATATTTTCTCAATTAATTATTCAAATTGACTGCAATTCAAACAGCTAATTACAGATAAGGTTAGCATGGCAAAATTCACAAAGATATTGTTGCCGATCCAATGGGCTGAAAATGGGCGACTTAAAAGGAGGTCTATTAGATAATCACCGTTTTCATGCACAACATCTAAGCGACAGCAACCATTATGCACATAGACAGTTATCATTGTGCTATCATCTGCTCTGATGTTACAACTATCTCTTAAAAGTTTAAAAGGATAAGTTATACCATCTAACAATTATCCTAACATATATGATGAAAAAAGTATATATAATCTTTTTCTCTCTTTATTTATTTATTTATTTTTTTGGAATTTTGGAGACTTACATATAATTTTAATGTGTCTCGCAACCTGAAATGACAGAATTAAGAGGGATGGATTCATTTCATTTTTTTGGATCCAAATAGAACGAGTAGGCAACCAGTGATCCATTGGTTCCACCAATCAAAGCATCATCACAACATCTCACCCTTTACCACCTTAAAATGAGGTTCTCTTACTACCTTGTAAATTGCATCATTTCACCTAACCCTTCTTTCTATATATACCCGCAATCCACCGCACACTAGAATCAAGGCTTAGTAAATCTACATCTCTTCTCATTGTATGCACCTTGCAAAGCTGGGTATAATGAAGCAAGTCATTCACTTCTCGTTTCTTATATTTTTCATCTTCTTCATCTGTTGCACCACAACCTCAGCTCAAGCTCCTGCAGAGTCTCCAGCAGCAGCAGTACCATCAGGCCCCATCAAAATCATCTCAATCCTCAAGAAGTCCGGCCATTTCACTACATTCATTCGGCTGCTAAAAAACACCGACATGGCGGAACAAATCAACGGACAGCTTAAAAAGAATAACCTTGGCCGCACCCTCTTTGCACCGCCGGACAGCGGCTTCTCCGACCTCAAATTAGGCACTCTAAACTCTCTTAGTGACAGAGAACAGCTCCAACTGGTGCAATTCCATCTCATCCCTGATTACTTATCTGTATTGCAGCTCCAAACTGCTACAAACCCTGTGCATACAGTGGCTGGCGACAGCAACGAGGGTGATTTTCAGCTAAATGTAACATCCTCATCAACACAAGTCAACATAACAACAGGGGTTGTAAATGCAACAATAGACGATACCCTATTTAATGAAAATGGCCGGCTTGCTATTTATCAGGTGGACCACGTGCTTCTTCCACTAAAACTCTTTGGGACATCTCCGCTGACACCACCGCCGTCTAAGCCTGAGAAGGATGATGGTTTAAATGCTACTGCTCCAGTATCTTCTGGTGGAGTTGATCCAAACGGCCAAGTAACGGCGGCAATATCGGTTGGAGTTGCGGTTGCTGCCTTGTTTTCGCTATGATCTTTGGTGTTGGTTGATGATGATGACATTTTGTGTGTAACTGCTTTTGTGATTTCAATTTTCAACCAAATAAATCTTTGGAATAATCTCTTTCTCAGCATACAATTGGTTTATATACAACGAAAGATTCGACAGACACCAGACCACCTTTAAGCAAATTCACGACAGATTACCTTATCAATTCCTTCCAGTTTCTACGAGCATGGATCTTAAACAAAAAAAAAAAAAAAAAAAAAAAACAACAAAAAAAATCCCTGTATGGACGATAAATAGTAGTTTAACTAAGTAAATTTGAAATTTACCACATGTCTAGTCTCAGTATTATAATATTAATTAAATTTATTTATTGTTATTAATTTAAGTTTTTAAGATAAACGATGATTTAATAAACAATAATAAATAACAAAACTAAAAACTAGAATATTGCGATCAATTCCAAATTTCCAATGCACCACCGAGTAGACATTGGCACGGGCACACAAATTCAGAGGGAGTAAAAGTTTCTTAATGGGCCACTCAGCGAATAATAGGATATTTAAGGAAATTACGTACTATAGAAGAAATTAATCAACTCCATAATCTCTAATGAACATTACATGAAATTCAATTTTTGAGCAAATATTTATTTGCATTGTCGAGAATAAAATAAATTCAACTATGTCAACCAGTATCAGTGGCTGGTTGGATTCTAAAGGATCCATTATCTAAAGGCAAATGCAACATATACAGTAAACCAGGGGCTCATCAATTTCCTTTTATCAACCAATACAAATTCCAGACTCAAATATTCCGCAAAGCAAAACTTCCTCAAGAGATATAATTTCACGTATCAAGCCTCTCTGGATTGCCAAAGTATTTACTACCACGTACTAGTCAGAAATTAGTCACATTGGTGTTTTAGGGCTCTCCTCTGTAAAAAGCTACTGCATTTCAATAACTTTCTTCATGAACTTTTCAGGAGAAAAGCATCCTCATTCTTTTACCTAAATCAAAACTGGAATTCAAACCCTCCAGGAAAGCCTCCCCCAAATCCGCCACCAGGGAAGCCACCCTCAAACGAAAATGTATACTGCTGCCCCCCACCACCAAAGTTGGGGTGGAAACCGCCTCCGCCCGATCCCATGCCCATATCTTCAATGTCCTCCCCTCTATCATATCTTGTTCGTTTGTCTTCGTTGCTGAGAACCTATTAAGAACAACACATAAATCAGAACTAGCAACATGTCTTTCTAGTGGAATTCTTTTATTACTGTAACTTATTGATCAAATTCTAGTCAGCAAGGGAAAGATTAAACAAAAAATTACAGAATCAGACCTCATATGCAGCAGCAATTTCTCGAAACTGAGCCTCTGCTTCTTCTCTATTTTCAACATTCTTATCGGGGTGCCACTGCAAAGCAAGCTTCTTGTAGGCACGCTTAATCTCGGACATGGATGAAGTCTTTGAAACTCCTAAAATCTTGTACCAGTCTTTGCGTTGGCTCATCTTTAAAGCTTTCTCAGCTCTCATCAGTGCTTCCCGAATATTCATATCCTGCATCAATTGGCAAGTTACTTCTATCATAAATCATCTAGGGTGAGGCAAATAACAAAGCACTTATGAAAAATATAAAACTAGAAATCAACAGAAAGTTGCTTAAAGGCAAGTAGGCAACAATTTCACAAAAAGACAAGAGAACAAAAATGATTGACTGATTGAGTAAGTAACTGCAAAGGTAAAACGGAATCATTTCAATCTAAACAACACAATTAACAGATAGTAGCTTGAAGGCAATAATTTCAGAAAAAGACAAGGGAACATAGATGATTGACTGATTGACTAAGTAACTGCAAACGTAAAATGGAAACATTTCAATCTGAACACAATCAAACAATGCTGAACAGTTAATCTAAGCGAAGAATAGTGAAAGGATTCAAACAGAGAAGAGCAGAGAGATAAAGGACATGACAAATGGATACTTATCATGAAGGGTGTATTGCAACACAGAAACTCAAGCATATGAGATTCTCAACTAAGTTTCCAGCAAATGACTTCTCGTAGATTTTAACACTCAAGTAGAGTGACCAGAAGAAAGGAATTGGAAGCAATACAAGTGATTAGTCACTTCTCTAGACATTGCAATTCATACTTAAAAATTTAATCTTTAATGTTTTCAAACAATTTTTTCCAAACTGCCAACCTCTGAAGTATTTCACTCAGTCACTAAAGCAAATTCCATCAGCTCTAACTCAAAAGATATAGGTCTCACAGTAACCTGGGGAAGAATTTAATAGCTAGAAATAAGTGAAGGATTTATTTAATCCCCATATTTCTAAATTTGCTGAATGGGACCCAGTATAGGAAGAGCATAGCACATAGGTGCACAACTCATATACCAACGGCATGCACTATTCATTTGCCTTAACTAGTATTGAAATTGATAAATCCTGACTCCAAACAATGACACAGAAAATTGCTTGAAAACCTATAGTAATTTATTATCTTCAATATAGGAAAGACCATTTAAGCTTTAAATTCATAAGAAGTGTGTTATGCATCACATCACTGACTATAACACTATACTAGCAGAGAAATTCAATATTATGACTAACCTGAGGTGATTTTTGAGCTGCTGATTTCAGATCTTCAACAGCTCCCTCCCAATCCTCTGTTAGAAGTTTAGCTTCACCCCTCTGAAAAAAAAAAAAAAACACACATATAATAGAGAACAAATTAGTCTTATCCTGCTGGACAATAAAGCTAAAATGTTTCATTAACGCACATATAATTCCACCTAGGACATGGATTCTATATGAACCAATGGATTGTGACAAGTCATTACTACTAGCAATAACAAAGAAGAGCGTGGAAGCACCAGCAAACCTGAACAAAAGCATCAATAAGTTCCCCATCGATGTTGAGTGCTTCATCACAACTGGTTATAGCATCCTTTCCCCTACCAAGCTTGACTAAAACGTTACACAAGGCAAGATGAAGGTGTACATTATGTGCAAGATGATTAGGGTCCAATGCAAGTGCTCCTTTGAAATCCTCCACCGCAAGCCTCAGCTTACCCTTATTTACATTATCTTCTGCCTGTTAAGACACAAGTATGGGAACAAAATTACCACCAGTGGTGAACATTGTGATGACCCTGAAGAATGTTGACTGAGGAATTGTAGTTCATCCCAATTCCCTCACCAACTAAGCCCCTACCCCGAGAAAGAGCGGAAAAAAAAAGGAGAAACTCCAAGAAATTTACTGGGCTTACACTTTTACTCTTCTTGAGTAAATTTTTCAATCCAAAATATGCTTTTTTAAGTTCACTGTGCTCTGGATCTAGGCGGAGACCTTTCTGAAAATGCCTGAAAAATAAAATAATACAAATTATATATAAAAATAATAATTAATCTAGCCAAATCATAATGACATTACAGCTTTGTTACACAAACCTTATGGCAACATCATGATCTGCTAGATAATAGTAGGCACGGCCACGTAACAATAAAGCCTCTAGATTGTCCTCATCTTCCTTAAGAATAAATCCAGACTCAGATATGGCACTGGAATAGTCTCTCTCTGCTAATAATAACTTCACTTTGAGGAGTTTGGCCTGCAAAGGGAAAAGCAAATGGGTTAATGGGCTGCTGAAAAACTTAAATTACAGAAGACTATTAATCCAATCTCCATGGGTCAGTTTACATGCTGCTCTCGATATAGTCATGGTAGAAGGGAGATGAAATGAATGACAGTCATTAGAAAACAAAAAAACTAGCAGATGTTGTTACCTTTAAGCATGCTGGAGAAAAAACAAGCACAACTTTATCCACATATTCCAGAGATTTTGTAAAGTCCCCTGAATCGAAGAGAGTCCAAGCTGTATCTAGAGCACTCCGAGCCTGACGCAATTGAGAAAGCTCCTTTTCTGCAGCTGAATTCCTAGGTTTTAACTCCAGGAACTTTTCGTAGCTCTTCTCAGATTCCTCATATCTACATCAGCCAAAAATTGCCTGAATCATATAATATTCCAATCAGAAATTGGAAGGGGAGAGAGAGCCTAGGAGGGGTGACCCTATATTCTTTTCTAATATTTTTACATTAAGAGGATGCTGTGCTAATGTGTGTAAATATCAGTCTCAACTTTATATAGTTGTATCAACTTAGATTTATTGTTACAATAAATAACTATAGTCAATTCATACACACAGTAGACTACCAGAGAGCAATATGGAAAAGAGAGAGAAGAAGAAGAAAGAAAGACAGCAAAATCTTGATGGATGTATTGGTCGCGCCTTGCAATTAGATTGACCATCATAAGATGGGTAACTCAGATCATACTCTTTATGCTCAGGGGCAGATCACATTATCAGCCACAGAGTATGATCACAGTAATCACATGATAAACAGGACAGTCACAATAGCAAAGGATAAGGTCCTCTACCCCTACGGGACAATTAAAGGAGGAATAGAGCTAGAGTTAAATGGCTGATTATTAACAATTAATCCCCTGCTGAACAAAACCCAGTATCTTTACCAATCACATCCATTGTATTTCCAATTAATGCATTAGCATTTATTATAATCACTCTAGAAGGTAAAGAAAGATTGGTAACTTCCATAACAATAATCAGAAGAATTCAATGTTTTGAATGACATTAGAAAAAGAAAACACTAGAGAAACTAACAAAAATTTAAACAGTGAAAGAACCTGCATAGCTGACGAAGAACGGATGCACGGCGAAAATAAGCTTCCGAAAGTGTTGGATCTGCCTCTATAGCAGCATTAAGATCATCAATTGCCTCACTATAGCGTTTCACTTTTATACTTTGTGAAACCCTCTCAAGCAACTCCGCGGCGCTACCAGGTTTGCCATCTGCATTCCCACATTACACCCATAAGATATCATCAACACAAGATAGTCAAACCAGAGACAAAGCTTCCAATTATGAAGAAGAAGCTAGTATGTGCATAAAACCGTATAATGATAGCACAAATTCAAACCCACATGGATAAAATTACAATTTCTTGTTCTGCTTCATCAGTTCATGATGGCAGGCATTGTTCATAGAAATAAATAATCACAAAACACAAAAAATAAACGATTAAATTTCCCAAAAAACACTTTTTTTTGGCAGGGTTGGGGGAACAAGAACCCAAGCAACGAGAAGATGATCGAGGAAATAGAAATTGTAAACAACGGAAGTAGATCAAGAAGAAGCGTATTGATTTCAACCCTAAAAGAGGAAAGAAAATCCAAGTAAACAGATCGAAGCGTGAGAGTCACAAACCTAACGCAGAAACCAGCGGCTGGAGGAGGAGGAGCTGGCAAGCAAACACAAAATGGAGTATGAACACCGAGTACACCAATCCTCTCCATGCCACCCCATCCATGGCCGTTGAGAATCTCGCAAGATTCATCGTCTCTCGCTCTTTTTCGCAAACACTTTTTGTGTTGTACAGATAAATATAGGCTTCACTCGTATAAGCACAACAGAGATAACAGAGAAGGTCCAAGAATTCAGATTACATTATATTTCCTTCCAATATTTGGTGTTTATTGGATTTAATATTAGAGAACCGAGGCGAGGGTCTGCATGTTCTTCCACGTTGCTCGTACCAATGCCTGTGATACACGTGGATTTTGGACCATACTTTGGCCACCTGTCAAGAATCAGGCTAATACGAAACTGACACGTCATGGAGAGCTTTTGTATCATTTTTTGGTTGCTTTTGGATCCTTGGTTACTCTTTTTTTTTTTTTTGGTTATATATGAAATTGTATTGAATTTTGGGTCAACTGGACCAAGGCCCAGTGTGGGTTGGCATTACATGGGCCATCTTACAGGAATTACCCAACCAATTCCTTATGATTGTGGGTTCCTCAACAAAACCAAATAATTTCCAAGTGGTGGTTTTATTTTGTACAATTTGTTTATTGCTTTTTAGAGAATATTTTTTTTATATTTTATTTGAGAAAGTGTTTTATTGTCATGTAAAGATGCAAGAAGTTTTGAGCGTTTTTTTTTTTTTCTTAAAAGAAGGCAAAATGAACTATAAACAACAATAACGAAAAGCCATAAAACAATCAGACCGTGCGAAAAAACAAAAATTAAAAGATAATACATCAAATGAATTATGCAGTCCTATAAATTCTTAAGAAAAACACCAAGAAAATTGGTCGCAATAAAGGCCGTTGGACAAGGCACATTGGAGAAGACACAAAAAGCGGCACGAACCTCGAAAGGCCCCTCAACTTGTCTCGAACCTCAACAATGAAACAACAACAAATATCCGTAGGGATGCTAAAATTCAAAGAAAACAACAATGCATAATTGAAATACAGAAAAGATAGCATAAATAAATCACAAAACCCAAAAATTAGTGACACCAGCAGTGGAGACGACAGTGACATGGGAGTGTGTGAAGCCCAGGCGGAGGTGCGTGAGGCGGCCACAGGGGAGTGGGAAGGGCAGTGAAGACGATGATGAGGCGCGGTGGTGGGCAAAGCTAACGGAGGATGACACATCGAGCTTTGGAAAAACCAAATCCAAAAACCAAAGTAGTTCCTCGAGGAGGAGGTGTCATAATTGGTCGAAGGAGACGGGAAGGCAGTGGAGGAGAAGCTGGGGCTGCGATTTTGGAAGAATCGGGGATAGATCGCCAGAGGCAATGGATAAGGTCTCATAAGATGCAAAAAGGATCTAAAAGAAACTCTAGACGGATAGAATCAGAAGAAAGCAGCTTTATGAGAGAGGGA
The DNA here is from genome assembly GCF_965113065.1 of Corylus avellana. Classification (NCBI taxonomy): domain Eukaryota; kingdom Viridiplantae; phylum Streptophyta; class Magnoliopsida; order Fagales; family Betulaceae; genus Corylus; species Corylus avellana. Next base: position 17,145,874 of record NC_142499.1, read on the forward strand.
AGGCTAGGAGGAGCAGGAGATCAGAGAGGAGGTCCCAACCAGAGCAGAAATGGACATCTAGTAGGAGTTGTTGCTGAAGAGAAAACTTCTCGAAGAAGTTTTTTTTGTGTGTGTGTTTTTATTGTTTTATCAAACAAAGCAGATATGATCCTCTACATTATCCTTTTATACACGACCAGTGAAGTTGAAATTAAGGATCATATCCTTTCAAAAAAACAAAAAAAAAACAAAGAAATTAAGGATCATATATCCTACTAGGTCATATGCTTCATTTATGAGTCATTGAAAGAGAAAAATATTTTTTTTTTTTTTTTTTTTTGTTAGTTTGGATGTTTTTCAAAGTGGTATATCAGGATTTGGAGAGGAAAGAGATCCCTCGCCTAAGTGTGTAACTCAATTCTGATGCATCCAAAGAGTTTTGAACTCAAATTACACATCATACTTTGTATGAATGGTATTATAACAATGTATATGTCATAATATTAATATAGATGGTCCAATACTTATCTTTCAAGAAGGTTGCAATTACTCTCCTCTGTGTTATATAGTATCTAGGTTTGTTGGTCTAGTATTTTTATTATTCCTAAAGAGGCTATTAGATCAATAGAGCAAAAGCTTAATAGATTTTTGTGGTCTGGAAATTATTCATTAGTTGCCAGATCTAGTTTGTGTTCATAAAAAGGAAGGAAGTTTAGGCCTTAATGCTACTAGAATTTGTTGGTGTATGGAACCAGTAATGGCCTCAAGTTGCCTTCCAAGGAGGAGTTTCGTCTATAAAAGAAGTAGAAGACATCATAAGCTAGCCCGCCAGCCCTAGAGAGCTGAAGGGACTCTGACTCCCGAGTTAGTAAGGGGCCTGAAGAAGAGCTCTCTCAAATGAGGAGAGTATTATTGATAGAGTGTATAATGAAATAGAGATTTGTGTACCTTAGGCCTTATATACCGGCATATATATAGAGCCTTCTAGAGTCCTCTAGAGTCTGCTGGAGGAGTCATGGTGTCTCGGATCGGGTCTAGATGAGTGGTCTTCGGGTTGTTAGCTACTTGGGTTGCCTAATGGCTTAAACCTGTTGGATCACAAATTGGTTGGGCTTGATTTGGAGTGTAGGCATTTTTCTTAAGTGAGTATTTACTGGGTCCTCCAAGAGTCGTCCGATTTCCCTAGATGATTAGTAAATTCATTAATGAGAATTTTATGTGTGTCCTTTGGCCAGTGGTTAGGCCTTTTGTGAATTTTCTAGTGGCGAGGTATCTGGCCCCTCTATAGCTAAACATCAAGAAGTTTATAGTGGAGATTAATTTGGTTATCTCTAGCAACTCCTCGACATTCATTCATGTTGTAGCTTGCAGTAAAGAATAGGCTGCCTACTGGAAATAGGCTCTTGAATGAAACTGGGATTTTAAGGGTTAAGTAATGTGTGTATTTTTGCAACATATTGAATTTAAAACACATCTCATGATATAAAGCACTTATGTTTTTGAAAGGTTGTAGAAAATCATATACACAATTGAGATGGGGAAAAACCTAAAAAAAAAAAACACATGTTCTTTTAAGGGTTTTGGTTAAAAAATAGGGTTAAATATTCCAAAACCCCCTAAGGTTTTTCAACTTTATTTTTTCTCCCCTGGGTTTCATTTTTATTACAGGAGGTCCCTATAGTTTTGATAAGTGACCAGATTAGTCCATCCGTTAGTTGACCGTTAGTTGACTGTTAGGACTGATACGTGGACCAATCAGACGTCGACACATGGCACATATATTAATTTTTTTTTTAATTAAAAAAAATTGTATATTTTTTTTAAATTAAAAAAAAAAAAAAAGGAAAAAAAATTGGGGGTGGCTCTTGGCCATTTGAGCCACCCCCAATTTTTTTTCCTTTTTTTTTTTTTTAAATACATTTTTTTTTAATTTTAAAAAAAAAAAATTAAAAAATTAATATATGTGCCACGTGTCGACGTCTGATTGGTCCACGTGTCAGTCAACTAACGAATAGACTAATTTGGTCACTTATCAAAACCACAGGAACCTCCTGTGATAAAAATGAAATCCCAAGGGGAAAAAAATAAAGTTGAAAAACCCTAGGGGGGTTTGGAGTATTTAACCCTAAAAAATATATATATGTGCTCTCTTATTTATAATTTCTAAATAGTCACTATAAATTCATCCATCTCATTCAAAGGGAGATTTTAATAAATAATCAAATTAATATAACACTTGTGTTAAAGGTCAAGTTGCTGGTTTTTCTTACATTTCTTCCTCTTGGACCCCTACCTATATGGAATTTCGTTTATATGTTTAGCCATTTACTTCATTGATTTTTCATCATTTCAAAAAGGGGGAAAAAAAAAATAGTAGCAACGTACCATTTTTGTAATTCGAGTGGGATCGATGTGAATGCCATGAGCTTTGTTTGCCATGTGTTTTGGAGAGTGTTTTATGTTTTTAAATTGAAAAAGCATTTTAATGTGGCATATATAAAGGTAATAAATTTTTTTAATATATATATATATATATATATATATATATATATATTTTGGATTGTTTATTTATATTTTTATTTTTGAAAAAAAAAAAGCAAAAGAGAAAAAAAAAATTATCAGACAAAGCTTCCACCAAATGATTATTATACAAACATTATAATTAAGAAGTACAGTTCAATATTATTATTAAGGGTGGAAAAACGGTTACAATTAGTAGTACTCATTGGCTAAAACTGCTAATTTAATAGCTTATGCAGTTAGTAAAACTCACTAACGGCCTCCGCTAACATCTTAGGTGGTTAGCGGGTAATAACCCTAATAACTGCTAACTGCTTTTTAAAAGAAAAAAACATTATAAAAAGTAAAAGTAAAAGTAAAAGTAAAAGTAAAAAATAAAAAGAAGAAAAAAACCGAAGTTGTTTTTATAATAATATGATAATTAGGGTTGAAAATGCAGGTAGTTACTAACTGTTTGCTAACCGTTAACCGCTAACCACATAAAATGACGTGGTTTTGTTTGTTCTTTTTTTAATTTTTTTTTAAACTTTTTAAAATTTTTTCTTTAAAAAGTGGTTAGCAGTTATTAAGGTTATTAACCGCTAACCGCATATGCAGTCAGTGGGCAGTTGGTAAATTTTACTAACCACCTAGGTGGTTATGGTTAGCGATTTTAGCCAATAACCGCTGACCGTAACCGCATTTTCACCCCTAACGATAATACCTTACTATATATGAAATCGTTTCTAAATTTTTATATATATTTAAACACAAAAACGTTAGCAATAATATATATATAACTACCTAGCTTGGTGGTAAACAGTTTTTTCAAAAGCGTTAACAATTAGTAAAGTTAGTGGACCGCTAATAGCCACTCCCATTTTCACTCATATTTATTAATATACACTGAAAAATATTGAAATAATATAGTAAGAGCAAGGTCATAAATAAACGTATCAGGTTGCCACCAAAGTCAAGTCATGCTCCAGGTAAGACATTAATAAATTGAATTAAACGTTGGGATGCTTCCTCCCCTATTGTCCTTTTCTCTCATTCAATAAGAAAAAAATAAATTCATCTAATTTTAAAAGGCTGATGTGATGAGAATCATAAAGTAAAAAAGCGACAAATGGAGAATGACAGATGCTGGAGGTGGAGTGGAGGTACTGTATACCTGTATATTCTCCTCCTTGACTCTAAAGTCACAACAATGTCCAATTGCTTCATTAGAAATTTGCCCCCCATAAGCAAAACTATATTATAAACCATATATAATTGGAGAATCTTTGAAAAATTCTAAGCCATAGACAAGTTGTGATAACTTAAAACTACTCGAAAAGACATATGAAAAATATAAGTAAAACTCTACCCCTTTATTTTAACCATAAGGTCTCAAATTTTAAAACAATAAAATAATAAAGCAAGTTAAATAATATTAACTTTTTACCTTTCAATTTTTTTTTTTTAAATTTTTTTTTATTCGGTATTGCGTAGAAAAAACAAAATAATGATGACCATAGCTTATGCACGAAATTATAAATACCCTTAATTGCTATCCATGACTTGCAAATTAAAAGAAGGAAAAACATGGCTAAGATCACTAAATCGATTTATTTCTTTGTTATTTTCTTTGCACTCATACTCGTTGTAAATGCGGGTAATTAAGTAGTTTAAACTTGTTTGTTTTGCAGTATCCATGTGTGGCCAAAAGTAAATTCTACTATTGTTGGTAGGCATCGAGGATGGAATTACTTATAGGCCCCAAGAGTAGTCGTAGCCTTCCTTAGTTTTCAAAATTTTTTTTATTATTATGTTAAATATAGACGTATTTTTAGGCTTAAAAATTAAGCTTAATTAACCCTTATAAAATTAAATTTGACTCTTCATTCTTATTTTGACCTCTTTGAATGAAAAACCAGGCCTGATTCCGTTTCTACTAAGCATGTTACATGATTATCTATGTTTTAATTATTTTGTGGGAATCTAATATGCCCATAATGATTTTGTAAAGTACAGCTCCTAACATTACCATGAGATTGTGACGAGAGATGTGTTTTTTTTTTTTTTTTATCTGATGATTTCTTTGGATGGCAGGACCCACATTAGATTTCAATTGTAAGAAAAAGTTTTCTATTCTTTGCGACGATTATGAAGGGAGATGCAAGAGAACAGGACATGCAAGCAGTGGGAAATGTGAATGGTCTCATGGAATTATTCCGTCATGCTACTGTTACTACTGTTGAACGGCAACAATCGGGAAATGCATATGACCAACTATAGGTTATATGCTATTACAAATAATAATTTTTAAGTGATGTCAATTCAGGCTATGGCTTCCTAAGATGTGCTTCTACTTAAACTAAGACTCTCTCCCTTAAGATATATGCTTGTTTGTTTATATTAAGTGTGTATAGGCCATATATGTACCGCGTTGTCAATGGATAAATATATGCTTGTGTTATTATAGTGTATTTGATGGATTCTTGTTTATTATGCTTTGATAGCAATTTTCATGTTGAAAATCGCGTTAGACCTCAAACAATCACCTAGAGCGGGTGAGTAGGTGATGTGCTGCAACAATGGCAATATGCAAATTATATATGCAGTTGTACAATTCAAAAATATTAAACCACAACAATAATAATAAGGTAATCACACAATCAACATAAGATTTTTGTTGACGAAGTGAAACCCTTTGAAGAATTTTTCAAAGGTAAAACACTATGTGGCAGCCAAACTCATAAAATAAATTCAATAAGAAGAATTCAAATGTACAAACAGTTCACACTTACAAAACGTTTGTAGGTGACTCTCCCAGTACTAAGCAAGCGACACACTTGCCTCTTACCGTAGTAGCTTCAGAATCTTTGGGCAATTCTTTGTCTTGATATGCTTTACTGGAACTCTGCTAAACTGAAGGTTTGTAATTTGTGATTTGATGCAGTTTGAACAAAAACTCTTAAGAGATATGCTATTGTAAGCACATGGGAAGAATTTTCTCTTTCAGAACATGAATGAAAAGGTTTGGCACCATTTAGACGAACCTCTATAAAACAAATGAGAAATAGCCTCCCTAAGTCTTTAGAATTTGTGGGTTTTGAATCTTAAATCACTACTATAAAAAAAAATGACCTATTTCAGCATATCGTTTCTTGGTGCTAGGTATGAGACGCGTCAAAAACCAAAAAAAAAAAAAAAAAAAAAAGCCAATAACAAAATGTGTGCCGGTATTTTAATATAAACGCCTACAAATAAGTGTTGGTATAGGGTTGATTTTCTGTAATGTTTAGGGGGGTGTTTGGCAAATGGGATGACCTAAACACTGTAGTTGATGTAGATTGATGTGAAAAAAAAAAAAAAAGTAAGAATGTTTGGTATAAAAAAATGAAAAAGTGGTATGGAAAAGTGAAAAAATTTTGTTTTGTAGTGATTTTTTTATTTGAATAATAATAAAAAGTGAATGATTTGATATTAAAAGTGAAAAAGTTCGAATTTTTTGATATTGATTTTTTTGGGAAATGGTGATGAACAGTGTTTGGGCCAACCTCATCCCCATTACCAAACAAAGCCCCTTTAGACTTATAATGACAACCCGTTTTAACCTAGTAAATATCAGAAATGGAAAAACTTTGTGATATAAAAGTTGTAGCCCTTTGCATTAGCTTTGCAACACCAATAAGCTTGTTTTCATCCGAAATCAAAATCAAAAGAGGTGGTTGTTTTAATCTAATAAGGGCTTTCACGGACAATATTCACAAACTTGAATATTTCATGTTTTCGACCATCTTCATCATCAACTTAACATTTAACTCAAAAATAAACATTACAACCCAAAGTAAGTTTTGACATTGAATTCAGAAATACTAAAAACCTAACAGACTCCCATTTCAAAAATTACGTGACAAAACTTACCAAAAAAAAATAAATAAATAAAAATTAAAACTTAAAAATGAGGAAAAATTATAAAATATTAAAAATAACTAATTTTTTTTTTTAAAAAAAAAAAAAAACCTAAAACTAATAATAATAATAATAATAATAATAATAATAATAATAATAAAACCAAGAAGGGGTGGCTCGAGCCACCCCATGGCCGGTCTCGAGGTGGCCGAACCACGCTTAAGGCCCTTGGGGGTGGCTCGCACCATGAGGTTTCCACTTGAGGACTTGCCCTTAGGGCAGGACCAAACACCTCAAACCATTAACCTCAAAACCAAACGAATTTTGGTATTTTGTCCGAATTTGAAATCTTCAAAATACCCTTGAGGCCTTAGCCCAAATTTCTCCAACTACCCAATCACCCCGGTATTCTCACATCTTGAGGACGCCATGGGGTTGATCATGAGGTGGCACCAACCATTTTCGGTGCTATCTTCTTTTAAATATTAAAATACCCCTGATAGCCCGAGATTGTCTACCTATCCTCTTAGAAGGTGTTCTTGTTAACCCCATTGCATGACCCTAAAATTGAAGCTAGGCCTGACATCTGGAACCCACCAATTCTCACCCAGTCAGACTTAAGTAGTTTGCCTAAAGCTTGAGATGACCTAATCAAACCTATCTGCTATGCTCAAAACTCTATTATTGAGCATTTGACCAAATTTCTAGACTACGAACTGACCTCTCTGGGCTTCAAACATCCCTTTATGCATTTTTCTAACACTTGAAGGGGAAAATATCAATCTCTAGTACTAAGTCACCACTTGTATAGTTAGTTGAGTTATTGTTAGAATTGCACATAGAATTGATAGTGATGGTTTTTGATCCGATGCAGGTCGATGGCATGGACAAAAGCAAGTGCAGTAGCTTCGTCCTCCTCTTACCGATGGTCCCACAAGCTCAGCGCCATAATGTAGGACGCCCAGGACCCTGAGTCCAATCCCGACTATGAGAGAGAGACACGATGGCTTGTCACTTGCAACGAGAAAGCGAGGGAGACGACGATGAAGTTAAGCCACCTGACATGATAGGAGACGAGAGAGAGACATGATGGCTTGCCGCTTGCAACGAGAAAGCGGGGGAGACGACGGTGAAGTTAAGCCACCTGACATGACGGGAGACGAGAGAGAGACACGATGGCTTGCCTCTTGCAACGAGAAAGTGAGGGAGACAACGGTGAAGTTAAGCCACCAGACACGACGGTAAACGATAGAGAGACATGATGGCAAACGATAGAGAGACACGATGGCTTGTCGCTTGCAACAAGAAAGCGAGAGAGAGAGAGAGAGAGAGAGAGAGAGAGAGAGAGAGATGGGCGTGATATTAGGGTAAAAAGGACCAGTGACTCGAGTGAGAAAAAAATGAGGGAAATTGAATTTTCGTGCGAAATATGTAGCGCCAATTAATGGATCCATGCAAAACTTTTCTCTAAAACGGGGTCGTTTTCTCAATAGCTAATGAGGCTCAATCAGCGGTTAGGAGTCGCTGCTGTTGTCCACTCAATTGGGTCACGGGTGACCCATCTAGGTTACTGGGTCATGCACCTAGAATGTGTGCACCTTTTTCTTTTTTCTTTTTTAAATTACTTTAATTTTTTCGAAGTAATTTTAATTTGAAATGTAGGATAAATTTGAAATTCTATAAGAATTTTAAGGGCATAAAAGATATTTTTATGGTAAAATATAATTCATGTGATTTTTTTTAATAATTAATTAATAGCTTAAAATTTTAAGATAATATATATTTAACATTTTAACCCCAAACCCTAACGGATGGGGATATTGCATCAAATTAGATGTTCGATGAGTGAAACATTGAATATGTTTTTATTATTAAAATATTAACTAATAATTTACGTTTAATAAATTTTTATGATAAAGATCATTAAGTTGATATTTATCTTATAATTAATTATTAGCTTAAATTTTTAAGATAAGTAGTAATTTAACATTTTAACGCCAAACCCTAATACATGGGGATATTGCATCAAATTAGATGTTCGATTGGTGAAATATTAAAGAAATTGTCACAATTGATCTAACTAATGCATAAAGATAATACAAAATCCAAAGAGTTTAATAGATCATTTAATCGCATTACGATTGATTGTATTAATGTGCTAGTATTGATCGGAATTAATCTTATCAAATGTACGATTGAACCTTCAATCATGTCAAGTTCTATCAATTGTATCACGATCAATATAACTAATGCACTAAGATAATATAAAATGTTTAGAGTTCAATTGTTTCCAGTTTGATTGATCAATTGATCCTATCACGATCAATCAAACTAATTCGTTAGGATCAATTGGATGTCTGATCAAACATTCAATTTCAATTGTTTCAATCATTTGATCCTATCACGATCAATCAAACTAATTCACTAAGATCGATCGGATCTTCGATTGAATCTTCAATTTTTTTAAGTTTGATTGATCATTTGATCATATCACGATCAATCGAACCAATTAACTATGATAGATCAGAGTAATGATTGATCAGTCGATTTTATCACAATTGATCCGACTAATGCACTGTGATTGATCGAACTTTCAATGTGTCAAGTTCGATTGATCATTTGATCATAGTACGATATATCAGACTAATACACTATGATCGATTGGACGATTGGTCGAACCTACAATCGTATAATGTTCGATTGATCATTTGATTGTATTACTATCGATTAGACTAATGCACTACGATTGATCAGATGTTTGATCGAACTTTCAATTATGTCAAGTTTGATTGTATCATGATCGATTGAAGTAATGCACTAGAAGAGTGATACATGATATCATTGTGTTTTGTTCATAGTACATTTGACCAAGTCTAGAATCCAATGCACTAAGATCCATCGTGATGAAAATAATTTATATATATCTTAAAAAAAAAAGAAATCGGTTTATATATTTTAAATAAGAATGAAAAATAGAAAACTTCAATAATAATATATATATAAAAAAAAAATTAAGCGTTTTAATTTAATAGGAAAATTTGTTTTTAATAGGAACCCAATGCACTATTATTTAATTTCTTTTGTTCTTCATGTTCATTAGTGGCGACCTTCAGATGTCGCCGCTATTTGAGCCTCATTGAGAAGTCGTCGCTGTTGCCGACTCAATAGCTGCGACTAATATTACCACTAATTAGACTCAAATAGTGGTGATTTAATGTCGCCACTGATTGAGTAGGCAACAACGGCGACTCCTTAGAGTCGCCGCTGATGAGGGGTCAATAGTGACGACTTAATGTCGTCGTTAATAAGGCTCAATCAACGGCAAGATTAAGTCGTCACTATTGACCCATCATTAGTGGCAACTTTGAGGAGTTGCCGCTAATGAGGCTCAAATAGTGGCAACTACTAAGAGTCGTCACTGATGAGGGGTAAATAGCCGCTAATAATTTGGTCGCTAATGACTAAATTTCTTGTAGTGAGTGTACCTCCGATCACAAGAATATGTCCTCATGTGCCCTCACACGCCGTCAATTCTTCATGCCTTTTTCCATCCACCTCAAAGCATAACCGCTGGCCGGCCTCCATAACTTTTAAGGTACAGGATATCTTTATTGATAAAATTTGACCCTGTATTGGTTCACTGATGCTATCCTATTGTTCCTACACGAATCATTACTCAATGATGATATAGGATTGGAAGGAGAGCTTGAAGAAAATGTACTTCCTTGCTTAAAAAGCTCTCAGCATTTTACATTAAGAAATATTTCATGCAAGACCCATAAAATGAAACACCTAAATGTAGGGTTGTCAATTTTTGACACCGTATGTTAACTCGATACGAAATTGAAAGGTTAAAATCAGGGACGGGGAAGGGAGGGACTGACAGGGGCTAGGACCCTCCAAATGACAAAAAAAAAAAACATAAAAAACAATTTTTTTTTTTTTTTTTTGCTAATGGGCCTCTGCCCATTAAATTTTTTCAGCCTCATGGCCCCTACCCATTCTTAAGGTTGGCTTCGTTCCTGGTTAAAATTGAGGAGTTTAACCCATTTAACTAAGTGGATTAAATTAAGGTTGACCTATATAATCTTATACCGATACTGTCCAAACCTGACACGCGACATAATAACGTGTAATTTTTTACATGACCCACGAACTCAATACAAAATTAGAGCGGTAGGATCAATGTTTGGAGATTTGACTCGTTTAATTAAATGAATTATGTTAGAGTATATCTTCTATATATATATATATATATATATATACACGTCCTAAATTTAATATATGAATACAAATTACCACTCCTACCTAATTGTAGATACAAAATTAGGGGACGTAGATGCTATGTTGCACCATGAATCGCTAGTTTCACATTAATTACTCTCTTTCACACGATGGAACTTATCATAGATCTCACTCTTGTGACGAGGATAGTGTAGAAAAAACTGAATAATTTGTGGAAACATCTACATATTAATTAGCTTAATTTCCTTATTTTCTTTTTATGATGAATAATGTCCAGCTAGCCTATGTCATCTGTACGGTATGATTCATCTTTAAAAACTGTGGTTTCACGAGTACTAAACCCAAACCTTTTTATTTATTTATTTTAAAATGTTTGTCTAAAAAGTTCAAAGTTCGAAGCTATAGCTTAGCCCGACCCAGGTCTCAAAAAGCTGGTCGTGCCAAGTACCAATAAAAAGGTGAACTCATTACAATAAAGTTTCACTTCTTTTAGGCTCTTAAAATAGTCTTATCTTTTGTGCTTTTCGTGGACACTGCCCTATAATCCAAGGGACAGTCTACATGACAATAGGCTTAGTAATCGAGCTCCCTAAAGACTTTTTAATCCCATTTTCCTACGTATATAGGGCATTGGAAAGTCAAAATCTATCTCTTACGTATAGATTGCCCAGCAACTCCCTCGTAGGGACAACATTGTGAGTGGGTGCAACCTTTAACCAAAAAAAAAAAACTGTCAAAAAAAAAAAAAAAAAAAAACCATTCTGTTTTCCTGGATTTTACTTTCTTGACAGATGCGAAAAAACTACTTATGGAAACATATTTGAGACACCAAACAGCGTTCATGCAGTTTCCTAGGATCTACATTGGAACCCCAAACATTCTCTCTTTTTACTTACTTTCTTTCCAATTTTTCACAAATGGAAATTTGCAGTTCGAAAATAGATAGATAAAGAAACTTTTTATGGTGAGCTAGCTCAAGTTAAAAACCAACTTTTATATATGTATATATTTGTTACTGTAGGAAACTAATAAAAAAATGTGGAAGTTTGAAAAAATTGTAGCAAATATTGTAAATATGATGTACTTGCATGTTTGGATCATCATCAGTCGTCTGGTCTGTTTTATATATATCAAATTCCATTTTAACGGAAAAGCAATTGACAAAAGAAAATGGAATAATTATTGGAAATAATTAGTCCAATTCTCCTTCCTGCCAATAATCATGCAGTTTTTGGAGTTATTATATGAATTTTCAAAGCCGCGTCATTCACTTCATGCTAGCTATACATGTCAATATCCCAAATGATTCTCCATCATCAAGTTGCATTTTGACATATATATATATAGGCTGCTATCATTGACCAAAAATTTCTTGCATTTTTCCACCCTTCCAATGGCCATAATCAGCACTAGAAAATTTCTCAGGATTGGGGAGCGAGTGAGAGTCCACCAGCAGCACCTAGATTCTCCCTAGCCAAAACAGTCACTACACCCATATAGCTTGACCTCTTAAAACAAAAAAATTAAAAAATAAATAAATAAACCAATTATGGTTGATCCAGTGAGCTTAAAAAGAGTTCCTCTTAAACCCACCAAATTAAGTTGAAGAGGGCTAGGGAGATGAGGAAAATATACTTTGACAGACACAGTCAACGACACGACGTAGTTTTCTGCGCTACTCAAATTTTTCTTTCTTCAAAATAAGGGAGCGAAAAGAGGTAAGAAAGTTAAGACAAGAACATAAAAACAACAACAAATACAACAACAAACGAATTGAACATGAACAATGAACATGCATGACTCAGAGTCCCGCTCTCCGTTCAGTCCTTTCCGACATCCACTGGACCCCCCACCTTCTCCAGACTATTCACAATCTCTCTCTATCTCTCTCTAGATGAATTACGCGTTTTTCCAGCATGGAATTGAAAGAAAATTAAGCTCAAGCTTACTTTTAGTGGTTGCCAGTGAATTGGCTCAGACCCATAGATGAGCCGATTGAAGTAAACTTTGCCAGCTCCTGCGGTAAGAATGGTCGTTGAGATTCTCTTCCTCCCATGCCAAGAAAGTCTCTAGTTGGGCTGCTTTGATGATGCTTAACTGGAACCGCCTCACTTTGTTTCCCACTTGCTTGCATCATCAGCTGATCAAAGCTCTTTGAGCCCAGCATTCCATCAGCTGCTGCGAAATTCTCTGCTTGCTGCTGCTGCTTTGCATTTTGAAACACCTGGTGCAGCTGATGATCGTTTCTGTTTTGATTGATAGCGTTATTAATGAAGCTTGATGGGTTTGAAGAAGAGGAGCTCATCACTCCGAATGTGCTGCCAAACTGTGATGGGTTGTTGCTTCTTGTAGAACCCATCTGCGCTGCCTTCTGCAAAAGCGCAGTGGCCGACATCGGAGCAGCCGCCGCCCCCGGCGGCTTTGATTGCTTGTCGGAGTAAAGAGAGGATAGCGTTTCCACCAAATTTCCTTTGTTCCCTCCTTCCTTCAATTCATGAAGCGGCGCTGTTAAAGAGAGGCTTGCATTTGCTGAAGCTGGATTAACAGTACTACTCTTATCAAACCCTTCAAACTCATTGAAGTTTCCAAAATTAGCAATAGAAGATGAACCAAAGAGAGCATTCCCCGGCGCCGCTTGCACCATGTCAGGAAAACCCGTAGAGCTCGATGACGCGTACAGATGAGAATTAGCTACCATCTCATTTGGGTGGTTAAGCCACAGCGACAATCTCGGCTTCTGCTGCTGATCTAAACCAAGAGAGTTTCCAATTGCCATGCCATTGAAATCCGGTCGAAACCCGGGACGGAACTGGCAAATTCCGGCAGCATCTTGAACTCCCCTGCCGGACAATCCATGTGGCAAACCGGCCGCTTGAGGATTTATAACCGTCTCATTCAGTGACGAATCGCTTCTGAAACTCAGATTCGAAGCAGCAAGTGAAGTAAGCCTGGCGCTCTCATCGGCTAAGGCATCACAAAATGCTCTGTGGGTGATGAAGCTATCTTTCCTGTTTAATTAAAACCAAACCAAACAAATTAAGCCAATTTAGTTGCATTTAATTCGAGCCCACAAACCATGAAACCCTCTACGTGAGCATTAATTTCTACTACAACGTATCGAGAAACAAAGAAGATTGTAAAGAATATATATATATATATACCTGGAAAAAAGGGTTCCACAGTCGCACTTGTACTCGCGAGTGCCGCAGGTCTTAGAGTGAGCTTTCCAGTCAGATTGAACGGCGTATTTCTTCGAACACTTCTCGCACTTCCATTTCTTCTCGCCGTGTTTCCTGCTGAAGTGCTTCTTTATTCCGGTGAGGTCGCCGAGAGCTCTGGAGGCGTCGTGGTGGACGCAGGTTTTTTCCGGGCAAATATAGACCTTCTTCCGGACCTCTTTATTCGTCCTTTGCCGGAGCTTCCACGGAAGATTGTGACCCCTCCGGTGAAGCTGTAGATTCTGATCCCTCTGGAACCCTTTATTGCATATTTCGCAGATGAATCGATTCGTCGCCATGAGTGTCTTCGGTGAAAGAGCAATAACTTCAGCATCTGGATCTGTTTAAAACAAAAAAAAAAAACACCCATAAAAGAACTAATAAATCAAAACTTCGAAAAAGGCAAAAAAAAAAAAAAAAAAAAGAAAAAAACATGTTTTAATTTACCTGGTGTTCCCGGAAGGTTTCTCTTCTTCTTGACAGCTGGAGTAGGATCAGGTTTAGGGTTAGGGTTTGCGTTCTGTTCTTGAGGAAACCCTCCGATTGAAGAGGGTACTGAGAAAGCGTCGCCGGCCGACATCATCGGGTTTGAATTTCAAAACGGGTTGCTTTGTGAAACAACTAGCTTTCAAAAGGGTAAATAAGATCGACCGTACTGGACAAGAAAACAAAGGATTTTTTTTTCCCTCTCCAAGCAGAAACAGATAAATCTTTTGGTAATAAAAATCTTGTTGACGCTCCGATTCTGCCAAAAGACAAGAAGAAGAAGAAGAAAAAAAAAACCCCAACTCAAGCTTGAATCTAAAACAAAAAAAATATGCTAGAGCTTCGGACTCTTGTAACAGAGATCTGGTTTGCTTTATAATTTGTTTGATCTTAAAAAGAAAACACCAAAAACCATGATGGCTAAAGAGAATATTTCATCTTATATTCTATTTTTCTTTCTCTGTCTCGCCAGTCTTAATCTTACGCCTAGTCTTTCTTTTATCTTTGCTCGTATCCTCAAAGTCGGTCAGCCATAGATTTAGCTGGGCCACCACCTCTCTCTCTCTCTCTCTCTCACACACGCAGTACTGTTGTAAAAGTGTGTGCAAGGCAGTCTGCTGCTCGCTCTGCCAGTATGTGTAGGATTGTGTGTCGTCTTGTAGCTTTTTGAGCTCATACTCCAATTATTATGTATATAAAAATAAATAATCCAATATATTACACATATATTATATATATAGATATTTCAAGTATTTGAAGAGAAAGTAAAAAAAGGGCAATGATGGGATGGTTTTACTGAGAAAAAAGGGTTTTAGAAAAGTAGTTTGCCTTTTGATCAGGTATGAAATGATTAAGCCATAATTAAAAAGCTAGACCCCTATTTAGCATGCTGGTGAATCAGAGGGGGCTCTGGGGCGACGCGGAGAGAAAGAGAGAGCGAGAGAGAGAGTTACGTTTCACGAGGCAGATGATAGGACGGTCCGTGATACCTCTGTCTCAGGTGGGACCCAACGTGGGACCTCTGTCTCAGGTGGGACCCAACGTGGGACAGTCATCGGCCATCATCACCCCCAAAAAGTTTGAGTGCATGTGGCAGTAATATGCATCTATTTCCTTGACGTTGATGATAATGATGATCGTACGATTCTTTCACGTATACTACTATACACCGCTGAGAAGCCGGGGGTATTGCTACCTAGGGCTCTATATATACTGCCTATATCAAATCCTTCCCACTGTATCTCTATTAATTCTCTGGTAATTAATACTTGTTAAAAGTATCAGTAAAAATGTAAAAAAAGTCAAAATATTGTTTTTTTTCTTCTATATAGATGAGCGAAACAACACATTACAATAGCAATATGAAACAAAATAAGAAAATTACAGATAACCAAAATAAAGACACGAGAAAAAAAAAATTGCATTATCCATTGTAGCAATCCTTTCCATAGTGGGGACGATCCTCAAGATAGGAGAAGCAAATGAGAATGATACCAGTGAAGTCGGTGGTAGCAGGCCTTGGTGAAAATTGTAGGTGCAACAAAAGGCATCCAAAAGATTTTTAATTTCAGGTAAGTTGCAAAAAGAGTTGGGAAAACAAAGAAATATATATGCCGATGGTAACAGAGTTACCAACACGGATTAATGTGAGACAAAAAATAGTGAGGCCAATGTATTTTGAGGTCCTTGCACCAAAAGGCTAGCTCCACAATAGAGGGTAAGTGGAGTAGGGGTAGAGCCAAAAAGGGCAATAACATGTGTTTTCCACATGTGCCAAGGCAGCGCGTGGCATATGTGCGTTGCATTTATCGGTGATTGTTAGGAGAAGGAGGGATGGGCGCCGGAGATGGTGGTGGAGGGGTGCGTGGCTTAGGTGAGTGGAGGATATACGATAGATTTGGCTTCCAAATTAAACCCCAAAGAGAAAAGTTGTTGAAGAAAATAGAAACAAATGCAAAAGGAGGTTGAGGAAGGGTTTTACAAGTGACAATGTCCCCGCGAACTTATTATAACAATATTCCCCACTTTTTCCTCCCAAATTAATTTACAAAAAAATTGTCAATGTCCTCCGGGGCTCCTAAGGCCTAGAAAAGACAAAAATAACCTTAAAGTTTTTTTTCCATAAAAAGCACATTTAAAAATTAAAAAAGAAAAGAAAAGAAAGACTAAAAACAAAAAATAAAATAAAAACCCATGCCATAATAGTGGGTGGCCTTGGCCATTTGATAGTGGTTCGGCCACCCCCAAATTTTCTGAGGACTTAGTATAACTTATCAGTTTCTTTGCAGTCAGATCAAAAATCATATGTAAAGATCAAATTATTATTAGACGTGGATTAACAACAAATTATCTGTTGATTCTTTAATGGAAAAGAATGGTTACACTTGCAGTTGCCTCTTTGAATTCAGCGGCGTCATGACGTGACCACCGGTGTAATCTTCTGGTCATTGCCTGTTCAATTTCAGGGAGCATCTTTTCCAGGCTTTCAGAACCAAAGAAATTCAACACCATATATGTTCTTAAGGTACTTGTACATCACCCATGTAAGCTATCATCCAAAAATATCCGTCAATGTTTTTCGGGTATTAGGGAGGAATATAATCAAAATTTGATAATTTGAAAAGGACATTACCAATTGAGTGGTAGTTTTAAATGCTACGTATAAACTTTTTCTGAACAAAAACGCCGAGAGAAAGTCATAATCAAACAAAATAATTGATTATTAATAAATAACATATATACAGTACTCCCAAATTCTAAACCAAATAGGCGCTAAAAAAATATAAAAAATAAAAAATCCAACCAAACAAAGAACAGAATTGTTGAAGTTATTATTATCTAGTTACTGGTATACTATGATACCACGTGATTACCTAGTGCTTATAAAGAAGTATAGATTTAGATTGCTAATTAATGTTGATGGACCATGTGCATCTTCTATGCACCACATGTTCTCATAATTTAACAAACCCAATTAAGCATACTTTTCGGTCAAAAAAAAAAGAAGCGGGAAAGTGTAGAGGGTTTAAAAAGTACTTTCAGTATCTAAAAAGTCACGTCAAACAAAAATTTAATATGTTTGGTAAAAAACTACAAAAAATACTCTTTTTTTTTTTTTTTTTTTTTTTTAACTTTAAAATCTTTATTTTCGAAATGTAATCTCAAACATATTTTAGAGAGCTTATAAAGTACTTTTAATACTTTTTTGTCAAACGTCATCCCAAGCATGGCATTTTTTACTTTAGAGTATGTTTGGAATTTTATTACAGAGCTTAGAAAATACTTTTAGTATTTAAAAAGTTGTGCAAAACAAAAAGCTGGCTTATTTGGTAATACTTCTTTGACTTTTTCACTATAAAAATGGTAAAAACGCACTTCAAAAAGAAAAGCTTAAAAATAAAACTTTTTTAAAAAAACTTTTTTTGATTGTAAAAGCTCTATTTCCCAACGCAATCTCAAGCATGCTCTTAAAACGTAAATCAATCTTTAACTTTGGTAGAATCCCTTATATATATATAGTAAAAGATTGTCAATTTGAGTTAGAAATTTAGAGATTTTTTGACGTGGTAGCTAGTCAGTTACAGTCACAAGTCACAAGCAGTACTGGACATAGAAAATTCGATGGAGCTGCTTAAAAGGTAGCTTAGAAGTACTTTGATCTTTTTCAAACATAGTTGGTGTTTACACATTCTTGAGTTGATTTATATATATAGGGTAGTTGACTTCCATTGAAACAAGCATGCTAGGGGCGGCGGGGTGACCTGGCCGTTACCACCCTAACCCACTATAATGTTCTACTCTAACACTAGACCCTCGCTTTCTTTTTTTATTTTCTCATTTCTCATATATATATATATATATATATATGACAACTCTACGTTATATCAAATAATTTGGTGGATGTGGATTGTATGATTTCCAACGCAGCATGGATATTAGGACAGTGAACTGCCACTAACTATTAACCCTGTAAGCGTACGTGCATGAGTGGGTGGTTGGCTTTTTCCAACTAACCTCCCAAAGTGGTGTTGTTAGGGGCGGTAGGGTAGGCGGAAGCGGTTAAACCCCTACACCGGCCCTTCTCTCGCACTCACACACATATACACACAGGATAAACGATTTTATTTTGGTTTTTGTTCGATAATGTAGCAAAAATTGATTAATGTGAAAAAAAATTAAGTTTTTTTTTTTTTTTTGAAAAGTGAAAAAGTAAGAATATTTGATATGAAAAAATTTTATTTTGTGATGATTTTTTAATTAGAATAGTAATAAAAAGTTATTAATGTGATGTAAAAAATAAGAGAATGTTGAAAAAATAAAAAAGTTAGATTTTTGTGCCTTGGCCAAACTGTTTACCAAACAGTGCCATATATATATATATATATATATATATATATATATATATATATAACAAAACGCTAAAACATGCCTAAAATAGTTTCAAAACCGTCTAAAACAAGTTCTAGATAGAAGTTCAAAACATCAAAATATGCCCAAAAGGCCCATATATGCATGACCGGTGGTTACCGCAGTGCAATTTGGGCAAAAATAACCGCTAACGGACGATGAGGACGGATAGTAACTACACGACATAGGCGGGCGGTATGGTTACTCAAAACTGCTAATTGCCTAAAGTGGTGGTTTGGAATTAGACGCAATAATTGTTAAATTATCAATTATCCCAAAAGCTTAAGCTGATAGGAAAAGATAAATTTAATCATTTAATCATTACTTTAACACTCCCCTCACATGTGGGCTCAAATTCCCTTTTAATAAGGCGATGCCCAACACGTGGAATATTTAATTTAAATGGAAGATGAATCTCGATTCCAAAACCTTTGGCTTTGATACCATGTTAAATTACCAATTATCCCAAAAGTAACCTTTAAGCTTAAGCTTTTGGGATAATTGATAATTTAACACTCCTCCTCACGTGTGGGCTCAAACCCCCCCTTTTAATAAGTGATGCTCAACACGTGGAATATTTAATTTAAATGGGGGG
Source organism: Corylus avellana (assembly GCF_965113065.1). Taxonomy (NCBI): domain Eukaryota; kingdom Viridiplantae; phylum Streptophyta; class Magnoliopsida; order Fagales; family Betulaceae; genus Corylus; species Corylus avellana. Next base: position 17,165,203 of record NC_142499.1, read on the forward strand.
TGAATTGACAGAGTTAAAGTTCGATCTCAGAACCTTTGGCTCTGATACCATATTAAATTACCACTTATCTCATAAACTTAAGCTTTTGGGATAAGTGATAATTTAACAATAATCAGTAACCGCCACCACCCTATATAGCCCCAAAGGATATGACTTTTAAACAATCTATTGAGGAGGGGTGCAATTATGGGTAGAAGGGATGAAATCAAAAAAATTATCAATAACCGTTAACTGAAACCGGGTTTACACTCCTACCCACCTCCATTCGTGATGGGTAGCAAAGCTTTTATTACAAATTCTTTATAAACTGATATGACAATTTACATGACACGTATCACATCAACCACTCAATTGTAGACTGCCACATGACAGTATTACTCACATGTATGAATGTTTACAAACTAATTGACACTTATCACATCAACCACTAAAAAGAACTATAATACAACTGTCGTGCTAATACAACTGTAGTGCTCCAAACATTTTCCAAAGAGAATGATCATTGAGCCATGTAGTACCACAATATTATCCTGCTGAAAAAAAAACCAACATAAGCTGTCATCGTCACAAATTCAATTTTGGTTAGTTGGTTATTCACTGAAATTGATGATTCACTGCAATAAATTCCTAATCGAAATTCATCTACCTACTACGACGTTAGTTATCCTTCCAGGCAGATTCAAAGCTTTCAAGTCCGCAATAATTTGAATAAAGCCAGAGACACATCAATCAAGCACAAGGAGGGCCGGGACACGCAAATGGGGGTACTGTCAACGACATGCTAGCTACCGTTTCTGAAACAACAAGCGGCAATCTGGAAATGTTTCATTAATTATTTACCAAATTACCACCACCACGTCTTTTTCCGAGCTGACTTCCCCCCGCGCCTTCGATCAGATCTTACACAAATTATTGATCAAAATTAAATGAGATCATATTTTGAAGGACATTAGATAATTCAACTGCTTTGGCTCCATCCATTCGGAGCTTCCTTCCAAGTAATTGATTCTTCCTCATCCCAAATCAGTATCCAATGCTCTCTCTCTCTCTCTCTCTCTCTCTCTCTCTATAGATATTTCTTATTACACAAAAACATGCACACGTTTAAAGAAATACACAAAACCCCATGTGTTTGGTTGCGTGGATCATGAAAACCCTAATTCTCAAGTAGGGAAGAGAAGAAGAATGAGTTATGTGTTATATTATTATATTATTATATTATATCTGTCCGACCGGATAATGACATCCTTTGCATCCATGCATTGCGGGTATAGATTCCCCGTCTGCCCCCCAATGCACGGAGAGAAGCCCAGTCTTCTTTCTTTATTCCCTTCAACTGCTTCGTCTTGCTCGGAGATATTTAACAAATTAACGAGGATTAAAGTACACGTACATGAGTTGTTCGAAGATTAATAATTAAAAAAAAATGTTGTATTAAACATGTTTTAGTGTTAGATTTTCAAAGACCCTATATGATATAAAAATTGATCTATACGAATTCCTTCAAACCAAATTAATTGTGGATCGACGTGCATAATAATGTTAAACATATATATAGGGAAAACTTTTCTTGGTGATATAAAATAGGCATGTTAAGACTCATTGGCCCTATCTTCAATAGGGTTCAATCAGTTGGGGCCACGTCTCATGAAATGAAAGTTATTAGTTCGAATTTTCTTTCTAATTTCCCTCCCATACCCGTTAGCCCTTGGGCTCATATAGGTCTGTGTGGCCATGTTGAATGAGTTGAGCATCATGTCAACGTGGGTTTCCTCGAATAAGGGCTCATTTGGAAGCCGATTGATCAATAAAATCTCGAGCATCAATGGTCCAAAAGAGTCCTATTGAAACTAGTGGCTCATATTAATACCAGTGGAAAGCCAAGTAGACGGGAGCGGAGTGAACGTCGCAATAGCGACATTCATGGAGCGGGAGTATTTTGAGAATTTAAATAGGGTTTAGGGTTTTTCATATATATATATATATATATATATATATATATATATATATATATATTATGTTGTAAACCTTGATCATTAATAAGAGAAAAATATAGCTACCTCTCTGTGGACGTAGACACATTGCCAAACCACGTTAAATCTGTATCTCAACTCTCTCTCTCTCTCTCTCTCTCTCTTAATTTCTCTCTTTTCGATTTTATATTGTTCATCAGTTATTGTACACAGTAACAACAAGCCCAGTAAACCAACGATCACCTGCTTAGTAGTCGCATACATATATACTAAGAAAACTATATAAGGAAAAGGATAAGGATCCCCGTTAGCAGTCGTGCCTATTCAAACTTAACGCTCTATGTATAAGGAAGGGGTGACTCTATAAGGAAAGGATCTAATTTGATATATTAAGAAGTAAAGGCGTTAATGAGAATCAACCACCTCCGGATGGCGGATACTAAACCCCTGACCTCTGATGATGCCACATCAGGCCTACTTGCCTCACTTATGGCAATCCTATAAGCAAGGTAACGAGCCATAATTTGAGGTACACATGCAACACTATTTTTCATTTCTCTTAGAAATTATTTTACTGACTTAAACATTAGAGTGTCCACCATCAATACACCTATGTTTGTCTTTAGCTTGTTTTTGCAGTGTCCTTAGCAGGATTGTACGTGGTGGTGCGGTCAATTGTATTATATATATATTTGGATAAAATATTATGTACTAATTTTACTTTCACCTAATCTACTATGAATTTCATGACGTGTGTACGTGTGTGTGAAAGTTTACCTATTAATTCATGACAATTGACTTTACAAGCTTTTGTTGTACTGTTTAACTAATGAGTGGCACCGCCAATTAATACTGATGGGCATTGGGCAACAATTTTTTCTTTTTTGTTGTACTCTTTTTAGGCGACAATGTTTCAATAATGTCAAACATGGAACCAAATACATGAAACACAGATTCATGGATCCCATCACTGGGTTTGCTTTTGAACTGGTAAATGTGCACAACTAACACGTTTATCCATGGTAATTACATAATTACCTCCTTTGGGAGCTTCACGTACACCGCTGTCTGTGGGAGAAGAAGGGGATTACTGATGTGAATTTTAAATGGGAGACAAATTGTTCCAATCAATGAATATATGGATCGCCAGATCTGATTCAACTAATTAATAACCTTCTCTCTCTCTCTCTCTCTCTCTCTCTCTCTCTCATATATATATATATATATATATATACCTCAATGGCCCCAGTTACAGCCATGAAATCTAGAAACCCAGCTATAGCAAAGATGTGGAATTTGTTTAAGTAGCTCCGAATGATACAAAATGAAACCCATTTAATTTGGTTTGAATCTAGCAAGCTAGTTTTAGTTGAAATTGGACCCGAAATACGTATTTTGTGTCCTATTATAAGATACACGTCAAAATCCCAATAAATTGAAACTGAACCCAAGTCAAACCCAAACAAAACACGTTACCTTAATTAGCCTTGTTATGCTAGTTAAACACATTAACCTTAAATCCATCAGGGATTCCTTGAATCCCCAAGGAAAACTCTGAAAAATAGACTTTGGTTTTACTGCATATATATATATATATATATATATATATATATATAGCACTCCAAAAGGCAATCTAAAAGTTTTAATAGACAATTTTTTAAAGGGTGTGTTTTACCTTTTGGTTGTAACGTGATATAAAGGTAAAAATAATTTTGAGCATTTTGCATGTTGAGTTGTTTTATTAATATTTTTGAGTTTTATCAAACGAGCCCAAAAAACATTTTATTGACTATTTTTTGTTTTTTTTTTGTTTATAATTAACGATATAATAAAGGTGAAAATAATTTAGAGTATTTTGAATTGTGTGTTATAGCTAGAGAGTGTTTTTCATTTTAGTTGTGATGTGACATAATATAATAATATTTTTTTTGTTTTTTTGCACACATGCAGGCTTGCAGCAGGGGCAAAGCTAAGAGAATAATGCAAATGTTGAATTTTTTTGGCCTTTCTTTTTTGTGGATGCATATATAATTAGGGGGTAGGGGACATTTACAGCATCGATTACTTACTACAAAGGTACAACAAAAGGCAAAGGCAGTAGTACCTTCAAAAGAAAAGAACACACTTTGCTTTTTCCATCTCTCTAAAAACCCAAATAAATACAATTTTGAAACATTTGCTTCCAACTCTGGCCAAACACAAAGAACATCTATTCCCAATTGCACCCACTTGACCTCATCCTCACGTGTGGTGTCTCTTTTTCCCTCTTTCTCCCATGTTAAACCGTACCCTAAGATTCTTCAGGAATTATTTATTTATTTATTTCCAAAAAGTAAAAAAGGTTGTTGATCTTGTCAAAAAAAAAAAATGTCTAGAGATTTGAGATTACTGTCAAACTTTTTATTTTTTATTTTTTTAATCTTTAAATTAAAAAAAAAAATGGTGGTAATTATAAAATAAAGATGGCCATGCATGGGTAACTTGGCTTGGAGCTGTCGGTGTACAGAAGAGTCCTGTTTGTGAATATAATTCTATGAAGACGACGAGGCATTTCTCGCATGTTGTGTTTTTAATAAAATTCTTTTTCGATTCTCTGTTCGGGTTTTCTTGTTTTTTTCTTGTTTTTTTGTGGAAAAGTATATGCTTTGATGATGTTTATTATTCATATAACACACTAAATTAAGGTTCACCAAATTTTGAAATATTATGTGTACGTGTCATGCATATATAATTCATAGCAAACACACAAAAGAACAGCAATAGAGAACAAGAAAAAAACATTAAAGAATCAAAAGTGTTGAAAATAAGATTATATATTGAATCACGCGTAATATTGTATAACAAATGTGGGACCATAATAGTGTACACATATAACCTAACAACCCTACTCAAACTCAAGGCGGTGTTCGGATATATAAGTAAGTGAGATGTTTGGACACAACTAGGGTTTTTAACCCTATATACCGCCTTTCATGTTTGGACATTTATATATTGGAAAACGAAAGAAAAACCACAATTTATATATAATTTTTCTTCTTTGTCATTTTTTTTGAATTTTTGAATTATGTTGTATTAAACAGTACTCTTATGCACTTAAAAGAAAGAAATATAAAGATATTTTGAAAAGAATAAATAATTTCTACTTAATTAGAAGTAAATTAACCAAACATGGGAATCCTATGAGATTTTTAATCATTCACAAAAGTGAGAATAGTTGCATGCATTCTTAAAAATTCAGATTTTTAGGATGATGCGGTTTTTAAAATTAGTATTGAGCTTGTGATTGATGGATTGAGATCCCCTAAAATTCCCTTTAAATTTGAGATTCTCAAATTCATAAATTTCAGTCATTTATTTCATCTAATTAAGCGTTTAAAATAAGTCATGTTTCAGCATTAAATGCTGAAACAAACATGCCTTATTTTAGACGCTTAGATGAAATGAATCTCAAATTTAAAGAAAATTTCAAGGGATCTTAATCCGTGATTGATCACTATTGAATTTTGATCAAATGGTGATTTTAAAAACCATCTCATTTAAAAAAAAAAAAAAAAAAAAAAAAAAAAACTTATAAAATTACTCAATTTTCGAACATCGCATTCTTAAAAATAAAAAAATGTTCAAATAGATATTAGATTTCGCAAATCAAACGCCAATATTTATTTATTTATTTTTGGTAGTATTGATGGGTTTGCAAAAAACCAAAAAAGATGAGTCCTCGGATTTGAAGTCGCTCCCTGTAGAAGACGAAGCAGGAACCTCGGTTTGAACAAAACTCATCTAATTTATAACTAGAATGTTTTTCTTTTTCTTGGAAATTAAAGAGGGTTGCATTAGTATATATATACAGTTCCACTTTGGTATGAGCGGCTTGTACTCTTCGATAACGTCTACCAACTCATTTTAATTCAAAATATAAATATATAAATATATGGATATTATTATTATTATTATTATTATTATTATGTCATTTTTTCAGCACCATGCATGGTATGAGTAAAGTATACAAAACCAAGGTACCAGCTGCGAGCGTTAATTTGAAAAGTAAAGAGATGTATGGGTGGAGAGTGGTCTCTAAAGACAAAGCATGATGACAAACAAGACATTCCAAGGAGTAAAAAACATGCAATGGAATCCTGGGTGATCAACTTGGCCTTATTATGTCCCCCCTCGCTTTCTTTCATGCATCATGCATGTTCTATTTCTTGGAGTTTTGCACCATATATATATACCAAATTTTATTTTGTGCAATATCGATCTTTGTTAGAACTGGTGGTTCATATTAATACCAGTAGAAGTCCAAGTAGACAGGAGCAGAGTGAATGTCACGATGATTTGAGGATTTCCTAATAAGTCCATACTAGTAGGGTTTAGGGTTTTTCTATATATATATATATATATATATATATATATATAATGTAACTCTGAATCATTAAAAGTAAAAATACAGCCGCTTCTCTGTGGACGTAGGCAAATTATCAAACTATGTTAAATCTGTGTTTTGACTCTCTTTCTTTTCGATTCTATATTGTTTATGTGCACGGTAACAACAATCTTTCATATATGATGTAATTAATTATTAATCCCTGGCTGCATCCTACATCTATAGTGGGCTATGCCTTGCGATTGATGTTAGTATTTGAAATTAATTCGAAGATGAATAGAAAATGAGTGTGACTTGATAGGGATCAGGAATTTTGGGAGTTATTTAGAAAATCTAGAGGATATTAATCTGATTTGATATGTTAAGCCCTTCAATTATAGCCATGCTCCTTAAGTAAAACTTTGAAACATGTTATACATTTTTTTTTTTTTTTTTTTTGCAGTTCTTCTCTCATTCTCCTAATTTTTAAAATTACTATTGGATCTATGGGGTTTATGTAGGTCCCACACATGAGCCCACAAATTCAAGTGTAATTTTGAAAATGGGAAGGATGAGAGAAGGATTAGAGGAAGAAAGCAATCCTTTTCCTAAAATTTTTGATAATATTGGAGGCTCGTGTTGGCTAGCTAGATCTTATCTTCGGTACAATCTTTAAAATGAAGAGTAACGCTACAAGTACATACTAGTTTTACGCATTAATCATGTGGCAATGCGACGTAGTATTTGCCTCATCAACCAATAAAATTTTTATTTACTTTTTTGCACGATTCCTCTCCCTCTATTAATGATCAGTGCCACCCTCAACCAACACTCAGGTGTGGTCATAAGTACCAAATCTAATATAGACCGAATTTAGTTTGGTCTATTCTATGTATACCAAATCAGAGATCGAAGTGGTCGTCGCAACCACCAGATCTCGCTCGTGGAAGATGGTCTTAACCGCCATGAATCCGAGAGTTTTCGCGACCACCCCCTTTACTCTAGAGCCGGGGGTAGTCAACAAACTAGAGCTGTAGTTAGCCACCCCTCAATAAAAATAAGAGGCCGAAAATCATGCCTTCAATTAATCCGTATGTCATTGTGACTTCAAAATGTCGTTCACTTTAGAGAAGAGCCAAAAAGAGTCCTGTGTAATGTGTATGCTTCTTCAAATGTTATGACTTACGAGCCTCTATGATCGAATGAACTTCCTGATCGACACAAATGGACATGACAGCATGATTAGTGCGAGCATCATATAATTTATGTACTCCCGAATGATATTTAGGGGGACAACCATTCAATTATGTGGCATATAATTAGAGAGCTTGTTTTGGATTAAAAGGTTATCCAATTGGATAAGTTCCCTCATATAATTGCAACAATATCGATGGCCAACCAATTTGAAAGACGTCCCAACCATTAAAGTAGCTAACTAATTTGATATCCTTTCGATAGGCTTAAGAGCGTGCTTAGGATTGTATTTAAGAAATATAGTTTTTAAGTTAAAAAGTGTTTTTTGACAAAATTTTTATTTTTAAGCTTTTGCTAAAAATGCGTTTTTTCTATTTTTATGCTTTTTGGACCCTTAAAAGCACTTTCAATTTTTTTTACTAAACGAGTTCTTTTTTTTTTCTTTTTTTTTTCAAACCGACTTTTTGAATGTTAAATGTACTTTTAACCTTTTAGGCCTCTCAAACGCACATCCAAACAAAAACAGGCTATAAACTACCATTTATCCTAAAAGCTTAAACTTTTTTTATAAGTGGTGGTTTCTGATCCTATCAGAACATAGGTCCTGAGGTTGAATTATATCTCCGTCATTTACTTCTCATTTCAATTAAATATTTTACGTGTTGTGCATTGCCTATTAAAAGAAAGTTTGAACTTGCGTGTGCTTCTTGTCAGTTTAAGTTTTTAGGATAAGTGGTGATTTAACACGTAAATGTCTATGAAATCCACCAAATTCAATGGCTAAAACTCTCTGATTACTAATTAATAACGTGATGGTCCAAGGATGCATATGCACCAAATCAGCTAACTTCTTGTTGAACTTTCTTAATCGGCACTATTAAAGAGAATATGAAGTCAAATGCACCATTTATAATCCCTAACTAAACTGGCAAAAAAAAAAAAAAACTAAACTGGCATTTGTAGCTTGTCTAATTAGCTTGTCCTTGAAGCAATGTATGGCTCCAAAAAGAATACGAAAGTGGAACAAAAGGGTTGCTTTCCCTTTTCTCTTTTATATATAATTTGTCCCTTTCTATATGAGACTATACATATATGCCATCTATATAAACTATGTACAGTACATGCTCCTAACTTGCAACCATTTTGATCGATAATACCAGAAACTTCATTGATTCCCTTAGGTTTCTCCATCTCCTTCATGGCGGAAAAACCTGAAAATTCAGACATTCAACTTCCTCCTGGATTTAGATTCAACCCATCTGATGAGGAGCTCATCGAACACTACTTGAGAAACAAAGTGATTTCAAAGCCGCTCCCTGCTTCTATCATCGCAGAAATAAACCTCTACAAGTTTAACCCATGGGAGCTTCCAAGTAATTAACAATTCTTTTATCGTTTTTTTCTTTTCTTTGATTGATTAATATAATTTATAAGCTAATCTTTTCTTTTTAACAGAGAAGGCTTTGTTTGGAGAGGATGAATGGTATTTCTTTACGCCAAGGGAAAGGAAGTATCCGAACGGGGTGAGGCCAAACAGAGCAGCAGGCTCAGGTTATTGGAAGGCCACAGGGACAGATAAACCTATTCTTACTCGGTGTGGGACGAGGAGTGTTGGAGTCGAGAAAGCCCTTGTCTTCTACAAAGGTCGCCCTCCCAAAGAAGTCAAGACGGACTGGATCATGCACGAGTATAGATTGCATGATACCATGATTTGGACTACAAAGCGAAAAGGGTCTATGCGAGTAAGTTGATTAAAAGACGTGTCAATATTGACTTTATATACACGGTTTGATGAATATGGTTAAACATTTTGTTTTTGTTGCAGTTGGACGATTGGGTGCTATGTCGGGTTCGAGAGAAAAGCAGGGTTCTGATCAGGAACACTAGGGAAGATCGAAATGGTCCTTGTTATGAGCCAGGTGTGCATGAGCCATGTTCTGTGAATATGAACCCTAATCTCTTTACGGCCGTCAGAAATTATTTATACAACGATTGTCCGATGCTGCCATACATCTTTGCCTCTCACGAAACTCCTTGCATCGATGCAAGTTCAAGCATAAGCTTCCAAAGTAGCTATAGTGAAAAATCATTATGTCCTCTGGTCTTTGAAGACAACACAATATTGAAAAGAAAACTGGTTGAAGGAAATCAACGGGAGATTTTTGTTCCACCAAGCAAGAAGGTGAGCAGCAGGGATAACGAAAATGAGAAAGTCCTAATATCTCTGAGTGATAGCACAGGAATGAAATTGTGTGGAAAAAACCAGCCTCTAGATAACAATTACTTCGATGCTGATCAATGGAATTCCCTTGTCCAATACCAAGAGTTTGATCACTTGGTATTTACAGAAAGTGACTAAGAGTTCAAGGGTTCTTTCGTTTATTGTGTAAGAAAAATATTACAGTTCCTTCTGGTGTTCTTCTAGTATTTTCCTGGTCCGACCTAGATATTATTTTTAAAAAAAACATAATAATAATAATAATATCTACATTGAACCAGAAAGACATCATAAAGAACCATAGCATTTCTCAGTGTAAAGATATGGTAGCCGTCAAATAAATTAGAAAGGTATTTGTGAGGTGTGTGATACATTTTACTTGGTATTTGTGATACATATTTATATACATATGTAAATATTCCAAGTCAAAAGATATCTATGGCTGTACAGCGGTTATATCTATGCTAATTTGTCTACACTTAGGATTGGGAGTGCAAATCCTATCAGTTTTAAACGCCAGCAATATTAATATATTTTCATGTGTTATGAGCAGCTGTTCCCTCTATTGGTTTTCGTGTTTTTTTTCTTTTTTTGGGGAGATTCATATATATAACCGACTTAAAAATGGCTATGCCACGCTACTGAGATATCAAAAACAATGGATATTTTTTTGGTTTGCTAATGAATTGTTATTCCTTTGTATACAAGCAAGGAGTTCGTGCTTCATTACCATACAACCGTCAATACAATTTCCTACGCGTCAGACTTTCTTCAGCTATTACAACATAACAGTAATAAACCTGAACCGGCCCAACCCAGCCACCCGCAAGGGTTCAAGCCCAATTTCCTCTAGAACTGTCAGGGCCACGATGATTTTGATGATAACCAGAAGAGAAATGCTGGTCTCTATTGCAAGGAAAATATAAGGTGGGAAACCAAAGATTGGCCGTAGAAAATAATCCAGATTCAGTGTGGAAAAATCATCTTGTATAAGGATATGATTCCATCTTCGGCCAAAAACAAAAGGCATAAAATGACTGCAACCGAGCTAAATATTATTAAAAGAGACACGATCAATGTACTCATAGTTGTTTACAAAGACACATATATACTCCAAGTGTGAGCATAGGTTCCCAAATCACAAGAGACCGCAAGGATTGATAATGCATGAGAGAAAGCAAAGATTCGTAACAATCAATCAAAATAATAATCAAGCACAAGATCAACTCCCTTCATATGCAAGAGAATACAAGAAAAACCACAAAGTGGATAGGTCAAATGGCCCTCGAGTTCATCTCACTTCTTCAGGACACTGCAAATGAAACACACTCCATCAAAATGACTTCATAATGGTAAAAAGCAAGAAATAAGAGGAAACACCAGCTGGCCCATCACAAAAGTTACAATCCATGCTTTGCTAGTTCAAAAGGGGAAAAAATCATTAAGAGGTGAAACTTCAGAGCAACAGTGAGGAAATATATAAATATGCTAATAATTGAAGTAGGTTAGTGGTGGACTCCAATATCTAATCTCATCTATGACCGCTCATACCATTAATGCATAATAATAGTGGCCTAGATGATAAAGGCCCAAGGATACGAACATCTGGATATGTGGACAGAATAATAATCAAGATAAAAATTAATGCATTTAAAAATTCGATTCAAATATAGGTAAAACCAACGTTTCGTAATTTATATACTCGTACAATTTGATCACATAGAAAATAATGTCTTAAGCATTGTGGTGATAACAAATTCTCTCTTCAACCATGGTCTACCTAGTACAATTTATTTCACAGTATATGGTGCTAAGACTAACTTCTCAGCAATTCATTCATCGTAAAATACTATTTCTTCTCGTTATGGCAAATTATATAGCTCTAGTCTCAACGTATACATACATTCCTTTCAATGGAAATGTTCTATGGCCATCATGATTGCAATAATGAATCCCCCCCCACCCACCAATAGCCATGTTAATGAGATTTGCACTTCAATGTCATAAGGCTCAAATTCAATCAGACAACACTTTGCATGAACCTCCACAATCTCTTATCCTTATGAATGACTGAAACTAAGTTGATTTCCATATAGAAGATTAGGGTACTATAATGGTAATTCCAATAGGTAACATATGGCCTCCACTATGCATGATAATTCAGATAGAAAGCAAAGAAAATTACTCAAATGTGCGTAACTGAGAAACTAAAGCAAAACCAAATCAGAAAGCTTCAATAACAAATCTGATTATTCCACAAACTATAAAAAATTGCCTAGTCATCTCAATCCTTGCTTTTTCATTCAGCCTCGGTTACCCTATTAAGGGCACACTTTCCAATTTATATACGTATTTCATGTCCCTTTTTCCTATCCCTACGAGTGTTGCAAACTGTATTGAGAAGCTCCAACATGATTTCTTATGGGGTGGGCTAGGCGACGAGTTCAAACATCACCTAGTTAGTTGATCCAAAGTTTGTTCACCGCTCTCTGAAGGAGGGTTGGGAATTCGGAACTTGTGGATACATGCTCTCTTAGGTAAATGGCTTTGACGCTATGTGCATTAACGAGAGGCTTGGTGGAGAATGGCGGTGGAAGCTAAATTTGATAGTTCGTGGGCTGGGTAGTGTTCTATTGAGCCTTCTGGTGCGTTTGAGGTGGGATTATGGAAGTATCTTAGGAGGAGTTGGAGAAATTTTGTGTGCCACGCCAAATTTGAGATCGGAGATGGCTCCAAGATTAGATTCTAACATGATTAGTGGTGTGGGGTTGTGGCCCTTAAGGAAGCCTTTCCAACTCTATTTGGTATTGTCTGTGCAAAGGATGCCTCAGTCGTAGCTCACTTGGAGTTTTAAGTGGCTTCGATCAGTGGAACGTGAGTTTGCTAGAGTGGCTCATGATTGAGAGGTAGATGACTTTGCCTCATTCTTTAGGGTGTTGTATTCAGGCAGAGTGAGTCGAGGAAGTGAAGATAAGCTGTGGTGGGTCCCCTCCAAAAGAGGGTTGTTTAAGATTAGATCCTTCTATTGTTCCTTGGTTTGTAATGAAGGATGTCGCTTCCCTTCAAATAGTGTTTGGTGGCAATGCCTCCTTGAGGTCGGCCTTTTTCACTTGGTCGACGGCTCTAGGTAAGATCCTTACCATGGATAACCTTAGGAAGTGGAATGTTACTGTGGTGGACAGATGTTGCATGTGTAAGAAGAATTGAGAGTTTGTGGACCATCTTCTTCTTCATTGTGACGTGGCTTACACCATTTGGATTGTCTTTTTCAGTCATTCTGGTTTGTCTTAGGTTATGCCTAGAAGTGTAGCTAACTTTTATGATTGTTGGTGGAGTACCGGTAGTACATGGAGTGTGGTTGTAGGGAAGATGATGCCTACATGCCTTTTATAGTGTTTATGGAGGTAAAGGAATAACATAAGTTTTGAGAACCATGAAAAAACTTTGGATGCGATCAAGTGCTTTTTCTTCAAAGATTTGTATTTTTAGTCAGCAACTTATATTTCTCCTTTGTCGCTTATTTATAGTGACTTCCTTGTCCTTTTTGCTCCTTCTAGCTAGATACATCCTTTTGTATACTTCCTATATACTTAAGGGCACCTTTACGCTTTTAATGATAATAATCGATTACTTATAAAAAAAATTAACTTGAATGTTTTTTTCATCATCTTTTATCATATGAATTTGGGTTCACCCAATTTCCTGGAATTCTTGACAGCTGGAATCAGAAGATTTTGAAGAGCTCACCCAAGTAGAATGAGACAACAACAAATATAAATATAATCAAGATAAATGAACAATGAGGGGTGTTGCATGTTTTAAACCACTAACAGAAAAGATAGGAGCTTACTTGTATAGATAGGCAGCAATTCCAAGAATTATACACAACAAAATAATATCAATACAGAAATTTCGACTGGACCTCAGCTGGAAGAAAATAAAACTAGTATTAGTTGCAGCCAAAAATCTAGAACCGGGTAAAGTAAACAGACACAAATCCAAACTCGAAGGAGTTGCTGCTCAATTACCTGATTCACTGTGTGTTTAAGTCTAACATTAGTATTCTTAAGGTCAGCTGCTGCCTTGTCGACCTATAAAAAAGTGAATGGTACAACTAAGTGATATATAACTTAAATTCCATCTGTGTAGCTTTGAAGTTACAAACAGAGATTGATGTTTCTCACCTTAGTGTCAATCTCATCCATCAAAGGAACTTGCCTATCTAATTCCTGCACTCATTAGATGATACAATAAATTTAACGTGTCAATATTGCAAAAGAGCACATACAAATATAAAAGACAGCAAACCTCATTCATATCATGAGCCATGCTTTTCAGTGTATCCAAACCTTCTGATATCATATCCAAACCTTGATCCTGTAGGAATGTGAAAACAGATAAGCTGCAGATACCATAACTGAAGAAACATATATGCCAAAATATTAAGTACAGATAAAAAATTTACAAGTCCCAAAAAAGTGACTTGCCTGCTTCACTTTGCGCATTTCAAACTCCTGCCTGAATTGACTCGACTCCTCGGTTTGTTGAAAGAATTCATCATTAACCTGCCCATCTACAATCAAAATGAAACACACAAGCAAACCTCAACAGTCAATTTAAAGTCTCCTTCACATAAATTAAAGTTAAATGGCAAACCAGAAATGGATCCATAAAGCTTTACATCTGAATAAAGTAAACAAACCACCTGAACCAAATTTGATCTGGGTACGAGAAGCCGAGGCAGTCCAACCTCCAGTTTGTTTGGGTGCAGGTGCAGTCCCATCAGGTACAGCTTGAATCCTATCTGGCAATGCAAGCACCAAATCATTCCGGGCAGCAAGCTCTTCCCCCGAAAGTCCTTTCACCTGTAGATGGATTTGTATCAATTGCGCAACAACCACGCTAAAGAAGCAGTCGTAATTTTAGTTCTACACGGTATAACAAAGACAGGAAGATGAAAATTCAACTACAGTGGCGTCACTAAGATAATTTCAACACCAATACATTACTTGAAACCACAATCCATAAAAAAAAAATATATAATAAATAAAACCCGATATTGAGATCGGCTAAAACAAGGCGACAGTCAAAAGGAATTACTTAATAACTTAGTAGAATTGATACGAGTGCTATGGATAGTCCGATACTGAATAAACAAGCATCTCCTCTAGATGAAAAAAAAAAAAATCTCTTTGAAAAGTACATTCCTTAGGATTTAGATTTAATTCAATTAAGAACTTTCGAAACCGAGCAATGACTAACAAAGACCGACTTTGGATCCCAAAATAGAAACAAGATCGAGTGAGAATGTAACACAGTAAGCTTTACGTGCATGAATTGAAGAAGCCTTCAACAATTGGTTCCAACTTAAAACGGTGAAAATCAGACTTCTCTAAAAAGAAATAATTAATGAAAGTACAAAGAAATGAAAATGGAAACCTTTTTTACAGCCAGTCTCTCCAACTTGGGGACCTCCTCTAGCAATCTAGCCTTGGTTCGACGAATCTCCGCATTCAACGCAACCGCCGATGCCTTATTCTTCTCCTTCGAAGCAGACTCCGCTTTCTGCAGACAAGATTACTCTCAATTTGATTCGAAAACTGAATAATAAAACCCTAATTCTTCCTATGGCACCAAAAATCTCTACTCAGCTAAGACTTAGTCAACTAGTTAGCTAAATTGATGCGAGTCTTCTACCGAACTACACTCTTGTCCTCAGTTTCCAAGCAACCAAACGGTCGTGAAAAGAAGAAGATCTAAGAGATGAAAGGCACCTGAAGAACAGCCTCGAGGTCGGTCTCAACGACGGCGTAGAGGCGAGCGAAGGCATCGTCGCCGAAGACATTGAGATCCTTCTGCCTTTCGACGTCGTATTTGTCGAACTTCTTGCAGATCGAATCTACTCTTGTTAAAATGTCGATCACGCTCATCTTCTGCTCTCTCTCTCTCTCTGATTTTCACCTTCAAATTTCGATCAGAGAATATGAAGAGCACTTAGAAAGAGGAACGGATGAAACCTAATTGCAGGCGGAGAATGATGATTTCTTGGTGACGATGTCAGATCTGAGAGGAACCAACACAGTAAGTGGTTTCAAAAGGAAACAGATAAAAATGAAAACCTTCTAACTACAACCTGTTTTGCATTTTCTTTTTCCTTTTTATTTTTAAGATTTATATGAGAGCTCACTTGACACGCATACATTTTTCGAAGATGACTTTTATTTTTCTACGCAAGAATGAAGACGACTTAACTGAGCTGTTTAGACTGGCCAAAAAAAAAAAAAAAAAAAAACTGAGCTGTTTATGAACTGTTCGAGTTCGGATCGTCTAAGACCGAGCTCACAAGCAAGTCAAGTTTCAATGATTGTTTTGTTGCTCGAATATTAAATTTTTTTGGTTTTTTACACCAGTGAGATATTTATAATATTTTTGCAATTACTTTATTAAAGAAAATAGCAGGCTTACCTCCTAGAAATAGAATAATTCTAATAGGAAATTGACAGAAATTTCTTTTAAATCGGTCTCGAGAAAATATCTTTCAATTCATGTAAAATAGTGTCAAGTATCTGTAAATATTTAAAAGACACATTAAATTAGTCTAAATTAATAAACTGCTATTAGTGTAGTTAAAAATTTAATGTATATTTTAAATGTTTATAGACATTTTACATGGATTTGATTATATTTGCTTCAGACCAGTTTTGAAGAAATTTTTGTCCATAGGAAATTTCTTGTAGTTTAAATAAAGAGTTCTGCTAAATAAATGTCTTTTCTATGTCCTTTTTTTATGGGACATGTTACGGCTTTTCTTTTCTTTTTTTAGTTTTTATAATCATAGGTGGATATTATTTTATAAAAACTCAAAAAAGAAACTGGCCCCACTGGTTTCTTATTTCTCTCATCCTTTTTAACAAAATAATATCTACCTATAACTAGGAAAACAAGGAAGTATTAGGTGCTCTCCTTGTGTTTTTCTAGTTCTACGTAGATATTATTTTTTGGAAAAGTGCTATGGAGCCAAACAAATGAACTTAGAAAAATTTTCAAACTTACGTGACAGACCGTGAGTGGCAGACAAGGGAGAAATAATTGCATTTTTTTAATTTAAAAACCATTGCCACGTCAGTTTGAAAATGTTTCTGGGTTCATTTGTTTGGCTCTCTAGCACTTATCTATTTTCTAAAAACTGAGTAAGAGAAATAAGGATCACTTTATTTTTTGTTTTTTTAGAAAATAATATCCAGAGCACCTAGCATTTGTGACTTTTTAAAATCATTATTTAATCAAAATTTAATAGTGATCTATCACAACCAATGATAATTTTAAAGTCATATCAATTTTAAAGGAACACAAGAGAGACATAAAAAAAACTTTTGGCGTACTCTTAACTAAATTGTCAGTCTCTTGCCCCAAATCTAGATTCCTTTCCCATTAATGCATGTTCACAATAGTGGTTAGAAATAGTATATTTGGACATCAATCTAGTCTAAAAGACTAAGCTAATGGGTCCTGGCCCACTACTTATGATATCCATATATTTGCTACCAATTGTCAGTGAGATAATTGCCTAGGAAATCCACCAATAGTACATTAATATACATATATAGATACTATTTTAACCCAAAAGTTTAAATTAATGTGCTTCAGTGCACTTTAATACATTAACTGTTATTTTCTTTATACTTTATCAATGTGAAACACAACATTTATACGTACACTCACAACAATAGTTTGCCTTTCTTCTCCATTTTCCCTCTCTTAAGCTGCTTTGGCTCTCTCTCATATAGACAATGGATAGAAAAAAAAAAACACACACACACAATTGGAGGAGTGAAGGCTGTTGAAGTATCTCATATTTTCATTTCTTTGTCCAACAATGTCCCTTTCTCTCTTTCTTCTTTTCTTGATTTTCTTAGTGTTTGTGATTGTTTGTGGTAATTAAGGCCGAGGATTTTTTTTTTTTTTTTTTTTTTTTTTTGTCTTTGTCTTTGTCTTAAGTTATTTGTTTCAAACACAAAGAATTGCTTTTAGTTTTAGTTATCCCTTTTTTTTTTGTTTTTTGCTTCTGCTTTGGAATGAAAATGTGGGTTTGTGATTTTGCTAGACGTCTTGAATGTTGAAAGCCTGTGTGTTTAAACGACTTTTGAAGAAGAGCTAAAGTTTGATTCTTTTTGTTTTTGTTTTCTTTTTTCTTGATTTTCTTAGTGTTTGTGATTGATTGTGGTAATGAAGGCCGAAGATCTTTTTTTTTTTTTTTTTTTTTTTTGTCTGAAGTTATTTGTTTAAGCACAAATAATTGCTTTTAGTTTTAGTTATCCTTTTATATATATTTTTTTCAATTTTTATTTTTGTTTTTGCTTCTGCTTTGGAATGAAAATGTGGATTTGTGGCTGATCACATCTTTTGCTTGCTAAGATGAAAACGGTAATTTTAGAACAAGTTTTTATCTAAAACTCTTTACATTTAATTTATTTGACAATATCTTCAGATAATGCCATAGAACCTTGTACAATGTTTGAAGAGTGAACTCCAGATTTTGAAGAAGGTACTTACAAGATCATATAAGGGCATTAATTATGCAAAATGTAAAGAGTAAAAATCATTGATGGCTAGAAATTACTACAAAGAAATTCAATCAATTTCTCTAATCACAAAAATAATTCATGTTCTCGGAATCTCGCCAAAGTATACACTTTTTAGTTTGACTACTAGGCTCTTTCAACACAAATCCAAACAAAAGAAACACTTTCTTTTTAACCAAAAGAACAACCCTAGAGACTAAAATGGCACTTGCATGACTAAGGCTGGCTTTGCAGACTGAGGACGACTATGGCATTCTTCTGTTGACGGCATGATGCGTGGAGGTGTCTATGTGATTAGGTGAAAGGTTTGCTCTATGACCAGTACTCATGGTTGACAACCCCAACTCGTACGCTCTCCAGTGTCAACGTTTTGACGAGTGTGGAGGAAGGGATGAGGGGTTAGTGGACTGAGGCAAACGCTAGTTGAAAAAAAGAGGAGGGTGGTCAATTACAGTGGACTCTAGAACAATTGAGGTACTGCTTTCCTTCAGCCGTCAAAGGAAGGGGCAGCATCAATCATGGGTGAGTGAGGTATTTATTGCCGCCAATAGCGCTTTTCTAGGGCCACGTGATTTAAACGACTCATTTTCTAACAAAGAAAAAGATTTTTGCAAGATGTTTGATTTTACTTGCTAACATGGTGCCTTTCATTGTTTTGACACTTGTCTTTCTTCTTAGCACTTATTGTTTTACTTCTTCTTTAGTTTGTGATTTCCACGCCTTAGTCACACTTACAAAATATTTGAATTCTCCGACTCCATTATAAATACTTGGAATTCTTCGAGTCTTAGCTCAGTTTGTTGTGGGGTTGGAATTCAATGCTCTAAGGGATATGTTGTTTTAGTGGACTCAATAAGGTTGAATCTCAACGGCTGAGTATCACCTAAAATTTCAAAACTTGTCCAGCTTACTAACATTTCTCTTGCAAGTAATCAATTCATAGGTACCATTGAGATTGTAAATTTGAGAAGTCTTCGATGGCTAAACATCTCATCCAACCTCTTCAATGACAACTTGGATTGGAACTACTCGAGCATTGCCAACTTAAGAGTGTTTAGTGCCTATGGCAACAACTTCACTACCTTTCTTCTAGTTGGGATTACGATCTTAAAGAAGCTCAAGTTCTTGGATCTTGGTTACAATCATTTTTTTGGTAGAATCCCAAAAATCTGTGCAAATCTAGTTGGCTTGGAGTATCTTTCACTTATGTTAAATGATTTGCACGGAAAAATCCACTGCGAGTTGGACAATCTCACTAACTTGAGAGACATTCACTTGGATTTTAACAATTTTGCAAGTGGGATCCCAAAGGAATTTGGAAACTTGGTGAATCAAGTTCGAATGAGTTTGTACTTCTGTGGATTAGATGGCCTACTTTCAAAGCAATTAGGCAACTTGACAAACCTGATGTACCTTGACCTTTCCGTAAATGCATTTACTGGTGAAATTCCATTTGAGTTCGGCAATCTCAAGCACCTCAAGCAGCTAGTATTGTCCTTGAACAGTCTGCACAAGTCTATTCCAGACTACCTTATAGACTTTCTAAATTTGAAAACTCTTCACCTACCTAAAACAACTTCACTAGCATGATTCCTGAGAATATAGGACAGAACATAAAGCTTCAGTTGCTTGATTTGTCCACAAATAAGCGCATTGGTACAATCCCTCAGAACTTGTATTTGTCAAATCAACTCATAGAGCTGACTCTTTAAAAACTTCCTCTCTGGGCCGATTCCTGAAGGACTACAAACATGAGAATTGGATGAATCTAGTTCGAATGAGTTTGTACTTCTGTAGATTTGATGGCCTAATTCCAAAGCAATTAGGCAACTTGACAAACCTGATGTACCTTGACCTTTCCGTAAATGCACTTACCGGTGAAATTCCATTTGAGTTCATCAATCTCAAGCACCTCAAGCAGCTGATATTGTCCTTGAACAGTCTGCACAAGTCCATTCCAGACTACCTTGTAGACTATCCAAATTTGAAAACTCTTTACCTACCCCAGAACAACTTCACTGGCATGATTCCTGAGAATATGAGACAGAACATAAAGCTTCAGTTGCTTGATTTTTCCACAAATAAGCGCATTGGCACAATCCCTCAGAGCTTGTGTTTGTCAAATCAACTTATAGAATTGACTCTTTAAAAACTTTCTCTTTTGGCCAATTCTTGAAGGATTAGAGACATGAGAATTGGTTTCCACCAAGTAAAAGGAATTCGATAGAAGAGAAATTTGAGAATGAATGAGGTAAAGGACCAGACGCACGATTGTTTGATAAGGCAAGCTATGTTAACTTTACTGGCTCCGGTGAACTATTGGCATTCTCTGGCAAGGTTCCTAATAGGTAATTGTTTTGCAACTCTAGTCAATTTAGTTGAAGCAAGTATAGGAATTCATTTGGGATGCTACCATTCAACCTCATTGTGGTGAGACTTGAACATATCCCTAGTCCTTTAAGAATCGGCCCCAGATAGGAAGTTTTTAAAGAGAATCAGTTCTATGAGTTGATTTGATAAACACAAGTTCTGAGGGATTGTACGAGTGAGCTTATTTGTGGACAAATCGAGTAAGTGAAACTTTCTGTTCTGTCCCATATTCCCAAGTATCATGCCAGTGAAGTTGTTCTGAGGTAGCTGAAGAGTTTTCAAATTTGGAAAGTCTGCGAGGCAGTATGGATTAGACATGTGTAGACTGTTCAAAGACAATACCAATTGCTTGAAGTGCTTAAGATTGCCGAACTCAAATGGAATTTCACTAGTAAGTGCATTTAAGGAATGCTCAAGGTACATCAAGTTTGTCAAGTTGCCTAATTGCTTTGGAATTAGGCCACCCATCCACAGAATTACAAACTCATTCAAACTAGATTCACTAAGTTCCCAAATTCCTTTGGGATCCCACCTTCAAAATTTTAAAAATCCAAATGAATGTCTCTCAAGTTAGTGAGATTGCCCAACTTGCAGTGGATTTTTTCATGCAAATCATTTAACATAAGCGAAAGGTACTCCAAGCCAACCAGATTTGCATAGATTCATGGGATTCTACAAAAGAAATGATTGTAAACAAGATCTAAGAGCTTGAGCTTCTTCAAGATCGTAATCCAAAGCGGAAGAAAGGCAGTGAAGTTGTTGCCATAGGCATTACACACTTTCAAGTTGGCAATGCTCGAGTAGTTCCAATCCAAGCTGCCATTGAAAAGGTTGGATGAGATGTTTAGCCATCAAAGACTACTAAAATTCGCAATCTAAAGGTACTTGTGAACCGATTACTTTCAAGAGAAAGGTTAGTAAGCCGATCAAATTATGAAATTTGAGGTGACACACAGCCGCTCATATTCAACCCTGCTGAAACAACGCATCCCCTAGAGCATTGAATTCCAACCCCGGAACAAACTAAGCTAGGACTCGAAGAATTCCAAGTATTTAGAATGGAGTCAGAGAATTCAAAACTTTTTTTAAGTGTGACTAAGGCATGGAAATCACCAACTAAAGAAGAAGTAAAACAAGAAGTACTAAGAAAAAAGACAAGTGTAAAAACAATGAAAGGCACTATGTTAGCAAGTGGAATCAAACATCTTGCGAAAATCTTTTTTTTTTATTTGAAAGGGAGTCGTTTAAATCACGTGGTCCTCACAAAGCGCTATTGGCGGCAATAAATACATTACTCACCCATGATTGATGTAGCCTCTTCATTTGATGGCTGAAGGAAAGGAGTGCCCTCAATTCTTTTGGAGTCCACCATAATTGACCACTCTCATCTTTTTTTTTTTCAACCAGCATTTGCCTCAGTCTATCAACCCTGCATCCCTTCCTTCACACTCGCTAGAACGTGGACATTGGAGAGCGTACGAGTTATGGGTTGTCAGCCATGAGTACTGGTTATATAGAAGAGCTTGCACCTAATCACCAAGACACCTCCATGCACCGTGCTATCAACAGAAGAGTGCCACAGCCGCCCTCAATCTATGACGTTAGCCTCAATCACGCAAGTGCCATTTCAGTCTCTAGGGTTGTTCTTGTGATTAAAAATAAAGCATTTCTTTTGTTTGGATTTGTGGTGAAAAAGCGTAGTAGTCAAACTAAAAAGTTTATACTCTGATGAGATTCCGAGAACATGAATTATTTTTGTGATCAGAGGGATTGATTGAATTTCTTGGTAGTAATTGATTTACAAGAGATACTTGTGTTCTCAATGTCTATTTGTAACATTCTTTTGAAGTTTTAGTAAATCTAGCCATCAATTATGTTTATTCTTTAAATATACTTAGAATCCATAAAATAGATCGAGTAACTAAGCAATATGTGGAGGTAATAGCCCGAGGCCGGGATAATAGCAGCAATATAAGCCTAGAATTCTATCACACATCATAATGATAGGTACGTTTGAAAATTCTAGCATGCACTTTTCCTTACAGTTCATAATATCACAAACAGTTTGAAGATCAAAGCAGCTTCTAGTTTTTCGTCTGATACAATTCCTATTATTCAGGAAAGAAAATATAAACTGTTGGAATATTTTCACTCAACCGGCCCATCAGATTTTGGGTTTTAAGGCCTATGTCAAGCCCACGAAGGAAGCACCATTGGAGTAGGAGTCTCAATCTAGGTCCAATTAAAATTCCTTGAAGAATCTAACACAATAGTCCTACTCCAAGACTAAGTAAAGTAGGACACTAGATCAAATTCAAACTCTTAGTACTCCCACATCAAGTTGAAGAAGGAGACATAGTCAAAGTCTAACTCCACTCCTTAGCCTATAAATAGGACTGCTGCACCAAGGTATAAAACGATCTCTCTCATCTATTCAATTAGGCTGAATAATTGAGCTTTGCTCATCAAATTGCTTTTCTCTAAGGAATTGACTTAGGCATCGAAATTTTCTAGGCATAGACGCCGGCGGATCCTTTGACGCTCTTACTATTTTGCAGTCATCATGGAGCATTACAAGCGTATTCCAAATCTCGCACGCGCATGCCTCGAAGAACATGTAGCTCACACCATACTGGAAGTCGTTAGACAAAAAACTGTTCTAATAGTTTGGCGCCGTCTGTGGGAACAATTATTTCGTTTTTCATAACAATAATTTAAAAAAATTGTCATGGTCGTGAACACATGTTCGTGCGATTGTCAACTTGCCAAGAGAGAGAAGATCTAAACTCGAAAATCAGTCAAATTCGAAATGAAAAAAAAAAAAAAAAAAGAAGATAGGGGTCGGGAGAATGGCCCTTGGGAAAGCATGAAAAGAGGAGATGATTGAAGACAGGAGAAGGATAGGAGTCAACAGCCCAAAGAAGTAAGGAACCAGGATGTGATAGCTGAAATACGGAGAAGGTAGCTACCGAGGACCCTGCAAGAGGGGGCAAGGCACTTATCACACTCGTGCAACATATAAAATACAAAACTGTGACTAGTGGTATCTTTGTGTATTTTCTTATTTTCTCTTAGGTTTATGTTTTATCAACTATGCTATTGCTTTCAGACTTTTTCATAAAGGCATGGTATGCCCTCGATTTTGGAGGCATAGATATTTTTAATAAAAGAATAAGGCTGACTTAAGCATCTAAAGATCGGCGGACCGACTGATGCCTCTTATTTTACAGGAAGTAGGATATAGGGAGCAAAACCTAAAGAAAAACAAGGAGGCATGAAGCCACCCCCGGAGGCAAAGAGAAAATCCTGAGGAAAAACAAGGAGGCATGAATCCACCTCTAGTGGCAAGGAGAAAACCTCGAGGAAAAACAAGGCTATAGGGAGAAAACCCTAAGGAAAAACCATGGAAAAAACCTTGAGGAAAAACAAGGCTATATGGAGAAACCCTAAGGAAAAACAAGGCTACAAACCCACAACTTTTACGCTCTCCAATGTCCATGTTCTGGCGAGTGTGGAGTAAGGGATGCGGGGTTGGTGGACTAAGGCAAATTCTGGCTAAAAAAAAGATAAGGGTGGTCAATTATGGTGGACTCCAGAACAATCGAGGGCACTCCTTTCCTTCAGCCTTCAAAGGAAGTGGATACATCAATCATGGGGGATTGAGGTATTTATTGCCACCAATAGCGCTTTGCCATGACCACATGATTTAAACGAATTCCTTTCAAACAAAGAAAAAGAGTTTTGCAAGATGTTTGATTCCACTTGCTAAAATGGTGTCTTTTATAGTTTTGACACTTGTCGCTCTTCTTAGTACTTCTTGTTTTACTTTTTCTGTAGTTGGTGACTTACATGCCTTAGTCACACATAAAAAAAGATTTGAATTCTCTGAATCCATTCTAAATACTTGGAATTCTTCGAGTCCTAGCTCAGTTTGTTCTAGGGGACGTGTTGTTTCAGTGGACTCAACAGGGTTGAATATGAATGGCTATGTGTCACCTCAAATTTCATGATCGGCTTACTAACCTTTCACTTGCAAGTAATCATTTCACATGTACCCTTTAGATTGCGAATTTGAGCGGTCTTTGATGGCTAAACATTTTATCCAACCTCTTCAATGGCAGCTTGGATTGGAACTACTCGAGCATTGCCAACATAAAAGTGTTTAGTGCCTATGGCAACAACTTCATTGCCTTTCTTCCTCCTGGAATTACGATCATGAAGAAGCTCAAGTTCTTGGATCTTGGTTACAATCATTTCTTTGGTAGAATCCCATAAATCTATGCAAATCTAGTTGGCTTGGAGTATCTTTCGCTTATGTTAAATGATCTGCAAAGAAAAAATCCACTACGAGTTAGGCAATGTCACTAACTTGAGAGACATTCACTTGGATTTTAACAATTTTGAACGTGGGATCCCAAATAAATTTGGGAACTTGGTGAATCTAGTTCGAATGAGTTTGTTCTTATGTGGATTGGGTGGCCTAATTCCAAAGCAATTAAGCAACCTGACAAACTTGATGTTCCTTGACCTTCCCTTAAATGCACTTACTGGTGGAATTCCATTTGAGTTTGGCAATCTCAAGCATCTCAAGTAGCTGGTATTGTCCTTGAATAGCCTGCCGGGGTCTATTCCAGACTGCCTCGCTGACTTTCCAAATTTGAAAACTCTTCACTGGCATGATTTTGAGAATATGGGACAAAACATAAAGCTTCAGTTGCTTGATTTGTCCACAAATAAGCGCACTGGTGCAATCCCTCAAAACTTTTGTTTG
Source organism: Corylus avellana (assembly GCF_965113065.1). Classification (NCBI taxonomy): domain Eukaryota; kingdom Viridiplantae; phylum Streptophyta; class Magnoliopsida; order Fagales; family Betulaceae; genus Corylus; species Corylus avellana. The sequence continues at coordinate 17,190,674 of NC_142499.1, forward strand.
TCAAATCAACTCATACAATTGATTATTTAAAAACTTCCTCTCTGGGCTGATTCCTAAAGGACTAGAGCCATGAGAATTGGTTTCCACCAAGTGAAAGGAAATCGATAGAAGAGAAATTTGAAAATGGATGAAGTAAAGGATTGGACGCACGATTGTTTGATAAGGCAAGCTGGGCTAACTTTACTGGCTCCGATGAACTATTGGCATTCTCCGGCAAGGTTCCTAATATGTAGTTGATAAGTGCTAAAATATACATATTTTAGCACCTTAATTTACATATGTTAACCTATTAGTATTGTTATTTTGTTATGTTTTACTTCATTTTTGTGTTTTTTGTCCTTTTATAGGTTTTTGAAGAAAATGAAGCATTTATGGAAAATTACAAGCTAAAAGGGCAATTTGGGAAAAGCTAGAGCTGTAGGATCGATCGCAGGCCAACTTAAGCTCGAGTGCACACAGGCAAGGATCGAGCGTAGGCTTGTGCTCGAGTGCACCAAACCTGGGATCGAGCGCAGTCGTGCACTGGAGCATCAGAAAATGCGGCCAAAACTCATTTTCCAACCTAAACTAGGTTTTAAAAGTCCCACTTGTACTAGGACTTAAACCTACGTGTTTACTAGGGTTTCTAGGACTTCTATGTCTTTCTTAAGCTTAGAAATAGACCTTTTAGCCTCTAGAAAAACGTCTGGAGAAGTAGACACAAGCTTAGAACCGGATTGAAGGCTAGATATAGAAGAGTTTGGGTTTTTCTTCTTTCACCCTTTTATTTTTGTTATTTAGTTTATACTTTACGTAGGGCTAGATTAAGGCCATAATCATGTCTTTTTAGGATTTCAATTACGCCTTTGTTTCAAACATATTTTGGTATTTTAATTGATTAATTTCTGGTTTATTGAATCCTCATATGCATATAGTACGGATTTGTTAATTAAGTCCAATTTAGATGACCGAGTCTTGGGCTTAATAAAGTGACAAAAGAACCTCATCGTGGGTTTTTGGCTTAATCAACATGGAGAACTAGGAATAGATACGATGCCCTAGGACTCATGTGTTTGTCGATCTTCATATAATTATGTTTTCCTAAAGAACAACTTAGTAGATACCATGCTAAATCCTTTAGGGAAGAAAAGAATTATAGTAGATACCATGTCTAATTCGTTGCTTAGAGAGATCAATAGCTTAAGAAGTAGATACCATGACATTAAGTTGACAAGCATTAAATATACCGTATGATTGGAATATTGGTGTATTGTTATCTAAATTAGTTTGGTTAGCGATGGATTTCAAAACCCTAATCCTTTTTAGTTTTATTATTTATTTTATTTGTTTAGTTTAATTCAATCTCTGACAATTGATTTAAACTCGTTAATTAAATAAGAAATTACTTTTAAGCATAATTTACCAATCTTCGTGAGAACGATCTCGTATTTGTCTGCTATACTATCGTTTGATCTTGTGCACTTGTGAGTTAAAACGTGCTAAGTATTTGCCTATTAATTTAGGAAAGTATTTGGTACAACAGTAGTTGTTCTGTAACTCTAGTAAATTTAGTTGAAGCAAGTTTAGGAATCTATTTGGGATGCTACCATTCAACCTCACTGTGGTGAGACTTGAACATGATCCTAGTTCTTCAAGAATCAATCCAAACAGGAAGTTTTTAAAGAGAATCAGTTCTATAAGTTGATTCGATAAACACAAGTTCTATGGGATTGTATCAATGAGCTTATTTGTGGACAAATCAAGCAAGTGAAGCTTTCTGTTATGTTCCATATTCTCGGGAATCATGCCAATAAAGTTATTCTAAGGTAGCTAAAGAGTTTTCAAATTTAGAAGGTCCGCGAGGCCGTCTGGAATAGACCCGTGCAGACTGTTTAAGGATAATACCTGCTACTTGAGGTGCTTAAGATTGCCGAATTCAAATGAAATTTCACCAGTAAGTGCATTTAAGGAAAGCTCAAGGTACATCAGGTTTGTCAAGTTGCCTAATTGCTTTTGAATTAGGCCACCCAATCCACAAAAGTACAAACTCATTCGAACTAGATTCACTAAGTTCCCAAATTCTTTTGAGATCCCACCTTCAAAATTGTTAAAAATCCAAGTGAATGTCTCTCAAGTTAGTAAGATTGCCCAACTCGCAGTGGATTTTTCCATGCAAATCATTTAACATAAGCGAAAGATACTCCAAGCCAACTAGATTTGCATAGATATATGGAATTCTACCAAAGAAATGATTGTAACCAAGATCCAAGAACTTAAGTTTCTTCAAGATCGTAATCCCAAGTGGAAGAAAGGGAGTGAAGTTGTATTATAGGCACTAAACACTTTCAAGTTGGCAATACTCGAGTAGTTCCAATCCAAGTAGCCATTGAAAAGGTTAGATGAAATGTTTAGCCATCGAAGACTGCTCAAATTCACAATCTCAAGGGCATATGTGAACTGCTTACTTGCAAGACAAAGGTTAGTAAGCCGGTCAAGTTTTGAAATTTGAGGTGACACACAACTGTTCAGATTCAACCCTGTTGAGTCCACCGAAACAACACATCCACTAAAGCATTAAATTCCAGTCCTCGAACAAACTGAGTTAGGACTTGAAGAATTCCAAGTATTTAAAATGGAGTCAGAGAATTCAAATCATTTTTTAAGTGTGACTAATGCATGAAAATCACCAACTAAAGAAGAAGTAAAACAAGAAGTATTAAGAAGAGAGACAAGTGTCAAAACAATGAAAGGCACCATATTAGCAAGTGAAATCAAACATCTTGCAAATATCTTTTTCTTTATTTGAAACGAAGTTGTTTAAATCACGTGGCCCTGGCAAAGTGCTATTGGCGGCAAGAAATACCTCATTCACCCATGATTAATGCAGCCCTTCCTTTGAAGGCTAAAGGAAAGTAGTGCCCTCAATTGTTCTAGATTCCACCGTAATTGACCACCCTCCTCTTTCTTTCTTTTTTTTTTTTCAGTCAATGTTTGCCTCAGTCCACCAACCCCGCATCCCTTCCTCCACACTGGCCAAAACGTGGACATTGGAGAGCGTACGAGTTGTGGGTTGTCAGCTATGAGTACTGGTTGTATAGCAGACCTTTCACCTAATCACCTAGACACCTCCACGCACCATGCCGTTAACAGAAGAGCGCCACAGCCGCCCTTTGTCTGCACCACCAGCCTCAGTCACGCAAGTGTCGATTCAGTCTCTAGGTTTGTCTTGTGGTTAGAAAGAAAATGTTTCTTTTGTTTAGTTTTGTGGTGAAAGAGCGTAGTAGTCAAACTAAAAAGTTTATACTCTAACGAGATTCCGAGAATATGAATTATTTTTTTGATCAGACGGATTGATTGAATTTCTTGGTAGTAATTGATTTACAGGAGATACTTGTGTTCTCAATGTCTATTTGTAACATTCTTTTGAAGTTTTAGTAAATCTAGCCATCAATTATGTTTATTTGTTAAATCTACTTGGAATCCATAAAACAATCGAGTAGCTAAGCAATATGTAGAGGTAATAGCCCAAGGCAGAAAGAATAGCAACAACAAAAGCCTGGAAATCTATCACACATCATAATGATAGGTACGTCTAAAAATTCTAGCATGTACTTTTCCTTCCAGTTCATAATATCACAAACAGTTTGAAGATCAAAGCAGCCTTCTAGTTTTCCGCCTGGTACTCTTCCTGATACGATTCTTGTTATTCAGGAAAAAAAATATAAACTATTGGGAATATTTTCACCCAAATTAGATTGTGGGCTTCAAGGCCTATGTCATGCCCACAAAAGAAGCACCATTGGAGTAGGAGTCTCAATCTAGGTCTAATTAGAACTCCTTGAAGAATTTAACACAACAATTATACTCCAAGACTAAGTGAAGTAGGACCCTAGATCCAATTAAAACTCTCAGTACTCCCACATCAAGTTGAAGAAGGAGACATAGCCCAAGTCTAACTCCACTCTTATGCCTATAAATAGGCCCCACCAAGGTATAAAACGATATCTCTCATCTTTTCCAAGTAACTGACTTAAGCATCAGAGTTTTCCTGGCATAGACGCTGGCAAATCATTTGATGCTCTTACTATTTAACAGCCGCCAGGGAGCATACCAGAGGGGTCACCCAAAGGGCTCTGTAAAACCATCGCATTGCAACGTTTTGAAGTTTGAAGAAACAATGCAAATAAGGTGATAGGTCATAGACTAAGTATAGTTTTTCCTAGACTATAAACTTAATTTTTAGTGTTAATCCTTCAATTGGGAAAAAAGATGCTTTTTCTTTTTTTCTTTTTCTTTTTTTCTTTTTTAAATCCAGTAATGCACAGAGCAACATTAGCGAAGTTTGGCCTAGAAAACATTAAATATTAATTTTACAACAATGATCTTTAAAAAATGTTAATTATCCGTGATCATTATAGAAAAATGAATATTGTTTAGATATAATCCACGTCCACCCATTATATACTTGAGTGCTAATGGGTGAGAGCCCCACCATCTTCCTTTCCCTTTCCATCATGAAACACCAAATAAACTAAGACATCATCAAAGAAAAAGTCTAGATTCCTGTAAATCTAATTGACAGCTGAAATCTGAAAAGGTGGAGAAAGACGAAAAATAAGGCAATTTGATTAGCCAAATATTGTCCAAAATCTCACTATTAATTTGTTTTTAGCTATATAGTATACAGTAAAGAAGCCTATAATCTTGTCCAAATGCATGGTACCTAACCCTAGCTTCTCCACTCACAACAAACTTGACCCATTACATTCTCTGCAACCCTCAACTTTTGCAGCCGTTCTTGCCAAAAAAAAAACAAAAAGAAAAAAAAAATATATATATATATATATTTCCTAATTAATAAAAGCAAGTGGAGAAGATCACTTATAACTATTCTATATGGACATGACCATAGTAGTATTTGTCCGCTGAAAACTGCATAGGAGGGGCATAGACGGTAAGAACCGCAAGCATTTCTTCAAGTCCGACCACATGATCCATAGCCTACCCCAATCATATCAAGATATGGTAGCTCAATCGGCTGGAACCACGCTTTATAAAGTGGAGGTCATTAGTTCAAATCTCTCTCTCCCCTCTTATGCAAACATGTCAAAAATATATATATATATATATATATATATATATATATATATAATTAATAAAAGCAAGTGGAGAAGATCACTTATAACTATTCTATATGGACATGACCATAGTAGTATTTGTCCGCTGAAAACCGCATCGGAGGGGCATAGACGGTAAAAACCGCAAGCATTTCTTCAAGTCCGACCGCATGATCCATAGCCTATCCCAATCATATCAAGATATCAGTAAGGTCTCCAAGAGGTAGCTCAATCGGCTTGGACCACGCTTTATAAAGTGGAGGTCATTAGTTCGAATCTCTCTCCCCCCTCTTATGCAAACATGTCACAAAAAAAAATAAAATAAGAGACATCAGTAAGAATCAAGGCAACTAATACTAATATGTACTTTTTTGATTTGTTAAAGAAGTGACATGAACTCTTTTATCAATTTATTTTGGAGTGATTACATAAACAAACACAAAAGTTTGGGCTTAGTTTTAAAATTGTTCAATTTGGATTTTGGACCCTTAATAAGTTTTTATTAATTAAAAATAATGGAAATTACATAAACTATACGTAAAACATATCTCACCATAAAATATATCTTCGTGAGAATTGCAAATACTATTTGAACACAAAAATAAAATAAAAAAGGCTCACAAAACTATTTCTGATACATGAAACCCCTACAAATAAACATAATTTAATAAAAAGGGAAAATTACACTTTACCCCTAAAATTTGGGGCGTTTTTCAATTCGACTTCCAAAATTTTAATTTTGGCAATGCACCCCCCCAAAATTCCAAATTTTTGCAATTCGACCAATGTTAATCCAAAATTCTCATATTGCCCCTAATTTTTATTTTTTATAAAAGAAAATTTTGGAGTGCAAAAATGGCCAAATGACCGATTTTTTTTAAAAAAAATTTATAAAAAAAAAAAATTAGAAGCAATATGGAAAGTTTGAGATACAATTGATCAAATTACAAAAATTTGGAAGTTTGGAGGGTACATTACCAAAATTGAAATATTAGAGGTCAAATTGAAAATCGTCCCAAACTTTGAGTGGGTAAAATATACTTTTTCCTAATAAAAATGCAATCATTTTACAACTTTCTTCACATTCGAATATCACTTGGTGTTCATGGAATCATGCAAACAGTTGCACGTACGTACAGATAAATGCCACACACACAAAAAAATAAAAAAAAATAAAAAAAATAAAAAAATAACATAAGTCAATCAAAAAATTACAAGTCCACGAATTCAAGTAATTAATTTTTAAATTAATATGAGCACAAAATTCAAGCAAATGCACACAAAAATCAAATAAATAATCATATTTCCCTTTTGTTCTCTCAAGTTTCTTAGGAACCAATCAAAGAGGAGATAAAACTTAAGGAGATTTGAGTATTTGGATAGATGATTTGAGGAATGGTGGGGGATTGGTTTGCTTTTCCGATGATTGAGACGACTTCGTAGGAATCACTCAATCGCAATTACTGGATGCCTCGATTGAAAAAAAAAAAAAAAAATTAACATTCCCCCGTCATCACATCACCTCGTTGAAAAAAGCGACAGAGAAAGCGATTATTTTAGAGACTGACGAGGGGATCTATACTCCTCCTTTACCTCTTTTCCATTAAGCTGTTTTTTTGCAAAAAAGACTTCAGATTTTAGTATTAACTTTAAGATATACCGACTTTATTGGTAAATATATCTCTTAGCCTTTGTAGGAAAGAAACTCGTAATAAAATGTAAATTGTGTAAGAAAAGAAAAAATAACACAATGGATTTATGGATGATTTGCTGTTAGACACCTATATTTATATGTAAGAAAGAGACCATAAAGGCTTCATAGCCTTTTTTTTTTTTTTTTTTTACACAAAAGGCTTATATTTATAGAAAAATTGGGATAAATAAAGATAATACAAATATGAAAGGTGGAGATAATATTAACTCAAATTTAAATATAATCAAATACGATTACCTAAAATGTATGGAATTACGATAAATATTTATGGCACTCTCAAACTTTCATTATGGGCAGCTACAGTAGAACTGTTGGATTTGTCTTTGTTCTAATTTTTGTTAATTTTAGTTAGTATTAACTCACTAAAAATATAAATTGCCACAATTTCAAACATATAAAATAAGTACTAATAAAATAAAAATGGGAAAATACATTTTACCTTCCAAAGTTGGACACCATCTTTGATTCTACCTTCTATGTTTAAAAATTGACAATATACTCTCATGAAGTTTTTTTTTTTCTTTTTTTGGAATGTAGTCATTCCATTTGTAAATTCCGTCTTTTTGACGGTTTGGAGGTCACGTGCGTGTCACGTGGCTTTGAAGCACCAAAATTGCCAAAATTGCCCCTATGATATTTCAAAATTTTCCAAAATGTCCTCTTTTTTTTTCTTTCTTTTTTTTTTTTTTCATTTAAAAAAAAAAAAATCTAATGGGGTGGCCAGCAACCACCCCCATTAGGCCATGGGAGTGGCGAGCCACCCCCAAACCAATTTGACGTGGTTATGACTTTTTATTTTTATTTTTCAAAAAATCACGTGAAATGCATGTGTATGACAAGCCTCCAATATGACAAAAATTTTTAACTGAATGGCAACATTGCAAAAAAAAAAAAAGGATTGGAGGTACATTACCAATTTTTAAACATGAGGGGTAGAATCAACAGAGATGTACAACTTTCGGGGGGTAAAGTGTATTTTCCCAAATAAAAAAACTCAGTATTTAGTGTCAACTTTCAAACCACCCTATACTTGAGGATCCATGTAATTTGTGCATTTTTTCTTTTTCTTTTTTTTAGTTAAGAGACAACAATAATGTTGGAAATAATTTTGGATGGTACGTAAAATTCTTATTGAAAAAAAATAATAATAATAAGCAATAATAAATTAATGGTTGAAAAGTTATTGTTTGTAATACTTATTACAACAATCTCCCACATTTTACAAACAATAGAATGAGAGGAGATTTAAAGCATGCATCGATGTGGTACTCGAAGATATACAGTCTTAATAGATAAAAAGAGTATTGGAGGTAGCCACGTGTGTGATGGTTAAAACTTTTACCTATTCATGGGTAAAAAGAGTGCAGGAGCCACATCGGGTTTAACTGAACCTTTTTCAATCGTAAAAGAGTAACAAGACTGTAACTATAATAAGACTCTTTGCACCCACCTGTATGCGATTCTCGTAAGAAAACTATGTTCAAAAGCTTATATACACAAAATATGTAAAATATTTAGAATCGTAACATACCACCATACTTTCAAATTCGACATCCACGACGGCCCACATTATTTTATAGGTTGTCCCTTTTGTGACTCAAATCAATAATATAGAGCTTGGCTCTGATAGTTGATGCTGAAAAAAAAAAAAAAAAAAAAAAAAAAAAAGTACCCAAAAATTTATATAAGAGCATCTATAGCAGCATTAGGTATTTTACATAATGAAAAAGTACAACTTTTTTACTTTAACTATTGTTTTTTCATTACACACTCCAACAGATTATCTATTTCATTCTTTACTTGCTTTAAAATATTATTTCTCATACTTTTTTTATTATATTATTGCCAGCACTTAATTAAAGGGAAAAATAAACACATATATAGAAATCATTCATAAAAACAAAAATAAACACATATGAGGAACATTCATCTCACATGCAAGTATTAATTATTAAAATTAATAACATAAATAAATTTTTTTCATCAAACTACAATTGATTTGTTTCCATTTGTGTGTTTATATGAAATAAATTTTTTTCTGCTTTCAATTTTTTATCCAACTATGTGAATAAATTTTGTGAGTGAGAGATAAATTTTGTGTGAATAAATTGTGTTTGAGAGAGGGACGTAGCATATGTGAAGAAGTGTTCAGAAAAAATAAAAGATGTTGGATGAAAAGATGTGAAATAAAAAAATAATAAGCAAAAGAAAAATAAATAATATTTTAATCATCTAGTGTGCTATAGTGAATAGCTTCAAATTGTTATTCACTGTAGTAATATAGTTATTCTAACTAATGGTAAATTATTTTGTTGGAGTTAAAAAAAGAGTAATAGTTAAATATAACTAATATTAATCTTTTAATTAAGCTGTTGAAAATGCTCTAAGACATGTGATACTTTTATACAAATACTGTCTAAATTATTTGATGATCCTTATCCGTGTTCCCTCTCCCCAACGAGGAATCTTCAAAAATGTTTTTGATTGCAATTTGCCAATCTACATGGCTTTGCGTGTCGAATGGAAAAGAGCGTGAAGGCGATTAACTACACGTGGCGATCATCGGTTACGTTCTGGCTGAAACACGCACTGGCAATAACTTCTCAAATCTAAACTGAATCCTCTTAATTTTAGTTATTGATTAATCAAAGCATTGATTAATGATAATCACTTGCTTGATGTTTTTTTTTTTTTTCTTACTTTACAGGAATATTAGTATAACCAATAAGCAACAATAATAATAGTAATACGGACTGTATCGGTACCCGGTAACGGTGGGCAGTCCAACCCAATTTCTCTCCTCTTATTCCTACAAACGCACCCAACCGCTTTATTTCTGTCTCCTTCCCAGACCAAGAAGCCCCATCCCCTCTCTCTCTCTCTCTGGTTTTCATCTCCAACAGTTCTTGTACCGGCACCGACCTGTCGGGGGTTGATCAAGGTATGCTTTTCCGACGAAAGTTTCGCCCGTGTTAATTTTCTGTGTGTTGTTCTGGTTGATCGTTGTTTTAATAATTTTACTTCTATATGTATGTGTTTCTGTGTACGCACGCTTGTTTGGGTCCGATCGTACAAAGGAGTTGCCTAATTCTTTGTACTTTTTGGTGCGATTGTTGTTTACTTTGATCGGTTGTGTTTTTACTTGTTGATCTTCCGGTCGATGGTTTCTGATGCGCTCTTTCCAGCTTTTGATCGTCCAGTTTTGCTTGTTTGGTGATTAAGAAATTATTTGTGTATTGCTTGCTGGCTGCTTGAGAATTGCTGGTCTTGCTTTTATTTTGTAAGGGAAATACTGAATTTAATCGACCGAAATTTTAGTTTTGTTTATATCTCTGTTAATCTGCACTCTTTTTTGTTTTTTATAATATTAAATGTTATCTTGTGTGTATTGAATTCGGTCGCGTGGTCATTGTCATATTAATGTTGATGATCAGCATCGGAGACCTTTCGCGATGAAGAAATTATTGGCTTCACTTAAGGTTGGGGTTGTTTTGAATTGCATACTCCCTTACCACTAGCGGTCTTCTCACTAATATCATCCTAGTAACATACTCAAGTATCTATCAATTTGGTCTAGAGATCTATTTTGAGGAAATATCAACGCCCTCCTCGTCTTCTTTTTCTGACCTGGTCCTTTGTTATTGTGTCTTTGAGTTCTGTGTAGCACAAAAAAGGACTGGTAAATTGTTGACAATAAATGTCTTCTGTTTCTCAAACTTTTATTGTAAACTGAACCTGTTATGTCTCCATCTAATATTTAACTGAATTCAATCAATGTAGTTCCTCTGCAGACTCCCATGTTTCCATGCATGCCTCTTCTCTAATTACTTGAATATGTATAATTTTGCAGTTATTTGATAATGAATTTTCCCGTGAAGCACATGGATTCTGGTGGGTTAACTACCTGACTAGCATTTCTTATTTTTTTGTTCAGTAAACTCACCAAACTCACCAGAATTTGCATAGACTTCATGTTCAGTAACCAAGTTTTAATTGGTGAAAAGACACAGTCTAGATAATTGTCATTAAACTGTGGGGGTTGTTTATAAAATATTTATTGATTTTTAATCTGAAGCTGAATCATTTGTTATGGTTCCTTTTATGTCCAAGAGCTCTTCGTTGGAAAAGGGGACTTAGTAGATAGCCTTGGTCCTAGTTTTCCCATGGATTACCGTAGCATCAACTAGGTTTAGATGGTTTTTATTATGCAGGTTTGGGGCGTGGTGTATTGTTCTTGCTCACATCTATTAAGAATGAATTCGAGAAAGAATTTTAGTTAGTGTGGAAGTTTTGGACAGATGGCACATCGGCATTTCAGGTGAGAAGTTTTGATACTACAAGATCTCTCTCTCTCTCTCTCTCTCTCTCTCTCTCTCTGTGCCATTCCCCTATTCCAACCTTTCTTTTAGAAAGTTTTACAAGTATACGCTCGGTTCTTAGGTTGATTGGGTCATTTTCTCTTCAGAACATCCTTTACCTTCTTTTTTCTAGTTATATCTTATACTATCTTTGGTTATATTTCAAATGTTTATTTCTTGGATTTTACCAAATTCTAAGATCCAAGGTGCTTTTGATATAGTTAACCCTAAGATTTGCCATATATCAGATGTAGAAGTTGTTGGGTAGCTTAGTTTTTTTGGTTTCAGTTTTCATTCTCAACTGCGATTGGTTTGCAGGCACTTTGTTCAATTGGGCAACTGAAGAATGGATTTGAGCTGAGATCCTGTTTTCTCCTAAGAGTTTATTAGGATGATCTGCTCTGCTGTATTGGGGTGTTGTAAGCCAGCATTCATATAGGGAGAGCAAAGTATATGGTACTAAAGATTCCATCTTTAGCTTGGAAAACTGGTTAGACCTTGTTCAATTGTTATTTATTTTTAGAACAGGGTCATTCCACTTCAGGATTGAGGCTGTGTTCAAAGAAATGACCTAGTGATTTACATGGAGGGTTTCTCTTGTTACTTAGATCGATTATGTTAGAAAAAAAGAGCTGATGCAAGATGTTTGACACTGAGGTGTTGTGGGCTTTCTAGTCAGGGCCATAATTATGAAGGAATCAGGCCTAGTTTGGCTTTCTAGTTTTTGTTTGTGTTCTGCTGTATTGAGATTAAGGGATGGAATTGGGTCAACCTTATGGATTTTTGTTTACCTAATAATTATGGTGTATCTCAATGACTTTTTAAAGTTGTGACAGTCAATTCATGTTTTCTCCTTCTCCCAGTAACTGGAGCTTGATGACTTATCAAAAAAGTAACTGAAGCTTGATGAACAATTGCTGTTGTGCAGCGGTATTATGAATTGGGTGTAATGATGGAACTACTGGTATCTATTTGCTTAGGGGATGTCACTGCATGGGAGTGTACTGACTGGCTTTTGGCCCCTTATCACATGCCAGTTCTTGCTGGTGGTGCTGAGTGGATAATATATGGCTTCTTTTCTTGATCAAACTTAGTTTTTTGATCCTGGTAGTCAGCCTCTAGTTGGAATCACATACATTACCTGGATGATGTGGGTCAATGGCGGATGGATTTACTGACACTTGAGCTGTTTGGAAAGCATTAGGTGGTTATATCTTACTAACCGTACTAGATGCCTTTGAGTGAAGTACAATTGTTATTAACAGCATTGGGGTGCTTACTATATTATTGAATGCAAGGCTTTGTGCCTTCAGATTGATGTAGTTTTTCAGGATGGAGGGAAGAAAAGTGCTATCTTGAGACTGAGTGTGTTATAGTCTTCATTGCATAGAGGGAGGAAAGTTGATTCTCTTGACTGGAAGGCTTATTGCTCAATTCATGAAAAACGCTACTTGGTTGATGACAAGTTCTCTTTGCGGCTTGATTATGAATGACAACTGCCAGATTTGGGATTACCGAGACTCCCATTTTCCTCTTGGCATGTTTTCCCTTAAAATGAGCATCCCTCTCTCCAAGGGAGAGTTTGATCAGTATTTGTGTGAATTTGGAGGTCTCCATTTGTATCTTTAGGATTCTTGGTATGCCTATTGATGTGTATTATCATAGTTCTGATCTTGGCTGGTTTCAAGAATGTGTTTGATAAGAATCCAACATTTTTTGTGACTTGGTGTAGTCTAAAAAGGGTTGCACCAGGAATTAATGTAGATAATTTTTGTTTATGCTTACGTAATCCACTTTTGTTAATACTGAAGATTTCAAAATAAACCAAATATTCCATGGATGGTTTGGATGTTACAGCATGCTGCGTATGGTGGTGATCGTGTTGCTTAAGTTGTGAGGCTACAGTTTAGAGATAATATTTTGAATTTTTTGTAATTCTTAATTTTCTTCAAAATAGGTTTAATATATCACGATATAATTTAGAAAAATGCAAGAAGAATTTTTTTTTAGTGATATCCACTGAGATGACATAAAATCACACAAATGAAGAGTACACCAAGTTGGGAATTATTGATGGGCAAAAGATTGGGAGATTTTCTATATTTTTAAAGATATTCTCTAAATTTGCTTCATATTCTATTTTCCCAATTATAAAGTCAGAAAGGAAACCTAAGATGATTTTTGCAGCTCACAATTAAGTATAAGCCAATTACAGTGCCAGAGTGTAGTTATTTTGAAGAGAGTTGTTTACCTGCAGTAAGCTCCATGCCATGCCCATCCTGCTCCTTCAGCTAGGAGAAGTTTAGGTGTGGGTGTTAGAGCTTTTACTGTGTGGAAATGAATCCTAAGGTTAGGATATGGTTAATATGATATGTGATAAGAAGGTTTTGGTGTCACACATGCCCTTGTTTGCTGCCGCAAGTGTTCTGCCCATTTCTTCCCTGACGGTGGCATATATGAAAAATGAGGGCCTCTGTTCTAGATGGGTTCTTCATCTACTTGCTGCTCTCTCTCTCTCTCTAATAAATTTGATTTTATTCTTGAAAAAGAGGATTTTGAAAGAAGAATATCAAGACTATTTTTTTTACAGTTGGCTTACATGGGTGTTAGTTAGCATTAATTCCTCTTGTGGGGATTCCACTTGAAAATAGTTTTTATATTTACTGAGTTTTCCCTCCTGCACTTTTTCTCTTCTCTTTCTCCCATCTTCTCTTTGTTTGTTCTCTGTGTATTCATACATATATCAACCGCCAATTGGTTCGAACCTCTACCATTTTGATTTTTTTGACCTTGGCTTGCAGTCATCCTTTGCATGATTGTTATGCCTTGTTGACAACTTCATAGTAAATCAAAGTAGTTAACTGTAATGCCTCTGATGCCTCTGATTCCTCCTAGTTTGACCTCCCTCATTCGTGATCTTATCTTTTTGGGCTAAATATGAATTTGAAGTTGCTGGTGATTAATTTACTATGTTTGGGAAGGTTATCATCTAATTTTCCATTGCATTCTCACTGCTTGTTCCATTTTTTCATCCTAATCATCTTATGTTATATTTTCCTTGAAATTTTAGTTTACAAAAATTACGAAGCAGCTGTCTTTTTGAATTTGGTAGCTACTAGGAGGACGATGGATAGTGCTTTACTTTCTAGATTTACAGCTAATTTTGGGTTTCAGGGGAAGCTCCTCAGTCTTTATGGCACCTGTCATTGAGCTATTGAGTGGTCGATGAGGTTCTTCTCTCTTAGTTATGACGTCTGTCACTTGAACTTGTGTTTACAGTTGCTACTAATACACCTCTACTATATGTCCCTGTTAAGGTATATATCCATGTGCCTGATTGATGTTTGTTTCTTTGACCAATGTCAGATCTTCTTGTTTTGACGACTATCTAGGCCGGGTGTAGGTTGGTTACAAATCTTATTCGCCAATGCAATTGAAACTTCGGGGTTTAATTCTAAATAAAGGACAATTCTAGAGTTAATTATGTAATTACTCCTACTTATTGTTTTATTTTTATTTGCTGATTTGTTGACTGCTCTTCAGAAGGTGGATATGAGTGTAGAGGTGTGTTAGTCTTCCACTGATGTGCCTTTACCAACTTCTATACTCCCACATGGTTGATTAATTTCAGGTTCGGGAAAAAAGAAAGATTGTGCCAATTAATTCTAGGATAAAGAAAGTTCATACATGATGACTGTTACTCTCTTACACCTGCTAGGTGAATTTTCTCTGATCTATACCCAGGTAATGTCCTTCCTATGAGTGGTTGTGCTCCTAATCCTTCCTCTGCTTCCTACCATCAATTGTTCTGATAATTTCTATTCATGAGAGGGTAGAGTGAGTAATCAGCATCAATTTCATATCCATATTTAATTAATTAATCTTGTTTTCTTCTCATGCCTTCACTTTTATTGCCTCCTCTTTGTCTCTTTGCCTCAGAATGGGAAGCATGCCTCTCAGTTTTAGTGGGGAGAATAATCTTTTAGGAGATGAATGCAAGTGAGTGAATTAATGGGTGTTGTTGACTTACCGAGGTGAACGAGAATTTGGGTGCAAGTATATGTTAATTGTTGTCTATACCAGTTTTTATAGAAGGTTAAATGTCCAAAGCACCTTAGTCTTTGACTGATTTCCTGCAGCTTTAACCTTTATTTTTTCTTTGCTGGATTGACTTAAAGTGGAGATCTGATTGTCACCATGTGAGACTTATTATTAGCCTGGGCTGCAAATAGTTCCTGTCTGGGACAAGTTACAATCAGTAATTCTTCTTTTTCTCTTTTTGAAAAAAAAAAAAAAAATTAAGCACCAGATACCTGATCTACTTTATTGCATCTTGGGATTTTTCAGCTACTCATTGAAGCATAAAGCAGAATCTGGGCAGAAAACTCTGTTTCCATCAATGCATCTTCTTACCACTTTTTTGGTTATTTAAGCTACTATTTGACTTAGTTGCTTGCTTGTATTTTATGGAAGTGTGCCAGTGAAGACTGTATATTGAGCCTTGTCTTGTTTGGCATGGTTTTCTACTCAACTAATACCTCTCTCTCTCTCTCTCTCTCTCACGTGCGCGTGCACACATTATTTGTGACTATCTTCAATACCCACAGTTGTTTTCTTCTCAAAATCTTTGGTCTTATCGGTAGCCACCCAAAAAAAAAAAAGAAAAAAAAAAGCTTTATTCAAATATTTCTTCTGGCCTGGGTATTTAATTTTCATATGAGAGCTTACCTCCTATGTCCAAGATCTACAGGAGTGGGTGGAAAGGGTGACAGCTAACAATTCAATGCATGAAAAACCTTTGGAGTTTCCTAGGTGACAATGACATTGAGATATTAGTGTGGGTTGCATGTGCTTAAAGGACGAGGAAAGTTGAAACAGACTGTTATTAGCTATCTATTTTTCACTCTGGAAAGATATGTTACAGGTGAAACGTGTTGAGCAGGCTGCACTGCCAAATTGAAATTATTGATATAAGGTTCTGTGGATATGTAATGATAAAATATGGATCTTTTGAAAGTTTAGAAGTTCCATGTCAAATAGTTGCCATTCCTCGTTATCCAGGCAAGGCTTATTTAACTAAATACATCTGACCTGGTCTCTGTAGGTATTTTAATGTTATCTTATTATGCACATTTCTGGGTAAATGATTCTCTCAATAATGTTTTTTTTTTTTTTTTTGTTTACATGTCTCTTCCCATTTGTGAATATGTGGTTGGTGTCAGTTTTATGTTTAGAAGGCCGAAGGGCATGATTTATAGGACCAGTGAATATGTTAGTCTTAATTTTTTATGCCCCCCAATGATTAACTTATTGTATTATTTAATTCTAATCATAGATTTTTCATTGTTGTTTTACATGGCTTTGTATGCATGATCTAGCAGTTATCTGACCCTCATCCACAGAGAAAAATGGAAGAAGAGGTAAAATGGTTGAAAAATGAATATGTAGTTTCTCGGAAAACTATTTTTGCAAGCCTGTGGACTCAAAACTAAACTAACAATAAACAATTAAATAAATCTTCTAGTGTATGATGCTTTTCCTTTTCCTTTTCCCCCTCTGGAAAAGCT
The DNA here is from genome assembly GCF_965113065.1 of Corylus avellana. Classification (NCBI taxonomy): domain Eukaryota; kingdom Viridiplantae; phylum Streptophyta; class Magnoliopsida; order Fagales; family Betulaceae; genus Corylus; species Corylus avellana. Next base: position 17,207,409 of record NC_142499.1, read on the forward strand.
GAAGCATAACAAATGATCTGTTTCTAGAGTACTTGAGAAAAGAAGTTACTGAAAAAAAAAAGTGTTCGGGCAAAGATAATTACACCTATATATTGGCTTGGCATAGGTACATGCTTCAAATATAGTTTCAGTTTTATCAGCTGCATACACACTGGGGCCAGAGCACTGGTTCTTGTTTGAAGTTTCTTGCTGAGCTAAACATCTAAGCAATTGAATTAGTCTCATATCACCTTCTAAGGAACTATTTTCAGATTGAAGAGTAGCTAGAGTATCTGCAACTGAGTTGCACTGTCTTGTTATGATTAGGGCATGGATGCATACATTTTCTTTTCCCCTTATATCTCAAGTAGTTTTGCAGTTTGCTACTAATATCTGAGATACTTTTTCTTCTTGTGCAGGTTGTGGTTTTCTAGCAGATTCCAGCTCCAGGACATAATTTATCCTTATCAGGTGGCAGCTAATGGGGCACAGACATTTATTCAGCACATCCCAAATGTTTGAGAATGAGCATGATCAGAACTGGAATCATATGCATGCAACAGAGCAACATTTTATGCATCTTGGTATTATGACTTTGAATGCCTTTAACTATTATTTTTAGGGCTATGATCAGAACTCATGGTAATTAAATATGCAATAGGGTTGTTAAGACGTTTCCTTGGTTGCTTGGACACCACATTGTTGAAGATGGAAACTTTTTTATTCTTCCTGATTTTATTCTCTTATTTTATTTTATTGTAATCTCCTAGTATTTTTCTTTTGAATTTAAACCCATGTAAACATGTGGAATTCTATGATCGAATAAAGAATTTCTTCCTTTTTTTTTTTTTTTTTTGCGTTTTCTTTTCTATATTTCTGTTCTTCTTTTCTTTTTTTGATAAGTACTAATCTGTTTTATTAAAAGCGTAAAGGTGCCCTAAAGTACACTGGGAGTATACAACAAGATCACCTATCTAGAAGGGGAAAAGCGAACAAGAAAAGCATCAAAACTAATTGACACCGGAAAGACATGTGCAACGGTCCAGAGATACAAAGTATGAAAGCAAGAGGCTAAGATGTCTTCCAATGTCCCCTCCAAGTCCTCAAAACACCTATTATTTCTTTCCCTCCATAAACACAAAAAAAAAACAAGTAGGCACCATCTTCCAAACCGCGGCACTCCCCCGCTTCCCCACAGACCACCAACAGGCGAGTAAATCCGAGACCCTTCTCGGCATCACCCAAGACAACCCAAACCGACCAAAAAAGGCACTCCACAAAGCATAAGCAACCTCGCAATGAAAGAGAAGATGATCCACCGTCTCCTCACTCCTCTTGCACATACAACATCTGTTCGTCACAACCACCTGTTGCTTCTTGAGGTTATCTAGGGTTAGAATTTTGCCTAAAGCTGCCGACCATACAAAAAAACTCGCCCTCATAGGAGCTTGTGTGCGCCACACACTCTTCCAAGGGAATCCCCTCCATTCAGTACATGCCAAGGAAGCGTAGAAGAGCTTGACCTTGAAACGGCCTCTTTTGGAAGAGCTCCACTTCATCCTATCTTCACACCCTCGATTCACTCGAGCAGAATGTTATACCTGAAAAAAAGAGGCCAAAACATCCGCCTCCCAATCATGAGCCTCTCTAGAAAAATTAACATTCCACTAATTAGAGCCACCCAGTACCTCCAAATGAGCCACAACTGAGGCATCCTTTGCACAAGCAATATTGAATAAGCCTGGAAAAGCTATCTTGAGAGCCGTATCACCATACCACAAATCATGCCAGAAGCGAACCCTAGTCCCATACCCTACCTCAATCCGTGTAAAGCCTTTGAAAGTGTCCCACCCTTTCCTAATGTTCTTCCATAACCCCACCCCAAAGTTCCACCCGGCTCCAAAGAGCACCACCCTCCCCAAAAACTTCCAAACTTCGCATCCACCACAGCCCTCCACCAAGTATCTCGTTCTGATCCATAGCGCTACAACCATTTCCCTAACAGGGCGCGATTGAACACCATTAAGTTTTTGATACCCAAACCGCCCTCCTTAATCGGAGTGCACACCTTCGACCACTTCACCAGGTGGTACTTAAACTCTTTGCCTAGACCACCCCATAAAAAATCCTGTTGCAACTTCTCAATCTGCTTAGCAACACTAACAGGAATAGGGAAAAGAGAAATAGTAAGTAGGCAAATTGGCGAGAGTGCTCTTGATAAGCGTGACTCTTCCACCCTTCGACAAATACAACCTTTTCCAACCGGCCAACCGATGTTCTATCTTCTCGATAACTCCATCCCAAATATGCTTAGCCTTGTAAGAGGCTCCCAACAGCAGACCAAGGTACTTTACTGGCAAAGAATCAACCCCACACCTTAGAATACCGGCTAACCTGCCCACTTGCTCCACATTCCCCACTGTAATTAACACCGACTTGGCCAAGTTAACCTTCAAACCGGAAGTAGCTTCAAACAGTAAAAATAAACTCCGCAAATAACGTAGCGGGGCGGGCATAGCATTGCAAAAAATCAATGTATCATCTGCAAACAAAAGATGAGTGTAATATTATTGACCTGGAAACCTTCTATAGCCCCCCCATTAACCACCACCGAAATCATCCTACTGAAAGCTTCCATCACAAAAACAAACAGCAGAGGAGATTGGGAGTCCCCTTGTCTCAAACCCCTGGAACTGCTAAAAAAGCTATTAGGAGAACCATTGATCAGAATTGAGAACCGCACCGAAGAAATGCAATTTTCTATCCAAGAGCACCAAATCCCACCAAAACCACACCTCTTTAGCAAATATAACAAGAAATCCTAATTCACATGATCATAAGCTTTTTCCAGATCCATTTAGTAAATAACCCTTGGCTCCCCAGATCTCAACCGACTATCAAAGCATTCATTAGAAATCAAGATAGGACCTACTTTTCTACTTGGTATTAGAGTGGTTTCTTCTTCTGGGTTCTTTATTTTTTTCTTTGAATCGTGCGATTCCATCTGGGCTGGGTTCACATTCTCGCACCCATGTCTTTTTGGCTATGTGACTGGTGAGCCCTATGTAAATGTCGTGGTAGAGGGTTGCTCAGTGGAATCTAGGTCGCACCACTGGTGACCAATGAAGATTTGGTCGAATGATCGATCTTCAATCATTGGGTGGAGTATTTTTTTTGGATGAATCAATCATGAAGGGTTGTCAACTCTGGATTCTTGACAGTTTTTGGGGTGTTTTTTTTTTATTTTTATTTTTTTTTCTAGAGTTTCTGAGGCCTATTGGTGTATTTTGGTGGCGGGGCCTTGACCTCCAATGGCGGCAAAGGCGATTCTGTTCATGCAACACAAACGACAAGTCGTTTTTGGCTATTGAAAACTGACATGTCGTTCAGTCTTTTCCAGCAGATCTGTCGTTTAGCCCTTGGTAAAACAACTAGTCGTTCAACAGTTTGCTAGACGATAGATAAGTCCTAACTACAGGTTGTTTAGCAAAGAGAAAAAAAAAAACAATGCTGATTGCTAATTGATCAGTAATTTTTATGGTTGTATTTTAGCATCTCTTTTACTGTTTTTGTAATTTCACTTGAGCCCATGGGTTGTATGTTGGAGCTATTTGGTTGGATGTCTGAACAGACTGAACTCAAGATGGAGTCGAGTGAAACTCCAGACACTCACAAAAAGGGGATAGAAAGTCATGTGACCTCCCATAGTGAGAATCCAACTTTCCAAATCACAACCGTGAAGTTGGATGGGCTGAATTATCTTTCTTGGACTCAATCGGCCATGTTATATATTAAGAGTGGAGGAAAGATGGGATTCTTGAATGGGAAAGTGTCTGAACGTAAGGCAGGTGATCCATCTTATGATAAGTGAGAGGCCGAGGTGTCCATGATTATGTCCTGGTTATTACACTCTATGCTACCGGAGATTAGTCAGGGATATTTATTTCTCCACACGGCAAAAGAAATTTGGGATGCAGCTGCTTAGAAATATTCAAAAAATGAAGAATGCAGCACAAATTTTTGAATTGAAGTGACTGATACATGAAACAACCCAAGGGGACTGGTTAGAACTTACTTATTTTTACAACCTTCGTGGTTTGTGGCAGGAGTTGGATTATCAAAATTTGCAGACTGTGTGCAGTAGATGCTACCAAGATTAACAAGATCTTAGAGGGACATATTTATAAGTTCTTAGCTGGTTTGAACTCAAGAGTAGGATCCTGTGCGAGTTTAGATTTTGGGAAAGGAACCTTTTTCGTCACTGCGGGAGGTATTTTCATATGCCCAAAGTGAGTAGTCGTCATAGCACAATGCTTCATCACTGTTCACAAAATGAATCTGCTCTATTAAGTACATCTCAACGCAATTCGAAATGTGGTTTTAGAAGTTGAGATGGTGGCAGAGTAGCAAATGCGACCTCAGATGGCATACTCTGGAAACTTGTTGGCGACTTAATAGTCGTCCTACCCAAGGTTGCGGGGGTCACACAGGTGGAGGAACCAGGCCTCTGACCAATCATACTTCCATGGTAGAGACGATTGTTTCCACGCCAAATGCTAATCCTCCTCCTGCTAATATAGGGGCCTTAGCAAAGAAGAGTTAGAAAGACTTTGTCAAATTATGTTTCGACTAGACATGCCTACTACTGCATCCTCATCCTTTGCTCATTGAAGTAATTAAGCCACCGCTCTAAATGCATCCGCTACTCACTTGAATGATTCTTGGGTCATTGACTCTGGTGCCTCTGATCATATGAACTGGTATGTCTCATTCATTTTTCTTTATATAATCCTCGTTCTAGAAGAAAAAAAAGTTAGAATAGCTTATAGTCATTTGTCGCTAGTGTCAGGTAAAGGATCTATTTATGTCACACCCCCTATGATCTCGTCTTCTGTCCTTCATGTCCCTGATTTTGTCGCTAATTTATTATCCATTGCACGTATTACCCTTTAGTTGAATTGTCGAGTCATTTTTTACTCATTATTGTTTCTTTCAGGACCTAGTCATTAGTCATTGGGAGGATGATGGGCAAAGGTAGCTTGAGGGATGGATTGTACTACCTGGATTCTCAGCCCAGGACACAAGGTTGGCTCACATAGGCTTATCATATTGTGCGGGAGGATGACTTTGTAGCAAAAATCTGGCTTTGACATCAGCGATTAGGGCATCGCTCTTTATTGTTGAAACTAGTGAACTTTCCAAACACCATAGTGTTTTTCTCCTCGTATCAATAAAAGTGCTAAGCCTTTTGTTCTTATTCATACTGATGTGTGGGGGCCCTTCACGAGTGGTTTCTTTATTTGGTTATCGGTGGTTCGTTTCTTGTATTGACAGTTTTTCTTGGACCACGTGGGTGTACTTGTTAATGGATAAAAGTGATGTGCTCTTTGTGTTTCAGATGTTCCACAAGATGATTCAGATCCAATTTAATACCAATTTAATACCAATTTTGATATTGTTTGTTATGACAATGGAGGTGAGTATATCTAAAGTGATCTCAGGATGTACTTTTGCGAACATGGCATTATACATCAAACCATCTGTGTTGATACTCTTCGGCAGAATAGGATTGTTGTCGCCTGGTTGTCTGGGAATTATCATAGCAGCTCCTTATTTTGCAGAAAAATTGACATCTTTTAGAGGTACCTCGATCCTTAATGCTTGGTATGCATGTTCCCAAATCTTATTGGAGGGACACCTTACCGTTGCATATCTCATAAATAGGATGCCTTCTTGAGTCTTAAATTTTAAAACACCATTTGAAGTATTGTCCCCAACTTTCTCTACTTCAAAAGGTGTCTTTCCAGAGGTGTTTAAATGTGTTTGTTTTGTCCTTGTTCATAGTCCTATTCGGGTTAAATTAGATTCTCGGGCCCTCAAACTTGTCTTTGTAGACATTGCACTATGGCCGGCCTTTTGCTTTTAGTTAAGCATGTGAATAATCAATCTTGAGATACGAGTCTTTTAGTATACTTGCAAGGAGGAGACCCCAAAAGGGGTATAAAATGTTATCATCCCCCATCAAGAAAACAATTTGTCTTAATGGATGTTACTTTCTTTGAAACACAATCCTATTTCTCCTCTTCTAGGGGAGAGTTTGAGTGAAGAGGAGTCTTTTAATCTGTTACATGTTCCCACCCTTATACCTAAGCATGAGAAACATCAATTTACTATTGAGTCTCCTATTGAACCTACTGATAAGTCACATGCGCCGCTTGGGGAAGAGGTGAAAGTTTACTTCAAACGCCATAAAAGTAAGACTATCCCTGATGCTACATGCCAAACATTTGATCTTGACTCAGGTAATACTACTTTTATCTCTGATGCGAATCATGTAATACGTGTGGTTGATAATATGAATCTCCCTCTTGCATAATGCAAAGGAGTAGGTCATGTATTCGCTATCCCATGTATGATTTTTTCCTATGAGCACCTTTCACCATCATATCGTTCCTTTGTGTCCAAATTGTCATTTGTGTCTATTCCTAGAAATCTACAAGAGGCATTTAGTGATCCAAAGAGATGAAAGCCCTTCACAAAAAATAGACTTGGGATCTTGTTAAATTGCCTAATGGGAAGAAGGTTGTTGGATGCACGTGGGTGTTCACTATCAAGTATAAAGCTGATGGTTTTGTTGATCGATACAAGGCCAGACTAGTTTCGAAAGGTTTTACTCAAACTTATGGGATTGACTATGAGGAAACATTTGCTTCAATAGCAAAGATGAACTCAATTAGAGTTCTACTTTTTATTGCAGCAAACTTGGAATTGGCCTCCCCACCAACTTGATGTGAAAAATGAATATCTTCATGGAGATCTAGAAGAAGTATGTATGGAAGTTCCTCCTAGACTTGAAGATTTGTCCTCTATGGGAAAAGTGTGCAAACTAAAGAAGGCTTTGTATGGCCTAACACAATATCCAAGAGCATGGTTCGAGTGGTTTTCTCGTGCTATGCAGAGATTCAGTTACAAGCAAAGTTAAGCTAATCATACATTTTTTTATCAAGCATTCCACTCAAGGAAAGATAACAGCTTTGATTGTATATGTTGATGATATTATAGTAACGGGAAATGATGATGAAGAGATGAAACTTGAAACAATCTCTTGTCAACAAGTTTGAAATAAAAGACTTGGGCAGTTTGAAGTATTTTCTTGGCATTGAGGTAGCAAGGTCTAAGCATGGTATATTTATCTCCCAATGAAAATATATCCTTGATCTCCTCAAGGAAACAGGGTTGCTAAAGTGTAAAGCCATTGATAATCCAGTGGAGGTGAATGTTAAACTAGAGAAACTGGTGACAGTCCTTTCGTGGATAAAGGTAGATATCAGCGTTTGGTTGGCCGGTTGGTTTATTTATCTCACATCTGCCTAGTCATTGCATATGTTGTGAGTGTGGTGAGTCAATTTATGCATTCTCCACGAGAGCTTCATATGGAAGCAATTTACCGAATTATTTGCTACTTAAAACCCTCACCAGGTAAGGGACTGTTATTTAGAAATAGAAGCCTATATAGATACAGACTAGGCTAACTCAATTATGGATCGACGGTCAACGTCAGGATATTGTACATTTGTGGGAGGTAATTTGGTTACATGGTGCAGGAAGAAACAATAAGTGGTTGTTAGATCCAGTGCAGAAGCTGAATATGGAGTGTGAAATATTATAGTTGAAGATACTCTTGAAAGAGCTTGGGTTTGATTCCAAGGATTCTATGAGAATGTATTGTGACAATAAAGCAGCAACAACCTAGTCCAACATGATCAAACTAAGCATGTTTAAATTGATCGACACTTTATTAAAGAGCAACTTTGAGCAGGTATCATATGCACATCATATGTGAAGACAGGAGAACAACTTGCGGATATCTTGACAACGAGAGTATCTAGTAGTGTTCTTCACTCGGTCTTATACAAGCTGACCATGCGAAACATCTATATGCCTTAGCTTGAGGGGGAGTGCTGAAGATGGAAACTATTTTATTTTCCCTAATTTTATTCTCTAATTTTATCTTATTGTAATCTCCTAGAATTTTGCTTTCCATAGCTTGAGGGGGAGTTTTGAAGATGGAAACTATTTTATTCTCCCTGATTTTATTCTCTAATTTTATTTTATTGTAATCTCCTCGTATTTTGCTTTCCATAGTAAGTCCGTATTCTCTCCTATTTAAACCCATGTAATCGAATAAAGAATTTATCTTCCTCTCTTCTTCTATATTTTTGCTCTTCTTTTCTACTCACATGTCCCTGACCTGTACTTGCATATTTATTGTGTTATTTTGTCTCTGGCTTACCCAGGGTGTAGTCCCTTATCAATTTTGGCAGGATATGAATTACACCTGCCTCATCATGGCAGTTGAAACACAAAAAAGTTTTATTAAACAGCAGTTGAAGAAAAAATAAATGCTACCAGAAAATGAAAGTTATTTTTATTCTTTTATGTGGTGCTGACTGACAAACTTGGCAGACATTTAATGGTCCATGCATGGGTGGAGCCAGATGTTTTTCTATGCGTGTGTATAATATAGATCATCTGGTCTGTGGAATAACCCTTGATCTTGTGCCTTTACTGATTTTAAACCTCCATTGCAGCTAGGGCTGGCACTTCAGAAAATGGTTCTTTCTTTTATCCTGTGGAAAATATGTCTGTAGATGGAGCGCATTACACTTCTCACTGGAGCCCTGCACCAAGGTCAATCGGGTATCCTTCCTCGAGTCACAATGTGGAAGTACCACCTTATCAACCCGATCCTCCTGGCCCATCGCATGAGCCTTTTGCTCATCTGTCACCTGCTGGAACATTCTCTACTGCTCCAGATACTTATGCACAACACGCATCTTCTTCTAATTATGACAGGCAGCCATTCCATTGTGGTGAGGGCAGTTTTATTGATCTTACAGTGGGCAGCGGAAGGGGGCCTCACAAGCGAAAAGGTCCTGGAAACCCTTCAGTCTGTGAGAGAGGCAGTACAAGCAGATACTACAATGCCGGAAGTTCCTCTGATCTTCCAATATCTTCTGAAATGCGGCTGGAGAAACCTAATATAGATGCTCAGCATCTGCCTTGGGACCACTTTAACGTGAATCCTGTTTATAGAGGCAATGGCCTTTCAATTAGGGTTGAGGATTCTTTGAGGAATGTGAGAAGCCGATCTGCACTGGATTTGGAATCAAACCTTGCTAGGACCCATTTGTCAAGCAATCCTCCGCACCCTTCTTATTCTGCTAGCCACCCCATTGAACATTCTAGCACTGTGGATCCTCTGGTTCAGGGTTCTAATTCTATGACACGGGATTGGAGTCATATTAGCGTGTCTCCTGCTCCTGGAAGAGTTCTAGTTTCAGGCAAGTTTTATATACGTGTATCTCTCTGTGTATATCATATCCAATTATTTCTAATCAATACCTAGCTGTTATTGCAGATACAAGCAGCTTCAATCATGAGACAAATCAGCTCCTTATAGGAAGCGGTGCCAGCAACTCTTCTGCTGAGATTGGGGGATACCATCATGATTTTGTTGCAAGCAGAAATCCAGTTGCTCCTCAAAGTTTTCATGCTAACTCAACCCAATCTGTGAGAGGAGTTCGTAGTAGCTTTACTCAAAGATCTGGCCCAACTTTCAGGGCTTCTTCAAGCAGCTTACGCCTGGGACACGTGGCACCTTCAGATGAAGGACTACAGTTGGTAGCTGAAAGTCACTCCTCTAGACATCCACGGCCATTATCTACCATAGGGTGGCGTAATGGTGATAGGAATGGGAGGTCAAGGATATCTACTGAAAGATATCGATCCTTACCTGACGAGGCAGGTCTCCATGATCGATTTTCTTCTGAGGTATCTACTCTTATCTGATAGTGTTACACTACTTTGGAAGAAGGGTACAGCTACTCTGCAAATATTGGAACAGTTATACAATTTCATTGTAAATAGGCTGTTGTGTCATTTTAGCAGATAATGAGGTATTTAAGGCGATAAAGCCTTTCGGTAAAATGAGACTGACCGCCTCTGTTTGTATTGTAGGCATAATAGTTTTTTTTCCCCCCATTTTGAACTGTCAGTACTTGCTGAATGCTATAAATCATGATCGCTTTGCAGGGTTTTATGATTGTGGATCGCTCAGCCATGTATGGGTCCAGAAATATGTTTGATCAGCATAGAGACATGAGGCTAGACATAGACAACATGGGCTATGAGGTTATTAATATAGTTCCTGCTGCTTCTTTTTTCTTCCTGTTATTGTCAGGTCTTAAAGTTCTTTGAAATTTATCATTGCACAGGAACTTCTTGCACTAGGGGAAAGAATAGGGAATGTGAACACAGGTGTGTCTGAAGATTTAATATCAAAGTGTTTGAGAGAGACAATTTATTGTTCCTCGGATCAAACCCAAGAGGAACCAACTTGTGTGATTTGCCTGGTAAGAATTTTTACCTTATTTGAAACAGGAAAATATGAATTGGGGTTCCAAGTGCAGTTTTGGGGGTTGTGGTTATCAACTTGGGATTGTAGAGATTATTAGATCAGTGGATGCCAAATACGACACCTTTTATTGGTTTAGGTCATTTTCAAGAGACATTTTAGTTATGAGTAATGCTACTTTTCACACCTATTTCATGCTTGTTATTGCGATGTGTTTTAACTAGCTTTTCTTTTGTGAAATGGGTGTGAAAAGTAGCATTACTTTTAGTTATTGCACCCAAATAAGTCTATGGATATGTTTTTGGCCCTTCTATTTAATCTTATGACTCTGCAAGCTTTATCAAATTAGAAAGTGACCAACTTGAATCCTCAACTATTTGCAATTGACAGGAAGAGTACAAGGATATGGTTGGTGTTGGGACTCTGAAAACTTGTGGCCATGACTACCATGTTAGCTGCATCAAGAAATGGTTGTCTATGAAGAACCTGTGTCCAGTCTGCAAAGCTCCTGCTCTGGCTGATAATACCAAGGACAAATAACTTATCAATGTTGTATGTTGTTCACTATAATTCTCATTCTTGTATATAAATATATATATTTGGAGATGATCCTCGAATAGAGGGAACAAATTTCTTTTGCTAGCATATGCCAATCCATTGTTTCTGGCTTCCATCTTAATTATGTGAAGCCTCTAATGTCCATGTTGTTTTTTAACTGTTTTTATTCATTCAAAAATTATGATCACTCTCCTGATGTTCTCCCTAGACTAGGTCTTGATATGTTTTTAGAGTAAATGATAAAACGAATCTTGGTATTTAGTGTCAGCTTATTGGAAAATTCTATGCTATCTTGTAGCAGTTGGTTGGACACTTGAATTAAATTTCTAATGAAGTTTGCATTTTATTTATTTATTTTTAAATAAAATTTTAAAAAAATAATAATAAATCGAAGGTAGTAAGCATATATTTGTCTATAGTTTTCGGTATTCTAGGAAGAGTCAAATTGTACTTTTATCTAAAATGGCTAATCAGATTTGTAAAAAACTTTCCACATTGGATTAGCCAAAAATAATGCAAAATGGATATTTTATTAGATTAGCACAAAAAAAGAAGCTACATGTAGCGGTACTTTTTCAGGAACTATTTTATTTTTTTATTGTCTCTCACCTATTTTTTCTTTTTCCAAAATTTTCTCTTGCTATTTCTCTCTGTGCATCTCTCTTTTTTTTTTTTTTTTCTTCTTCTCAAAAGTTGAAAAATAGGATATTTAGGAAAAATGCAATTCTTATTAATAATAATAATAATAATAATAATAATAATAATATTTAAAAGATATAAATAAATATATAATTAATCAAATGTAGGAGGTATTTAAAAATTTATTATCTAAACTAGATAAAGTGAGTTTTGAAGAGTTAAAAATAAAAGGGAATGAAAGGAATCGTCATTTTAATGCTTTTGTGTCTCACTAGTAATTGGTGGAAAAGAATAACATGACATGAGTTCAATACTTTCCTTCATTATTTGAGTAATTGAAAACTCGAAGGTAGGTAATGTATGGAGTATTATATTTTTTAGTACAAAATTGTTTACAATTGACGTGTTAGTCAGTAATTTAGTGAAACAATTAAGGGAAATTGATATGTTAGATTTTTTAAAAAAAATTATTTTATCAATTATAAACTATCATGTAAGTTTATAAATGATTTTGTAATAAAAATAATAGTACGCTTAGCACCACTCTAAAACTAAAAAGTGAGATTTACGTCACTAATGTAAATAGAATTTAGATATTCAGTTCAGGATTCGTATCTCATACAATTTATGAATAATAACAATTAGATTGAGATTTTTTTTTTTTTTTAATAATTTAGACAAATAATGTGAAAAACTTTATATAAAATTTACTCCTAAATAGGTGATTGAACAATTTAAAATTTGTTTAAACAATTACATTATTCGCTCGAATTACTAATAATTTGAATAAATAATTAGCAAGAATCGTTATCCATAATCAATGAGAGGCTAGTACCGATCCGACCACCACGCGTTGGTGCGTAGATCTCATTCACCGGCAGGCCAGTGATTGCCCACTCCGTTTCCTGGCCGTTGCTACTGTTTTCTGATTTTTTTGTTGCTTTCTTGTTGTATTTTCACAGTTTTATTTGTATTTTTTGTGTTTTTGTGTTTTGTGGGTTATTGTCTCATGATGTATATTGGTTTTGAACATTTAGTGGAGACTTTTGTATCTGATTTGGTATTGGTGCCTCTCTCTTCCACAGTCCTGAATTCGGACTTGAACAGTGTTTCTATCGCTTTAGCCTCTTCCAACCACTGTTTTCAAGTGGAGGTTCAGATAGGCTTGCCTTAATCTGTTTCCCTTTTGCTTCTGTAACCGCTTTGCGCGGCCTCTTGAGAGGACCGAATCACTTGTTTGACCCATTCTCTACCATTTGTAATTATTTTCGCACTGTTTTAATTTATTTTGGGTCTATTGTTGGGAGTCCACCCTTTTTTCATTTTTAGAATCACCAACTTATCCTTCTTTTCGGATCACGATAATATTTCTTGTAACCCTTTTTTTTATTCAATTAAAAAAAATAAAAATAATGAGGGGCCAGTGCCAAGTATAGCATTGGGATACTTGGCCACGTCGCTACCAAGAAACTTCTGGAACGCCCTCGAGAGGACGTGGATTCGCTTTCTCCACCGGTCTTTTCCTCGTAATTTCTGAATTTATCCCAAACGCACGCATACGATAACATCATTGAGTCGGATAAGGTCTTCTATATAAGGACGTCCTCTCACGCTTCTCTTCCTTCATCAGTCTCTGGTTGAAAGTAGCTCTAGATTCCAATTGATTTCAGCTTTTCTCTCCAAAATCTCTTTTTCTCTCTTTAGTTTTGGAAGATGCAGATCTTCGTGAAAACCCTAACCGGCAAGACCATCACCCTAGAGGTGGAGAGCTCCGACACCATCGATAATGTAAAGGCCAAGATCCAAGACAAGGAAGGGATCCCTCCGGATCAGCAGCGACTCATCTTCGCCGGAAAGCAGTTGGAGGACGGCCGTACCCTTGCCGACTACAACATCCAGAAGGAGTCGACTCTCCACCTGGTGCTCCGTCTCCGCGGTGGGATGCAGATCTTTGTCAAAACCCTAACTGGGAAGACCATCACCCTAGAGGTGGAGAGCTCCGACACCATCGATAATGTAAAGGCCAAGATCCAAGACAAGGAAGGGATCCCTCCGGATCAGCAGCGACTCATCTTCGCCGGAAAGCAGTTGGAGGACGGCCGTACCCTCGCCGACTACAACATCCAGAAGGAGTCGACTCTCCACCTGGTGCTCCGTCTCCGCGGTGGGATGCAGATCTTTGTCAAAACCCTAACTGGAAAGACCATCACCCTCGAGGTCGAGAGCTCCGACACCATCGATAATGTAAAGGCCAAGATCCAAGACAAGGAAGGGATCCCTCCGGATCAGCAGCGACTCATCTTCGCCGGAAAGCAGTTGGAGGACGGTCGCACCCTCGCCGACTACAACATCCAGAAGGAGTCGACTCTCCACCTTGTGCTCCGTCTCCGCGGCGGTATGCAGATCTTCGTCAAAACCCTAACCGGGAAGACCATCACCCTTGAGGTCGAGAGCTCCGACACCATCGACAACGTGAAGGCCAAGATCCAAGACAAGGAAGGGATCCCTCCGGATCAGCAGCGATTGATCTTCGCCGGCAAGCAATTGGAGGACGGCCGCACCCTCGCCGATTATAACATTCAGAAGGAGTCGACCTTGCATCTGGTGTTGAGATTGAGGGGAGGGATGCAGATCTTTGTGAAGACTCTGACAGGGAAGACCATCACGCTGGAGGTTGAGAGCTCGGACACAATAGACAACGTGAAGGCCAAGATTCAGGATAAGGAAGGGATTCCTCCGGACCAGCAGAGGCTCATCTTTGCCGGAAAGCAATTGGAGGATGGGCGTACTCTCGCTGATTACAACATTCAGAAGGAGTCCACCCTCCACCTTGTCCTCCGCCTTCGCGGTGGTAACCTGTAATTGCTTTTCCTTTCTTGTGTCTGGGTTTGTGGCGGTTCAGTTGTTGATCATTGGCCGCCTTGGTTTTAGCATAATCCTCCTTGAATAAATTGAATAGTTAATCTTGTTTTTCGTCAAATGTGATTACTACTACTATTTCTTAATCAAATTGTGCTACTTAGTTCAAATTTCTGTGTTTTTCTTGATTCGTGATCCATTAATTTTGGGTGAATTATATCTCAACCAGGAGCCTTCAAATTTTTGAGATTTGATTTGATTACATCACAAAGTATAATAAATTACTTGAACAAGGAAAATAAACCAAAATTAATATGAAAAAGCCATAACAGAGATGGGCCATATCTCAGCTCCTCCTGTGGAGGTTTTGTGGTTGGTGACAATCATCTGGTTCTAAATCACTAATCTTTCAGTCTCATCTCTTCGCCTTTTAGCTCGTTTACTCATCAGCAGTCTTTCAGTTTATCCATCTTTTCTCGAATGAGAAATCTGTTGAGTGAATGTCAATTTCCCGAGCACGTGTGGGGCGTAACTCATGAGCATCCCTCTCTTCTTGTCCCTGCTTTCCATGATCATGGTTCCGAGAGGGAGAATGAGAACGACCCATCTCGCAATCTTCAATGTTCAAACCGGACATCCTCGGCGACGTAGGAAAGCTGTCAAGATCACCTTTGTAGTGGCGCAGGAGATAGACAGGAGACGCCGAATGCAGCGGAGTGCCCGGCGTACTTGCCGATTGCCGGCTCTGTTTTATGTGCTTCTTTGCTGTTTGGTGCCATTTTCGTATTGCATTTACCACCCTCTCGTTGAAGATTGTGGGCTTCATGGTAGAACCCATCTGTTCCATTGATCATTTTTTTTTTTCGTTTCTTTAAACCCATGAATTATAAGAAAAAGACACGTTTTCTCTGGGAAAATTTCGTGTTTACCTGGGTTACCAAGGCATATAAAGGAAGAGTGACATAGCTGCATAAAAACTGTATGAGGACCCTGCATGAGATTAATTGAATAATTAGTTTCATTAATCAGTAATATTATTTACATAGCTGTAGTGTAGGAAGAAACTCACCCCATGGATATTCTGATGATTACATCTTCCAACTTCTCATGGAAGCAAGACTTTAAGCCAAATTCATACTGATACATGTACAGCAGGGAAGATTAACAAAATTAAAAATCAGTTTGTTGGGATTTTGTGAGGAGAGCTAGTAAAATTAATCTTTAAAAATTGCTGAGATTGCTGAATGTTTTACCCAAGTCCACGCATAGAAGGCCAGCTGAAAGGCATTCTACAAGAGCCAAAAAAAAAAAGAAATTTAAAAAATGATATCAGATGATGATAGTAGTTATGGCAACTCGCTTAATTCATGAGTAACAACATAAGCCGTATAAATTAAATTGGATTTTTTTTTTTTTTTTTTTTTTTTAAAAAAAAATTCTTAAAAAGGCTAAAATTCATAGTCATATAAATTAAAATTAATTTTTTTTTAATTTTTTTGGACAATTTCACATTGATCGTGCTTGAGTCAACCCAACTTGATGTGTTTATTAAATGGGTTATGCTGATTAGGTCGTATCAACCTAGCACAACTTATTTATTAAATGAGTTAGCGGTCGTATTGTATCATCTATTAATTTGAATAAGTTATTAAATGAGTTAACGGTCGTATTGTATCATCTATTAATTTGAATGTGTCATATTAGAGTTGAAAATTTTGATGTAATTAATTAAACAGATGAAATTCAAGTTGACCCGTAGTCAGCACGACATAAATTAGGGACAAGTTGATACGAATTGCTAATATTAATTTAGTGGGTACCTGAAAGAGAACAAAATGAATAAGATAAAGAAGGAGGTGAGGGCGATTGAACCAGAAAAGGTCATCTCTGGGCTGGACCAGCGGGGTTCCTTTGACCACCTCGCCTCTCTCTTGAAACCTAAGGCCCATCTTAGTTATAATGACCTGTAGCTTTGTCCCCACCAATAAGATTATCTGCAACCCATGTCCATCACCATTTTAGATGGATGCATTAATTAATTTGCTGCACCTCCATCAAATTAATTAATCGAACAAATCAAATGGACCAAGATGATGCTTACAATCAGTGGGATGAAGGGCAGCCATAGATAGGAATACAACCCTACATGCACAAAGAGAACAACACCATAGGGGTAATGCTTTTCCATCCAAACGAGCTCTGCCACTTTCCAATGAGAAAGTTGCACTTGAAAAAGAGAAAAAAAAAATAACAAAAGGAAAAAACTTACCATGAGTATTAGAGAGTAGAAACAATACGGCCAAAAACCAGATCGTTGGGCTGCAAGTGTGGAAAGGAAACTCTCAAGTAGTCTATATTTTACTCGAGTTATGAAAAGTTTTGCATGAAAAATTAAATTTAGTCCTTAGGTTTCATGCAATTTTAATTAACTCCGGGTTTTCAATTTCGATAATTTTTTTATTTTAAATAGGTCATTTTGTTAACATACAATGCAATTAATCAGTGCCATATCATACCAATTAATTAATGTCTTGTGACTTTTGTTTGACGCATTATGTACTAATTATACGTTTCACGTGACACAATTGGCATCCCAGTGCTAATGTTCCTTTTTATTTTATTTTTTAATTTAAAATTTATTTATAACTTAAAGTAGTTGTGTTATTCAGCATATATAGTTGATATAGGACGTATTAAACGAGAGTCATGTAACATTAATTGATTCTTACACGACACACTATTAATTAAATAAGTGTAAGTTGATGAAGTGATCTAATTGAAACTAAATAAAAGTCTAACGCCTAATTGCCGAAATTGAAAATTTAAGAACTAGATTAAAATCATATGAAAACCTAAAGAGTACTAGGGACTAAATTTATTATTATTATTTTTTTTCAAAAATTAGTTTCTGCATATATGTAAATAAATTAAAATATTAAACTCATTATTTCTTTTCAACTTAAAGTTTTGAATAAATAATGAGGGAGAGTATGATTTAACAAAGTAATCTTTTTTTTTAAAAAAAAAAAATGAAGGTGGGATATTGTGAAGCAATAAGAGCGCGCGTGCACCTGATCCCAACAACAACTTTAAAATCCTCTTCAAGAGACCTCTTGATGTACTGCTGGAAGTTAAACATTGTTTGACTCTGAGGTGCCAGATGTGCCTGCCCATGCAAATCATATATCAATTATATATATCACCTTTAATTAATTATATATAATTAAACTCTCTCTCTCTATATATATATGTATAGAGTGAGAGAGAGAGAGAGAGAGAGAGAGAAGACTCACAATAATGAATCCATGGCGCAGGGTCAAGTAATCGACCTTCGGGACCGACCTAACAAACTGTCTGAAGAAACAAACCTGCAAATAAAACAACCCCTCCCCCCTCAATTTTTTTTTTTTTTTTTTTTTTTTAAATAAAAATATAAAAGAGGAGAAAAAGGAGAAAAGAGGAAAATATGTGAATACTCACAATCCATAGGAGAACAGATGAGCGACTCCAAAAGCTCAAGTGCCTTCGTCCAAACGATGTCTCCCTGGCAAATCTAAATCTCTCTGGGTCTGCAACAAAAAAAAACCCCATTAGCCATTAGTAATAACTAATAACTAATAACAAAGAACAACGTCTATGCCTGCTAAGAGAAAATTGCTACTCCTTTCGATTCAGAACAAGTGTCTTATTAATTAGTTCTAAGTTTCATGGGTGTTAAATAATCTATTCATTTCCTAAAGTGTCCTTCCTCCTTGTGATGGTTCGGCAGATTTTTGATAATATATAATGTTGTTTGTTTTTTTGAGAAAGATTAAGGTACTTTCGAAAATGTCAAAATATATATATTTTTTATTTTAGGATGTCTAAAAAAAATTAAGGTACATCTATTTTTGGTTGGTGTAGATTAAAGAAAATGAGTGGAACAAAAAGGATAGCTAGTGTGTGTGGGACTAAACCTCTCACCTTTGTTTGCTATAGATGAAGGGGTGGTTCGGCCATCCACAAAAACTACGAAAATATACTTTATTTATTTTTTATTGCTAGTTTATAAGAAAAATCTATTGCACCCCATGCAATATGATGGTATTGCATAGGATCAGAATTCAGAATCCATCATATTGACATGTTACTGAAAATTTGTGAAAAGGAAGGGAAATTATTATTGTTAAGAGTTATAATTGTGATTGACATATATATAAGATTTTTAAATTAGAGAAATCATTCCAAAACCCTTTTAAATTTGGTCAATTTATACCTGAGTTTAAAAATATTTTAATATAAGACCTTTAGCCATTTTTATCTCCCAAAAAAAAAAAAAATGAAAAGACTATTATACCCTCTAAGTGAGAGGGTACGTATCTCACAAGCTAGCCAACCCCCCGGCCAATTGAGGGGTGCATGGCTCATAATCATGTCCCTCCGTCAGCGAAAACATTTGGGACGATCGAACAACAAAATTAATTAGGAGTATAGGAAGGGAGGGAGCTATAGTATATATGTAGTAGCTTCCATGGTACGTTCAGTGAAGCCTACCATGTGAGAACTGGTAGTCAGCTGTCCTGGTTTCCCTCTCCCACGCCTTCCACTTTCTCATCTGCAAACGAAACGACACAGTTCGATCAGCATAACGTTTATTGAGAGAGAGAGAGAGAGAGAGAGAGAGAGAAAAGATTTCATGAGTTCGATCACCTTTGCTCTGCAGAAAGCCAGAGTTGTTATACAATAAAGCACGTGGACGACTGCAAGCACGAAGATGAAGATATGGAGTCGGTTGATGCCATCGGCTGAAACCAACGCAACTTTTCCCTGCAAATATATATATATTAACCCAAAAAAACTTACTTCAAATTTCCTACATACCACGAAGCGTCAAAGAAACGCCACGTACGCGACGTCCAATAATATATGAAGAAAAAATAAAACGTTAATTTGTTTAATAAGTTATTCATCAATAATATATTTCAACATGCCTTGTCCGCACATTTGTCGTAGTATCCGGCACCGGCTAAAACACGTCGACTACTACCGCCGCCGCGGCCGCCTAAATCCGAGATTGTTAGAAGCCTTCGGTGGCCGTTGTCGCAGGAAGTAGTAGTGTTCTCTTCGTTTTTGTTCAATTTGGTCTCATGCTTTTTGGTACATGGATGCCATGTTGCCCCGAGCGCCTTTGATATACATATGTTTGAAATGAGTCCTTGTCCGGCTGCTAGGAGCAAGGATATGAACCCCAATAGCATCAGCTCTGACACACAAATTAATTATGTGTTAATTAATTTCTTCATCATATATAAACCCCCCCAAAAAAACAAAAAAAAAAATCAGCTTTATTAATTAAAACCAAGTACCTGATTTAATCTTTTCAAGCGCTTCATAAAGAGCTGTTTTACGTCTCTTTGTTAACCACTGCAGGGTACGTACGTGCAGATCGGCCTCATTGAGATAATTAATTAATTAATTAAACAGTACGTACTTAAAAGAAGTAATCTTAAATAATGCAAAATTTACCTGAGCAATTAAGTGAATAATATGTTCAATGATGATAGAAACGACAACCAACACAAAACACACAAGTGCTACTGCCCAAGTCGGCGTTTCCTCCAGAGATCGGCCCCCCTTTGCCCCCGCCATATACTTCCAATTTCTTTGATTTTTCTGACGGAATTATGAAGCAAGTGATCGATCATCACTATAAGTAAAAGCACATTGAAAGATTCAATGGAAAATGATTTCTGAAGTGTATAATAGAAGAAGGGAAATAACGACGAAGCTGGGGAGGCGACTACTTCAGCTTTGCCGTCCAATAGAAGTGGAGTCTTACGTAGAGGAATTAAGCGATGGTGGAGGGGAGTTGTAGACTTTGACTTTGGACGTGGTTCGGGGATCGGAGGGGAGAGAAGACTGTGGGTGGATGGAAGCTTTGTGCATCCTGAGAATGAGAATGAGACAAAACATCATCTGTGTTGGACCATAGTTACTCTATGATATGATAGACAGAACACGGGCGTGATGCCACGCCCGTGTTTTTTAATATTTTTTAATATTAAAATAATATATTTTAATATTATAATTAAAAAAATATATATATTAAAAAATATTAAAAAACACGGGCGTGCATCACGCCCGTGTTCTCTCTATCGTCACTCGTTGGACCATTGATGCACGCCCGTGTTCTCTCTATCGTCACTCGTTGGACCATTAGCAGATCGAGTGTCTTTGACCGTGCGCATGCAAGATGCCCGGCCATTACGCCTTTTTCGATCTATATATATATATATATATGGATACATAAAAATTTCTTGTGAAAATATATATTTTATATATATATATATATATATATATATATATATATGTGTGTGTGTGTGTGTGTGTTATTTAGTAGATTTATATTGACATGACAATAAAATAAAATAAAAATAGCAGATCTCATAAATGATTTTGACAGTCACACCATCCATCTCTTGTCAATTGTATAAAAATTAAAGAAAAATTGTATGTTTTTCATCTCTTGTCCATCCTTCTATAAGAGAGTGGCAAATATTTGTCGTTAAATTTGTAGGACTTATAGTGGATCTTACATATTCAATCATGAATTTACCAAAAAGATAGACAAGATATGGGAAAGAAATAAATGTATAACAACTCTCAAAATTAAAATATGCGATATTATATGGCATAAAAGTCATATATATATCAATTTAAAATAAAATTCTAAGTTTTTTTTTTTATATAAGAGCAATGCTATATACATTATATTTTCATCCTACAATATTGACGTGACAGCCTTAATAAAAAAACAAAAAACAAAAAATAAAATTCTAAATGTTGGTTGAGACTGCTCCATCAACAGCATTATAAGATAAAAATATTGTATATAGTATTTCTCTATTGAGAAAGATTATGGAGAAAAAGGACTAAGAGAAATAATACACTCATTGAACGTATATAAAGTTGCCCGAAAATTACTGATATATATATATTTTTTGTGTGCGTGGCTCTTATATATATTGAATTAGTCTATCAGCTAGGTAGCCCGAATTAAGGAGAGAAATTAGGAGCATATATAGTTAATGTTTGTTAGGGGAAATCCAATTAAGTGAAGAAGCCAAGTTAAGAGATATTTGAAATTAGGAGTGTAAGGCGGTTACGGTTAGCTGTTATTGATTAATGTTTGTTAGGAGAAATCCAAGTAAAGAAGCCAAGTTAAGAGATATTTGAAATTAGGAGTGTCAAGGCGGTTACGGTTAGCGGTTATTGGCAATAACCGCTAACCGTAACCGCCTTAGCGGTTAGTGAAATAGATAACCGTCCGCTAACCGCTTTTTCAAAATTTGGCTTCTTTTTTTTTTAGCTTTTTGGGCTTTCTTTAGGCCTTTTCGGGCCTTTTTAGCTTCTTTTTTTTGGGCTTTTTGGCCTTTTTATTTTTTATTTTTAGTGTCTTCTTGGGCCCCAATTGCTATAAAAAGAGCCTATATTGAAAAATCAAAAATATTTGACCGAAAATTTACATTTACTTGTACTTTAAAAAAATTTCCTTAAATATTAAATCATAACCGGTTAACTTTTTTTTTTTTTTTTTTTTCTTAAAAAAGAACAACATATATATATATATATATATATATATATATATATATATATATATAAATTCAACACAATATATAAAAAAAAGTTCAGAATTCAGACAACTGTCACAACATATAATGATAATACATTAATACTTAAATTGTGTTTATAAGTAAGACATTAATTGGTCATTGTTTAATCCAATGTCAATTACTTAATTTGATATTATACAAATCATATCATCATTTTATATTAATAAGACGATTCACTTGAAGTCTTGAATAAAGTATTTGAATTGTCATTGAATCATATGATTAAGTATTCATATTATACATTTATATTATTCATATGCATATGTAGACTTATATAGACTTATAACATATATAGACTTATAAGTTTATAACATACATTGTAAATAAGTCTTTAGATATTTAATTGTTGTATTAGTATGAATTGGTATACTTATGAGTTATGTCATACTATATATGTATAATTTGTTATTATATAATCAAATGATTTAATGATCAATTGATCATGTGATATAATCATATAAATTATAATGATAATATATTAATACTCAAATTGTGATTTAATGATCAAGTAATTATATGATATAATCATATAAATTATAGTGATAATATATTAATACTCAAATTGTGATTTAATTATTTTTTAAAAAAATTGTGATTTAATGATCAAGTGATTATATTATATGTATAAATATTTTTATAATTATAATTATAAAAATATATTATATAAAAAGGTGGTTAGCGGTTAGTAAACCCAATAACCGCTAATCGCTAGGTGGTTATAGCGGTTAGGCGGTTAGTGGTTTAACATGGTATAAGAGCCAAAGATCTTGGGAACCTTGACTCCGTCATTTCACCCCCCATTTCAATTAAAAATTTCACGTGTTGGGCCTCACCTATTAAAAGAGAGTTTGAGCTCACACGTGAGGGGTTTGTTAAACTAATGGTTAAGTGATTAAATTTACCTCTTCTTATCACATTAAACTGGAGTCAAAGGTCATAAATTCAAACATTGACTTCGTCAAATGACCCCTTATTTAAATTAAATATTCCACGTGTTGAGTCTCACCTATTAAAAAAGAGTTTGAGTCCACACGTGAGGAGGAGTATTAAAGTGTTGATTAAGTGATTAAATTTACCTCTTTTTATAAGCTTAAACTTATGAAAAAAGTTGTGATTTAACAAAATATATGCGGATCAACCAAGTCTTACTTTAGTTTTTATATGCCGCTCTTCACCTCACCTGTAACCTTCACTAATGAAACTATACTTCTTTCAAAAGAACATGCCAACTCTAGATGATACAAATTTTACATCCTTTCTTTCTGTTTCAATGTGACTATATATGTTTAACATCTTTATAAGATAGATAAAAGTTGAACCAAGTGTTAGGAGTTTCATTGCCCTTTTATCAAACCTACTATCAAGCTCATACAAAATTGAAATTTTATGGTATAGCATTGAATATGTTAAAATCATAATGATGTTTCAATGTGATGTGATCTCGTCAATGATGACCTCGACCTTCGACATAAGGAGCATTTAAATCTGGAATGTTAATTTCAAGTTACTTGTAGGAAAAAATTAAAAAAAAAACTAATTTCTCAACCAAATTATCCCAATCTTCATCTCTCAACTTTTGGATGATGCTTATGTATTAAAAACTAATTGAATAATATTCAAGATGTCTTGCAATTTTTGTTGCAAATGTTGACATAGAGAGCATCGGTATTACCCATAATTTTCTTCATCAAATGCAAAATGATTATGAATGATGTAATCATTTTATAAGCATTATCAGCATCCCCACTATTTTCTTCATCAATCTCATAGCTCGATGACCGTTTTCAAGCTAAATATTTTCCCAATACTAACTAGAACAAACTATCTTTTCATTCGTTGCATTTCTTGTCGGTTCATTCACAATTTTAATTTATACCAAGACAAAATGCATCTTGATGCTTCAAATACTTTTATTTATTTATTTTTTATTTTTTTAAAGCAAAAAACGCAAAATGGGGTGACTAATGACTATAGTGGCTATTTGCACCTAAACAATGGGAAATCATAGGCGTCCCGTCAAGTTGGTTGAGCTATAGTTTAATCTAGTCCTATCAAATACACTAACAATACCTAAGCTGATGGTATAGAAATAATCCCAAACCCTTCTCACTTTTAAATTCAACTCTAGAACACAATTTATAGCTCGAATGCCACTAGACTTGCACCCATGGTGGTGATGCAAAATGATAGATACACCGAGAAGTCCAAAATGATACATTGAAGAAATAGATATATTCTGACTTGTTTGTTTGTTTGTTTTTTTTTTTTTTGTTTTAACCATGTTAGGTCGAGTAGCATTGGCCGATGTTTCCAAGAATTTTCCGTTTTGTTTGAACACTACTTGAGACTGCAACATTTTGTGAGTAATTAAAAGTAATACTTGTTTTTTATTTTTTATTTTTATTTTTTAAAAATAGATATTTTAATAATTTTGGTTCAATTTCAATGAGATTGCTATTATGAATTGAAATCCCTATAATTCCCAAGATCGGGAACTCAACTAACAAGCGATTGGCGGTCATGGTCCTAACTTATAAAATCCGTTATTGGAACTCAACTAACAAGTGATTGGCTGTTATGGTCCCAAGTTATAAAAGGACTCAACTAACAAATGATTGGCAGTTATGTTTCAAGTTTTGTAGATTTACTTTTATTTATTTATTGTTTTTGTCGGTATGTTTCTTAGGTTCAGCCCATTCCCCATTATGGCTCTGAGCTTACGGATTGCCAAAAGCCCATTTTGTCCAATCAACATACGCCCGAGAGTGAGAGAGAGAATCTCGGAAAAGAAAAACAGAGGGGGCATTCCGAGAATTGAACTCGGGACCTCTCGCACCCTAAGCGAGAATCATACCACTAGACCAAATGCCCTGTTTGATGTTATATCTTAGTCCCTTTTTTATTCTAAAGGTATAACCAAAATGAAACTATATATGTGCTCTAATGTTCGCTTGTGGCCTTACAAAAAAAAAAAAAAAAAAAAACCTTTTAATGTCACTCGGATAACAAAAATAATAATACTATTTAATAAATTATTATTCAACTGTCATAAAATTAGAATGATTTGACACTAAAAATTAATTTTTTATTAATAATAACTTGTAAAAAATTAAATTTAATACATATTTTTACTAACACGTCGTTCCAACGCTAAATAACATTTGTAATGGAGACGGAAATAAGTGGCCGGGTCTTTTTTCCAAACGTTGAAATTTCAGGCCGCCGGTAAAGAATGGCAACCATGGTAACCCAAAAAGAAACTCAAGAAATCTAGACCAAGAACCCCTTCAATCATTTGCCCAGAAAAAAAAAAAAAAAAAAATTCAGATGCAGAAGCCCTGGGGTTACGTCTACACCTAATATCTACACGTCACCATGTGAATTTAATTCAAAGTTCTATATTGTCTGGAAGCATCCGAGTCATCTGACCATCACTTTATTTTCCATCTTTGACTGGAGTTTTCGGCATGCATACCGTACATCTGTACGGTACAAGAAGACCCAAACAGTGTTTAATTATTATTTAATTACTTCATCTGTATAATTTAATAAAAATATATCATATTTTAAACGGTCACGTTAAGGCATGTCGCACCTGTAACATATATGTCAGAACGGCAAGCAAATTAGTCGCATATTTCAATTATTTTCTTGTATTTTTCTTCGAATACATGACAAAACCAAACAATTTTCATATAAAATAACATTATCTTCGAAGTTAATGTACGTAATTCAAGCAAGCTTAAAGCTTAAACTCAAATCCTTGGAGCTCTAATAATGCCGTAAAGCATGGAGTAATTCAATTTATTACCCTTTATGCCACTTTCATTCTTTTAAAACTTACGTGCCGTGATACTTTATAATATTTTTTGCAAGAAAATTTTGATTTTTTATTGAAAGTGCACGTTACGTAAGCTTGAAAATGGGAATTGATTAGGGTAGTTACAATTATTTATGCATGATAGGAAAGATATATTGGGCAATGGTTTATGACTTCCTAGAGCTCTTATTCTAAGAGTAGATTTCATCAAATGTCAACCATTGGTTTGGAATCCAATGGTTAACAATTTATTGTATAAGTGGTCATCATGTTCAAAATATGAATAGATAATTGTAACTAGCTACTAAGATAATTATTTAGTTATCAATGGTTGTTAAGCGCTGACATGACAAATTCTCACGTACTCATCGACAAAATCTTGGATCTGGCGTGAGTTTAGCCATATATGCATCTTTGTAAGCTTCTTTGTGCGGGAACGGTCACGTAAAAACTTGATCTCCATATGGCACTCACAAGACAAAGAGTTCAAATTTTTTTATAAAATTTTCAAGCTTCCTGATATTGACTTAACTTAATTTTGCTAGACTTTATTCAATAGTAAAAAATCTGATTTATATAATATATTCCAATATATATATATATATATATATATATATATATATATATATATAATCCAAGTATGAAAACAGAAACAAGTGTGAAAATAAGAAATTGGTTTAAGGACCATTTGGCTAAATATTTATCTTTGTTTGACCGTGTATTTTGACTCTACACCCCAAAAAACTTGTGCCTATAAAAAGTCTTGGTCCCTCTTGTCACCTTCTCAGCCATATATATGGGTGGAATATATATTCAACTGAAGAAAAAAAATTCCAACAGAGGAATCAGAAACAGGGGTTATGGCGGCTGGAGACTCAACCGGCATCTCCCTAGAACACACTCCGACATGGGCGGTTGCCGTCGTTTGCCTCTTCTTCATCTCCATCTCCATTATCCTAGAGCACTTCATCCATCTCCTCTCCAAAGTACGTTTTTCTTTTCTGTTTTTTTTTTTTTTTTCTTTTCCGGCGGGTTTGTTCTTTTCCAGATATAAAATTCCAAGCTAATGTGAGAAAATGGTGTACGTAGTGGCTAAAGAGAAATCGGAAAACAGCGTTGAACGGTGCATTGGAGAAGCTTAAATCAGGTGCAACCAAAATTTTAATTTGTTGTATAATTAATTTTCTGCTGCTTCAAAATTTGTGCTTTGAATTGATCATTTCTTGTGGGATTTTTTACAGAGTTGATGCTTCTGGGGTTTATGTCGCTGATATTGGCGGTAACTCAAGAACGCATTTCGAAAATCTGCATATCTGCAAAAGCTGCGTACACCATGCTTCCATGCCGGAAACAGGAGACTTCCCATGCCATCCAATCAATTATCCGGAGTTTGAAATCGATTGACACTCTTTTGTGGGAACCTCGTCGGCGGCTGGACGACGATGTAGAGGGTACTACGACAACAGAGGGTGCAGGTGCAGATTCTTGTGCTGCAGAGGTATGTTTCTTAGTAAAACTCAATTGAGAAAGAACAAATTAAGTGGGATATTGTGTTAGTGTTAATATATAACTAATTAAGAAGGAATTTGCAGGGAAAGGTTGGGTTAGTGTCGCAAGATGGGATCCATCAGCTTCACATATTCATTTTCGCGCTTGCTGTTATGCAAATCGTGTATTATGTTCTCACTGTGGCTTTGGGCAGAGCCAAGGTAATTAAAAACAGGCTTTCTTTTGGTTATTTTTTCAGTCAAAGCTAATCTTTCATCTAATTTTTTTTTTTTTGTGCTTTGATAGATGAGACGTTGGGAAGCTTGGGAGAAAGAAACTCAAACAACCGAGTACCAAGTTGCAAATGGTATGTTTAGAGACATGCACTCTCATGATTAATAATTCTTAGTGTTGAAATAATGATGATGCTTTGATGACGACGTGTTGGAGTTTGTGGGGGAAATATAGAACATGAAAATAATAGTGGAAGCAATAAAAACAAAATATCACAAAGAATTATGAGTGTTTTGATGTTAACTCGTTAATAGATAATATTTCAATATCAACTAAATATGTAAGTGTTAGAATATATGAAAAATATATTTATATTTTTCATATATTCTAACACTTAACATACTGTCGGTTTAATTAGTGTGCCATTTTCGATAAAATAGAATGAGATAGATGCAAATTTGATAACATTTGACCATAATGAATATATTTGAGTTTATTACGTAAAATATTTAATTAAAATAAGAATAAATTATTAAATTAGAATTAGAACTCGTAATCTCAAGCTTTAAAAAAAAAAAAAAAAACTAAGATAAACTATTTATAAACCCTAGAATGTGCAAAACTCTCTCTCTCTCTCTCTCTCTCTCTCTATATATATATATATATATATATATATATATATTGTTTAACATGTTAATTTTATGGATCAAATTGGTAGGTGATGAAAGACGCCATAGAATCCAAGTCTTAAATTGAGTGCTTATTTTCCTTGCATGTATCAAAATTCCAAGTTGAGCTCTAGTCTTTAGAACCACACGTTTTCATGATTTCTTTTTCCCTCGTGGGTATGAATGCCGTCATTCCTGTCCTAATTGGCAATCATCTTTGACATGATCAACTGTTTCATTGACATTACGTAGACTACACGCTATGAAATTTTTTAGAACGTTCAAGAAAAACACAACTATTTTTCTACGAACATATATAAAATTATAAATACCATCGGTGTCACTATCAGCACAAGAAAAAAAATTCCCATCTATGTATATAATAATAATATAGTAGATATTTTTGTAAGGATTAGGTGACGGTATTTGAATGAAAAATGAATCTTTGGATTTTTTTTTTTTTAGATCTTAAAACGATTTGTTTTTAATTGTTAATCAAAATATTATTTAAGAATGATTTAATTTTTATTAAGAAATCTCTTATTCTAGATAAAATAGGAGGAAATGAGATCAGAGAATAATGACATATCTAGAGCCTCATATTAAATATTAAATATTTAGTTTTCTATTAATAGTTTAAAATAAGATAATTGTCGTGTTAGTAAACTAATATGAAAAATTAAGTTAATTAATATTAAGATGGACTTTACACCATTTTAATGAACATGTAGCGTACGTCTTGGGTAGCATCTAGTCACATTTTATAAGATATTGTTTTTACTATATTCTTAACGTACATTCAAATGGTAACATTTTTTTGCTCATAATAAAAGAAGAATGTCAACTCTTTTAAGTTTTGACATTTTGAATCACTTGGCATCAATCGTATAATCCCGATTCCCAAGTGACATTACATATTAATAAAGATTAAATGGGAATTCCCTGTTAAATAACTTATCACGTTTGTTTGTGTTTTTGTCCTTTTTTTTTTTTTTTGTTTGGTTAGAATTTTCTTGTAAACTAAAATAAATGTAAACTAATGTAAATTTGTGGTCAAATATTTTAGATTTTTCAATATGGGCCGATCATTTTATACTAATTTAGCCCAATTTGAGGGAATAGCAAATTTTGATGGAAAAAAAAAGGGGAGAAAAACCGATTAAAGTGAGCCAAAAAAAAGCCAAACTCTCAAAATTGGCCCAAAAGGCCCAACTTCTAAAAAGCGGTTAGTGGAGGCGGTTAATCGCCTAGCGGTTAGTAAAATTTACTAACTATTTAGGCGGTTACAGTTAATAGTTTTAGCTACTAACCGCTAACTGTAACCGCCTTTTCACCCCTAAACTCAACAATATGATGTAGGACGGAAGAAGAACAATAGAAAATACATCAAAAATAACCAAAGATAAGATAAACTACGTTGATCAGAGTCTCACCGATTAACAATAGGATTTTTGTAGAGTCTCACTACCAAGAAGAAGAAAATATTCATGCCTCCAAAAAAACATCTTTTTCATTAATCATAATCTAATCTTTATAGGGTACAAAAGAACATACACTTAAATAGACTCTGAGAAACATTAACCTTAAATTGATTGACTTTTGGGTCAAGCCCATTATTAAATTATAAAATAACTCTAACCTTATTTTTTGTAACTATGAGCCAAACCCATTATCAAATTGCAAAATACATTATCTCTTTCAAATATAAAACCTAAAGACTAATTTATTATTTTTTCATCCTGCATCACAATAAGTCATGATCACTAAATATTTTCCATGATTATTAGATCCTAATCGATTCAGATTTACGAGGCAAACAACATTTGGAAGACGACACTTGAGTTCCTTTACAGAAACAACGTTTCATCTGTGGATTGTGAGTTGCCCTTCTATGCCTCTTTATGTAATCTCAATAGACCCACAAAAAAAAAAACACAAAAAACACCAGCAACGTAATATATATACTTCTTAACATATAATACGTACGTTCGATGATTGTGTGAATGTGGCATGCAGAAATGTTTCTTCAGACAGTTCTTTCATTCTGTAGCAAAAGTTGATTATCTCACTCTGAGACATGGCTTTATCTCGGTAATTCATTAGCTTTCAAGTTCCATTTTCCTAATTAATTTTTACAACAATTTCCCATAAAAATATATATAGGACCAACCATTAACATATGATCTGGCATATATTTCTTGTTCAAAAATTTGCAGGCTCACATGTCAGCAAATAACGTAAACTTCAATTTCCAAAAATACATACAGCGATCTTTGGAGGAAGATTTCAAGGCCGTGGTTGGCATCAGGTTGTTCATCATTATCTACACATTGTTGTTAAAAATATATTTATATTTATATTTTTTATATGTTTTGATTATGGTATTCCCTGATTTCTCTCCACTGATCATGTGTTCTTCCTCGTTTTGACAGCCCTATAATGTGGTTTCTGGTCTTTATCCTCTTGCTGCTGGATGTGTACGGTAAGTTTGCTTCCCTTTTTATTCAACTAGTCTAATCTTTCTTCTCCTTAATCAATTAAACTAAAACTGTCATTTTTGAAATTTGTTTCAGGTTGGCATATATTTCTCTGGGTATCCTACATTCCTCTCCTGGTAAGCATATATATTAATTGCAGCATAGTAATTAGTATATGGGGATGGCAATTACTGTTTGCATGTTTATACGTTGGTTCAGGTTATGTTATGGCATTTATATAAGATGGGAGAGGCTTACATGCGGTAGACAAAACTACCACATATCTGCGGTAGTTTTGCTCTACGGCTGTGATTTATCTTTTAAGGGGTTTTTAACCCTTAAAGTGCAAGGTAAAAACATTAAAAAAAAAAAAACACCGTCAACTCCCGTTAATTCTTTGTTTTTTTTTTTCAACCAAACCCCAAGCCGTCTTCTCTCTTTTCTCACCATACCCAAAACCGACACCCACGAGAGTCGAGAGTCATGGATACTCTCCTGCAAGCCTTCCAACATCAACCTTTGCACATGGTGGCCTTCATCATTCCCTTCCTGTTCCTATTGGGCATAGTTTTTATTGTTCGCCGGAGGTTGCCTTATCCACCGGGGCTCAGAGCGTTACCGACGAGTGCGTTGGATGATGTAAGAAGAAAGGGGTGAATGAAGATGAAATTCAAAATATATTTTCCAGCAAAATTGCTTTGAACTTTTTTGCCTCATTCCCATTCTTACACCGTCCCATTCCCCTTCCTCTTGTTTGTGCAAAAACTCCCTTTCAGTTTCAGATCTTGGTTTAAATTTTTTGTTTTGCTTTTGGCTCTGGATGTGTTGTGGGTGATCTTCTCTAGGGTGGAAATTGGTGCTGCAATTGAGGGTTTTAATCCAGTAGATGTCATGATTTTCGTATTCAACTCTTCTAGAAAGAGCTTGTGAGGCTTTGTTGCATAAGAGAATTGGGGTTTCTACTCCCCCAAGGAAGAAAATTTGCATTGTAAATGATGTTTCATCCTCAAGAAGCTTCAAAACACTTTCATAGTCTTCTTACTGAAGATAAACTTTAGAAGAATGCTGCAGAGGTGCAGACGATGAGCAGTGCAATATTTGATTTTGGGTATGGTGAGAAAAGAGAGAAGATGGCTTGTGGTTTGGGTAGAAAAAAACAAAAGAAATTGACGGGAGTTAAACATGAGATTGACGGTGTTTTTTTCTTTTTACTTACATTATTAGAAAAGAAATCTCAGCGGTAGAGCAAACTACCGTAGATATGCGGTAGTTTGCTCTACCGCAGGTAAGCCAAGTCCTATAAGATTATATAGGTCAATTTTAATCCGACCCATTTAACTAAAAGTGTCAAACCCTTCAACCGTAACTCACTAATTTAGTGTTGGGTTCATATATCAGGTTCGTGAGTCGTCAAAAATCAACAGCCCTTATATTATATGTTGAGTTCGGGTCATGTCGTGTCAAGACATGTGTATAAGGTTATATACGTTAACTTTAATCCTACCAATTTAATTAAACAGGTCAGATCTGTCAACTCTAACTTACTAATTTTGTGTCGAGTTTATAAGTGACTAATTCTAGAAGACACTCTTGTATCACTCTAAAAATGAGATAACTTTTAAAATTACAATTTGATCAAAATTCAATAATGATTAATCATAAGCCCAATTATGAATTTAGAAGCCATATTATTCTTGAAGTGAGACAAGATTGACTTATAGCATTACTTTTTTATGAGTAATATTATAAGTTACTATTGTCTCACTCTTGTGTCCCTCTAAAAATAATGACTTCTAGAATTACTTCTAGTTTATAGATGGTATTAAAAATTGTCCGCCCGAATAACTGCCTTCATTTCTCTTTTAAATTTGTATCTGATTCGTTATCTCCTGCCCATTCTAACTGCTTTTTGTAGGTAGTTCTGGTTCTAGGAGCGAAACTTGAAGTGATTGTGGCAAGAATGGCTCTTCAAATCAAAGATGAGAGCAATGTAATCAGAGGAACTCCTCTTGTTACACCAAGCGATAGTCTCTTCTGGTTCCGGCACCCAGGATTTGTCTTAACTCTTCTGCATTATACTCTATTTGTGGTAATTCCTCCAACGCATGAAAGCAAAATTAAAGACATTTTCTTTCTTCTTAAAAGAATATTGGAATATTGCATTAATATACACTAACTTTCTGGACCTTAATCTCAGAATGCATTCGAGCTGGCCTTCTTTTTCTGGGTCACTGTAAGTTTTCTTTCTTTTTCTTTTCCCTTTTCAAATTGTTTGAAGGTCTGGTGCTCGAAAATTTACTTGGGTTGATGTAATTTTTCTTTCTTTTGATTTCAATTCTCTTTTCCTTCTCGCTCAGGTACAGTTTGGTTTCAATTCTTGTTACCACGAGAACACTTGGACTATTGTCACCAGGATTGTGCTAGCGTAAGAACGCCCACCACTTGTTTGGTTATTGATCTGTTCCAAAATATTTAGTCCTACATAATAGTGATTCTAATTTCCTGCTATTCTCTCAGGGTGGTAGTTCAAGTACTCTGCAGCTACATCACCCTTCCTCTCTATGCACTTGTAACACAGGTGAAGATTTTGGAATTTGTGTTGTTTTTTTCTTGCTGGGATATACATGGAGCATCAATGTCTGATTTACTGTTTGTTCACAGATGGGATCAAATTTGAAGGGTAAGGTATTGGACGACCAAATGGCGAATATTATAAAGCAATGGCACTCCGACGTAAGGGAGAGAAGGAAGAAGCAAGAACAGTTTTTCCTATCTCCTCGCACTTCTTTGTCTGCGGAATGGAGCCCCAGGAGGAGTAGCGCCAATGAAGTTTCTTCTTTCCTAAGACGCACATCTCTGCTAAGCGATAGCACACACAACAACGAAATCGTGGAAGAAGAAGAAGAAGAAAAAGTAGTGAAAGAAGACGCAGCTGGCTCGTCTATACATCCGTTCCGGGCCGCCATGCTAGAACTGCCGACAGTACGAAGACAGTAGAGATGAACAATTTCACGGTTAGAATTTAATGTTGTTGTATCAAACGGTAAAAATGATACTATATGATAAATATGTTGACACGCCATTCAAAATCTTTAAATGATTTAGTATCATTTTCACCGTTAGATGCAATAACATCGACCATAAAATAGTTGAGGGAATTGTAAATTGGAATATGCATACATCTGGGTATGTCACATTCTATAGTTTCCAAATAATTATTCTGTAATTTACATTGATTATATGAAAATGATTTGTAAAGGAGCTGGACGACAAGAAGGAATTATTCTAAATGTTTGGTGCATACATGAGATGTGACAATTGTTTCATGAAAGAACATGAGCTCTGTATTGTTATTATTACAAGACAGCACTGGCTTTCACTCAATTTGAGTTGTCCACTTGTCCCCTAGATAATAGAGCGTGTACTGTTTATAAGTGAAGGAAAGCAAAACTATCAATTTCATATCCTTCTGAATGTAAATCTACCATAAAATTTGTAGGACAAAACTTTTAAAGGTCGATATGCTCCACATTATTAGTGGAGATTCAAATTCCTTGATTAATGTAGCGTTTGGGTGTGAAACAACCCAAGTGCTTGGAATTTACCCTGCGTTAATATAATATAATCTTCTTGTCAGCTTTGCATACCAAGTTTCTTCTTTTTATCTACCGCATAAAAAAATTTGAATTATGTAAACTAACACGTTTTAGGTGCGGCTTTCACACACGCAAAATGTCATGTTGCTGTATTTCTTGATTTGTAGAACGACCTTCTTTTAACCCGTGATTGTTCTTGTTAGAAGAAAACGCCCATGTTAGGTTGTGCAAATTGTTCTTGCACAAAAAGCGGGATGTCTTCATATAAGTTTTTAACTTTTGAAAAATGCTAGAGGTACTACATCTTTATTACAAGTTTCCTTACAAACTGACGTTTGCATTTCATAATTGATAAAGTTATTAAGAGTGTATGATTAACAAGTCAATCACTAACTAATTAAATTAACAAGTCAAATTTTTTGCTTATGGCACGTTTGAGAGTGCGATTTTAATAAATGGGATTTTAAAAATTACGTTTTTTAAATCGCTACTTTTTAAAATCGCATAGGCGTTTGGTAAAACATGTTAAGAAGTGTTTTTTTTTTTTTGTCAAATGAGTGTTTGGATAACATTAGTATATAATTGCGATTTCATGGCCAAATAGGTAAATAGTGCGCCAAATATTGTTTTAAGTAGGCCTGGGTATCGGTCAAAACGGTCCGGTTAAGGACCTTATCGGTTATTAACCAATAATTTTCGGTTAAACGGTTTATTAACCGAACCAATAAGAATTTTAACCGATAATTTCGGTTAAAACGGTACACGGTTAAACGGTCCGGTTAAACCGGTTAACCGATTTAACCGAGAGCTTTATATTGATTTATTTTGTTGGGCCAAAAACAAAAAATGAGTTTTTTTGACTTTTGAGAACCCAAATACTTTTTGTTGGGCTAAAATAATTTATTAAAAATGAGTTGTTTTATGGACCAAATACTTTTTGTTGGGACCCAAATATTTGTTTTTTGGGCTAAAAATTGAAGCTTTTTTATATTGATCCACTTCAACTTTTTTTTTTTTTTTTTTTAATATTATAAAATATATTTTTCCAAAGCAAATGGACTAATTAACATAATGAATGCTAATTAGACTAGCAAAACTAGTTAATGAAAAATGCTTTTACCAAAGGCAAAGAAATCTCATCAAATGCCATCACTTAAAAAAAAAACATCAAACCTACCCAAACCCAAATTAAAATAAAATTCATTAATGAATAATAAACAAAGTATTAACTAATTAAAGTCACTTAGCAAAAGGAAAATAAGTCATGGGCAACACCATTACACAAATTCGAAGACCTGTGTCACTTGTGGGAATTTGGAAACCTCTCTAAAAGACTAAACGGCGCCGTTTTGGGACTAGGACTTAAAAATAAAAAATAAAAAATAAAAATAAAATAAATCTGGTTTCTTATCGGTTAACCGGTTAACCGATAAGAACCGCTTAACCGGACAGGACCGGACCGGACCGAATTCCGGTATACTTTTTTTAACCGATAAGGATATCGGCATATCGGCTACGGTTTATATCGGTTCGGTCGAAGCCGGTAGACGGCCGGTTAAACGGTAACGGTTAATTTGCCCACCCCTAGTTTTAAGTAAAATCGTGATTTTGGTTTAAATTCGCACCTTTTCAAATAAGCATCTCACAGTCAGCTTATAAAAATCGCAAATTTTTCCACGAATTTAAAATTTGTGTTTTTAAAATCATAATCCCAAACACTCCAAATTGTGATTTGGTTTAAAAATGCAGATTATTTTTTTAAAGACGCACTTCCAAACGGACCCTTAATCATTTTACTAATTATGAACTATCACGGCATTTTATAATAAAACTTGTAGAAAAACTTTAGTACCCTTACTAGCATTCTTACCCTTTAATTTTCTCTCCACCTACTCTCTTGACAACCAATTAGATAGTGAAAGCCGAGTAGATTCTACTCTTGAGATGTTGGGGAAAAACAAGCTACTTGCCATTTAAAATGTGTTTCTCCATAATCATCTACATGAATTGCTTGATTTAATTAAAAGCCACCAGTCACTAAAGAAGAACTTATCCATCCAAGTCGCCCTATGTCTATCCTTTCCTAGTCAAAAGAATATATTTGACACTTGTGTTTAATTTCCAAGTAATTAGTTTTGGAAGACTGCACTTAATTCCAATAATATGATTGGATATAACATTTGGACATGATTGTTCTCAATGGCCATTCACCCAATCAATGCCTTTTTCGTCCCACCAAAAGTCAGATCATAATGATTCCTGCATCATAATTGGTCATCTGTTCTTGTCTTGTGTGCTGTAAAATTGATCAAATTTAACCAGCTACCTATTCATGTCGCTGTATAAGGATAGACTCCAAAGAAAAGACAAAAGGATAGCCGGATAGGGTGCTAAGTGATAACTCAAGCAGCCCTGCTGGTAAGAGGGGCAAAATTGTCATTTAACATGTGAAATATGTGAATTTTGGTGAGTCAATGAGTCCTGACCACATCTTCTATTGTCCAAGGTTTGTCCCATATTACTCTATTCACATTCATTTATTTCAATTATTCTATCTGCTTTCTGTCTTTTCTTTTCTTTTTTTTCTTTTTTTGTTCTCTGGGAACTATTCTCTATGCTTTCACTACAACCACATCTCCCCTGCTATGTTTGATTAAATAGATTTGGCCTCCCACTCAGCCCCCACTCTTTCTCTCTTTCTCTCTCTCTCTCTGTGTGACCATGGCCAATCACTACTCTTTATGCCTTATAGGAGCCATGGATCGCCTTTGGTTCCACCAAATTATTCTTTTCTCAGAACCCATCTCACTACTTCAAAGTACTGCTAAGCCCATCTCCGAGTCTCCTGGATACCCATCATCCAGCCTCTCTTCACCACCTTTCCCAGATGACGAAATTTCATCTGCCATGTCACTTCTTCCAGATGAAGAAATCTCCTTGGCCTCATCTCCAAGCTCCCCAATGGTAATCAAAAGAGACACCATACTTTTTCAATTAATATTATTGATGTTTATGTTTACAATTAAACCTTTTTTTTTTTTTCCCTCTTCTTGGTGCTGTGACAAAAGGATGAATATTCCAACAACGAAGATGAAGGGATGATCATCAGCCAGAAGGGAAGATCGACAAGATTGCATCATATCAGGAACAGAAACAGAAACAGAAACAGAAACAGATCAGATTCATCATCATCACCATCACCATCAACTCAATCACTCACGTCAAAAAATCTTAGAAAGACAGGTGGAGTGAGGAGATTACAAAAATCCATGAGCTGCAAGAGCTTGGGGGAGCTGGAGCTTGAAGAAGTTCAAGGGTTCATGGATCTGGGCTTCATATTCAAGAAAGAAAACTTAAGCCCACGAATGATGAGTTTAGTCCCAGGCTTGCAGAGGCTTGGAGTATGCAAGCACAAAGAAAGCACCAAACTCAATGATATTGACGAAGCAGTGAAAGATGACGAAACTGAAACTGAACAAGAAGAGAAACAGAAGGGAGCTGTACGGAGGCCATATTTATCGGAGGCATGGTTTATAAGAAGATCCGATTCGCCACTCTTGAATCTAAGGATGTCAACAAGGACATCTACTGATGATGATGATATGAAGAAACATATAAGGTTTTGGGCAAGAACTGTTGCATCAGTGGTTTGCCAGGAATCTTAGTTGAAAAAACAATTGGTTTTATGTTGTACATATAAAACGAGGTTGCCAATGTTCTTTTTCCGCTTCTTAAAACTTTCCTTAATTACCAAGAGAGAGGAGGGTGTTAAGCGAGCGTAGCCTTCACGGGCGAGCTCGCGCTCGGTTCGTATAAGTTTGACTTGTTTATTAAATGAGGCATTTTGTAAATATAAATATTGGTTCGGATATTAAGCGAAACAAGCTCAGCTTGACTTGATCAGGCTCGTAAGCAGTTCGTATAAAGCTCGAATTAGTATATGTTCAAATAGTTGCTCATATTAATATTAAAAATTGATAATTTTTTTTAAAAAATTTTTTTTTATTAAGCTCGATTTTTTTTTGCTTATCTTTGAGCTCGGCTCGAGTTTGAGTTTGAGTAAAATTTAAATGAGCAGAGCCCAAACAAAAGAAGCTCGTTTAGGCTCGGCTCGTTTACACCCCTAACTGAGGAGGAAAGATGGGGCTAGCTTGTTTGACAGTTGGGCCTAGCTGACAGGACCTGGTTAGCCCAGCAGGCTCATGATGTTGAAAATGCTTTTGTCATCGTTGACCTCAATATAGATCGGGTTTGGGCTTGACGATGAGGACACCGCTAGGCCAGTAGACACTCATCCCTTTTGCCGAAGCTAGTGGCCGGGAGGCTTCCATATTACAGATTTACAGGACTTGGCCAATAATTCTAGGGTAAAGGTTTTTTTTTTTTTTTCTTTGAGTAGGTAAAAGGGTTAAGTTTTTCAAAGTAACGTGATTTTTTTGATACTGGAGTTTTGCAAAAAATAAAAAATAAAGGGTAAAGTCCACTTAATACACTCAAACTACAACCACAATGACAATCTACTCCCCAAACTACCAATTGTGACAATCTACCCCTCAAACTATCAATTGCGACAATTTACCCCCAAAACTACCAAAAGCAATGACAATGTACCTCTAATTTTTTAAAAATGACAAAATTATCCTTACTAAAATAAAAACAAAAATACTAAAATTTAATTTTTTTTTTCAAATTTTTATGGGCATTTTTGTCTTATTGAAAATTTTATAAGGATAATTTCATCATTTTGCTAGCATTGGGGGGTATATTGTCATCGTTTTAGTAATTTGGGGGGTAAATTGTTGTAATTAATAGTTTGAGGAGTAGATTGTCATTGGGGTGATAGTTTGATGGGGTTAAGTGGATTTTACCCAAAAATAAAAAAGTCCAGTTTAGTGATTCATTAGGGAAAAAAAAAAAAAAGAAGGTAAATGATAAATTGATTCTTATGGTTTGGAGTTTTGATAAATAGTTTCATGGGTTTTAAGAAGTGACTAAACACTCCAAAGGATAAGCAAACAAAAACAAATAGGGCATAGTGGATAGAAAAGTTGATATACTCTGTTAATGCATGTATCGTATTAATATCAATCATATTTTAAACGTCTCAATAAAAAATTATTAAAAACTATATATATATATAAAAGAAAAAAAAAATCATTCGAGAGTGTTTGAGCCACTCATCTCGGCCAAATAAAAGGTGACTAAATCACCCAAAACCATTATGGACTAGTACGGTCATCTCCCTCTAACTGGTCTAGGTTTGGTTGAACCATCCCATTTTGACTAAATTGGGAGCGACCGAAACACCCTTTTTAGCCGAATGAAGTAGCCCCTCAAATTTTTTTTCTTGGGCCAAAGGTGAATGCTTTACCGGC
Organism: Corylus avellana; assembly: GCF_965113065.1. NCBI lineage: Eukaryota > Viridiplantae > Streptophyta > Magnoliopsida > Fagales > Betulaceae > Corylus > Corylus avellana. Next base: position 17,247,171 of record NC_142499.1, read on the forward strand.
CCCTCCTCCATTTTGTTTTATATATATTGTAAATGACACATGTGTAACACTATGGGTTCGTTTGATAAACAATTTTGTTTTGATTTTGGTTTGATACTGTAGCAAAACATGATTGATGTGAAAAAAGTAAGAATTTTTTTTATAAAAAAAAGAAAAAAAAAAAAGTGAAAGGTAAGAATGTTTGGTAAGAAAAAATGAAAAAAAAAAAAAATTTGTCTTGTAATATAAAAGAAAAAAAAAAAATCATTTGAGAGTGTTTGAGCCACTCATCTCGGCCAAATGAAAGGTGACTAAATCACCCAAGACCATTATGGAGTAGTACGGTCATCTCCCTCTAACTGGTCTAGGTTTCGTTGAACCATCCCATTTTGACTAAATTGGGAGTGACCGAAACACCCTTTTTAGCCGAACGAAGTAGCCCCTCAAATTTTTTTTCTTGGGCCAAAGGAGAATGCTTTACCGGCCCCTCCATTTTGTTTTATATATATTGTAAATGACACGCGTGTAATACTATAGGTTCATTTGATAAACGATTTTGTTTTGGTTTTGGTTTAATACTATAGCAAAACGTGATTGATGTGAAAAAAAAGTAAGAATGTTTTTTTTTTTAAAAAAAAAAAAAAGGTGAAAAAGTAAGAATGTTTGGTATGAAAAAATAATTAAAAAAAAAAAAAAAAAATTGTTTGTAGTGATTTTTTTATTTGAATAGTAATAAAAAATAATTGATGTGATGTAAAAAATAAGAGTATTAAAAAAATGAAAAAGTAAGATGAATAGTATAATGCCAAAATCATGGCAAAACTGTTTATCAAACGGAGCCAATGATTTGTGTTAATGTTGTACAATAATAGATTTGGTCAACTTTTCTAACAGCTAGAATTATTTGTGTTTGATCACTTTCTAAACTTCCTGAATTGTTTGTCACTACTCTAAACCATACCGACCAATTAAAAATTTTCTCAAAAAATTAACAAAATCTTTTTATGTCACGATGCCATGTTAGTAAACTAAATACGTCATATTCGTGTCAGGAAATTTTCCATATTAGAGTATCAACCAATGTCAGTATTGAGACATTGAAGACAACATACAGTAGTTGTTTTGAATTAAATTAATGTATTATTTACTCTCCTAATTATCATATGTTACATATTTATTATGTAATTCTCATAATTCTCATATGTTACATATTTATTATGTAACTCTCTTGATTCTCATAAGTTATATATTGATTGTATAACTCTCCTAATTCTCATATGTTAAATATTGATTATGCACTTAATGTATTCTTAGTCTCATTCAACTATAAATAGGCCATTTTATTGTACAATTTCTATCAAGTGAAAGAAAGATGCAGCCAAGAAAAGGCTTGACGTGTGGATGTACGCCATAAGACAAACCACCTTAATCTGTATCTTTCTTCCTTGTTTTTTCTTTTTATATTTTTTTATACACTTTAACATGGTATCAGAGCCTTGGGCAACGATTTTTCTAAACTCAATTTTTCCTCAACCATTTTTATTCATTTGCTAATTTTGCAATGACTGAAACATCATCTAAAGCGATTTCTTTCATTTAAGAGCAATGATCTTCATTATGTTCATCACTCGGATAGTCCAATAATGGTGCTTGTTGCAACTCTTATGTCTGGAGATAATTATAGCACTTGGATTCGTGCTATCACTATGGCTTTATGTGCCAAAAACAAATTGGGTTTTGTGGATATCATTTTGATGAAGCCAATTTCACCTAATGATCTTCCTCAATGATAAAGATGCAATGATCTTGTCTGTTCATGGATTCTCAATTATGTTACAAATGACATTTGTAACAGTATTTTATATGCCGGCCAAACAACCACTGATGTTCAAGTCTCGACCATAATCGTCGTTGTTTGCCAAAGAAGCCGATATTCATGTTCTGGCCATAGTAGCCAATGCTGGTCAGAGTTGTCGAAGTTCAAGTTTTGGTCAGAGTAGTTGATGTTCTAATATAGGCCATAGTAGCAATTTTTTTTCAGCCCATTTTATGTTCAAGACCAAATCTCGACGTACGTGATCTACCGTTGGGTTTGTGGGGGCGTATTGAGACATTTGAAGGTAACGTACAATAGTTATTTTGAATTAAATTAATGTATTATTTACTCTCCTAATTCTCATATGTTACATATTTATTATGTAACTCTCATAATTCTCATATGTTATATATTTATTATGTAACTCTCTTGATTCTCATAAGTTACATATTGATTATGTACTTATTGTATTCTTAGCCTCATTCAACTATAAATAAGTCATTTTATTGTACAATTCTATCAAGGGAAAGAAATATGTAGCTAAGAAAATGTTTTGACGTATGGATGTAGGCCATAGGCCGAACCACCTTAATCTGTATCTTTCTTCCTTACTTTTTCTCTTTCATATTTTTTTATATACTTTAACAATCAGTTACCCATAAGCCGAGGAAAAAAAAAACCAAAAATTACGTTTGTTTTCTATTTTTTGTTATAAGAAATTGACAAATTTACCATTAAATTTATAATAGATTTGCAAAATAAATGAACAAGAGTTAACCTCTTAAAAAAAACAAGGCATACAAATCGTCGTCCTTCCCCACCCCTCTTTCAACAGTTGCTTTCTGCAGAGCCCCAACCCGCTGCCGTGAGGAAGAGGAGCTTTGAGTATTTCGGACGCAGAGCATGAAGCTCGGTGCTCGCTAGCAGCTGCTCTTCCCCTCCCAACGCAGCAAAATGAGTGTGCGTCCTCTGATAATGTAGACAGTCTTATTTAAAATGTTTTTATACAAGTCACAACAAGGACCGAGAGACGTAACCATTGAAAAGTACACCACGAAATCCTATAGAAAGGACCAGAAGGCAAAAGTCCAAAGTTCGAGGAAGATGGGGGCAATTTTTGACACAATTTGTAAATATGATCGATGAGTTTGACCCATTTAATTAAATGAGTCGAGTTATTATTAATTGATTGATATCGCTTTAAGTGTGAGCTTAAAGTTCTGCTAAAAAAAATCAGGTGATCTTAGAAAAACCTTTCTTTTGAAATGAACCAATTCTTTTCGGTTCAAATAAATTAACCAGAAAGATGTGACCCTTGACGAGGCAAAGGCGACCAAGCTTGTGCTCCCAACTTGGACTTGCCTTGATTTTATTAAGGGAAAACTTCACTTTGGCCCCTTTAACTTCTACTATATTTTACAAACTCTCCTTAACTTTCAAATCTTTCATTTTGGATTCCTGAACTTTCAATTACTTTCAATGTGGACTCCTCCGTCAGATTTTAAACGTTACATGACATTTATATCCCTGACTTTTGTATAAAATTTCAAATTTCAAAACCTTTTTTATTTTTTAAAAAATGAAAATTAAGGACATTTTGGTCCTTTTTTGTATTTTTAACTACTAAAATTAACTTAAGGGTTCTAATTGACAGTAATTGAAAGTTCAGGGTCCAAAATGAGAGATTTGGAAGGTCAAGAAAAATTTATAAAATTGGATAAAAATTCAGAAGATCAAAGTGAAATTTTCCCTTTTATTAATATCGAAGGCTTGCGTGTACGGATATTGTAAAGGGTGCAGTCAAATAGTGTACAGACACCCATTCTTCCCCTGCCTTTTCAAATCCTTTTTGTGTAGGTTGGGAGCAAGAGGCTTGAGGCAGCCCATGTGGTCTTCAACCAACCAGATTTGACTCGTAATTTGGGAGATCTAATGAAAGACCAACTGAAAAATGCAGAGACATCACATGAAGCTCACAGCCACCCACCTAAGCAAGAAAAATGAAATTGGAGAGTAGAGGAAGAGAAAAATTAAATAAATAAATAAAAATTAAAGAGAAAATTGGAATGAAAAAAAAAAAAAAAAAAAAAAGTGAGGGGAACCAGAGAAGTAAGAGAGATCTAGATAGAGAAATGAGGTAAGAACAAACACAAAAACCAAATTTTCATACGAAATATCCAAATTATCCTTCAATATATATATAAAGAAAAAAGAAAATTGAGGGGTGCCCAAACTATCCTAAGATAGCAGAAGTGGTTCAATCAGCCCCAAAATCTTTTTTTGAGGATAGTCAAACCATCACCTTAACTTGAGAGGAGTGCTTCGACCACCACCGAAATTCCGTCGGGGTGAATAAAAAATGTTATTTTAAGTAAAGTATAAAATAATTTGGAAAAATCAAGCTAAGCAAAACTTTGAACAGAAAAAAAAATGCAATTGACCTTTAAAAATGTAAAAGAAATCTATATATCTGCTCTTGAATCTAAGAAAGGTTGGAGAAATTTATAATAAATAAGTAAATGGTAGAACTGTGCAATGGGGAAGCATGCACTTAGCTAGATAATCAGATCTAATCTTGACCGATCCAAGGGAATATTATTTTGTGATTTTTAATAGCTTTTGATGCCCTATATATATATATTATATGATATGAGAATCAAATCAAACAATTGTATATAACTTGAGAGTGAGGAAAAGTGGCAAGTCTATAATAGCAATTGCTCATATGATTAGTCAAAATAAAATAAAATATATCTACATCTACAATTAATGGATAATGCAATTTATATATATATGAACAACCATAGAGCTGTTTAATTAGAAAAATAACAATAGAGTTGCTTGAGTTTGACTTTGATTTTCTTTTTATTTTTTGCTAAACAAATGGAGAATCAAGCTCAAATTTTTTTTTTTTTTTAAAAAAAAAAAGCTTGAGTAAAGTTGTACAACACGCAAGCTAGAGCTGCCACAAAACTTATAGACCATATATATATATATATATATATATATATAATGTTATTAAATCGTCACTCCAGAAGTGGTTTGTACGGATCTACTTTCCAAATTATATAAAATAAGGCACAATAACTTATGGCCAAACAAGAAGAAAGTTATGATATTTTGGATTGACTAGCAATTTTTTTCTTTTTTCTTTTTTGTTCGAATGTGTACATTACAACTCAGAACTTGATATGATTGGCTTAAGACACTCCCAACCTGTACCTTTGTTTGGAATATTGATTATATTAATTGATAACCCACTTAATAGTTACTGCATTCACATAACGCTCAACAAATATTTAGTTAAAGTGGGCCTTGAGCTGGGAAATGGGCCTAACAAGCCGACGACTAGGAAAAGCTTGGAAGGAACTGACTGCGAAAATAACACCCTCCCCCTCTTCTATGTTGTCATCTTGTGAAGGTCCCGGGGAAGAAGATCCTTCCTCTCCAGCTCACACAGAAGTACGGACAACACTTATAACAGCTCAGGACTCCAGCGTCTCTAACGTCCAAGAGAGAGGGATGCCTCGTGATCGGGTCGTGATTCACAGCACACCGGCATGCTAAGCATGCCAGACATTTTTTGTTTTTTGTTTTTTAATTTTTTAATATTAAAAAATAAAAAATGGCCGGCGTGCGTTCTGTTTAGCTTTACCTCCCGTGATCAGCGCCACAACTTTCAAAAGAATCTCATGCATAGTATAAAGAGGAGAAAGAGTAAAGTGAAAGGAATGTTATATATTTTACAGACTCTCTACTCTCCCTCTTCTCTAGCATAAATAATTGACTAGGACATCATACCATATCACTCATTGGTGCTAGTCAATCGGACAACCAGTGAATCTCTCTAAACCCTCTTATCATATTTGTGCTAGTTTTTCCTTGACAGGCAGTCGTGAGGCCATTGTTAACTTGTCGGCACCAATCGGCACTACAATATTGAAATTTATTCATATAAATTATAGATTGATAAATTATAGTAAATTTGATGAGCACCCAGTTTGTTGAGTTTGATATGGAACATTTTTAAGTATTTTTTTTTTTTTTTAGCTACAGGACTAAAATGGGACTATGTGAGTGCTCTAGTGATTAGCTAGAATTTGGCCCATTGTGCCTTTGTGGGAGAACTAATGGTTTCCGTTGCAATATAATTACTTCCACTGAGGTTTCTATCATTTTGGAATGGCATGGCTCTCCAATTTCAAAGGCTCCCTTCTCTTCGATCGTACGTTTTCTTATTCTCCTCTTCCTTTCGCAACCAAAAGGTTTCCATTTAAATTTCATTCAACAACAGTTGTATCATTGAGCAGTATGAATTACTCAACCCCTATATTATTTAATGAGTGAATTTAACTTAAAAGAAAATGAGAGATTCAAACTAATTAATGGCTTTTCTTCATGAGATAGATAAGATGACAAATAGATTGTTCTTATCCTTAATTTGGACTCACTAAAAATTATTGATATTGAATAAAATACCAAAAATAATAAAATTCTAAATCCAACCTAACATTATTTGTTCAACAAGAATATTATTTTTTTATTTAATGCAGATAACCTTTCAAATTCAATGGCTTAATTACCTTATATATATATAAAAATACCCACAACACATATAATGCTAAAAATATATATTATTAATATATTAGTTTGGAAATAAAGAATGTTAATTATTTTCTATTAAATTTTCTCGGAAAAGAAGAAATTTAGGTGGGGCGGCCACGCGCGTGAGGGCTAGAGCCGAAAGGTCAGACAAAGTGGCGTAGTGGAGAGGCTGAATCTCATATTGCACTTGTAGAGATCTCCTATATAAAAGGCTTAATGCCTATGATAATTGCTCACACAAATCTGTATCTAACAAAGAGCCGGTCGAGGAGGCTTAGGAGCTAAGAGAGATGGCCACCACCAATTGTAGCCCACCCTTCCTATTTCTTCTCTTCTTACCGCTACTCTTCCAGTTCAATCTTGGTACCATTTTCCTATATTTTTTCATTTCACCATTTAAATCTTCATTGGTTTTTCACCTACTTTTGATATCTTTATTTTACTTTATATTTTTATCTTATTAGCTAAAAGGCGGTTATTGGATTTTAATAACCGCAACCCCCCGCTTAGCAGTTATTCAAACCAATGACCGGCGGTTTTATAACTTTTTTTTTTTTTTTTTTTAATATGGGTTTTTGGGTTTTTTGAGATGTTTTGGGTATTTATTCAGCCTATTTTTTGGGTTTATTTAAATAATTTTGGGTCAAAGTATTTCAAAAAATAATGAATATGATAAATCTCTATTCCTAACTCGTATTTAAAACGACATTGTTTTGGTGTTAAATGGCATCGTTTAATTGATGTTATATTTTTAATATAAAATATAAAATATATATTTATATTATTATATATATAAGGGTAGGCAATTAGCGGGTATTAACCACTTTTTCATAATCTTAAAACCGCTCGGTTAACGGTTTTTATAACCGCCTACCAAAGTAGTTATAAGCTGTTAGCACTTGCGAGGCGGTTTTTGTACACTGTACCCCTACTATTTTCAAGTCATATATATATATAATATGTCACATGATAATTTGAAAAGAAATTGTGACTTAAATTAATTAGCATGCTACATTTTTATTTTTTTGAAACAGGAAAAGGCGATGATCTGCAGCTAAATTACTACTCCCAGAGTTGCCCGAACGCAGAAGAGATCATCAAACAGGAAGTCACCAAGCTGTACGACAAACATGGAAACACAGCCGTTTCATGGATTAGAAATCTCTTCCATGATTGCATGGTTAAGGTATAATTTGTCTGCCATATTCCTTTACATATGATGAGATTTGTTCGTCATGAGTTGTTAATTAATTATAACAAGCTAATTGTTGTTGGTGCATGTAGTCATGCGATGCATCTGTGCTGCTGGAGACGGTGAAAGGTGCCATTGAATCAGAGAAGGAATCTCCGAGAAGCTTTGGGATGAGGAATTTCAAGTACGTTAATACAATCAAAGATGCAGTTGAGAAGGAGTGCCCTTTGACTGTTTCTTGTGCTGATATTGTCTCTCTTTCCGCCAGAGATGGAATTGTCATGGTACGTACGTCTCTCTCTCTCTCTCTTTCTCTCTCTCTGTTCCTCTCTCTCACGGTATTATTATTGTCGATCGGTTAATTACAGTTGGGAGGCCCAAGAATTGAAATGAAAACAGGGAGGAGGGATAGCATTGAGAGTTATGCGACGGTGGTTGAAGACTACATCCCTGATCACAATGATAACATTTCACTCGTGCTTTCCCGCTTTCAATCCATTGGAATCGATGTTGAGGGAACGGTTGCTCTTTTAGGTACCCCTCATGCTTTCTTTTCTTTTTGGGAAAAATACATTTTATTCTCCAAAAGTTTGAAACGACTTTTAATTCGACCTCCAATGTTTCAATTTTTATAATGCATCCCTCTAAACTTTCAATTTTTTGCAATTCGACCAATTTTATCCCAAAATTACTACATTGTCCCTATTTTTTTTTTAAAAAAAGAAATTTATAAAAAATTTTAAAAAATTCTGGCCACCCCTTTGGCCATTTGGTTATTTTTGCACCTCCAATGTGTTTTTTTCTTTTTATAAAAAAAATTAAAAAATTAAAAATTAGGGGCAATATGGGAATTTTGGGATCAAATTGGTCGAATTGTAAAAACTTAAAAGTTTGGGAGAGTACATTACAAAAATTGAAATATTAGAGATCGAATTGAAAATTGTCTCAAACTTTGGAGGGTAAAATGTAATTTTCTATTTCTTTTAATTTGCTACATCTTTATATATATCTTCCCTCAATCTATTAAATATAATAACAATATATATATATATATTTTAAAACCCGGGAAAATCACCAGGGTTCGAACCCTTTGGCCTTTGCCAAGTACTTGGATACGGTTTGTCCAAGCACTTGAGTCCTTCCTTCGTCTACTGCGCTACCGCATAGGCGAAACCTCCAAACTAGTCGATCAAGTTTTGGGCTTAATTAAAGGACCGCATAGGTGTTATAATTTGATTGGTATTGATGTGACATTTAGTGATTTTTGTAAAAAGAAAATTAAATAGAAATTGATTAAAGTGACATATTTATTATTTTTGCATACCACAATGAGCTATTATCAAATTTTTATTGCAAATGGATGTAATCACATGAACTAAATTATATGTATATATATATAAGAATTACATACTTTACTAAAAATGCACGTGAAAATTGTATGCGGCTCTAATAGTAAGTTTGAGAAAATTCTTCTAATTCAATTTGAAGAAAAATTTTGTTATGTCCTTTTTTTTTTTTTTTTTTTAGGTAAATGCATGTGATATATCTCATGTATAAAAAATTCTAACAACTAGTTATGAAGATGTCGTCGTTCTGTGGACTTCTTCCTGTAGTAAAATTCTAATTAACACTTATCTTAAAGGGATTTTTCAGTGTCTAGATAGATCTCACTGCAATATTTTACATTATTTTACTTCAATTTAATTAGTTAACAGAAACTCAGCGTATCCAGATTGAAATTAATAACCAATTTAGAATTTGGGATCCAATTTTAAATCAAGGTCAAACACTAGGGTGAATAGCAATTTTTTACTTTTTTTTTTTTCTTACTTTCTTCAAATTACGAGCTTTAATTTGGTTTACCGTGCAGGAGCTCACTCAGTAGGTCGAGTTCACTGCATTAATCTCGTAGACAGACTCTACCCGACAGTCGACCCGACTTTGGATCCGAACTACGCCGACTACCTAAAAGGTCGATGCCCAACGCCAAATCCTGACCCGCAGGGAGTGTTTTATGCAAGGAACGACCGTGAAACACCCATGATACTTGATAACATGTACTACAAGAACCTGTTAGGCCACAAGGGCTTACTCACAGTGGATCAACAATTGGTTTCCGACCCAACAACAAATCCTTACGTAGAAAACTTTGCTACTGATAATGGCTACTTCCACGACCAGTTCGCTAGGGCTGTGCTTTTGTTGTCGGAAAATAACCCACTCACCGGAGATCAAGGAGAAATAAGAAAGGATTGCCGCTATGTGAATAGGAATTAAGGGTATATTTTGTACTCGAAATGACTATTTCATTAAAAAAAAATTAAATGAATAGTTTTTATTAATAATAAATGATAAACTCGTGTGGAGTTTTCGGCCTATCAACAGCTTAAATGCCTGTCTATTTCCTTATTCACGACATTCAACAATATTAATATCATTTTAAAAAAGGAGTAGGGGAATTAAGTGGAACTCAACAATATCATTTAGAATAATGAAAACAAAATGGCATGTTGTCTTTTTAGTTTTGGTTGGCAGGTAGAGGCCATATAAGTTAAAATTATAATGTAAAATATAAAAGAAGGAAAGCAAAGAAAGAGAGAAAGACAAGGGTTTGAGGTGGTCCAATCTTAGAGACTTACGTCCACTTCTGCTCAATAAGACTAATTAACATCTTGATCTCATTATTTTGTATATCATTATATTGCTAAATCATATGCAGTAGGTGATTAGGTAAACCATACAAGGCAAATATTAAAAATATGGTTAGAAATCCTATGGATCCTGTCAACTACATTAATGAAAACGATTGGCGCTTCATAATCAATATACAAAAGTAGAACAAATAGAGGCTGAAAAGCCAAAATGTCTTTTAAAATAAACAACTAACGGATTGAGCTTTGTAAAGTTGTTAATCTATAAATTCTAGCATCCGCCTCAATTTATAGGCAGAAGCATGAGTTTTGAAAAAAAAAACAAGCAACTGTATGGCGATGTCCCAATAATGCCACGGCGGGGTCTCAGTAGGCCAGGGTCTGAGTGAGGTCTCGATGGTTTCTTGATGACGGGGTGTTAACAAGTCTAAAAGTGCTTTATCAATGGTCCGACAATTTGAAAATGAAAAATTTAAATTTGAAAAATTATTTACGATTTTAAAAACTTGCATGAGATGTGATTTTAACATTTGTTTCTATATATGTACAAAGAGTGGGCGCAATTGACCCACAAATTTGTGTATGTCATTTTAAAAACATTTGTGTTGTAAAACTTGCATTATTACAAATTATATATTTATCATCATCATCATCTTGGACCGTGAATCAAGATGCACATGCTTTGCATGTGCCATCAAACTAGTATAACATATATTAGACCAACTTCTGACATATGTTGCCATGTCGTTAATTACACTATGAACGTTTCTCATATTAGCATGTCTGCTTTGGACCCCTTGGAAGAATTTCACTTACTTTGCTCCCACCTTTGGAGCATAAGTGATTATTAAATAATAAAAAATGCTATATATACCTGCATTTATTGGTTTCACACAGAAATCCTACTCATATGATAGAATTTACAATAAATCCGATAGCCTAGCTAAGCAGGAATCGAATTCTCTCCTGTTCATTTATAGTTTTTTAATTTGTACAGATAAAATTGTCTTTCTATTTTTTCTTGAATAATTTTATCCTTAAATATTAAGAACTGATTCTTCTTTAGTTAATTTGAAAAAACAAACTTAAACTGTCAATTGCATGCTCTTTAAATGCACGCGCGTAACTATTCTTTAGCTTCTACCCCATTTTAATACAATCACATGCTCCCCTCATGTTATTTTGTTTCCCCTCATGATTCAATTACTTAATTATTTGCATGCAACACACTTGAATTGAAGTCATTTTTATTATTACTTAAAAAAAAAAAAAAAAATGCATGTTATCAAAGATATAAGCATTTCTCTTCCAATGCAAGCTGGTTCTGAGAGAATTTTATTGTTTAATATATCCTAAAATTATAATAAAATACGATCAATGCCATTCGTATGTGAAAATGACAGAACCCCTTCTCACATGTGACATGCCATTGTTCCAATTTTTTTTTTTTCTTTAAAAAAAAAAAAAAAAAAATCTGAAGCGTTTTACCAACTTGACCATCGATCTCATAATGCATGGTACGTAGTCTACAAGAGCAAGTTGCCCACTCCAACCCCACCCATGTCTCACTGGCTTTATGTGCATTATGACTAGACCGGATGATCCACACAAATTAATTATTGGATATTGCACATCTCTTGTACGGAGCTGAGGGCAATAAAACCAAAACATTTCTCAATGTAAATAAGTTTATATGAGATTCAACCTATCTGAATAAGTGACTAGACAGTTTAAAATTTATTTGAGTAAGTAAATCAATATAAGCTATCTCACATTAACATAATAGGATCCTCTTCATCTTCATCTCAAACGAAATTGATAGTATCTATTTCATTGTCATGATTTAAAGTTAGTGTATTTAACGGTCTATATGAAGTTAAAATTAACATCTTTGTTTAAAAATTTAAAATTGGACACAAATTTTAAGAAATTTGCTACAACATACTCTAATAAGTGACAAATATCATTGAGCATCTTTGAGTTTCTCAAAAATTAATGTTTGAGATCCTAAATTAGTAGAATATCACTAAATGACTCTTAATAATATTTTAAAAAATGAAGAAAAAAAAACATGTAAGAGATGACACTTATTAGTTATTAAAGTAGGTTGAAGGAAATTTCTGTCCTTTAAAATTATGTATCCATTAGATATACAAACCTTAAATTATGATCATGAAATGAATACTTAAAAGGAAGAAAATATTATTTTTTTGAAAATTTAAATAATATAAAATTAAATACATGAACTTTAAATTACGAAAATGAACGAAGACCATGAGGAAGAAAATTCTTCTTCCCCCCTATTAACATTACTAACACGTAATTGGTGTGGAGCACATGTAGCTATCCAATAAAAGATTCGTCACGTACTGTGAAATGCACTCAAAGTGCCAAACATCAGTGTTCTCCACCACTCACATCAGCCCACCTGGGCCGTCCGATGGGAAACCGGACATTTTCTACGATCAGAGATTCTGCATGTCCACCAACAACCCATGGGTCCGGGCAAGGACCACACCATTATGTACCGTCTCTGCTGTCGACTGCAGCAATCATCATGAATATACAGACAGACCAAACTAACTCGTAACTCGTAAGTTGGAAAACCCTCAAACCCACGCAAAATTCTAAAGCGTGCGTGCTTATGATTCAAAGTGCTTACGTGGATGAAAGAAAGGGTAAGCTGACGTGGACGGTATGCGTGTGGTTCACTCTGCGTACTGTGCAATAGAAGCAGCTAGACGATTATTACTGGCTCACTAATTAGCTTCTGTTGACTAGTAGTCGAGTGTAATGATACTGTTTAACTGAAATCACTTGTCATTGTTGTCATGCCTTGCCTTCGCCTGTCTACCAAGGTAAAACATACCTTCACGCACCCTTCAAGCCCGTGTGACACGCGCCCTGTCAGCAAAGTAAAAGACAAAAATTTCTTACAATTTTACAACTCAATTTTTAAAGGGAAATACTAAAACCCCAACACTTTTTCCTAAAAATCTCTTTATCAGATGATCTGATCTCATGTTTATCTATTTATTTTTTAAATGGATGAGATCATTTGAATTTTTTTTTTTTTTTTTTTTTTAAAGTGTTGGGTTGTTTAGCCTTTCTTATTTTTAAACAGACAAATATTTTTTTTTTTCAAACTTGATTGAAATTTTTTTCTTAAGCTTAATTTATAAAAATGACTTATATCCTTTGAACATGTGAGATGCATATTTTTTTATTAGGAAGGACAAAGTTAAAATAAATTTTACTAAAAACTCATGTATATATCACATGTTATTAAACACATGTCATTTTTATAAATTAAATTAGAAGAAGTTTCTAAAAACTCTGTCATTTTTTAAAATAACAGGTATTCATAATATTATTAAAAAAAATATTTGATTTGATTTTCTTATATATATATTTCGTATAAAAAATGTAGAAATTCATTATTAATATATGTAAGATTTACATGGATTAAATAATAATTTTTTTTTAAAAAAAAATGAACGAAAAAATGTCAGAAAATGACTCCATGAACATTTCTTAGAAAAAAATAATATAAAAACACATGTTATTAAAAAATAAATTACAGCTCATATTCTGAGGAAGAAATATATGTCACTTTTAAAATGAATTTGAAAAAGTTTTTTCCTAAAATTCAGTTTGTCCAAAACTTAATGGATGCCCTTAAATACACGCGATATGGCAACCACGCGCAGCAAGATGTCCCGTAAAGTGTGTGAATAGCAGGAGAGGAAAAAAAGTCTTTCTTTTTCAGCGAAAAAATAACCGTTGTGAGTGTATACGTGTCGCCCAAACCCATCCACCTGTCTCCTTCAACTCTCCTTTGGATTCTCTGCCTTGTCATATTGTATTCCTTGTTTGTTTGCTTGGGTTGTTCTGTTTTAAGGCAAAGAACCCATTCCCATCCCCTCTCTTACAAACCTCGTGAATCAATCTTGTTCTTCTTCTAGACTCGCGCGATCACCACGAATTCAGTCTGGCTTTTAGTTCTCTGATGGGCGCTCAATAAAACAAAGCAATGTTGAAATTTGCTGGTATTAATGTCTTTGTTCCCGTTACTCTGTTGCTGTGCTTTTTCAACAGTGCCATTACCATCGCAATCACTGAATTCGACTTGGGGACCTTAACTCTCAGCAGCCTCAAGCTCCTCGGAGACGCCCACATGAGCAATGGGAGCATAAGGCTCACCCCTGACCTCCCCGTCCCCAACTCCGGCGCCGGTCGGGTTCTCTACAGCAAACCGGTGAAGTTCCGGCAGCCGGGGACCCACTTTCCAGTGAGCTTCTCAACATTCTTCTCCTTCTCCGTCAACAACCTAAATCCCTCTTCGATCGGCGGCGGGCTCGCTTTCGTAATCTCCCCGGATGACGAGACCATCGGAGATGCCGGTGGGTTCCTCGGGCTCGTCACCGAGACGGGCTCGCCCTTGGGCTTCGTGGCGGTCGAGTTCGACACCCTGATGGACGTGGCGTTCAAGGACGTTAACGGAAACCACGTGGGCTTGGATCTGAACAGCATGGTTTCGTCACAGGTCGGCGATTTGGATGGCATTGAGATCGATCTTAAGAGCGGCAACTTGGTTAACGCGTGGATCGAGTACGACGGCTCCACCCAGGTGTTCAACATATCGGTTTCCTACTCGAATCTGAAACCCAAGGAACCACTCTTGTCGTTCAGTTTGGATTTAGATCAGTACGTGAGCGATTTTATGTACGTTGGATTCTCCGGGTCGACTCAGGGGAGCACAGAGATCCACAGTGTTGAATGGTGGAGCTTTAGTTCTTCGTTCGACACGAATTCGGGTTCTGGGACAGGGTCTTCACCGGCCACCCCTCCTCCAACGGCTACTTTGACGAATCCAACTGCTAACTCTGTAAAGTCACCGCCGCCTTCGGTGGCTCCCTCTGGGTCCGATTCAGCTTCGAGTACCTCGCAGAAAACAAGTAAGCCTTCGTCTTGTCATAACCAACTCTGTAAGGAAGGTCCGGGAGCTGTCGCCGGGGTGGTCACTGCCGGGGCTTTCGTTTTAGCTCTGTTCGCCGGCGCTCTAATCTGGGTGTACTCTAAGAGGATCAAACACGTAAAGAAACCCGATTCGCTTGCATCCGAAATTATCAAAATGCCGAAGGAATTCAGTTATAGGCAGCTCAAGTCGGCAACGAAGTGCTTCAATGCAAATAGAATCATCGGTCACGGCGCATTTGGGACCGTTTATAAGGGTATATTGCCGGAGACCGGCGACATTATGGCGGTGAAGAGATGCAGTCATAGCAGTCAGGGGAAGAATGAATTTCTATCTGAATTGTCCATAATTGGAACTCTTAGGCATCGAAATCTTGTTCGGCTTCAAGGCTGGTGCCACGAGAAGGGTGAAATCTTATTAGTCTACGACTTGATGCCCAACGGCAGCCTTGATAAAGCTCTGTTCGAAGCGAGAACGCCTTTGCCATGGCCTCACAGGCGGAAAGTTTTATTCGGGGTCGCCTCTGCTCTGGCTTATTTGCATCAAGAATGCGAAAACCAGGTGATTCACAGAGATGTAAAGAGCAGTAACATAATGTTGGACGAGGGATTCAATGCCCGGCTAGGAGATTTCGGTTTGGCGAGGCAAATTGAGCACGACAAATCCCCGGATGCAACGGTGGCAGCCGGAACAATGGGGTATTTGGCGCCGGAGTATCTCCTAACCGGTAGAGCAACAGAAAAAACTGATGTGTTTAGCTATGGAGCTGTGGTTCTTGAAGTGGCTAGCGGAAGAAGACCAATTGAGAAAGAAACTGTAGCCGCTGCCGGGAAAGCTGGGGTTTGCAGCAATTTGGTGGAATGGGTTTGGAGTTTACACAGAGAAGAGAGGCTGTTGGCGGCGGCGGATGCGCGGCTCGCCGGTGAGTTTGATGAGGGGGAGATGAGGAAGATTCTTTTAGTTGGGCTGGCTTGCTCTCATCCTGACCCATTGGCTAGACCGACAATGAGGGGCGTCGTCCAGATGCTTGTGGGTGAGGCTGAAGTCCCCATTGTTCCAACAACAAAGCCCTCCATGAGTTTCAGCACTTCCCACCTCTTGCTCAGCCTGCAGGATAGTGTTTCTGATTGCAATGCTCTCATCAATATGTCCATCTCCTCATCGGAGGCCGGCGGCGCCGCCGATATGGTTTGATCAAGACCAGAGATTGAATTTGCTCTTTTTGATTGGCTTAATTATTAGTGTATGTATTCATTTGTTTATGTATAAATTATAATAACGCGGTAATTAACCTGCAGTTTTTTTAGCACAAGTTTTAGGACCCTTGGGGGGTGAGGTGCAATTTTGGTTGTAATCCACAGTAGAGTGGCTGAGAATGGTGGTTGGTGCGTGGAGGGGGAAAATAAATTGGTTATGGTGGTGGAGTGGGAGGTCCTTTTCTTCGACTTCCATTGATTGGATAGGTGGGTTTGTGGAGGGGTGGGGGTGGTTGCTTTCACAAGCAATCCCCCCATAAGTCAAAAGTTGAGATTAGGGTTTGAGTAGAGGCTTGGTAAAGTATAGTGACAAAAAGGAGTGCATATTTATTATTGTTCCCTTTTTTTTTTTTAAGATGTCTTTTTATTGTTTCTGGTGCGGAAAACGGCACAATAATATGAATATTGAGTGGACATTTTCTTCTTCCTTCCTACCATGCCATGATTTCTTGTTTTGGTCCATCTTTTGGGTTGCTTTTCTTTTCTACTGTTTGTGATTTATTGAATGGCTGGGTCATGGGTGTTTGTGTTGAAAAAAAAAAATCATTGCTTGAAAGGAAAAACTAGGCAATTCGGTGGTCGTCTTTTGTTGAAAAAGTCTTGGCTCAAAAGTTTGAGCAAAAGCAGATTAATTAGCTACTTTCACCATTAAACATTTTCACACCCATTTATTATTATTATTTGGGATGAATATTTTCAGGACCATTTAAGCTCATTTGGATTTTTTCATGCATGTTATGATTCCTGCTCTTATGGCCCCAGATCCAGCACACCATGTCGGAATTGAATCTGCTACGTTTTTAATTCATTGACTAGACCTAACTCTGTCCATGTCTCTTGCATTTAAATGCACGAAACGGCGCAGAAAATTCCCGCTTTGAATTGGCTTAATCTTTGTAGTATTAACTGTAACAGCGGTCCTTATACATCTCAAAGACGGTCGATAAAACAAAATCGAAAAGAGAATATTTGGGCTCTCGCAATAACTAAAATGTGTATCATGCTTGAATCTAATTGGGACACAGAAATTGATTTTGCTTTAGAACTCAGGAAGAGATTCCTTGCTGTTGTGATGCATGGCTTGTTGATGCTGTGACTTGTGGTGCCAAATATTCGTGGTCACGTGGTATGGTATGATTGGGCTAAACAGTTGGATTATTTTATCCATATAAAATCACAAAGGGCTCGAAATCTTAGATACTGTGAAAAGTACCCATTACCGACATTGATGATATATGCGACGCATTAAGCATATCGTTTTAGCCAACAGTCTTGTCTGCTTTACAAATTTAAAAATAACGTAAGAAAGAAGAGATTAGGTTAGGAAAATATGGAAAACTACTAAACTAGTGTCGGATCCTTGAAGTGCCAGGTGGATTTGGATGGTTCCAATCAAATGGGTACCCACAGGATCTGCTAAAACTAGGCTTTTCGGCAACCAAATGCTGTGGGTAAAACAACTTTCCTGGTTTTGGATTACGTTGGGCTTTTTGGGAAGATCTATGCTGAGCTCAGTGTTTTTGGGTGCACGTGGTCATAGCTTGGGCTTTAAAGTTCATAGTAATTAGTAAGGCCTGTATATGGGTGCATCGGAAGTAAGGCTAGCAATTTTAACGTAATTTTAAGATTAAGATTTTGGTTAACTGGATCTGGGTACCTGTTTAATAAACGGTTCATATAGTGTCAGCTCGCGGCTTCACGGGTTGACCCATTTATTATTATTATTTTTTTTTTTACTTAAATTTTTAACCCCAAAAAAATAAAAAATAAATTGTCATTCATTTGTTTTGTATTGCATGCTATAGATGTCCATTGGAATTTGACAAGTATCTCAAAATTGAGCTAAATAGATTGTCCATATGTTTGTTGCATTTATGCAAGTTATTTTCAGATATGTTGAGATGTAGCTTTTGTTGTTTTGGAGGCTTTCTATCAATTCTTCCGACCACCATTGTTTTTTCAATTAAAAACTGAAACATTGCTGCTTGGTTGCTTGGATTTTGTCATAAAAATTAAAATGACTTTACTGTCGAGTCGAGTCGGGTCGAAACCTATTGATAGTTAAATTAAACGTGTTCATGAGTCGAGTCATGCCAACCCAAAATGACACGTTTATCTAAACGAGTTACACGTGTCATATTACCCGTTAAAAAAAGTGTCATGTTCGGATTTGAGTGTTCAACACGTTCATATAAACGTGTCAGGTTCGGGTTGGCATAAACAGGTTCGTAGGTCAACCGGATTGACAAGAACCCGACACGCCAACCTATTTTGCCGGCCCAATTTGGAAGTAGTTAATCTAAAATTGCAATATGTATTCATTTCCCAGGCCCATTAACAAATCTATAAAGACCCAAATTCCAAGCACAAACCTTTTATATATATTCGAGATTGAATTATGTAACATTAATTCAAATGATAAAATTTTATTAATAATTAATTAAATAATAATTAGTATAGATTTATAAAAAAATAAAAAAATAAATAAGGGTAAAATCCACATACCCCCTCAAACTATCACCTAATTGACAATATTCCCGCTAAATTTTCAATTATGACAATGTCCTATCCAAACTATCAAAATTGGTCAATGCCCCCAATGATTAAAATACCCTTAAAATTAAAAAAAAAATTAAAAATTAAAAAAGAAATAAAAATTCAAAAAGTAGGGTATGGTGTTTAAAAATTTTAATTTTTTTTCTTAAATAACAAAATTATTTTATTTTATTTTATTTTTTCTTTTTTCAAATGTATTGGAGTATTTTGTTGTCTTATTGAAAAAAAAAAAATTATGGTCATTGTTTGTCTTTTTGCTGGCCTTGGGATGACCTTGTCAATATTTTAGTAGTTTATGAGAGTCATTGTTACAATTGAAAGTTTGAGAAAACATTGTCAATTGGGTAGTAATTTGAAGAGAGTACGTGAATTTTTTCCAAAAAATAAATAATTATAATATTTACTTTATATAAAAAATAAATATGTTAATTAAATCACTCGTGAACAGGCTTGAGTCTGTTGAGAAAAATAAATGAACCACAAAGAAATCATTTAGCTTGAACTCGAAAATATTCGAAATAAAATTAACAAAAACCGAATTTCAACATTTATTACACTTGATTAGAGCCATACTTAAAAAAGGGTTGTATTGTGTCGCTCTTTATACTTTGTTAGCCTTGCTTGTTGCCATAGGGACGACCCTTTAGGAGGAATAGGATCCTCTCCATTTCAAAATTCTTCAATTTCTTCTATTTAGTGCATTTTGAAGGGTATTGCATTTAATACACTACCCTTATTAAAACTTTTGGACAACACTACCTTTCAAAATGCACTAAATAAAAAAAATTGAAGAATTTTAAAATGGAGAGGATTATTTTCCCCTTTAGGGACTTTGAACTCAAGACCTGATAATAACTAACAGTCTAAAACTTATGAAAGTCTCCTAAAGCCACTGGAGCCATCATTTTTTATTATTTTTATTTTTTTAATCATTATATTAAAAAAATTATATATTATGAGGTTGATGAACAGTTTTATGAAATAAAAATATAATTTTTAATATTATTCTTAAAAATAATAAGACTACTTATTTTTTTTTAAAAAAATGAATGCTATTATTTTTCTTAATCCTAGCCTCCTAGGTAGATATTATTTTCTAAGAAGGCAAAAAAAAAAAACTTATTACTGATCCCTTTTTATTTTTATTTTTTATTTTTAAGAAAACAATATACATATAAGATTAAGAGAACATTAGCAAGAATCGTAGTATTTTTTTTATTTTTTAAATTAATAATAATAATATTATATATATATATATATGTGTGTGATAGTTGTAACATATATAAACCAGAAACGATATAATTCATTTATTTTTCATCTATTTTTTAACAATCTTTATAGTGAATTGATGAATCAACTTTACAAATTTAATGGTTAATTTATTAAATTTTTTAGAAAAGATAAAAAAAAATTAAGAAAAAAAATATTGACGTGAATCATTTCAATATATAAACTGTAAATTTATAAACTATATATCAATATGAAGGGGTGCTAAAATATATATATATATATATATATATATATATATATGAAGAGATAAAATTATAGTTTAAAGCATTATGACCTTTTAAGGCAGGTAAAGGAAATAGTGTCAAAAAAAAAAAAGGCAGGTAAAGTAAATAAGCGAAACGCTGGGGGCAAAATTAAATTAGTTGCCCAGGCTGCCATAAAGTCATGTGTCAATTTCTGTTCAGACTTTGGCTCTGTTTTCCATCCGGTCAGATCTCACCCTCCTTTTGTTTTCTCCAAGCTTTTATTTGGTTCAATCCGTACGGTTAGCTTGCCCAGGAGCTCCTTCCCGAGCTGATCTATTTGGCTGATCTGAGTCGCAGCCATGGACGAGGAGTTCGAGTTCGCTGACAAGGTCCCTCCCGCCTTCGATCGCATGGTACGCTTTCACACAAAACCCTAAATCTACATCATTTTTCTACATTACTTTGCGAGATCTGTATTAATAGGATTAAGGTTTAGGTTTCCAATTCGTAGATCAATTCTTGACTATAATTCAGATGATTTGTATTGATCGATCGAGTCTTTGTTATTACGTTTTGTGCTATCCGTTTTGATTGTTTCGGCAGAAAATTTTCCGGAAAACCTTCTCTAGGAAAGTTGCCTTTTCTTAGGAGGAAAATTTATCATGCATGTTCGGGAAGGTTCTGGAAATTGTAAATCGATAAACCTTATAGTTTCGTTTACTTACCGGGTAAATCTTTTCATGCATAAACAAACAGAGTTGAGAAGGAATTAGTTCAGTCGACGAATATTTTAGATATATTCTGCTGTATTTTCTCAGATATATTGAACGTGGAACTTATCTGAAATTTTAAATCATTGATTCATTTTGTTTATGTAATTCAACGAAAATTTAATGAATTTTTGGTCTTAATTTCTTGCAAAGTTCTATTTCACTTCAATATGAGGAGGTCATCATCCACATTCTGTTCAGATTCAACGAATTGCATTTGGTCTTCGTCCCATACTGTTTAATGGAGGAATTAGTTTTCAGTCAACCAAAATTTTGGATTGATCCGAACCCTCAGGATGCCTAATAATATTCATGTTAATTTCTCTTTATTTTTTGCTTTCTACGATCAATCTTATATAAATGATTTGTTGAGAAATGACAATATGCATGAAGATGCTCACCTTCCTTGTCGACCATCTTTTAAGTTCTAAGCATTATGTTAAAACTGTTCACTCTCCATAAATGTCTGTCTACTCTATGAAGGTATTGGTACGCTTGAATAGACCTTCGTTGATAAATCAAAAAATGATTTGATTCTCAATCATAGAAGCTTCTATAAAACAGCACATGGAGGCAATTTAGGATAAATAAGATCTGTGGCATCCTTCTTACTACCAATTCCATAGATTTTGACCAAAAAGTTGATCAATTTGATCAAAAATCATTCTAAACAGAGATGTGTTATTTCTTACACGTGATCAATAAGTTTGCAGGAAATCGACATCAATTTCAATCTTAAACAGCTCTATTTATTTCTGAAGACAACCAAGTAAGAATTGATTCAGATGATTGAATAAAAAATTTTCTAGTTTTGTCCAATGCAGTTCGAGCTGATCCTAACGGATAATGCCAAGTGGATCTTTTGGGTATATGTGATTGTTTCCATTAGCCCCACACCGACTATGGGGTAGGTTATGCCCCAGAATCTCATATCAAGAGTAATGATAGAGCTTCATTAGACTGGAATCAATGAATCTCATATCAAGAGTAATGATAGAGCTTCGTTAGACTGGAATTAATCTTAAAGTTCAGCGATTTGTGTATGTTTTAGAGCCAACTTTATAATAGGTCCACAACATTTCCTCACAGAATAAAACACTAATGTTAATGTTGTTAGGCCATAAGCTGGATTGATTGTGTAAATGTCCCATGGTGGGTTAAGTCACCCTTTCTCGATTTCTTAATTGTAGTTGTTTGCTGACTGACGTGTCCTTGCAATGACATTATTTGCTTTTGCTTTGCAATGATTAGGAAAATGTGATCAAGGATGCCGGAGCCAAAGGGTTTAACCCAGGATTGATTGTGCTGCTTGTTGTTGTTGGGCTATTGTCGATATTCCTTATTGGAAATTATGTACTTTACCTGTATGCACAAAAAACCATTCCTCCAAGGAAAAAGAAGCCTGTCTCCAAGAAGAAGATGAAGAGGGAGAGACTGAAGCAAGGTGTCTCTGCACCTGGAGAGTAGAAACTTAAGATGTGCTTTCTCTTGTTCTTCTCAATGTTGAACTCTTGTTATGAGAAATTTTCCTACCTCTGGTGTTGAGAGAGAGAGAGAATGTTATGATACTTTCTTTAATTTCCCTTGGTACTGGATCGAATTTTAACTTTATAATTAGAAGTTTACCTTACGTTTGGGTAGACCAAGAATTAAGAATGCTTTCTTTGTTTTCCAGATGGAGTTTGCCATGTTGTTCGTCCCTGTTGTTTACTTGTCTTTTCTGTTTTATTCTAGGGGTGTGTGGAAGGGTTGGTCATTCTTTAACCAAATTTTAGCTTTAAAAAATGGGAAATACTAGGGGTACTAACTCTTTTACTATCAGATGAATATTAACGAGTATTAACATCATGTGGAGTTTATTTATTGGTATTCGTAACATTTTTCTTTATTAATTGTTTTGATCATCTCTAATGAATAAGTTTCACATCATCATGTTAGTGCGCATATGTTAGTAAAATAGTTGGTACCATTAGCATTTGTCTTAAAAAAATTACATTATTTTTTTTAATTTTAGCTATTCACTTTTTCTAAAATACTTATATTTCACGTTTTCTTTTAGCTATCTACTTTATTTCTCAATTTAAATATTTTTTTCTTTATTATTACTTTCCAAATTTTAGCTATTGAGCTCATGACTCAACAACAAAAAAATATTGCCTATTGCAGGAACAACGGGTATGCAAAAATGATGAATTGTTTTTACTCTGTAGAGTATATTTAAAAACTCAAGCATATGAGAAGCATATATTTTCTTACTAGTGCATGTTATGCTTTTCACATGTATTAAGAATATGTTACTTTATTAGACTGATTTTAATAAATTAATTACAAATCAATTAGTTTGTAATTAATTAATGTCCATTTATCCATCAGGCCGTATTGGTATTGTGGTAGTGAAATTATTTTTTGTTCTAATATGCTCTGGTTACCGGATACGACATAGAGAGTGCCAACTTTACAATTTTTTTTATTTTTTTTTCTTTTAACATTAATGAATGTATTATATTCGGGGTGTTCAGTATTTTCATTTGAAATCTTGAACCTAGAACTAGTTGGGGTGGAGTAGATACTGAAAGGGTAAATTACATTTTTGTCCTCTTAAGCACTATAATTCCGACCTATAAATTACAAAAATATTTAGTTATTCCTAGGTAAGATTTGGTCGTTAGTTTGATGAAAAATGTTACACATGATTATCTTGTCAGATGGCTTGTTTGGCAATGCTTTTAGTAGATAATAATAATAATAATAAATTAACAAAAAATTTAAAATATGAAACACTCAAAACTACTTTCATCTTTATGTCACATCACAATTGAATGACAAAAAAACACTCTAAAAAGTTCTAACATATAAACTCGGAGTTATTTTAAAGTGACTAATATTGTATTGTTTTCCATAAAGACGGTGTACCAGTAATGTGATTAAAAAAACAACAAAACCTAAAGCAAAGGGGTGGCCAAATGTGATTAAGGTTCGTTTGACCATTCCTTTACCAGCTGCCTTCTCATGTATTGAAACATTTTAATCTCTCAATGTGCTTCAACCATTGCCAAGAAAAAAGGTAAGAGGAAAATGAAGCAGAAACAACGCAACGTCGTCTCAAGACCCCAAATACTCCTGCTTGTTTCTAATGCCAATTTTCCTTTTGGCTTGCAAAGATCTCAAAGGATAATAAATTGTAAACAGTTCCAATATTCCTCTTACCACTTGGAACATCTTCAACAACCCTTGGTTATTTTAGCTAACGAGAAAGTATAATTTTTTATTTTTTTTATTTTACCTAATACTTTTTCAATACTTCAACACACACACACACACACACACATATATATATATATATATATATATATATTTCATTCATTATTTTTTAAAAATATTATTTTTCAGCATTTTTTATTTTTATTTTCTTAAGCCACAGTCAACCATCACTGCAAATAGCTTCAAAAACTATTGAAAATTAAGAACAAAAACCACAAAATTTAGAGTGATGATAAACAACATGAGAGCTGCAAACCAAATTTGAAGCATTGTTGAGTAGCCATTGAAGCTTACAAGCAGATGGAACCAGATCTGAAGCACACGATCATTAACTTCTCAACTTCGAACCCAACCGGCGACGACTACTGTACCTCCATGGATGGCAAACTTGAATCTGAGCGGCTCTAACTCAGGTCATGGATCAGAACCCGAGTCAACTGCCCGAGTTGAAATACGACGCTATAGAGGACAAACACGAATGCATCACAATACAACCCTGTTCATGAAAGAAGACGACGACATGTACGACATTGAATGGCAAGCTGCTCCTTGGGGGGATGAGGCCGTAGCTCTGAATCATTGAGTTCGTGATTTGCACGAAGAAACACAAGCAATACAAGATGAGAGAGAGAGAGAGAGAGAGAGAGAAAATGAGCTACTGAAATAGATAAAAAAAAAAAAAAAAAAAAAAAGAGACACGAGCAATGAAGAAGATGAAAAAGAAAATATTAAAAAATTAGAACATTTTGCTTACCAAACCAAAAAATTATAAAGACAATAGACATCCACAAACATCACGTATGATAAACAGGATATATAGTTGAAGTTTACATTATTTATGTGTTTACCCAAACGAAGCAAGATCAGATAATCCCAATACAGTTTATGCAATATCATATCACACTGGTACCATATATAGACAGTACAAGTTTTCACGCCATGGGAAGAAGCTCTTAGGCTCCGCGGCCCATGCTCTGCTCCACCGGAGGCATCATAACCAGGATTGGTAGAGCATTGAACCCGGGATGCAGCAATCTACGACGGAGCTCACGGCCTTCCTGACAAAGAGAGCACGAGTGGCAGCAAAAGTGAGTTGCAAAGTCACATGCAGTCTCACATTGTTCACGCTGCGCCTCATCCTCCAGAAAGCTTCCGCAGCACCCACATGACCTATGAAATGCCTCACAGCTGCCCTGTTTGTCATAATAATATCATATAAGAAGATTCAAGAGCTCTCATTCAATATTATTATTAAAAATTCTATTGAAAGAGTTACCATAATATTACATTATTCAAAAACGTTGTTTAACTGCATGGAACAGCAGGACTGAAAGGGATTTTTAAGTATTCTTTTACCAACTAATAAGTTATGTTAGCACTTGGATCCTACAGAACATTTAAGAGTACCTGTGGTTTCACAAGCCCATGATCACCAAAAAAAAAAAAAATCTACTAATAAAGTCATCCGCCCGTGTTATAATATGCTCATAACAATGGCGTCAATGCCAAAATATATGGTCACTAAAAACCATGATTGGAATTGAAATACTTCATTTTTCTAACCAACACAATGACACCAGCTTAAAGAAAAGAAGGTGCTATTTATCAAAACTAAAGAAATATAGGAAAGAGCAAAAACAAGCGATGATGACTGATGCATAAATAAGATTTCAAAAAATGCATCTCTCTTATAAAAAGCAAAGTCAATACAACTTAGCCACGCATGTCCCACTTCCAAGGCCAGTAATCTCACAAGATACCATGCTAATAGTTACTACACAAAGCTTTGTTGATAGATAGAGAATGTGGAAGTACTTTGCAATAAGAAAGAAATGCCACAGAATACAAAATGAATAATTGACAAATCCCAGAAGTTGCAGACAAACAAACATAACCACACAAAAGACAACATATGCAATGATGCAAAATAAAAATCTAGCAAGTTGGGGGGGGGGAGGGGGAGGGGGGGAGGGGGGGGGGGGGGGGTTGTGTTGTTAGAGAGAGAAACTTGCCTCTAGGTTGAACTTCCGACGAATGGCAGTTCGGCTAGCAGATGAAAACCATGGTGCAAGGCAGTTCCAACCAAAGACGGAATTCCCAAGCAAACATAGACCAGTGTAACTCAAGCAGTGACATGCAAAACTCCCAGGAGTAGATGCAAGTCTCTCTGCATTGCTTCCATACAGCACACAAGGAGCCACACTTCCAAGAAGGCCTAGCCAAACGCCATAACATTAAGAAAAAAGATTGAAAATGGCAGTTGAAAAATATATCAATTTACAAAGAAAATCTCATAATTCAGTAGTGTCGCATTCCAAATGCGGAAAAGATAAATGGAAACATGGTTTTGTATCCAATTATTTCTAAATGGGTTCAAAAAATTTTGTCGTACAACAATCAAATTCACCTCATGTGAAGGGGAGATCTTAATTCTTAATTCTTGACATCTTTTTCCGAGCTTCATGTAATGTATCACAAGATTACAAGTTCTCATTCATCACAATTTTCCTTACAAATTTCATGAATAAAATTAATCAAAGAATTTCAACTCCTCCTGTGCTTCTTAAAAAATATAAAAACCGATCCTTCATCAAAGTTCATATAGAAACAACATTATGCAACTGACGGACCGAAGTCAGAACTTTATTCGATGCCCTAAAACATATAAATAAGAAGACAAAAACTCCCTAATCAAACATTCCACACCAGTAAATACACGAACATAGATCCAGATTCGATCTCATTTTGAAATGAAACAACAGATTTGATATCGCAAGCTTAGTTTTATCTTTGATCCTATCAAAAAAAAAGTTTTATCTTTGATCCAATGTTTTAGCACCAAAATTCAACACAAACAAAAAATCCCAAATCCAAATCCAAGGCAAAAAAAAAAAAAAGAAAAGGAAAATATAGCAGAGCTAACCCGGGCACAAATAACCCAAATACCCAAAAATCACAGAATGCCAAAATCCCAATCATAGCTAATAAAAAAATAAAAAAATAAAATAAAACCGAAATGACTCACAAACTTCAAGATCGCTGCTACAGAACTCGTCGCTGCGTCCGAAACAAGCGAAGAGGCTCGAGTCCCAGTGGGTCCGGCCCATCGGCTCGCCCACCACGCTCCCGTGCCCCAACGGCAATCCGTCGGCGGTCCACCCGTACCCGCCTAAATTCATGGGTACCGGAGCCGGAGCTTTCTTGGCATCCTCTTCTCCCAGCTGGTTGCCCAAGAGCGGGCTCGATTCCTCGTGTTTGTCATTCTTGTCGTCGTGATTAGCCATTGGATTGTGAGTGAATTGAAACGGTAGAAGAAGAATGGGTGTGGAAACGAAGCCAAGGGTCAGTCTCTCGTAGTTGTAACTTGTAAGGTCCGCCACAAACCGTGTCCGCGTTCTCTCTACCCTTCACACGACACCTGTCCCCTCAAAAAGTCAATAATAGATCAAATTTTTTAATAATAATTTCAAATTAATTATGATTTTTTTTTTTAACAAAAATTAAATTATGATTTTAAACGTTACATTTGCCTTCTAACTTTACTTTATATTATAATCAAATAAGCGTAAATGTAGTATGAGTATTCACAGCATTTTTCTTCTCATTTTTTTTTTAAAAAATTTAGGGAATAAAACGATTTTTTACTTCCTTATTCAAATACACTTCACAATAACTTCCCTTTATATTTCCCTAAAACATTAAAATATTATTTTGTTTACATTTTTTTTGTTTTTATATTCATTTATTTTGCATAGTAAAGTATGAGAGGAGAGAGAATGTCATTTTTTATGATTATAATAAACTATGTGGATTGCTACAGTTGAAAATATAGAGAAGCTGTTGTAGGTTGTGATTTTTTTTTAATTTTTCCCTATGTAGAAGGAAGGGAAACAGCTTTAAGGTAGCTGCTAGGAATGCTCTTAGGGCTTTATTTCTATACGTAGGTCATAAACTGAACCACGTAAAATCTTTTGTGTCTATTTTATTATTCCGCAATTTATTTCTTTTTCAATTTCATTATGAATTTCTTCACGTGTGTCAATAGTCATTTAGGTGCTTTTTAGCGGCGCGTGGTTAGCCGACGGTGGCACATGAAACACGTGAAGGTGTGTTGAGCTTTTATTATTGTATTTTTGTTGTTTTTAAATAAAAATGTATTATCTCTAGATCTGCTTTTATTAGCGATCTATGAGGTAAAGTTTTATTCATTTTCTTAGGTTTTGTGTTCATGAATCCTAAGGGGGTTTACTTACCTTATATCAGGCGCTTAGCTTCCTTCTCAAGGTTCTGATCCATTCATTTCTGCAAGCAGGGGGGACGAAGGCGTTGGTCCATCGGTGCCTTAGGCGTTGGTCAGTGTTTTGTTTTCTTATGGTTTATTTTATGGGAGCAAACCATAGGCTGTGGACGAAAAAGTTATCAAGCATAAAGAAGAATTGTCACTATGGTAAAAGCAGCGAAGGAGATAGCGATTGATGAAGCACTAGTAGCGGAAATAAAAAAGCTAATGAATTAAGGACCTAGCAGCAAATAGAGACACGATTTGCTGGAATTTGCTATAAATTTGGAACTGATTGAAACAGTGATTTTTCATAGATATTGTCTTATAATAATAGATCGAGAATCTATTGTATATGTCATAGATCATGTTTGAGTTGTGAAAATTCTAAATTATATTTTTGGCATTGTAGAGCATTTTACTTTATTTGATTGTTATATCAATGAAGAGATAATTCATTAAAAAAAATTTAAAATAAAATAAAAAACTTTACTTTATACTATAACCAGATTTTTCATGAAAATCTGGTTATAATATAAAGTAAAATCTGGTTTTATTTTATTTTATTTATTCAATTAAGGGAAAATGGAATGAATAATACTATTATTACTTTCATTTCTTTACCCCTATTTTTTTCACACTCGTAGGTAGCTTTTAAATCCATTTGAGATTGATCTTTATTATTATTATTATTATTATTATTATTATTTTATACTTTCACTTGCCTTATTAAAGTAGCTTCTTAATTTCTTTTATTTTTTATAAGAAAAAAATTTATTTTATGGTCCAAATTAAATTTTATAAATCTAATAATATATATATTATCACAAATATATTGACATGTCATTTAAAATTTCTAAATAACATATAATTAGATGCAACAAAATAATATGTAAATAAAATTATTTTCCCAATTAAGGGAAGGAAGCACTATTCTCTCTCTCCCACAACCAGTAGAGAACCCTCCCTCCCCACCTTTGCATCTTCGGCAACCTAGGGTCCCCTACTTCCCCCTCTCCTCTTTGTTGTCTCTTTAGAGGTCCTATCTACCTATTCGAAGGTCCTCTCTCTATCCAAAAGCACTATCAGCCCCTTCTCCACTGCTAGTTGCCCGGTTTCAACATCATACCATTGTCCTCCGCCTGGGATCTGCAACCTTTCTGAAGATTTTGGATTTTAGGAAGCTTTTTTGTAAATTTCAGGAAGCCACACCCATACACGCACCACTCCACCGGGATCCTGTGTCTCTTATCTTCCAATCACCATGCACCGATGAGTGGTGTGCCCTGTGCAGCACATGCAACCTTCCTCCGCTCCTCCACACTGCCGCAAGCCCTTTCTGGTGTTCCCCGACATCACCCCAGCAACAAGCGCCAGGGCGTGTCCCTCACTCGCCGACACAAGCTCCTCTGCCTCCCCTTCTGATGTTGCTGTTTTTTGGGCTTAGATAATTTTTCTTGTTTTTTGTCATGTATTTCCATTATGTCATGTTATTGTGTTGCTTTTTGTTCAACTCGAACTGATTGGGCTTCAAACTCTCTATCTGTGTAGGGTATCTTTTTTCCACCTGTTTGATCTCCATCCAATTCACTGGATTGGGTTTTTAATAACAACACGAACCGATTGGGCCTCAAACTCTATGTCTGTGAAGGAAATCATTTTTCCACTGTTCCTTTTCTACTTAATCTTCTCAATTTCTTTGACAACTTGTCAAGGTTTAAATTTTTAGGAATTTTTTTACTCCAGATGGTTTTTCCATCATAGAGTTTTGAGGCTTTAATCGGCTAGTGCTTTTCTCTTTTCTGGTCTCCTTTCATATCATTGAGGTGCTAGGAGTCTGTATGGATTGGATTTTTCAAATTAGCTTGTACTTGTTCTCTTTTGATTTAATGGATGTTTTTTTTTTTAAAAAAAAAAAAAATTCCATTTGATAATTGCTTGTAGAATTTGAAAGTCGGTTTGTCTTCTAGTAAGGTACTATGTTTTGGTCAAGCTAAACAGCTAAACTAGTGGGGTTTTTTGGTTGTTTCGTTTTGTTATCTTACTTTTCCCTTCCTTAGCCACAAAGTAAAGTATTGGGTATTTTGTCTAAATTTATCATTTATGTCGACCAAATAAAGCAGTGTGTGACCAAGTTCAATTGATTTTTTTTATTATTATTATTTATTAAAATTGATTACTAAGTGACACGTATAGTCATTTAAAATTTTGGCAGGTGTTGTGGTATTATTGGTGCCCTTTACAAGCCCAGGAGTTGGGAGAGCCACGCTTCAAACAAGGAAAGACAACTCAAAATCTAACCTCCTTAATCTTATATAACTTGATAGGGTCTTCCGACAATTTTTGTTTTTTTAATGCAAGAAGGTTAAGCAATTAAGATAGTAGGCATTCTCAAGAAAATTAGTTTTTTTTTTTTTTTTTTTTCTTTATTAAAAAAAAAATCCAAAGGCCCCATAAGAAGACAAAACCCCTTAAAATAGTGTTTTTAATCAATAATGATAAAAAAAAAAATTAATTAATTAATTAATTAATTAATTATCTTATATATATATATTGGAAATGAAAATAACGGAAGAGTGTCAACTATTATTTATATATTGGAAATGAAAATAAAGGAAGAGTGTCAACTATTATTTGGGTAAGGCTTTATGGTTTTGTTTTAGATTATGTTATGATGTTAAATCCAAGAGACAAGTTGAGTGACCAGTAGTCATGCACTACAAAAACCAAGCCTAATTAGTGACGTTTTTGGAATAGTAACATATTGTTCACGCGTGAGTCAATAGTGACGTGTGAACAATAACAATATTCATACGTCACCCTTTCACATGTGAATAGCGACGCGTTAACAGTATGTTACTATTCAAATGTCTCTAATTTTAAAAATATTGGCGCTTAAAGTTTGCGTTTATAACAACCACTCATACCAAAAAAACTTCAAAATTTATCATCTTTCACCCACACACATAAAAACTATATATATATATATATATATATATATATATATATATATATATATATATATATATATTGTCCTCAAGGGGTAGTTCAACCAGCTGGAGACCACGCCTCATGAAGCGGAGGTCACTAGATCGAATCCATCTTCCCATCTTGTGCGGACATGTCAAAAAATTAAAAAAAAAAAATTTTTAAAAACCTAGGTAGCTGTCATTTTGCTGCCAAACTGATAGCCTCAATATTTTTTTAAAAAATTATTTGAATTTTTTTATTTAAAAAAATTAATTTGATTTTGTTTTATTTTGTAATATATATATATATTATCATAAATATTTTTTTGGTAAAAATTATTAATTTTTTATTTTTTAAATAGTAGCGACATTTAAACAGTGCAAAGTGTCACCTTTCAAAAAGTGCAAACTTATGGTATGAGTCAATACTCGTTCCATGTTTTTTGCATGCTTCGTGTTATTCGCATTCATTGCGTTTTTAAAGAACTTGTGGTTGATTTTCAAAAGGATCTTGATGGACAATTTCATCTTCTTGGATTTCTCCAAGAACTTCAAGATTCTCCAAAAATTGAGGATTCAATTCTTCCATCAGATCTTCTCTTTGATGACTGAATATGACCATGAGTGTGGGCTCACATTGTTTTCTCAAGAGACTAGAGAAAACTAGAAGCGAAGACCTAGAGAGTAATTATCTCCCTTAGTCGTATATTACTTTTAGAAGAGAGAAAACAGTTTTTCAATTATTCTGTAAGTTTGATGTGTTTTCACACTCAATTTATAGTGTCATTTTGCTTCTCCTTGGCACCTCTATTTATACTACTGAGATCTCAAGAGAAAATTGATTCTTACCCTAGTCATTGTGGAATTCGGCCAAGGGAGAAAAAGACTTCCCTTGCCCTTCCACATACACGGCCATAGGGAAGAGATTACTCTCTCCCCATGTGCCTAGGGCTAAGGTTTAAAACCCTAGCCCACTCCACTTGGTTTAGCATTTGGGCTTAGGTTTTATCCTCAAGCCCAATGCTCCTTAGACTTAACTTTAGCCTTTTCGATTTTAATTCCCATGTGCCCAAAGTTTACTTATTAGCTACAAGAATTAAAACCAAAAAGTCTAAAGCTTATTTTAATTCTTTAGCCTATAGGAATTAAATCATGAGCCAAATTGCTCTATTTAATTCCCTAAGTCTAATTTCTCCAACTTGGCCCTTTAGATTAATAAATCTCCTATGTTTTATAAAATAAAACATCCCAACTAAATACACATAAACATAACTGAGGCCCAAAATATATACTAGTCAATTTACGTCAGCTCAATGAGAGACCCAAAGAAAAAAATATCATTTGCTTAATAGGTCCGCGACTATGTCTACATTGATCATATCACATTACTTTATTTAATCACAATTAATACAACTACATAATTGTGACTGCACTCTAATAAATATTTTTGATTTAATCAATTAATACTCATGACGTACTTATTATGTATGTTACCCCTCTATGGAATCATTCTGTGGTTGAACCAAAGTCTATGTATTGTCACTTTGTTCACTACATCTTTCCTTGAGTCACCGATTTAACTTCATAATTATCCTTATGTACCTTGTGAGAAATACTCTCACCTTGTACATAAATAAATTTCAATCATACCTACTGAAACACTCAGGCCCGAGCTTCAGGATAATCTTTCCCATTAAATCTAAAACAAGGAGAATGTTCCTTGTCGCTTTGTCTTAGACAAAGGATTTAGATTCCTTCATGAAATCAGTGTTTCCACAATACTACATGCAATCACCCATTGAACCGAGGTTAGATCGACCGCTAATTGGTCTCTCTCTTTTAATATATCAAAGTAATCTACACTTCACATTTGAGTTCAAAGAACTTCTCAGGATTTAGAATAAATACTATAAGCCACCGTTCACGTACATCATTGTTAAGACAGTATTAGTAAACGAATGATGACTCATGTGGTCCTGTTTAGTGTATGGCCCAAACCTACCAATACCCCAATATATCAACCCGAAGCCTACCTGCTTCTCCTAACCAAGACAAGTTGTTGAAGTTCGATATGTTATAGTCTAGATGGGGTTTCCAATTCCATTTACGACTACAAACAATTAGTTTATAAGTTGCAAGGACCTTTGAGTATGATCCTTTATGAAACACATACTATCACTCAAATACAATGCATATTAGGGATCTTACATACATATATTCGGACAATACACAATCATACATATATGTCATGCAAGAATATAACAGTATATGTCTATTGTTCTTTATCATAATATTTAAAACATTATCCAATCAATTGGAGTTTTGGACATCATTTCCAATAGAAATCATCGACGAAAGAGGGAGATTGGGGTCCTACTAGAGGCGTTGAATTCTAGTGAGGTGGAAACAACCTCAGTGTGGGCGCTTCAAGGCTAACTGGGACGTGTCGCTAAATGTGGAGCAAAAAAGACTAGGTATAGGGGTAATCCATGGGAGAGGTTTGAGTCACACCAGAGAGGTTTATTCCGAGCCAGTGTCAGCGGAATCCACGTGAGCTCTATGTGCATTTAAATTCTATAGAGACTTAGAGATCCAGGATATTATATTTGAAGGGGATGCTGAGATTGTGGTCAAGGCAATAAACACTAATAATTCTAAGTGGAGCCGATATCGACAAATCATTAAGGATATTAGAGAAGTAGTGTTGACTGGGTTTAAAAAATGAGAGCTGGTGCACGTCAAGCGGGGAGCTAGCAAATGAGGACACCCATGCTCTTGCAAAAATTGCAGCACGAGAAAAAACTGAGAAAGTATCGATGGAGGAGATCTCTAGTATCATTTATTCTATTGTAACCTTAGAACAATTTGCTCTTTCTATTTGGAGTCTTGTACTCTAGATTTTCTTATGAATGAAGTCAAAGATTTCTCCAACGACACTCCCCCCCCCCCCCTCCCCCCCCCAAAAAAAAAAAAAAAAAAAAAAACCTTTGTTATAATATTTGGGTTCCATTAACTTTAAGCGATATTTGATTATATTTTGCAAAGGATTTATGTTTAACTGTACATACATGCGTAGTAATTTATGTACATGGCCATTAATTATTATGAGTGTGGTGATGTGTCAAGATAGAAATGATGAGAAATGCTAAGGGTCAATAAATTTATAATATTTGGCCTATATTTCTTTACAATCAACTATTGGATTTATAAACTTATGTAGATCCTACATAAGTCAATGGTGGACCCCACAAATCTAATAGTTGATTGTAAGGGAATATGAGCCAAATATGAAAAACTTATTGACTTCTAATATTTCTCAGAAATTATAGGTCGTGATTATAAATTGTGGTTGCAAATTTTTGTTATATTCATTTATTGAATAAAAACAATTGGGAATTATAATTATGAAAACTGTATTTCCGCCTGCCCCAAAAAATAACATCCTTTAGTTTGTAAATGAACGTGCATATATTGTTTAAACTCGATTTTAGGTAAGGAACATGATTCGTGTCTCATAACAAGATTTAAAATAAAATAAATAAATAAAAATAAAAAAAGTGTTCAGATTTTAGCAGTTACAGTTCTAACATAAACTAAACTCAAGTCAAACTTCACTTAAACAAAAATTCTAGTCAAACTCGCTTGTTTTTTTCCTTCAAAAATCCCATTAATAACAAAAGAGATATAGATGGACATGTATTTTCAAATAATGTTATAAAGGAAAGACATTTAATTTAGTATATTTGTTATGATGAATAAGAAAAGTAGGATGATTGAGTCAAGTAGGGTTTGCATTGGGGATTTTAACGAAATCACTCACCAAGGAGAGAAAACGGGAGATGTTAGACGTAGGGAGGGTCATATGGCTGCTTTCCTATCAGTTTTGGAGGAATGTCATCTAGGAGACCTTGGTTTCATTGGCCCAAGGTATACATGGTCAAATAAGCGGGCAGGTGGCGTCACTACCCAAGTGCGATTGGATAGAGCATTGGCTAACTGCACCTGGTGTGAACAGCATGGAGGGGCAAAGGTGTTTGTTCTCGCAGCCCGACCGTCAAATCATAACCCTTTATTGCTTCAAATTGAGAAAGAACCACTACGGGGTGGTCATGGAGCACGGGAGTTCAAGTTTGAAGATCGGTGGTGGTTGGACCCGGATTGTGGGAATATTATACAAGATGCATGGGAAGGGCTGGAGACGCAAGGGGGAGGCATGCAGGACGTGAGACGATGTCTAGAGCAGTGCCAAATTCGGCTTAGAGGATGGAGCCAACAAAAACACAGAAATATAGGAAAAAAAGGTGAAAAAAAAAGACCAAGTACCTAGCTGTCCTACAACAAAGAGGAAGGAGTGGGGACCAAGAGAAGATTAAAAAGCTCCAAGTAGAAATAGACCAGTTATTAGAGCAAGAAGATGTTAAGTGGAAACAGCGAGCTAAACAACACTGGTACTAAAAAGGATACAGAAATACGAATTTTTTCCATGCCTGGGCAAGTCATCGGAAACGAATCAATCACATCAAGCGGATGCGAGATGACGATGGTAGAGAGTGGACCCAACCGGAGGACATTGCCAAAGTCTTTGTGAACTTTTATCAATAGCTCTTCCACACTGAAGGCCCAAGGGGTATTGACGAATGCTTGGAGGGTCTAGAGGCACGAGTTACCCCTGAGATGAATGGGTGGCTTTTGAGGCGTTTTGTGGCAGAAGAGGTAGATGAGGCGCTCTCTCAAATGGGTTCCTTGAAGTCCCCTGGTCTAGATGGGTTTACAGCTTGTTTCAATCAAAAATCTTGGGACACAGTTCGTCAAAAGGTATGTGAAGCTGTGCTTGATTTTCTTAATGAGGGTGTTTTTACTGCTGAGATAAATGAAACTTACATTGCTTTGATTCCTAAAATTAAGAATC
This sequence comes from Corylus avellana, assembly GCF_965113065.1. Lineage (NCBI taxonomy): Eukaryota > Viridiplantae > Streptophyta > Magnoliopsida > Fagales > Betulaceae > Corylus > Corylus avellana. The sequence continues at coordinate 17,283,867 of NC_142499.1, forward strand.
CCTCCCTCATTACGGATTTTTGTCCCATTAGTCTTTGCAATGTCCTTTATAAGCTTATTGCTAAAGTATTAGCGAATCGTATGAAGAATGTGTTGAGGGAAATTATATCTCCCAACCAAAGTGCTTTTATCCCAGGGAATTTGATCACGGACAATGTGATTATTGCTTTTAAGGCTTTACACACCATGGACACATGTCTAAAAGGGAAGGAGGGATGTATGGCTTTGAAATAGGACATGAGTAAGGCATATGACAGAGTTGAGCGAAAATTTTTAGAGACAGTCATGAGCAGGATTGGTTTTGCACCTAGGTGGGTCCAAATGTTAATGACTTGCGTCCAAATGGTGAGTTACTCAGTTTTGATAAATGGAAGGCCATATGGTAAAATTACCCCTTCACGAGGATTAAGGCAAGGAGACCCGCTTTTACCATATTTCTTCATTTTTTGTGTGAAAGGTTTGAGCACTGGGATCAATAAGATGGAAAGAGCTGGTGAGATTTTGGGGCTACCATTGACCAGAAGGGGAACGAGATCAAACCATTTATTCTTTGTAGATGATAGTTTCCTTTTTTGTAGGGCAGATTTGGTGGAATGATATTGCATCCAAAAGGTGTTCGATGATTATGAGAAAGCATCGGGGCAAAAATTAAATAGGGGGAAGACATCTCTGTTTTTTAGTCGTAACACTACGATGGATATCAGGGCTCAAATCCTCTCGGTGGCGGGGATAAATTCCACGCAAAGGTATGAGAAGTATTTGGGGTTGCCGGCGATTATAGGTCGATCCAAAGTGACCTCTCTCTTAGGCATAAAAGGGCGTAAATGGGATAAGATGCAAGGGTGGAAAGAAAAATTTCTATCGCATGCAGGGAAAGAGATTTTGTTGAAGGCGGTAGTGCAGGCTATTCTGACTTACACTATGAGTGTCTTCCTGCTCCCAAAAACCTCATGCAATGAAATTAATTCAATGATGACAAAGTTTTGGTGGGGATATAAAGACAATGATAAAAAGGTGGCTTGGATGAGCTGGGATAAAATGGGGAAAGCAAAGGAGAAGGGAGGGATGGGTTTTCATGATTTAGAATGCTTTAACGTAGCTTTGCTTGCCAAATAAGGGTGGCGGTTAATTCAAAATCCAGACTCATTAGTGGCTAGAATTTTAAAAGAGAAATATTACCCGAATGGTACATTTCTGGATGCTCCATTAAGCAAAAGGTCATCGTATGTGTGGAGGAGCATTTGGAATGCTCAGTCCTTACTTAATGAAGGTTTGGTATGGCAAGTGGGGAATGGGAGGAGTATTAAAATATGGGGTGATAGATGGTTGTTTTCTCCGACGACTTATTCCGTCCAATTTCTAGTGCATATCTTAGATGTTAATGCCAGAGTATGTGATTTAATTGACCAAGATACACAATGGTGAAACATCCCTCTCATTAGAGAGATTTGGATGGAAGAGGAGATAGACTGGATCTGCAACATCCCAATTTGCCCACATACTCAGCAAGACCGAATTGTCTAAGCTGGAAACAAGCATGGCCACTTCTCGGTACGGAGTGCCTACCACTTGGCAAAAGATTTAAGTACTAGAAAGGACAGTAGCTCTTCTTCGGTTGATTGTCTAACACCTCTTTGGAAGCGTATATGGCGGATCTCAAGGCTGCGAGTGATCTCCCTATTTACTTGGCAAGCTTGTAACAATATTCTGCTGACCAATGAGAACCTCTTCAAACAAAAAATAATAGATGATCCTTTATGTCCGGTATGCCGGTTAGAGGTGGAAACAGTGGGCCACGCGTTGTGGAGTTGTCCGGCAGCGAGAGATGTCTGGCTGGAAGGAAATGTTAGAATCCAAAAGAGCTGTAGTGATGAGGACGTGTTCAATAGCATTCTCCAAAAGCTGAGTGATAGACTAACGGTGGAGGATTTTGATCTGGCTGCATGCGTGGCCAGACAAATTTGGTTAAGAAGAAACAAATTGGTTTATGAGGACATGTTCTCTCACCCGAGGATGGTGTTTAAAATTGCTAGAGATCAGATGGAGCTTCATCGGCAGGTTACGAACGGTGTGCGTGTTGGGACTCGGAATAAGCCAGTGGTGGAAAAGTGGCAACCACCGCCTAAGGGCATTCTGAAGCTCAACTGGGATGTGGCAATAGACACCAGGACAAAGATGACGGGCGTCGGCGTGGTGGTTAGAGACTATTTAGGTGGAGTATTGGCAACGCAGTGCATGACGAAACCTTTTGTGTGTGACCTAGGGGTGGCAGAAGCTTTGGCATTGAGAGCAGCAATGATGTTAATGGGTCAGCTGGGAATCACGGAGTCCATCTTGGAAGGAGATTCTCTTGTAATGGTGCAAGCAATAAAGAGAGACGATTGCAGCTGAGCCAGATACGGTGTTGTGTTGGAAGAAACCAAGGAGCTGCTTCAGGGATGTTACTCGTGGGATATCTGTCATGTTCGACGTACAGCCAATGAAGTGGTGCATTGGCTTGCCAACTTGGCAGTTTCTCAAAGTGTAAACCATCTATGGTTAACAATGTCCCCTTCTTGTATTAGGGACATTGTATTGGCGGAAGCAGTGTTATCAGTTTAATGAAATCATTCATTTTCCCCTAAAAAAGAAAAAAAGAAAAAAAATGTAAGGTTTGCATTGAATCCTCTAGAAGTCCTTTTAAATTTGAAATTCTCAAATTTATAAATCTCAGTCGTTTATTTTATTTAAGTGTCTGTTGTAACGTTTGGGATTTCTTCCTTATACCAATTATGAAAACCCTAGTAATAGCTTCGTAGAGTTGTCTATTAATCAATGACGAGATGAGTGGGCCGAGACTGTTAGAGCCTCTATGAATTCCTACAGTGGCTTTCATGATCGTTCTCCTTATATTCTTGTTTTTATACCAAGCTTCTAAACCAACTGGAATGGCAGGAAAAACATGGCTTCTCAATGCTCAATCTGTAAGCATATTTTGGAACCTTCCTTCTGGGTGTTGAATGATAGATTTTTTTATATTTTGATTATTATTATTATTCTTTCTTATTTTAACATCTTTATTTATTGTAAATCTGTGATTGTGAGTGTGCTTGTGCATTTGGATTTGTAGGTATACATTATGATGTATATTTTGTGCCAAATAGAAATAATTAGTTGGGGAATTACAAATCAACTCGTCACCGAAGCTAAGAGAAATGCAACTCATTTAATGCTATTGTGGTCAAATAGTCATTTGCCAGGAATTCATGGTTGAAATAGAGAGAAACCTGTTAGTGAAAAAAAGAGGGCAAAATGGTTTTAAATTTTTTTTTTTATAAAAAAAAAAAAAAATTATGAGAGCGAAAAAAAAAAAAAAAGAGGTGAAAGAAAAAAATAGAATAAAGAAGAGAAAAAGTAATTAAAAACTTATTCATGCAACTACAATGCTTCCTTATATTTTCTATAAGCACTATAAATAATTGTAGATGAAATGTAAAATATATTTAGTTTAAAGAACCAGATGAAAATATTTAAAATTTTACTTAACGATTTTATATAAAAATACCAAATATATAAAGGCATTGGGATACTCATAGTGTGAATACTTTGTACGTATATTCATGGTTGTAAGCACATGAAATTGTACTTGGTATGAGTGTGCCTTGTGTACTTTGATTATGGGTACGTAATCTTGTATTGATTTTCTAAATTATTATTGTAATTTTGAATTAAATAATTAATAAATTTGTTCGCTAGGCCACTGATTTTATTAATAATGTTTTGATATGACTAAAAATAAAAGATATGGAGGAAAATAAAAAGGCGGGAATTCAAAAAAGAGAAAAACACAACAAAATGAAGAATCTGACATTTCTCAGCTTTGAGGACCGAGAAATATGTATTATGGTACAAAAATGTTGTCAGATTTCAGATTTTAGCTTTCAGCTCTCAAAGCTATCCTCCCTCTTTTAAGGGTTTAAATGATTTTAATTTTTTTTTTTTTTTTTTTAAGGGTAACTTCACTTATCTCTGAAATGTTACGTCTTTTGCAAATACTTTTTCAAAATTTTAAAAATCTCACTTTAGTGTATCGATCTCATTTTCTATTAAAAAATAATTTGCTTAAAAAAAAACTCCTAACGCATGAGTTCACTGATGGATCTAACTCACCCACCTTATGACCCACAAGTCATATTATTATTATTAATAATAAAAAAAAAAAAACCGATCGTGGGTTAACTTGATGACCCACGGCGGGTGACCTTGGTGACCCACAAGTCACATGGCCGGTGACCCATTGTGGGTCATCACCAAGTTACTCACCATGGGTCACCACGATGGGTCATTTTTTTTATTTTCTAAATAATGATAATAATAATAATTTTTTATTTGTAAATAAGGTTAAATTTAGAATTTGTAAAAAGTTTAGGGGTATAAATGTCTTTTTACCATTTATACCGTCTGATTTAACCCTAATTTCTAACAGAATTGGGGTAATTGAAAAAAATCGAAAGATCGATACACTAAAGTGAGAGTTTTTAAACTTTGGAGAGATGTTTGCAAAAGACGTGACATTTTAGAGAGTAAGTGAAGCTACCAAAAAAACAAATAAAAAGAGTTTTGGGGGGGGAGGGGGAGGGGGAAAGAATCTCGGTTGAGAAAAAAAATATTCAAAAGAGGCCAAGTTGCCCATCCTTTGACTCATAGTTGGCCTATCTCTTCTGGGCTTTTGTGGTATTGTTTAAAACTCAGGCCATTTCAGCCCACAGTTGGTTCTCACTTCAGCCCAAAGTTCGCTATTTTTTTGGCCTATAGTTGGCTCATTTTTTGTTTGACCTTTGTGTTATTGTTTAAAACCTAGGCATGGCCTGTACATGTGGTATTATTTAAAACTCAAGCCCACTTCAGCACACTGTTGGCTCTCATTTTTTGCCCATAGATGCACATCTACCATCCCCGAGAAAAAAAAAAAATATATATATATATATATATATATCATCAAAATCAAGATTTCAAGATCTTCCACCTTGAATTTGAGGAGGGGATGTTTGGTAATATTAGGAGATTTGATTTCATTGTAATTGATTGTAATATCCTATATAATCAAATTTGATTGTAATTAGATTTGATGGTAATCAAATTATTTTAATTTGATTATCAAACTTATCTACCCAAATTCTCCTATAAATAGGGGTATCATGCATTGTAAAAGATATTAAGAAATAAGAATATAATGTAGTCATTTGGGCTTTATCATGTAGATGTAGGTCATTGACCGAATCACATAAAATCTCTTGTCTATTTTATTATTCCGGATTTAATATTCATAGCATTATAAATTTCTTCAATAGGGTAGGGCAGTCCAGGCTAGTTTGAGATTTGCAAATCCTTCCTCCCTGAGAAGGAGCCTGAAAATTACCTCAATGCTGACAATGCATGCCAAAGATAAAAGGGAAGGGAGAGAGGAGATCATCTTGTCTAAGGCCTCTGACAATGGTGAACATTCCATCTAGGCTTCCATTAATTAAAATGGAGAAGGAAGAGAGGAGCCTAGGGTATATACAAATGAAGATCCAATGAACCCACATGGGGTGAAACCCTAATTTCTCCAAAATAGCAAGAAGAAAGCTTCACTCCATTTTGTGGACATTGAAGGGACCAGTTTGTATGGAGAGGCATAGCTGGACTTGCTGAGAAAAGTAATTGGCCAATGGAATCTTGGGAAGAGGAACGAGATTTACACCCTGGCCAGAGGCCAGCTGTCACAAGTACAAGAACTTAAGTTGAGGCCCCCAGAGATGCATGTCCATTGATTTCCAGTACCCAGATGGGATGCATGCAGAGAGGTTCAGACTAAACAAAGATTCACATTTTTTATGACACATGGAAATAAATATTACCATAACTTTTTATGCTCAGAATATTATAAAAACATTTCCACGTTCCTCCTTCAAACAATCAAACTCCTCCTAAATTAAAGAACAACAAAGTAGACATCTTGTGTGTCCAACAAATTGCATATGATTCATGTAAACGAAGTTTAGAGAATTCTAACTATATATATATATATATATATATATATATATATATATTGCAACTTGATTACATTGTCATACAAATTATGGCTACTAAGCTAATTCTTCTTAAAGCCAGAACTATTAAATAAATAATAGTTACAATTATCAATCTCCGAACAAAGATCACACAACCACAACCCTCAAAGTCTAAGCGTCATTTTCTTATTCTTCTCCCAACCTTCTCGTTCTAAAACTAGTTATTGAATTTGTAAAACCCACTTCAATTTCACACCTTTGTTCATGTGAGTCCCAAATCTAATAATTAATTTTTTTAAGAAGAAAGATGGAAGAAGTAAAAGAAAATGACAAATAGCACTTGTCTTAAACAAATTACTACATATATAGAGGTAAATTAAGCACAATAGAACAGTGCCCTATATTACATTCTCCCTTCTTAATGTACTCTTAATATCTATAAGATCATGAGCTGAACTTTTTCCATCTTCATAAATACTAAAACCAATCACTTCAAAAAGTTCTTATCCATGAATTTTCTTGGCCTGTAACACAAAAACAATAACATATATAAGAAGTGGTGAATGAATTTAAAGGCGATCCCCTAATTTCCACCTCCAAGATCCAATCAAACCCAGTTTTTCATTGAAAAACACTTAATTAAATATTTCACTATATATATAGTGCATTAATGGAATATATATATTCTCATTTTGAGTAAATAATGGGAAGCAAATAAGGAAAGACTTACTTTTTCTCCCATATTACCAGTACCCCTCGAGCCCTTGAATTTGTTTTTCCGATGAAGCATAGGCTTTCCTCGAGAGTGACCTGGTGGAGGAGTTGATGAGTGGGTCTCCGGGCCTCTGTAATCAATCTGATACACCTCCACCTCCATCTCCGATCCCCCTATCATCATCATAACAAAACATCTTCAGAGAGAGAGAGAGCGAGAGAGAGAGAGAGAGAGAGAGAGAGAGAGAAGTGCATGCAAACCTCTTGAAAAGGAAGGAACGGTGAGGAGAATTAGGAAGAGAAGAAAGATGGTGGTGATTGAAGACTTGATCTCCATCATGGCACTCCAAGCTGAATTTGTGGGGAGGTTAAATCTTGGATTCTTGGTCATGTTATATATATATAGAGAGAGAGAGAGAGAGAGAGTTTAGGATCACAGAAGAATTGAGGGGGAAAAGGGTGATGTGAAGAGGGTGTTTTTGAGCTTTTTGGCAAGTGAAACGGTCGCCATCGACACAGCATGACAGCATGCAATAAGTAGCGAGGAAGTGATGTGCAAGTGTTGGGTTGGAACATTTATGTTAGGGCAAGAATAGGGTAGACCTAATTAAACTTTTTAGATTTAAGATTATTTTAAAATATTTATTTAATTATAAAAATGTGTTATTGTTGGTCCAGACAGCCCCATGTGTATATAATTTATATGAACTTTAGAGGGACATATCCCATTTAATTAGCTCACTGGACATCACATTTACTCACACCTACTCATCTTCATGATTTTGTTTCTTTTTGTCATCAACCTCGATCTAGATTCATTTTGCAAAATTCCAAACATTTATTTTGGAATTGATGTCTAAAATTAATCACACCATAAGATCATGGGGGAGGTTATGCCTCTTATTTATCTTTGAATTGAAGGAAAAAAAAAATAACAAATTACTTATGAAAGTGTTTAAGGTATAATAATAATAATAATAATAATAATAATAATTTAACATAACAGTTTACATGCATGAGTGCCAAGTCATGACACAATATGAATGAAAAAAAAAAAACAAGTGAAAAAATGAATTTTTTTCTAAATAAATTTAATTGTCTAATTGCTATCAAAAGCACTCAGTTACCTAAAAGATTCACAAATTTTGATGGTTAGTGATTCAAAACGTACGAATTAAACTAGGCTTTAGATAGACTTCAAAGCCTTGAGATGAAAGGGAAAAAAGGTGAAGAAAGTAGGTCGTCGAACGTACCTAATTGGAAATTTCCTATTTGTTTAAACGTCAGTAACATCTATCTAGCTAGTCTTCTCACTTAACAAGAGAGATAAAAGGGAGGTAACATTAATTATAGCTCAAGAGACGTCCATTTCTATAAACAGGACGAGCTAGAAATTGATTTTTTGTGAAGTCAGAACTTATATAAATAAATAAATAGATAGATGTACATGTGTGCATGTTTATGTAAAATAAAAGAAGGCAAGTTTAAAACTTAAATTTTCTCAGCAAATTCTACATACTCGATCACCAGAAAGCAAATCATGCGGCAAATGGTTTAGTAAAGACCGCAATTAAACAAGTTATAGATGATATTTGGTTAGAAGAAATTCCATTATGTATTTGTGATATTGTTTTATTAGAACAATTTGCTTTTTTTTCTTAACCAATTAATGAATGAAAGAGGATCATTTAATTTCAACAAAAAAGAAAAAAAGTTTTAAACTTATTTTCATACTAAGTTATTAGTATGGTTTTCTTAAAATACATGTAAGTCATAATGTAATATTATGTACACCATAGATACATATAGAGTTTGATTATGACATATTTACTTAAAATATCATACATTATATTTATATTACATTAGCATAACTTTTGCCTTGTCATTTAACAAGAAATCTATTGCATATTACTGTATGTGATTTATCAATCGTTTATGAAATAAATGAATTCACTATATAATGACATGTTCTCTTTGTGTATCTTACTCACTAAGTCGTAAACTTATAACTGTACATTTTTCACTTGTAAAACATGTGTTGTTTTATAGTTAGGTTATCATGTGATGTGGTACGAGGAGGAGGGAGCCTTTATACCCAAAGGCTCTAGAGGATTTGTTAAGAATGCTTTTTGAAGAGTTAGACCCCGGTCGGATAGATTTCAAAATGACAGGAAGGATGGGATCGAAAAGTAGATTATTTCATAGAGTTCATGTTGTTGGTATACCTTCTCCAGTGTAACGGATAGCATTGCAAATATTAAGGCATCCACAAATAGAGTTATCTAATCTGACTTATGATGACATTTATTGGCTTTCATATTAGGTCCTCGTGTTGTTGGAACACTAGGGTTTTTTCAACTTATCCTATGTGGCTTCGCAAATATCATTCGAATGGATACTTTATATCTTCTGAACGGTAAGGTTTCCCTTTCATCCCACGTTGCTTTCCATCATACCGTTTAAACAAAAATCATATATCAACCAAACGGTAGGGTTTTCTTTACCCTACATGACATACCGTTCAAACGGTTTCTTTCCATCATTATAATTGTATCAAAGAGGTTTCACCAAGTATTTTCCAAGTTCATTTTCCTAATTTTTACCTTAACTGTTTATTTCTCATTTATCTCTTAAGCCTTTGTTAAGTCGTTCTTAATCCTAGCATAAAACGAGGCATTACACATTCGGTTGGAAGGCCAATCACTATCCGAGCTCATTTGGACAAGAGTATTCATAGTAATGTCATCGCGATTCTCACCTAAACGAGTTTGTTGTCTCATTTGAACGAGATTGCAACCGGATGTTTTATTCTTTTTTTTTCTAAGGGCTACGACTCTATTTTCTATAGAAGTGTGTAGTAAAGATGACTTGGGCCATAGTTTTATGTCATGTTTTCTTTATTTTTCAAGAAGACATACTTCAAGGTTGAGTTTTATCCTATTTGTTTCAATTCCTTGATTTTGTTATTGGTGTTGGGAAGAGATGTTAATCTTGCGTTGTTTTGTTTTACAGTTCACCACACTTGCACGCTACATTAGTTGGTATCAAAGCTTAATTTTTTCTTTCCTACCATGGTAAGAGGAGGAAACAGGCATGCACGTATGGGTGAAGTGTACAAGTGTAAAGAGGCAACACATGATGATCAATTGACAACATGTTTGCACGATATTTAAGTTTTTTTTTAAAAAAAAAAAAAAAAAAAAAAAAAAATTCAAATAAAGCTTATGAAACCACATCTAAAATTAGATGTGAAATGGCATTGTGCAACCAGGAATGGCACCATGAGCTGATCAACCTCAGAAGGCATCTTAAGTAGCAGATAAATTGTGTGCATGGGAGAAGTATATACGTACTTCCCCCCATTAATATAAAGAGTGCTCAAACGCAGCTCTTGTCATTTTCACGGGAATTATTAGTGGGCCTAATATGCATGTTCAACATGTAATATCAACATTAATTGAGTGGATATGTTTGAGGGATGGGTTGCTTTAGCAGTAAATTTCCAAAGATATGGCAAGATTTCTGTGTAGCTACTTTGAGGTGGGGTTTAGTGACTTCAAATTTATACAAATTTTAGCAGCCAAGATAGCCACAAAAATTCTACGGGGTCCACCCAAAACTTAGAAAAATCATATTAAATGATCACTTTATTTTTAAAATTTTAAATTGATAATAAAAGATGAATTTATTGTTTTAATTTATATTATGTAACAGGACAATGACCAAACATTGACATTCAATGTGATATATACAATGTGTTGAGGTGCAATAATAACGTCGTTCTACTCACTTGGATGAGTCTTATATAACATACTTTAAAGTGTGCAATTTCGAATGACATAAAAAGTTTTAACTTTTTTTATTAGACATCGATTGATTTTTAAATGAGATGGTTGGTCAAAGGCCCGATCTAACAAATAGTATCAGAGCCATGGCTCATATTAAGGTGCAAAAATGCCGCTCTCCTAACTTGTGCGGCTCTTGAAATATGCTTTGCGGGTGGTGCGATTTCGAATGTCATAAAAATGTTATATATTTTATTTTATATTTTATATATTATATATTATATAAAGTAATTTCTTGAGGAGAATGTAGTATTAATAGGCGATGTTGCCATGTTGGTGATGTGTGAAAACCACATGCAAATATGGTTAGAGGTAATCTTTCGTGGGTCTGCAGTTGGGTCCAACATCAACAGCTGCGTCGTGGCTGTACTGGCCGGGACTGGGACACTCTCTTTTACAACCCTTCAAAATCCTTTCGAATCCCCCGGCAGCACCACAGCAGCTTCAACTGCCCATCTGATCAGCTGTCCTGACAGTTGTTTTTTTTTTTTTTTTAATTTTTATAATTTCTTTTCATTCACTTGGCCCGACAATACATGAATTTACACATCTTATCAGGACCACATGTCTGATCAAAATTAACACAAAAGAATTTTACATGATAAATATATATAATTGATGCCGTAGGGATGACACAATATCGTTCAATAATATTTCGACAAAAATAAATAATATGAAGTAAAAATAAATATAAAATAAAAAAAAATAAAAAATTTGATGAGACAGTATACTCAGAGCATTTATATTCCACTAGGAAATTTATTTTCCAAATTTTACCCAAAAAAAAAAAATCACTTTTTTTCTACTTTACACTCTACATCTCACTTTCTATTTTTTTACTATTCTATTTAAATTTTTTTTTTCTTTACTGATTTAAAGAAGATTATGAAAAAAAAAAAAAAAAAAAGGTTTTTTGAGCTTTTGTTGAGTCCTACAACATACATTAATAGGGGTGGGTATTCGGTCAATAGTAGAAGCATTTTTGCCTACCAATTTGTGAAAGTTAGTTAAGTCAATTAATTAACCGACTCCATACCAACAATGAATAGTTTCGACTTTTTTGGTTAATTGGTTTGTCAATTAATGGGTGGTCGGTTAAGTCGGTTACAAGTTGCTATGTTAAGATTTATCTAACTTTATTGTAACTATAAAATAGTAAAGAATATGCTTTATAAAAGAAAAAAAAAAGAAAAAAAAAAGAGTAAATTCATGGAACACAGACCAAAATGATAACTATAAATTAACTGGACAAACACAATAAGGAAACCTACCATATAAAATTTAAAATTCACTTAAAAAATCGGCTCGGTTAATTGTTAATAAACCGACAAAAAACACATGTCTACCGCCTACTGACAATTGGAAGTCAGTTATCAGTCAATGGTGCTCAATAAACAGTAAGTAGGCAGTAAACGATTAATCTATTTACCCCCTAACAATAGAATATTTGCGTGTAGGGAGCTTTTTCATTATTATTTATTATTATTGATTGAGAAGTGAAAACCATGGGTGGGTTGTGGCCTTTGCTCACAAAATTCAATGTTTGGTGTGCCGTTGACGGACTTAGGGAGTGAGACAATGGGCTTCAGCTAGCCTGTGAGCAAATTAAGCCCGTCTGTTCATTCGTGGCTTTCAGACCAAATTCGGAATCTTGAACTTTCCAACTCCAGCCCCAATGGTCTCCAAGGCCGAGCGGATGAGGCTTATTATTCATCTTCTTGAAGGACAAGAAGTACAAATTTTTTAATTTTATTATATTTGTTCTTTTTTATCATGAATAATTCGTGAAGAAGAGAAGGCAAGGATGAGGCTTTTTTAGGTGGAGAGTCCGACGGGCTACAAGGCAGGGCCTATTTGAGATTGCATTAAAGAATTTAAAAAACATTTTTAATATTTAAAAAGTTATGCCAAACAAAAGGTGGCATGTTTGGTTAAAAATTTTAAAAGTACTTTTTGACTTTTTTACTATAAAAATTATTAAAACGCACTTTTGTCAAAACTTAAAATTGAAGCTTTTTAACTTAAAAGCTTAATTTTTTAAACGCAATTTCAAACATGTTCTAAGGATTTGACGGCTTAATAGCCTGACTCCCCACAAGCCTCGCCAACTTCTAGGATTTTAGTTCACATTTTTCAAAAAAAATGTCACCAAGTAGCTAATTCCTTGCTAATTAAGGCTTTGTTTGGCAAAAGCCATAGCCCAGATCCTATTTACTTTTGACCATCAAACTTTGACTATATTGCCCTTATCTTTCTCTGGCCACTTTTTGAGTTTTTTTCCTGAACGACGAAAAACCTTTCATCTTCTTCAACTTCTTCACTGACCCAGACTCCACCGCTGAACCAGACTTCATCTTCTTCAGTGAATCCCGAATGACCATCCTCGCTTGCTTCTCCATCGCCGTTCTCACCTCCTCACCACCGTTCCCCGGATCATAGCACTCCGCCACCAGGAACAAATCCAGGTGGCTCAAAAGCATCGATGTCAATCGAGCAGGTTTCGCGGTAGAATCGATCTTTGAACGCACTACATCCGCAGAAGAGCGCCCAGACTGTTAGGTTATGTTTTGGCTCATTCGGTTTGCATGTAAAGTTGGTGAAAATGAAGCATCTTAACATGTCCAGAAAACAGATTCTAGAAGGCAGGTCCGGACCCTCAGAAGCCAGGTCCGGACCCAATTTCCAGAGAATACCTGTTGAAGGGCATGTCCGGACCGCCAGAAGCCGGGTCTGGACACAAAAACCAGCAAGCCTGTTTTGATGGGCAGGTCCGAACCTGATTTCCAGAAGCTGCTTTTTACAGAGCAGGTCCGAACCTCTAGAAGCTGGGTCCAGACTTGATTTCCAGAAACTGGATTTTGAAGGAGAGGTCTGGACCGCCAGAAGCTGGGTCCAGACCTCATTTCCAGAAAGCGTTATTTTTCTGAGATGTCCGGACACAAGATTTGGAGGTCCGGACATCACTAGGTTATGCATATGTAACGCTAGCCATGTCCGGACCCCAGATTAGCCATGTCCGGACATGACAGCTTTGTTATGTTTTATTTTCTATTTAAGCAAACTAATTTGCCATTTATTTGTACGTATTTTTTGGAGAGCAAAATTAGATAGCCTAGAGAGAGAGATTTTGTTCTAGGTTTGTTTGAAAAAAGGTTAAATACGTGAAGCCAATCGGAGTTCCGGTGAAAGGAAATCTTATAGAAGAATTGTGCCAGATGTTCTAGAAAGGACTACTGCGGTAGAAGTCAAGTGGGTCGCTTGTCGTGTACAAGGAAGAGTAAATTGCAAAGGTTTTGTAATTCTTCTTGTATTCCTTATTTTTCTCATAGTGGATTGATTTCCTGGGTTTGGCTGCCCCGGAGAGGTTTTACATTTAGAGAGTTCTCTAAATGGTTTCCTCTTCGTAACCAAATATCTGTGTTCTTGATTTTCATTACATATCTGTATTTGGTTGACTATTGATTGTTAGGTCAAATCTTATTCCGCTTAATATTTGTGAATCACCTAGACAATTGAATAGGTGTCGTTTGGAGTCGTTTTAGATTTTTCAATTGGTATCAAAGCGGGTTCACTCTATGAAGGAATTATTTCCTGAGTGTGATCCGAGACTCCATATCAAATGTCTTATACTGTTGCTCCTAATTTCCTTCCCGTCTTTGACGGAACTAATTATACGCTTTGGAAAATACGTATGAGAGCATACTTTAAATCCATTAGCGTTTGGCATATTATTGAATCTGGATGGACTCGTCCAGACAAAGCAATAGCTGAATGGACAACGGAGGAAAAGAATAATGCTACTGCTAATGACAAAGCTATAAATGCTATTTACATATCTGTTTCAACTGAGGAATTTTCTAGAATTTCTAGATGTGAAATAGTTAAGGAAGCCTGGGAAACTTTAGAAATCACACATGAAGGAACTAAGGTTGTTAGAACTTCAAAAATTCAAATGTTGGTTTCTCAGTTCGAGGAGATTAGAATGCAGGAAGATGAAACTTTTGATGAATTTTATTCAAAGCTTAGTGCCATTAGAAACTCTACCATTAATTTGGGAAAGAAAATGGATGATGCTAAAGTGGTGAAAAAAATCTTAAGATCTTTGTCTGAGAGGTTTATTCCCCAAATAGCTGCTATACAACAGAGCAAGGATTTAGATACTATGAGAGTAGAAGAACTTGTAGGTTTCCTTCAGACCTTTAAGCTAATTCTTCCTAAACACAAGAACACCAAGAATATTGCTCTTAAGGCAAAAAATGTTAAGGTTGACTCTTGTGGTTTATCTAATGAGGATTCTGGAAATGAGGAAGAAATTGCTATGTTTGCTAAGAAGTTTAGGAAATTCTTTAAAGCCAAGAAGGAAAATTTTAGAAATAGCAATTCACAATTTTCTGAGAAATCTAGAAATGAGAATGTTGAGAAAGGAAAGTCACCTAGAGGTATCAAGTGTCACGAATGTGGAGGACATGGGCACATTCGTGTTGACTGTGCTAACTTGAGAAAGTCAAATGGCAAGGCATTTAATGTGACTCAAAGTGATGAGTCAGACAAGGACGACGCTGAACAGGGAGTTAATTACTTAGCATTTGGAGTTAGTTATAAGAGTGAGCATGAGAATAGTGAGTGTAATTCTCAAGACAAACAAGGTGTGTCCAATAATGATTCGGAAGAAGAAGATGATTTGCAAAATGCTTATAATAATCTCTTTGTGGAATACACTAAACTGAAAAAGCTGAATAAGCAGCAATTGAAGAAACTCAATGAGGTTAATCTTGAAAATGATCAACTTTCTGTCACCTTAACTGATTCTCTTGCTACTCATAATACTCTGATGTCTGAAAATCAAATGCTAATTGCCAAAGTGAAATCCTTAGAGAATGAACTGAATGAATCAAAGAATCATTTAACAAAATTCTCTAGTGAAAAGCTAAATCAAATGCTACATAATTAGAAACATTCGTTTGATAGAACTGGATTGGGTTTTGATAAATCTGCTATTTTATCTACTAATGTTGCTTCTTCTTCAAAGATGATTTTTGTGAAACTAGTGAACAAAGAAGCTAGCTTGGCTGAAAAGAAGGTAATTTCTCCTCAAATTTCCAAAGGTGGAAAAGGTAAGGGAACTCTAACTGATTCCTATATGTCTAGTTCTAAGTCGAAAAGTATGCACATGTTAAGGAACCAACCTTCTCAAAGGTTTATTCCTACGTGTCATAACTGTGGTAAGTTTGGACATATTCATCCTAAGTGTTTTCAGCTTAACAGTCATGAGCCTAAAAGAGAATATTTCCATTCTAGAAATAGTTATGAGAAATTATTCAACATGATGAGAGATGTAGTAACACGGTTGGATGTCTTGGATAAGAGTCACACAGTTGTCCCTGATGTGAAGAAAGTTTGGGTCAAGAAGATTAATACCATTCACCCATTGAGGGGGAGTGGTAATGAACTCACCTAGATTAGGTGGGCACTTGACATGCCTAGAAATTAAGCATATTGATAATTTTTCGTTGCTGTTCTAGGGCATTTTGGTTATTTTTTTTTCTTTTCTTTGGTTCTGTTATTTTTGTGATATTTTTTTTTCTTTTCTCTCTTTCTTGTTTGGTGGTCAGTTTCTCATGTATTGTTCCGAAATGCATATTGTACATATGAGTGGGGTCAACAATTCTGCGATTTACATCTAATGATTCATATGTTTTATGATCTGCCTTGTTTTTCTGAATACTGTTGAGGAAGTAAGAGTCAGTTTTTCTCATGTTCGAAGTTGTGCACTCTTTGCCCCCATTAAGTTTGTATTTTTGATATGTGTTTGGAAATTCGGATCAAACATTTTTTTTGGAAGATAGGTAATGTCCTTTCTATTCACTTGACCAACTCGTTAGTTGAACTTAGCTCCTAAAAATTCCGACATTTTCTTCAATAAATAATTAAAAAAAAAAAAAAGAGAGAAAAAAGAGGTGTGCATAAAATATGCTCAAATGACTTATGCTTGCTTCTATATGTCCCTATAGAAAGAATCAGTGATCAAATCATTGCGGAAATAGATGGTTACTAAAGGACATGATGAAAAGCGAATGATTAGTCTCTGGGAAAGTGTATCGGATGAGGGACTCTAGGTTCTAACATTATAAGGTTTGACTGTGGCTTGAATCAGACTGGTTGTCTTTCATTTACTAAATGTTTGTCTAGATTTACTTTCCACTATGAAATCTTATTTAATGGGAGTTTTCACACACTACACCTTCGCATGAGTTTTCTGAGTTATTGCTTCCTTGGCTGAATTCACAGAAAAATAATGCATCATGCATATGGTACATTTATAGTGTGTGTGTAGTATGTTGATCACTCCGGATTGTTACGATATTCATAAGAACGAGCATGAGGTGTTGGACATCAATACAAGTTTTTATTTATGGTCAAATTTTTTTTTTGTTTGTGGTTTCTGTTTAAGGGGGAGAAATTTTTTTTATGATCTTGCATTTCACTCATTATGCATTCATAACTCATTTCACTCATTATGAACAGATTTGGTTTGGTCATTGTTTATTCTTGTTCCACATATGCTTTGATGAATTTTGTGAGTGTTTCAGGAACCATGAAGACCTTTTGTCATTTTGTGACAAAAAGGGGGAGTTGATTTTGATGTGTCATTTTCATTTATTTTTGTCCCCGAATGGCCAAAAGGGGGAGTTTGTTAGGTTATGTTTTGGCTCATTCGGTTTGCGTGTAAAGTTGGTGAAAATGAAGCATCTTAACATGTCCAGAAAACAGATTCTAGAAGGCAGGTCTGGACCCCCAGAAGCCAGGTCTGGACCCAATTTCCAGAGAATACCTGTTGAAGGGCATGTCCGGACCGCCAGAAGCCGGGTCCGGACACAAAAACCAGCAAGCCTGTTTTGATGGGCAGGTCCGGACCTGATTTCCAGAAGCTGCTTTTTACAAAGCAGGTCCGGACCTCCAGAAGCTGGGTCCGAACCTGATTTCTAGAAACTGGATTTTGAAGGAGTGATCCGGACCGCCAGAAGCTGGGTCCAAACCTCATTTCCAGAAAGCGTTATTTTTCTGAGATGTCCGGACACAAGATTTGGAGGTCCGGACATCACTAGGTTACGCATATGTTACCCTAGCCATGTCCGGACCCCAGATTAGCCATGTCCGGACACGGCAGCTTTGTTATGTTTTATTTTCTATTTAAGTAAACTAATTTGCCATTTATTTGTACGTATTTTTTGGAGAGCAAAATTAGAGAGCCTAGAGAGAGAGATTTTGTTCTAGGTTTGTTTGAGAAAAGGTTAAATACATGAAACCAATCGGAGTTCCGGTGAAAGGAAATCTTATAGAAGAATTGTGCCAGATGTTCTGGAAAGGGCTACTGCGGTAGAAGTCAAGTGGGTCGCTTGTCGTGTACAAGGAAGAGTAAATTTCAAAGGTTTTGTAATTCTTCTTGTATTCCTTATTCTTCTCATAGTGGATTGATTTCCTGGGTTTGGCTGCCTCGGAGAGGTTTTACATTTAGAGAGTTCTCTAAATGGTTTCCTCTTCGTAACCAAATATCTGTGTTCTTGATTTTCATTACATATCTGTATTTGGTTGACTATTGATTGTTAGGTCAGATCTTATTCCGCTTAATATTTGTGAATCACCTAGACAATTGAATAGGTGTCGTTTGGAGTCGTTTTAGATTTTTCACAGACGAAGACGCCTTCAGGTCTAACCCTTCTGCTTCCCCGTCGGCGAGGACTCATCAGAGACCAACGACCCAGACTTGGCTTCGAGAGACCCCAACATCTATCGCAGTTCACCCACAAATCGACACCGGCCCCGGCCTTCACGACTCCTCAGGGAAAATTTCAACTGGTATAATCTGAATTCTACCAAACAATTTCAAATTTCAACAATTCGCAAGTCGCGATTTTGATGGACAGATTTTAGCTGAGAAATTGTCGAAACTCAACAATTCGCAACAAAGCATTGAATGTATCCTGCAACGAAATCCCCATACTTATATCTGATTCATGGCATGTTGTGTGGCATTCGGTTATAGATTCACCATATACATGGAGTTCATATGTGGTTCCAAAATTATTTGAGGAAGGGTGACCTATTTCTTTGTGGCAGAGTTAGCATTTGAACATATATAACTATTTTCTCTCATGTTTTCAATCTACTTTATTGTACCAGCCAGAATTACTTGTCTCCCTGATATTTTGGTTGTGACATCAGAGTTGCATCTATGGTTTCCCTAATTGCTGTTTCACCACCGCCGAGGATGCCGCTCACGCCTATGACCGCACCGCCATGGTGAAACGGGAACGAGAGGCTATATTTTCGGAAGGGGTGGGGGGTGAAACGGGAGCCGGTATTTTCGCAAGGGGTGAGTGCTTCAGTCGTTCATGAGAAGCCACGGAGATGGAGAGTGGGTTGGAGGAAAAGAGAAGCTAGGGGAAAACAGACGCTGCGCAATCCGGTTTTGGGAGAAATATAAGCAAGGGTAAAAGTGTAAAGACATATAAGGAAAAAGACAAACACAGTGTTTAGGCTAGGGTCAAGGCTGTTGCCAAATACCACCTAAGCTAACTAAACACCCATGTCATGTTGCCCCTCCTAAAAGATTGGAGGAGGGAATCTCCATGTCAGGCAACAACTTCTTGACGGGAGTCTCTCAAATATTAAAAGGACTTTGGCCTATATAAGAAGCTTAAGTAAACCTTTCAAGTATTCAATTCGACTCTTAGCAAAACTCTACCAAATTGCATTTTCAATGTTCTTTTGTTAACTTGAGCCTCAAAGTGGCATAATTAGATTCCACCGGTGACCCTTCTAACCTTTTTCTTTATTGCCGAGCTCCTCCCTAAAAAGTAGTCTTGAAGTCACTAGAGGTTTTTCTACCACCATTAAGTATTATTAAATCAGGTTGTTATCGTGCATAAGAATGATAAGTAATATGGAATCGAAAAGAAAGAGATTAAGAGAGAGTCGAGACACAGATTTACGTGGTTCGACAATATACCTATGTCCACAGAAGAAAGTGCGGCTATATATATATATATGAAAAATCATAAACCTTAATTGTACGAACGTATTTTAAAAATCTCCAAAATACCCCGTATATCCGCTCTCGTCTATTTGACCTTCCACTGGTGTTCTAATTAATATGAGCTACTAGTTCCAACATATCGAATATTTGATTACCTCTTATGAAAATTCAGTAAGATAAGTCACAACCTTTTATAATGTTTAAAAGAGCACCTGCAAAACATATTCTAAAAGCCATCCACTTCATCAAAAGAACAATCTTGCATCTCAACAAGTATAAATCTCAAAGTCAAACTTTGTACCCCACTTTCTAACGTACGAGAAGAGCTTTAGCCACAAGAAAATGGTGGTGGCCAACGCGGCCGCCCATGAGTTGAAAGATCACGTGCCATACCCATTGGACAAACTTCATCATCTGGTCTAGAAAAAAGCAAACAAAAAGCTGCGCACCTCTTTTTCTTCATGCTTTTGGTGCATCAACTCCATATGTTTTCAATGTCAATGGTTGCACGATCTGTCTCCTGCTAACACTGAACACTAAGAAACTGCTTTCAGCTTTTTAATGTAATGCTAAAAAGCCCGAGGGAAAAAAAAAAAATATATATATATATATATATATATATATATATATATGAACATATATATATATATATATATGAACTAATTCTTTTTCTTTTCTTTTGGGTGGAGAAGAGGGATTTTGTGGTGTTGCTGCTATTTCTAGTGGATCCTACTATTCTGAAAACCTTAGTGCCTTATCATTAGTATAAAAAGGGTTGAGCTATAATGGGGTCTAGTCTCGAATTGATCATTGAATGTCTAAGTTGTGTTTATTTAATTTTATTTCAAATATGAGCCACACTTGAATTTATCACTAAGTTAGATAATTCTTTCAAGTTTGACAAATTTATTTTTCTAGCGAATTCGAGCTTGTTTATGAGCTACTTAATTAACTTATTTATTCCTTATATATATAATGTAAACATCAAGATTTTTTTTTTCATAAATTCATACTAATTATTAGTTAATTAAACAAATTAACTTGAATCTTAAATAATTCAAACTTGAGTTTATATATATGCTTTATAGTATTTATATATAAATTTATTATGCACACACACATATATCTATATCAATACTCACAATAACAATAATTCAAGCTATATATATATATATATATATATATATATATATATATATATATATATATATATATATTACATTTGGAAGATAATTCCTCTTTACTTAAGATGTTCTAATTACCAAATTAAAATAATACTACAAAAAGTCAATAAAAATAAAGTTATACAAGTCAAGTCAAGCCAAGTTTATATATAACTCATTTAGTAATCAAGCCTAATTTTATATTAATGATTGGCTCAATTTTTTTAAACAAATCGAATTCGAGTCGAGTTTATACGAGTAAATTGTGGAACGAACTTGTATTAGGAAAATTTCACTAAAAGAATCATGTATTAGGGTATGAGAATAATCTAGGGCAAATGGAGATTGTTATTTGTATTTTTTTGCTGATGAGGGTATATATATATATATATATATATATATAGCCTTCCTCCCCGTATATGCAAACCATCCATCGATCTTTTCAAGAAAGACATCATTTCCTCCATGTATTTACAGTGAGGTTGCAGTGGAGTTATGGCACGCAGTAGAAGAGTAAATAGTTTAAATAAAGAAAGCAGTTGATTTTGAAAGCACGATCACGTAGGGTCGTTTGCTATTTATGACATTTGTTTTACTCACTCCCGAAAGCATTAACTTAAATATTCCAGGGTGCCATGATTCAAAAGGGTTGAAATTTTGGATTCCAAACTGGCAACATTTTGTTAGTGGCCAAACGAAACATGACAAATTACATGTACCCCCTTGTGATTTCAACTGCCATGGATCCTGTACGGGCATTATAATTAACAGTAATATTACATTGGATATACCTTCACTTACTCTAAATTTTTTTGTTTTTTTTTTTTTACTAAGGGTACGTTTGAAATTACGATTTTAATAAGTTGTTAATTAGCCGTTTTCCGTACGAGCCAAACGGGGTTTAAAATAAATATGGTCGAGGTATCTATATACTGCTCATTATTTTGGCCTATTATGTGGCCTGAGTTTAGAATTTGTATACCTTATGTTTCTTTTCTTGCTTGTAAATTGGAAACAGTATTGAAGATAGTATCCTTATATATATAATCAGCTTCTCTACATGGTGATTACTCTACCTTTCTTAAATCCTTTTCTTTATATGCAAAATTACCAAAATGCACCTCTTGCATGAGTCAGAAATACAAAACCTAGAGAGAAAGAGAGAAATGCCACTTCAGCAAACCCATTCACACATATGTATGGGTTTGCTGAAGTGGCATTTTTTATTTTTTCTTTTTGTTTCCTTGAGTTTCTTTAGGTTGCATCATCTATCTACATATTAACTGCTGTTTTGTATTACTCATAAACTTTTGCAAAGGATGCCAAAGTTAGCCTTTCTTCCATCTTTAGACAGCATAAAACAATTAGGGAATAGGCAACATGTGCATATTAATTGCCATTGTCTTTTGTTTTTCAAACACATCAGCTTAGGTTGTTGGCATGCATGGGGGGATGCTTGTTGGGAGCAAGTGAAATAGAAATAGTGCATAAGCATGATTTATAATGTTTTGGAAAATGTGATAATGCTTCTTCTGCGTTATCAACAATTTATACAAAGATACCCAATATATATACTTAATTTTACTATAAATGGGTTCTGAATTCTATCAATAATCTTCGAAAAGTATCATCTTAATCTTAAGTAAATAAATGTTGTTGAGGATCTGGTTATCTTGGATTGACAATTGTCACCTAAAGAGTTGTCTTTATTATAAGATAGTGGAAATGGGCTTTTGAAATTTAGCTCGGACTTAAGAGGTCTTATAGAACTGTTCTAGTAGCATATATTCAAAACTCATGAAAAATACCAAAGAATCTATATTGTGGCTAAGATGGCTCATATAGTTTTTGATTTTTGTTTCCATTGTGTTTTTGCTCATGGGAGTTAGCAGTTTGAGTATCTTTAGGGGGTTAACATTTTTTGTTTTAGTGGAGTGAATTTGTCATGTGATATGGACAAATCATTGGAGGTAATGGCTAGCTCAATTATTACGATCGTCCTTATAAGGACATAGACATAATTGCCTTGCCCTAAATGAATTCAAAAGTTGGTTATCTCACATATATATTACTACTAGATACCAAAGATTTTGTAAATGCCTTAAAAGTCATTTGATGATTTGCTGAGTGAAATCTAATGTCACCTTGTGAGTTTGACTGAAAATAATGGTAGAGTAGCTAACTTTGTGGTGATTTATTGAGATATAAAGGCATTGTATGAATGAAAGTAGAATCTCTTGATTTATTATAGTAGGCACGTCAATTTTTTTTTTTAAGTCACTACATGTGTTGCATATATAGAGAAATAGTCCTAAAACACTACTTGAGCTTTTTGGTTTTAGTGTTTGTAGTTAACCATATTATGTGATTTATTTCTCCTAGATGATGATGTTGTGTTTTTATGCACATGATAGTGATGTGTTCTATAATCATTGTGGCATGACTATGAACATCCTGGAGAGCACACGCATACTCACAGGCTTAAGTTAGCTCACTCACATGAGCAACCGCCTCTTGCACTTAGCTAGAGAGCAAAGATGAGACATTGTCCCTTAATGCTGATGTAGCACATAGACTTAATTTACACAAATATATGTTGTCTTAGTTAGAGCTAAGATGAGGTCTATCTTTTTGTTAAGACCGTGTATGGATAGCCCACAATCCATTAGTCTATGATTAGTCACATGTGATACCTTAATTTGGCACCTGAGGTGGTGAGTAAATGGAGGACTCGGGTTAGGTGCTTGGGTTACCGCCTAGACTAAGATCTGCATAGTGTACTAAGTTTAGACATGCGCTCTTTTGAAGAAAAAAAACCCTCCACAATAACATGTAGTTTATACTACATATTCTTGTTCGACCAACAGTGAAAGTGAGTAAATGGATCTCTACTTTCTTACCGCTTGAGTCCCGTAGGTCATTGTTAATGACCTAATTTATGCCCTTTATGACTTTTGAATATGTCACAAGGTTGAAGTTTTAGTGTTTGCTACTTTATCATGCTACCTATGACCATGTATAATTAAAGGAGCATTCCTAGGAAAGCAACAAGATTAAAGTTGATTGGCATGAGGACGAATGAGAGACTATTTGGTACCATATTCGTATTGTATTTGTACTCATTGCCGTCAAGTTGTGTTGCTTCTTGGATGTTGCGACCTAACTCTCGATACATCATGTGTTGTAGAGGTTAAACATTGCTCTAAGATATCATACTCAAAAGGGATTATATATGCTTAGTCTAATGTAACCAGATGACTTGAAACATAATGAGACACTTAAAGGAATGTTGCTATGCTGATCCTTACAAGATCTGGCATAGTGTTCCCAACATTTTCTACAAGTATGTTCAGTTATCCCACAATTTCTCTTTTTTAGACCGTGGGTATAGCGTGCATCGCTCTAGTATCGTGCTTCACCGAATCACCACCAAGAGAAGGAAAGGCCAAAAGAAGCAAAAGCTAAGGCACATAAAACAACAAGAGAGATACCGAATCTATGTTATATACATTGTTTTTCAAACAACATTAGAAAGGGGATTAGACAAAATAGGTTTCTATCGAGCCTTAAAAGTCCATAAAAATTGTCATCATAATTTCTTTTCCATCATGATAAATGTCCTAGTCATTGTTGAGGGCCAATAAATTAAGCCCTCAAGGCCAGTACATGTCCAATCCAGTTAGCTGGACTGAACCAAGAGGCAGTGTCCGCCCTCTATTTCTTATCTAATGTGAAACGAACAACGGATTTACGTTTCCCAACCCCATATAAAACGCCCTGTAGCGGACAATCGACAACGACCCGCCCACGCATCTTTCACATTACACAACAACTTCTGTTTCTGTTTCTGTTTAAAGACATCATTAAAACTTCAAACTGGTGATCTAAAATCCTAAATCCCAATTAAGATTCTAAGAGGCAGGCATGCAGGTGGGTGATCTGATAAAAGATAATATTATATAATAACTTTCTAATAAATGATATAAAAAAGTTTGGTCAGAGTATCCTGTTCCATCCAAAGATGCTTTTGTATGGTTGATTGTATTAACCAAATCCCATTTACCCAAAACAAGCCTATAAAAGCAAAAGCAGAAGACACCGAGAAGAGTCCCAGAATTGCCAGTTCCACCAAGTTTTGTTGAAAACCACAAAGTGATGTAAATGACACAACAATGGAAGTAATAAATATAGAGGGATCAGCTGCCCATGATGTGATGCAGAGAGTTGGGATGATGAACATTGAACATTGAACACAACAATTCATTGCTTCTTCAGCTTTCAGTGTACGAACAACTTAACCCTTTTATATTACTATCAACTACCAGGGAAAGAAAGCGCCATACAGATTCTCTCGTATAGCCCAACATGTAATTGTATATAAAAAAAGAAAAAAAGAAAAATAGGCAATATAATTGAGTTACCCAAATAAAAGAAGATTAAAAAAAAAAATAGTAATTAATTAATCACAAAACATACGGGGAGTGTGAATCAGCGAGTCCCAACCTGCTCTGTTTCCAGAAATTCATATCTGCGTAGAGCTTCTCTGCAGTTCTTGCTGGTTCTGATTTACACCTTGTGAGTATGAGAGGCTGTACAGAGTCTACTGCTTCCCCTGCTTTCAATTGTTTGAGATTTTCGGATTTGAGGAATCGTTCTGTAATTGGACGACCTTCAAATTCTTTCAAAAAATCCAACTTTCCCTCCGTCTCAGGACCTATTCTCGATTCTTGATCCAAAGTCGGTTTCTCAGTCTCTGCGTGCTCCTCTCTGTTTTCCTGCTCTGCTCTCTGTGTTTCTTCCGCCATGAGCGGTGAACCCCAGAATCTACTGGCTAAAGATGAAGATCTGTAAGGAGCAGATCTACACCTAGTCAACAACAAAGCGTTCTTTGGTGGTGAAGAAGAATTACACACAAACACCTTCGCTGCTTCTTTCTCATCTTCTTCGTCCGCTTGCTCTGACAATTCACTATTATTCCCAAATTTCTGCTCCTCCACCTTCGGTGAATCTTCTCGAATTTTGGCTTTTCGTCGAAACCCCACCTTGAAAAACAACACGCACTTGCGCCAAGCGGGTCGGCACGACTTGGACTTGATCTTCCGGGCGATATGGTGGCAGAACAGGGCATTCCGGAGCCACTTGCACCAGCCTTTTGTCGGGGCTCCGGCCCGACGGGGCCGACCGGGTCCGGCTGTAGCCGCTTGTTTGGAGGAGCGCTTTACGCGCACTTGGCCCATGCATGTGACTTTCGGAGAAGAGGGTTCTTGTGTTTCAATGGCGGCGTTCTTTTTCCTAACAAACATCGGGCTTGTACGTGACCTGCCTCTGCTTCTGCTCCCCACATTGCTCCTCAGAAACCTCATCAATGGCGGCGGGAACTTGTCGGTCCGACCCGGACTCGATATGGGTTTTGTGGATAGCTTCATTCTCACCCACCCTTCTCTCTCTCTCACCCTTTCTCTGATATTGAAAAAAGTTACCTCCTTCTCTCACTCTCTCTCCCTCTCTGTCTCTCTGTATCACAACTGCTATGAGAGTTTTTCTTTTTGGAAGAGAGAAAGATATGGGTGTCGTATCCTATGTTACTCCCCTCCCCAGCCCTTTATTTCATCTTCGCACGGATGGGTTGATTCAAAGTTAAATTATTTTTCCAAGCTTGTAGTTGTAGGGTTCAGTTTGGCAGTCTCTTCTCGGAGTCAGTTTTCTTTCTTTTTTTAATATTATTTTCTTAAGGACTTTTTTGTACACTATTATATAATATTTATATCAAGTCTTCAGATGCATGTGTACAGTAAATTTTGAAGCAATGATAACCGTTAGATGTTAGTTGAGTTTGGTTTCTTTGTCGGTTTTATATTATGATGGTAGGAGGAGTAATTATCTTGGTAATTGGACAAGTTACAGTCTAATGAGGCTTTGCTTGTCCGTTCCCCTTCTTTTTCTTGTCCACTCAAGTCACTCAAGAATCTATGATTGTAGATTTGCTTTTAATCAAGTAATATTTATTTCTCTGTTTAAACTAAATGATTTTTTTTAGTTTGCATAGAAAAAACAAGTTATATGATTTAATTTGCTCCCACTTTCTTCTCAACCCACATTAATAGCTTCTAATAATGGTTTCAAAACTGTTTAATTATAACATTTTCAGCAACGATGGCAATTTTAGTTATTCAAAATATGTCTATTAAATAATGGAGAAAGAGAGGGAGAGAGAAATGATTAAAATAATTATAATTAGAATAATTACTCTCTTAGAGACAAAAAAAGAAAAACAAAAAGGTTGATAATAGTCTTACTATTTATCATAAAACATTAAAGAACTTGATATTTTTGTTCTGATATTATATTAAATTATCACATATATTAACTATAAGCTTCATCAAATAGTTTATTAGATTCCCGTCCGCTTGATTTATTGTTTATTTCGATAATATTAAAAAGAATATTATTTTCTCACTTGTCATCATTAATTTCTCATTTTCTTCTAATATTTGTGCTTAATGGGTTCACATCATCTATAGAGATGGTATTTCAACAGTATTTTTTTTTTTCTGTGTTTTATATTTCTACCCTAATGTTATGTGTAGGCATTAAAAACCACAGTTGCCGTAACTGCCAAGTAAAAGCCGGTGGGGAATATGGGGGGCCTAGCCATAGCTCACCCTTACGTCTTTCTTTCAAGTACCAGCACAGATTCAAAGTGTCGAGCTGCTTCTTTTTCCCCTAAACAAACCCTACCCGACCACATTTGTGAGTGGCTTTCAAAGTACTCAGTACTCACATGTTGGAGCAGGTTTTTACAGACGGTATACACATTTGTCCGAACCCTTCATCGGTGACTTCTTCTCACAATTGATTGCAGGGACAGACAAAGGCAATTACAAAAATATCTTCAATTACAAAAACAATTAGTTAAAGTACTGTTCATGAAAAAATATCGCATGATTCTTGTACTTTAACTTTGTGGAACATAAGATGATTGGACTTTAGATGTAGTATTCTTAAAGATTAATGAGAATAGCCACATTTGTTTTACCAATCCAAAAGAATAGTTAAATGTATCATTGTAATAGCTAAGAATTATTATCCCTGACAATAACAGCACCGGCAATAGATACCCAATAACCTATTTTTTGTTGTTCTCAATTACTTCTTTAAGCATTTGAAATGTTACAATTGCATTGAATAGAGAAGAAAATTATAGTTTTGTTACTTAAATTTATCGTAAAAAAAAAAAAAAAAAAAAAAAAAAAAAAAAAGCTACTTGTTTGCATGGAACCGACTTAAAAACATTTCTTTCGAACTGAATTTTTTCCAATTAAATATATTAAAATACATGTAATTCTCACATCTATTTACATTTTTTTTAATGCATTTTTGGAAAACATCACTTTAATCTGAAATAATTTTTCTAAGGAAAGTTAAGGAAATAGTTTGATAATAATAATAATAATAATAATAATAATAATAGACCTTATAACTTGTGTCAGGGGGTAGGGTTCAGTGTTTATTTATTAAAAAAAAAAAAAAAAAAAAAAAAAAAAAAAAAGAGTTTCATAGGGTGGGAATCTTCACAGTCCTCCTAAACCCTACCATGTCTACACCTTTCTATATATGTATCTCTCTGAGCAACCCCCACCGCACTAAATATTACCACTTTCCACTACTATCCTCGGTGATTGAAACCACCTTCTGAGTGCTCGGTGCAATTTAGGAAAATACGTGAATGGAGTACTGAAAAGCAAAACAAGAAAGTCAACTAAGCTTTCTGGCTTCCTTTCTGGCACCCACAAAAGAGCAGGTAGATTAGATAAGTCAATTGGGTGCGAGATACAAGACATAATAAATTAACATTATCATAATATAAAACTGGTAATTACATGTGCAGAATGTAAGAAAAGCAAGTAATACAAGTTTTGATTAAAAAAAAAAAAAATTCACAGCTATTTTTCTAATAAGGAGGTGCTAATATTACCTTCTTACCCACAAAATATATAGCATCATCTTACATAATGGCCGCATGATTCTGAGTCCGTAGGTCTTTTCATCCCAACCAATAAGGTTTCCTCTTGTTCCTCATGTGCTGCAGTTTCATCCTCTAGGGAAAAAAATGCCATGTGTGAAATAGTCAGTAAACAAAAACCACAACTTTTTTTCACATGACGACTGGCTTAAATGGGTGAAGTTTGAAAGTCCTACCCGAAACAGTTGACAGAGAGAAATCGGTTAGGCGTCTAACGCACTCCTTCAATGCTTGGAGCTCAGCTTCCTTGGACTGGAGCTTGGATTGGGCCAAATTCAATTCAGATTCCAGCTCCACAATTTGGTTTTCCTGCTGGTCAATGAGCAAATGGCAAAGTTTCTGATCAAGTTCAGCTGGCACTACTCCATTGAACTTATAAGAGTCCAAACTCTGGCCCTCCGCTTCATGAAACCCCATAGCTGAAGCATCGGTCTGTGCAACATTTCCCAAGTCAAACTGAGAGAACTATCCAGAAAGATGCATAGTTTAGTAGAAAGGCGCAAAAACTGCATCAACATTTCATGAATTACCATGCCCACAGGCACATACCATTCATCTTGTGCAATGTCCAGCATGGAAGTATTCTAACAACCAAAAAGGGGTTTTTTTTTTTTTTTTTTGGTCTTTTAAGAAGTAATTCAATCCAAGGAATGCTATACATACTCCCAAATGTTTACTCTCTAATGTGACTGAAAAATTACAGTTGGGTGCTAAATGTACTTTCATCTGTTATTTCAAAGGATGATTTTTGCTGCCATGTTAGAAAGTAGACACTTGAAAATATATATGTATGGCATTATGTAGTTGAATACATAATAGTGTATCAAAGCCATAAATCCCGGTATCTAGAACTGACACAAAACTCTATATAGAAAAATCAGAAGCATGTACCATGTTGTTAATGTTAGAGGGAGATGAGCGCAATAGTATGACACATCTTTATGTGTTAAAGTAATCTTATAGAACACAAAAATTCTAGAAGAAAAATCTCACCTCACCCAGATTTACCTTCATTTCCTCTTGGTGAGATGCTTCTGTGATGGACCAAGGAAGCTTTTGCAGTTCAGACTCTAGCTCAGCTTCCAGTTGATCTATTTCAAGCACCCTTGGCTCTGGCTCTTCAGTAAGCACACTACTTGTGCATTCACCATCGTCAATAACAGGGAGATCAGAAACTTTGATATCATCAGGGTCTCTGTTTCCTGCACCAAACTTGGTTGATTGAGTTTTCTTGCTGCGATTTTTCTTTGACTTTCCATCGACTTCACTAGCAGAACCCGGACTATGCAGATGCGGCGATGATTTTCTTTTGCAAAGCTCAGTCTTTAATTCCTGGACAACCTTTGCAGTCTCATCCATGGCTGTGTTCAGCTTACTAATCTCAACTTTCCCCGCTGACATCATGTACATGATCCCAACACCAAGCCCCCAACCAAATATGGAGTTTTCTACATAATACAACATGAAGTGATCTTAAAAATTATGTAAAAAGCAGAGCACGCGCAAGTTGCAAACTAGTAAAATGAAAACAGATAAACGTTCACTAACAACGCATAGATTTGAGACAAACAAAAACGTTAACCGCTAGCAATTAATATTGTCATTTCTCTTTTTGGGGGTGGGGTGCCTAGTTTGGCTAGTTATCATATTGGAGTTGGACCCCATAGAGCTTCATTACAGTGACAGGAAACAAAGTTGTTGGATAATTAGCACAAGCAAATCATTTTCTTCCTTTGCGGTCATCAATCATATAAAGGCTTTTCTTTCCCTTTTTAAGTTTTTGCATAATTGACCTACTTTTTCTCATTTTAATATAGAGCAATCTTTTATCACTTTGTGTTCCAAGATGCATGAAACTTTATCTGTAACAACCCAAAAAAAGGTCAATCGCAATGACTCTAAAATGAATAATTGAGTTGTCCAATCTCACCTAGTAAAAAATTAAGGTAAGACTTAATACAACGAGCACCTTTATAATCTATTTACTCAATATAGGCAGTTCACCGTCTCTATTTTCACAATTTTTCCCGCTCAAATCCCACGCATAAAAATTATTGTGAGACTTTGCATTCATGGCCACCTTTATACTCTACTCCTTCAATGCAGGCAATCCACCTATTGCACTAAAATTTCGGGTTGTCACGTTCTTTACCTCAAGCGATCAATTTTTTTCTTTAAAATATTAAAAGGACTCCTTGCAAACCTTAATACCCCATATCACTCAATCATTGAAATTAACAAACTTTTTTTTTCTTTTTTTTTTTTCTGAATACATGATTGCTATGGATGATCGCTTTGCGTGGAATTTCATCAATTTTGTAGTCTTGGCATCAACATTAGAGCATTCAAAATTATCTAATACGCACATTTCAGACACAAATTTGAAGGCTGCAATGATAATAACGTGTACGAACTTAAACAACAGAAGTAATTTTAATCAAATACCCAACACGCACAAGCATAACAATCGGAAGGTTGTAATTTCACACTAACCAAACAGTTCACTAACCTTTAGAGGAAGACAATCCAGGCTTTGCAGCCACATTCTTAGTAGTTGTCCTCCTCTTCAAGCGAACAGCGAAACTCCTCGAACTCTTCCTCGGGACCTCCGTCTCCTCCCTTGCACAACCAGATCTGTCTCCAGCCTTCTTAGCCCCAACCGCTTTCTTCCGCAAGCTCTTTGATCCAGATCGCGACGCACCCTCCGAGCTCGAGAACCTGAAGATCCCATCCTGTCTCCGGCAGTGGCTTCTGTCTCCGTTTCCAAAGTCGTTGCAACCACTCGAGGCCGGGGGAGACCCCAATGTGGAAGCGACCGGGACTTGGGGCTTGGAATGATCAAATGGGTTCTGGGTCTGATCGGAAACAGGATCGGCATTTGTGTTGAAGACGTGCTTGGCCACCAGACCGGTGGATCCGGCTACTGCTGCAGCTAAGAGAACCTGCCACATTGGTTGCGATCAAAGAATCTGCGCTTTTTTTGTTTTTTCGTGTGAGAAAGTGCGAGGCCTGAGAGTTGGAAGACCCCAGAGAAGGTTTGGTTCGGTCACATGTTTCCCGCTTCCCACCGATTTTCCAAATTAGGCGAAGGTAAAATTAAAGTTCACCCCACCAAAATTGATAGTATTTTTCAATTCTAACATTAAAGTTTTAATTTTTGTAATTTATCTTTTAAAATTTTTACAATTTAATTAATTGTATCCAAAACTTCCTATATTATCCTTAATTTTTATTTTTTTATTTTTTATAAAAAAATTAAATAAATAAATAAATAAATTCCAGGTGGCTAACCTCTGGCAATTTTTGCCCTCTCAAATTTTTTTTTTTTCCATAAAAAATAAAAATTATGGGCAATATGAAAATTTTGGGATATTAATGGTCGAATTGAAAAAAATTGGAACTTTGTTGGTGTGGATTGCAAAAATTGAAACTTTGGTATTCGAATTAAAAAATATTGTCAACGTTATGGGGTAAACTATAATTTTCCCTTAGATGAAATAATTGGGCCGGCTCTTGAATTTTATTGGGTTTCAAGGGTACTGGGTCTCCAGTTGGCGTTTTGATGGATCCCAACGGGGATTTCAAGTGGCTAAAAAGTCTAGTTTAAATTTCTAATTAACCCTTCGCATAGTGCAGGAAGGGTTCGGGTATCATTATTTATGATTAAATGATTATCAGATTGTCAGGTAGCAATTTATATTTCAATTAGAGTGTCAATCCAGTCCGGTTTTTCGGTTTTTGGCCAAAACCGGGATTGAAACTGGGGTACCCCGGTTCTTGGATTTGGGAAGCCGGAACCAAGAACCAAGTCCCGGTTCCGGTTTTTACCCGGTCCGATAACCTGTTTTTTAAAAAAATTGTTTTTTTTTTTTTTTGAAACCTCGTGAAAACATTGTTTTCTGAAATGAAACCTCATGAAAAAATCATAAGATTTCATTTACGAACCATTTAATCACCTTAATATCAAATTGACAAATACCCAAAGCTTAAAGGAAAGAGAAATTTACCTTTGAAGAACTGTCAATCCATTGGGCCAGACTCACTGATACAAAACTCACCAAAAAAATATCAAGCACAAAAAGTAAATCTTCAAAAAATGAAGCACACAAAGCAAACTAACCAACAAAAATCCATACCGTATACAAAAAGTGGAGAGGAAGAAGAGAAACGAAGGAAAGATGAGAAGAAGAGGGAGAAGATGAGAAAATGGAAAAAGAAAAAATGAGGAGAGAGAGAGGAGGCTCTCAAAGGATGAAGAGGAAAAAAAAAAAAAAAAAAAAAAAAAAAAGTAAAATAGAAATTATGAGAAGACACAAATAACCCTATTAATTTAACTATGACAAAGAAAGAATAAGGTCTAACCGTAAATCTACACCATCATACAAAACGTAAGTGAAATGAAATACTTAAAAACCCGATCAAACTAATTCAAGTTCATTATTTCCTTACCTTTCTTACCTTTGTGTATTAAAATAACCACAAATCAAATTCATTATTTCCTTACTAATTAAACTAGGTGAGCTTAATACCAAAGGGCAAAATAATAATTTGGCGCCATCAAAGAAAAATCATTGTTACAAAGGCATTGGATCTTTTGTATATATATATATATATATTAAAATAATAATAAAAAATGATTATTATATATAAATGCACCTGGTTCTAGTTTCCCAGTTTTTACTGGGTGCCCAAAACCGGGGTCCCCGGTTTTTGGTTTTTTTGCAACCGGAACCGGAACCGGCTTCCCGGTTTCTCGGTTTCTGGTTTTCCGGTTTCCCTATTCCGGTTCCAGTTCCCTGGTAATTTTTAACACCCCTAATTTCAGTGTTTGGCTATCAGATTAATTTGGGATGGAGGTAGAGTGTAGTATGGCCAAGGTCAATGGCCAATAAATTGTGTTGCTAGGGGCCGATATGCAAAAAAAAAAAAATTAAAAAAAAACCTTATAAATTTTTTTTTTTCTACCTTCAATTTTTTTTTTTTCCTTTTGAGTTGGGGGTGGTCATGGCCTATATGGGTCATCCCCTTCCTCTGTCCTTGGTTGTCATGCAATATTCTACATTTTAGTAGTTAACATGGTAAGTGTTATATGACTGTCACTTCAATTTGTAAAAAACTTATTGTAAAATATAGAACACCTCTAATAAAAGAGTCAAATTTTAAAATCTCACTTACATGCCTATAGACTAATTAGTATAAAACCTCAATTGTTTCTACTATCTTGCAAAAATACATCAAGATTATGAAACTCCAAATAGAAAGAGCAATTTGCTCTAAATTAACAATGTCACTAACACAACCTGGTGTGTCTTCCAACCACACCTCATTAGAGAATTCAACCAAAGCTAGTTTCGCGAGATGGTGGGCTGCTGTGTTCGCTTCTCTCTTCACACGGCTGATCATCCAACTTCTAAGTGAACCAACAACTGCCCTAATATCATCCACCACATGCCCATAAGCCCTCTAGCTAGGTCTCAACTCTTGTACCACCTAAACTACCTGCAAAGAGTCCCCTTCAAGGATTATGTCATAAACACCTAGTTCTCAGCAAAATTCCGCATCCTACAAGGCCGCCATCGCCTCCCCGATTACTGGTACTTGAAAGAGGTGGACTCATTTGCACAAAAATAATTATGATTATGTCATAATTATTGTTTTAAAATAAGGGTTAAATATACTTTACCTCTCAAAATTTGAGCTGATTTTCAATTTGACCTCTAATACTTTAATTTTTACAATGCAACCCATCAAAGTTTTTTTAAAAAAAAACAATTTCAATGTGGCCCGTATGTTAACTGTTTCCGTTTTCTTCAGCGAAAATAATAAAAAATATTAAATTGTCCCTATAATTTTATTTAAAAAATAAAAATAAAAATTGGGGGTGGCTTCTTTGGCCATGGTCACCCCGATCTTGCCAAATTAGGGCTAGCCTAGCCACCTCTAAATGGCCAAGAGCCACCCCCAAATGGCCGGATTGGGGGTGGCATAACTCATGGGGGGTGCTTGACCACCTCATTTTGCCACTTGGGGGTAGCTTGCGTTTGGGGGTGGTTTCAGCCACCCCCATTTAGGCCCTTAGGGGTGGTCGGCCACCCCCCATGAGTCGTGGGGTGGCTCGCCATCCCCAATCCAGTCGTTTGGGGGTGGCTGGCCCTAAGGCCGGCAATTTGGACACGACCCGCGAATTCGACACGAACACGATACGAAGTTAACAGGTAATGAGTTTAGGGTTATCGGGTTCGGGTCTACCCGATTAACACCCAGATAAAAATCGTGTCTGGCGGGTCGACCCGGCGGGTCCACGGGTCGATCCGCCAGACACGTTTAAGTTAACGGGTCTGGCGGGTCTCGGGTGACCCACCAGACCCGTTAACCTTTTTTTAAAAAAAAAAAAAAAAAAAAAAAAAAAAAACCACCCCAAGCGTAAGCCCAAGTGCCCAACCTGCAAGTGCAACTAAAAAATAAGAATAAGTGATTCAGACATTTAGTGAATAACAAATAAAAAGTGAAAGTGAAACCCTAAAAAATCAAAATTTCCTAATTCCCTAAACCTGAACTCCCTCCCTCTCAGACACTCACCCTCGTCCCTCACGGTCACGGCCTCACGAGCTCAGCCCACTACCCCACCAATCGCCAGCCACCAGCGCCCCCCCCCCCCCCCCCCCACCGGCGACGCCTCTCTCCCTCCCCTGCATCCGCCAGCTCCCCCCACCCAAACCGGCGATCGGTCACCACTCACCGCCTAAGGGTGGAGAACATCCATGCTTCTCTTTATTTTGGTCTTTCCTGCACATTCTTGTCCATTTAATTTTTGATTTTATTTCATTCCTTGTAGATCTAATGCTCAAGCAGCTCAACAAAACAAGCATGTCAATTGTTCAAATGGCTTTTCTTAGTTTTCTGCATATTTTTTCGGGTCAGGTCGGGTCGAATTACCTGTTTAACGCATGTGTCGTGTCGGGTTACTCGGGTATTTTCCGTGTCATAATCATGTCAAACCCGTTAAGCCGATTAGCTAATCGAGTCGCGGGTCTTAATCGGGTCTACCCGATTACCCGAATTGCCACCCCTAGCTGGCCCTTGGCTATTTGGGAGTGGTCGAAATCACCCACATTTGGCCTCTTGGGGGTGATCAGCCACCCCCATGGGCCATAGAGGTGGCATGCCACCCCCAATTCGACTAGATGGGGGTGGCCAGTCCACCCCCATGGCCAAAAGCCACCCTTATTATTATTATTTTTTTAATTTTAATTTGATTTGGGGTCATTTTTTAAATTTGTTAAAATACATGGAACAATTTTGAAAATTTAAGACAAAAAAAAAAAAAAAAAAAATACACGTGCTTGGCACGTGACCAATTTTTGATTAAATTGGACGGAAAATTGTTAACGGATGGGCCATATTGAAAAATTTTGAAACTTTGATGGAGTACATTGTAAAAATTGAAACATTAGAGTTCAAATTACAAATCAGCTCAAACTTTGAGGGATTAAAGTGTAATTTTTCCTTAAAATAATTATAAGGGCAGTAGTACAAAAATTGACTTATAAAATTGTTCCAGTAACAACATGACGGAATCCATTATCAAAGCTCCTTGTTGAGGTTATAAATCTTGATTTGATTTAATTGTGTTACATTTAGTACAATAGAATGGTAATTCTTTAAAATAAGAAATGAGTATTATTAAGAATATGAAAAACTGGAATGGAATTACCATCTGTATTCTTTTGTCTGACGACAAGTCGACAACACAAGAAAATTTTTTAAATTAAAATTGAATCATATTTTTCCCAAATTTCCTCAAAATGTCTAGCTCAAAAAGTTGTTTCTCCAAAAATTCATAATTTTTTTTATGGGCAACAAATTAAAACTAATCTCCACATATGGTTAGCCACCACAATTAGAAGC
The DNA here is from genome assembly GCF_965113065.1 of Corylus avellana. Taxonomy (NCBI): domain Eukaryota; kingdom Viridiplantae; phylum Streptophyta; class Magnoliopsida; order Fagales; family Betulaceae; genus Corylus; species Corylus avellana. The sequence continues at coordinate 17,320,588 of NC_142499.1, forward strand.
CCTGGAGCCCTTGATGGTTCTACTTGGGGTGAGAAATAAAAAATGAAAGGGTTTTGTGGAAAATTTATTCCCCTCGTGGCTATTCCTCTCCTTTTGTGAAAGACTATTCATATGGAATGGTTATTCTCAAAGAATAATAAACAAACTAAACGTCAGAATATCTATTATATTTTTGAACCTATTCTTATGTAATGTGTACCAAACATGAATCTTACCACCAAAGAGTAATAGATAATGGGGTATGAAACTCCATTCCATTATATATATATATATATATATATAAAAGATAGGGAAAATACACTTTACTCTTCTGAATTATCTATTTATTTACACTTTTAACCCAAATGTTTACCCACCCCAAAAGTATCTGACATTAACACTTGACCCCATGAAAAACACTTTACCTCTAAAGTATTTTGAGTTGACACTTGACCCCCTCGAAGTAACTAAGTTTTGGAGGGTAAAGTGTTAACTCAGGAGGATAAAGTGTCAATTTAAAATATTTCAGAGGGTATTTCATGGGGTCAAGTGTGAATGTCAAATACTTTGGAGGGGTAAAGTATCAATTTTTAAACATTAGGGTTAAAAGTGCAAATGAGTTGATAGTTAGGGAATAAAGTGTATTTTCCCCTAAAAGATAAACAAGAACTACAAACAAAATATAGAAACTAAACAATATGAAAATTATTAACTCAATCCATAATGTTGTTTTATTGTTTTGTTTTTTTGAGTGAAAATGCCTTGTTACTTGAAAATACTATATTGTCTTTAAAATTAAAAATACGTTTTTTTTTTTTTCTCTCAAAATTATTAATAAAAAAATTCAAAACATAATACATTTTTTAAATACAAGTGGATGCTACCAATAAAAAAAAAAATTGTTTTTTGTATCACATTAAAACTATATATATTTTTCAAATCAAAACCAAAAAAAAAAAAAAAAAAAAAAACTCTTATCATTTTACTATTATTGATAGACCCATGATGAATACGCCTACAACTTAGAGTCCACAACAACTACAGCCCAAGAAGGGTCTACGGACCATCTTACTAAAGCCTAAGAAGGGCCCAATAGAACTTATAATGGGCTCGGTATACATACATTTTTTACATTTAAGATCGAGGCTCATTCTTGGATAAGGATAAGGGCTCGGTACTCTTTTTAAAAATGTTTTTTTTTTTAGAGAATAAAAACAAAAACGCGTATAAAAAAAACAAGCTGTAAAAAACGCGTAAAAATTGACGGCGTTAGGGCTAACGAACCGTCATAGCTCGGACCAGTATATATACGGAGACCTCAGTGCCAAGTTATCTATTTGGTTATTGCTTTCTGAAAATTGGTTCGTTTTGTTTCTGCGCTAGCAAACCCTAATAATCTGCTTCTTGTTCTTGATCTGATTCACGAAGACTGTTTGGGGCTTGTTCTTGATCTGAATCACGAAGACTGTTTGGGGCTTGTTCTTGATCTGATTCACAAAGACCGTTTTGGGCATGTCCTTGATCTGATTCACAAAGACTGTTTAGGGCTTGTCCTTGATCTGATTCACAAAGACTGTTAAGGGCTTGTCCTTGATCTGATTAACGTAGACTGTTTAGGGCTTGTCCTTGATCTGATTCACGAAGACTGTTTAGGGCTTGTCCTTGATCTGATTCACAAAGACTGTTTAGGGCTTGTTCTTGATCTGGTACGCCATGGCGGTGTACTATAGGTACAACAGTGAAAGACTTTTCGATTCTATTGCCATAAATGTGCCATTCATCTCAGTGGGTAATTTTAAAGAAAGAATTTTTGAATCCAAGCGCTTTGGTAGGGGTAAAGATTTCGATCTTGTGGTCACGAATGCCAACTCTAACGAAGGTTTGTTCTGAATTTTAAAGATTAATTAATTGAATGCCGTTTTCTAATATTTCCAACAAGATTAGGGTTTTAGGCGGTGTCTTGAGAGGATTGTGATTTTTAGAGATTAGGGTTTCAGGCGGTGAGATTATTTTTTTTATTTGGGATTTAAAAAAAAAAAAAAAAAGAATCGTTTCCCCTAAAAAGAAATAATCGTTAAGGGGTTTGGGTTGGGTTGCATCGTTACGATTCCAATGGAAATGGGCTACCATTTGCCCTGGCGTTGACAAAATAAAGAACTTTATATTGGTGAATTTACGAATGCCATGGAATTGAAAGAAATTTGGTTCAAAATTTGATGTGGTGCAATTTGTGTGGGGATCGGTTGTGAGATCGATACTGGGGAGGTGTGGAATCGTTAGGCATACGAGTGGGGAGAATAGGGTCTTCTTGTATTTGATAACTTGTTTGGTTTTTTAATGAACTAATGTGTTTTACAGTATTTAATAGACAATCCGTTTCTCTGTTTTGGAATTTTCAGAGTATCTTGATGAAGCAATGCTGATTCCTAAAAATAGCTCAGTTTTAATTCGTCGAGTTCCTGGATGGCCACGCATGCCCATTGTTGCCGACCAAGTGTACTATCTCTAACCTTTAATTTCGTGATTGCCTAGTTGAATTTGTTTCAGTTTAGTCGTTTAATGGAGTGAACATTTATGGAAATTGAGCGTAGCAGCACACAAACATGGTGATATGGACAATCATTGTCACTTTATCTTTTCAAACCCATATCACGGTGGTTATTTGTGCATAAATAGATTTCTTCCTTTTGTTGTGGAGCAAATATACTTAAAGTTTGGTTTTGGGCTCCTTTGTTTTGCAGGCTGATGGTGGAAAATAAGAAGGTCAATTCTGAACCAGAAAAGAGTAGCTTTTCAGCTACTGATGCTTCTGCCATGAAATATGTAAGCTTAGCCTTCGTAATTGTCCCTTGGATTCAGTATCTTATGGAACTCTGACGTTTTCCTTAGATGTATGCATTCAAGTAATAATGTGTTTCATTTGACTTTACAGCCTGAATACTCGGAGTGGGATGACTTTGGGGATGATGTGTATTCAATTCCTGAAGTTCCACCTGTTCAGTCAAGCAATCCAACTGCGGGAACTCCCCCTACTAATATAGCTGATGAGGAAAGCAAGATTAAAGCTAATCTTGTATTCAATTGCAGTCAACGTCCTGATGGTTTTGGCCTTAGCAGAGGATTTGGAAGGGGTATAGGTGGTCGAGCAGGATTTGAGTGGAAAACACCGCCACAGGGCTATGTTTGTCACAGGTGCAAGGTGCCTGGTATGTTCATTTTTTAATGATTTTTTTTTTTCTTCAAATGTTTTCTCTTCCTCGTCTTGTTGCTGGTGAGGGGGGGAGAGAGAGAATTGCTTGCTCTAACGTTTATTTTTGTAGCCAAAACAAAAATGAAAAATAGTGCTCACTGTGTGGAACTTTTTGTCTTCAGGGCACTTTATTCAGCACTGCCCTACAAATGGTGATCCAAAGTTTGACATTAAAAGGGTGAAGCCACCAACTGGTATACCAAAGTCCATGCTAATGGCTACTCCAGATGGCTCATACGTGTTGTCAAGTGGTGCAGTAGCTGTTTTGAATCCAAACGAGTAAGCTGATACCATTATTATTGTTGCATATATATATATTATAGACTATCTAGATTTAGTCTAGAAAATTGATTATAATTGTTAATTGAAAAAAACAGGGCTGCTTTTGAGAAAGAAATGGAAGGGTTACAATCCACATGTTCTGTTGGTGAGCTACCACCTGAGCTCCACTGCCGGTTGTGCAAGGAAGTAATGAAAGATGCTGTACTGACGAGCAAGTGTTGTTTTGAGAGCTTCTGTGATAAATGTAAGTTGTGATGTTTTAAGTTTTAAAATGTGAACTTTCTGCCCAATTTCGATGTTATATAGAATCTTAACTTTAATAGTATGGTTTCATGAGCTTTTCTTCATCCATCGGTAAATGTTTTATTCTCAAGCTCATATGTTTATAAAATTTTGCTCAGGTATCAGGAACCACATAATCTCAAAGACAATGTGTGTATGTGGGAAAAAAAATATTCTTGCTGATGATCTCCTGCCAAATAAAACGCTCAGGCATACAATCAACCGTATATTGGATGGTGGTACCAGTAGTTCTGAAAATGCTGGAAATGCTTTTCCAGTTCGAGGTTTGTATTTTAGTAACATGACTGTTATAGTGATCATAACTATGTGCCATAATACATCTTATTAACAACATTTTGACTTAAAATTCAGATATGGAATCTGCTCATTGTCTGCTGCCCAAAGTTCCTTCCCCAACTTTATCTGCTGCATCAAAGGGTGAACAAAAGCCATCACCTGTTAATGAAGAAAAAAACCCGAAGATACAGGAAACTAGAGATGAGGGACAGGCTACTATTTCCCCTCTGCGTACTGCAAAGAGGAGGAGGACTGAAAAAGCAGCTGACATTTCTGAATTTACGCATGAATCAGTGAGTGTGAGGGAACCAACAACATCACTGGGGAGTGTTCCCTTGGCCAAGGAAGAAGTGCACCAGAAGGTGGCTACAAGTGAGGCTGGTAAAGTTTTGTTCTGTTGTATTTTGAATCTATTTCTTTTTCCTCCTTCCTCCCAACACTTATTGACTCCATATCCTATTTTTTAGTTATGTTTGTTGTTGCATTAGGAGCTGCATGGATAGTTGTCATAACAGAGACTGAAACCATATAAACACTATTAAAAGAAGTGTCCTACAATCTATTACTATTACTATATTGTATATTATATCTGTTGGTTGTGAGGACTGGGTTTCTTTTAGTGGCTCTGGTTATGAATATGCTTAATTTTGAAAACCGTAATGTGGCGGGTGCATCCCTTATGTTTTTAAGATAATTTATTCTAGTTTTGAATGCCTTTGTAGATTTGCAGTGGAAAACCTCTCAAGGCCTTGCAGCTGAGAACAACAATTTGATGCCTTCTGGTTCCTCTGCCTTTAATCCGTACTGGACTGGCATGCAACCTGGTATGGATGGGTGTCTGGCACCATATCCTGGTGCTATGCCCTACATGGCTTATGGAATGCATCCTTATGACATGCCTTTTGGCGCACAAGGCTATATGTTCCCTCCTATTCCACCACCTCAAAGGTATGTGTTTGTAGCATCGTTTGAACCATAAAATTGCCGTTTTTTTATATGACTAATTAGGTTAATTTCTTTATCTTGACAGGGCGTTTTCCAAAGATTGGGAGTTTGATAAGTTAGCGAACCGTGATGCCGATGTTGATTCAATGAAATTGAAATATGTATGTCTTTTGTATTGCCCTAATGTTGTTCCTTTGCCCTGTTTATTTTTCTACCAAGGAAGAGAGATTGTTTTATTATTGTTGTTAAGATTAAATAATGGATATTTTAGAAGTACTAGTTCATTCTTCTTTAATATATATATTTTTAGTGATGCTCCATCTAATTATGGAGTTATCATGGAAGACGGTGCAACATCATTTCAAATTTTGGTTTCTCTATCTATGGCAATTAAATGTATATCTAAAGTGGATGAAAGAAAAGTGGGAGAATATGCAAGCCAAGTTCATGGCAGCATGTTTTTGGTCCTATTGCCTTCTAATTCCACTGGCGAATTCATTTCAAGCTATCCTTCGAGGAATCAACATCAATGTCCAATCATGTTTTTCAATTTTGGGAAGACAACAAATAGTTCATTTGAATCCGATTGAAAAAAAAAAAAAAAAAAAAAAAAAATCATTTTTGCCTAATTATTAGGCATTAAAAATTATCTTACCCACACAATTCACACCTTCTGGGATTTTAAGCCCAAAGATATGAAGACATGATTGGATATGGATAAAAGTGAAGAATTTCGGAAAGGACAGAAATTTTTCCCAAACTAGTTCGGAAGAAATTTCTTCCAACTTACTTCAATAAGCGACAAGTGTTATCTCTTACATATTTTAGGACAGTTTTCCTCCAAACTAGGTTGGAGGAATTTTCTTCAATCCCGTCAATAAAAATGACATTTTTCTGTTTTTTAATTTGTAAGATACACATGGGTTTTTAATATTATTTATTTTAACTTTGTCTCTGCTATTAAAAAAATATGTGCATCTCATATCTTCAAATGGCACATGTCATTTTTATAAACTGAGTTGAAGGAAGTTCCTCCAATCCAGTTTGGAGAAAAACTCTATCCCATAATTTATTTAATATTTAAAACAATCATTTATTATCATTCTACTAACTTAAGAACCTAAACATTAATTTTTGAAAAATCCAAAGATGTTGAATGACACTTGTCACTTATTGAAATAGGCTGGAAGAAACGGAGGAAATTTCTATCCTTTTGGAAATTAACTAGTTTCGGTTGCTGTAATATTTTTCAAAGAATGATCCTATTAAAAAATAAATATCATTTTTAATTTTTTTTTAATTTTATGTTGCATCAAAATACTTTATAAAAAATTAATTTATTGTTGATGAATTAGAGCCAAGGGAATTGTGTCTGATATGGTTTATTCCATTGGTGTAGAAACATTCCCACCACCATCGTGCAGCTAAGAGAAAATCGGAGCACTATGTGGACGGAGAAGTGAGCAAGAAGAGAACAAAGACAGCCAGTGCTTCTGTGCATTCCACGTTTCATCGGCCCAGCCCATTATTTTATGCACAAATTTTGACCTGAGCAGGCCCAAACTAAATGGAATGGGCCTTACCTTTTTCGGCCCAATGAGAAGAGGATTAGTCTAGTTTCTTTTTTTCTTTTTTTTTTTGAGCAAAAATTATGATTGTAAATGAAATCACATTGTAAGAAAAATTGGGAAGAAAGTGAATGAAGTGATTCTTTCCTCTAGCACAATGATTTCATATCCTTTATTGCATTCGACTAAAAATTTTAATTGATTTTGAAATTTTCAAATCAAAATAAGAACTAAAGAAGGTTTATATTTTGAGTTGGGTATATATATATATATATTATTATTTTATTTTTATTTTTTTAAAAAAAGGGAGACTAGGTCATGTACAGGCAGTACAGCCACGATGGCTAGTGAGGCAACCATGGCGAGCACGACTCAACCATCTTTATTTTAATTTTTAAAATTTTTTTATAAGAGTAACATATTTGTATTTTTATTATTTATTTAACAGAAAAATAGATGTAAATCTCAGATTTAAAATCATCGTGAATTCAATTTTTAATTTTTTTTTTAAAAAAAAAAATTGAAAACTAGGGTCTAAAAATCAAAATTGGATAAAATATTGGGATGTTCCATTATATTTTTCCTTTAAAAAAATATTTATATGAGAATGTGAGTTATTATCTTATTAAATAATCACTTTAAAGAGAGAAAGAAAAGATAACTTCAGAAGATTAAATCTATAATGGTAGTTGCTATGAAAACAAAAAAAAAAGTAAGTAAAACTAATGAACATCATTTGTGCAGGAAAAAAAAGCCTCATTTTAATATATATGAATTTTGAATCTTTTATCTTATATTTTTAAACATATAGTAAATTTTGCAAAGAAATAAAAGTTTATTAGTTTACATAACGGAATATCATGCAATGAGATTGAATTTTGTTCCTTTTTATTTTAAAGGTGAAATATCGTGCAATTCTTTTTCTAAGCTAAGCAAGCATTCTTCGGTTAGTAAAGCAACATCATAAATATTTTTGACAAATGTCATAAGATTTTCCAGCAAATTTCAAAACAAAATATCAAGTGCTATAAAAGATTCATATAGGAGCATGCAAACTGGGAAATAAATTCATATACCCAAATCCTTTTTATTTTTTGGACAAGGTCACAATTATCGTTTGTAGTATAACCGAGCTTGAAGAACGCTTCAAAACAAAAGCATTAACAAACATTCTATAATACAAAATATTCAAAATTATTTTTACTTTTATGTCGCAACATAACATTTTTTCACACAAAAAAAATAAAAAATAAAAAACCAAAAAAAAACCAAAAAGCACTCTCTAAAAAGCATGGAGTTCATTGCATTCACAAATTCAGTCAGGAAGCAAGTCTAGCGTTCTGACAAGCAAAATCTTCCATTGTAATGTAATAATTTTTGAATCATCCACGTGATAAATATGGAAGTTTCTATATGTAGTATCTAAAGATATATATATATATTTCTTTCAGCTAGGTAGAACTTATGCAAGTACTTAACATGAGAAAATCCAAAATCCAGTGCTGATCCCTCCTGCAGCCACCTTTCCTAGGAATACTCTCCAAATGAAGTGATCTAACCCACAATGACAGTCATTTAATGTTTACCTGGAAAAAAAGAACATAAAGAGCAGTTTCAACGATAAACATATATCAAGAACCAAAGGATCTCATACATAATGTTACTTGTCCTCCTTGTGTCAGGCAAAATTAATGTGGCTTTTAAAATCATGATTGAATTTGTGATAAATCACTATTAAATTTTAATTTAATGGTGATTTTAAAAGCCACATCGTTTTTTAAGGGACACAAAAATGACGTTTAGCGTTACTTCTTTTACATTATAGACACTGCAAAATGGAAAATCATGAAATAGGAAACAGATTTTCTTGAGGCTTCACAATAACAGGATCGGCTCATTTGCTTAACCCTGACATTTGAAGGCAAGAAGTAAACCTTCAAATCAACATAGACACTTCATACTGGAAAATCATGAAATAGGAAAAAGATTTCTCCAGGGCTTCACAATAACAGGATCAGTTCTTTTGACTACACCAGACATTTGAGGGCAAGAAGTAAACCTTCAAATCAACTAAAATAGACAACATATTGCCCTAACCACATGAAGTCAATTAAAAAAACTAAAGCACTATTTATATCCTCAATCCCTGTTTCTCCTCTCATCACTATAGCACTTTTAACTCTGAAGAAAAGCAGTTCCTCTGGGAGTATCACACCAAAACAATTTAAGGAATCCTCTCATCAATCCTCAATCAGCATTAATTGTAACTAGCTCAGAGGCATCTTAATTATATTTATACTCATCCTGTTTCTGACATCCACTTCAACATCCTTAAATCATGCTCATTATACAGACGTCTGATTCCTTAACCACCTGAAACTGACACAAAAATCCTAATTGTGCTCCTTCACCGCATCCATCCTACTCTTTATCCATGAAAGCATCTTTGTGGATGCCCTACCTTGCCAAGAAACAAACCCCCCCACCCAACGGAATATCCAATCACAATGAAGCATAGAATAGTTAAATTCAAAATATTAAAATCATTCTTTGGAGCCTTGTACCTGCAAGTACATGTAACTTTCATAGTGCCATATTAGAAGATTACTTTCAGAGAACACCTTTTCCTTTGACAAACTTAACATATAATTAAATATTGAGGGTCGCTGCACCAACTTAATTCCAAGCTTAAAACTCAAATAAAGTATCATAATACACAAAGTATTATAACCGCTAAACAAAGCCACGATCTTGTCTAAACATATAACCCGGCACCACCAGTTGGTCCTAAGGACAAAAATTGAGGGGAGACACATGCCCAAACCATTGAAGCACTTAAGTTTCACGCTTTTGTGGTGTTTTCTTCAAAAAGAATTCATTTTAAAAGCAAACCAACTTGAAATAGGATGAGTGCAAGATTTAGATTGTGGAAAGTTTGCACAAGGTCTCAATACTCTGTTTCTTTGGACAGCTGCACTTTTTTCTCCTTTGCTTCTTTATTTATTGTGATTTCCTTGGTCTTTTTTTTTTCTCTAGTATAGTTCACGTATACTTGATGGCACTTTATGCTCTTAATGATATCTTGATTACTTATAAAATTTAAAAAAGAAAAAGAGTTTGCACAAGGTCTTCAGGTTCAAAAAAGTCCCAGTTATGTTCTTTTTGGTTCCCACCAGTTTACAATTTATATGCAAAAACTGAAAGCCTACTAAAGTAATCATGATCAATAAAGTTATAAGATTCTTGGTAAAGATATACTTATTTCTGATCCTTTTTCTTTTAAAGATGTCACATACCCCAGGTGATAAAGTACAACAGCATTAGTATTTAGCAGGCTTTGATTTGCCCCATTTTAACTCTCTCAGATCCCCTATCCCCATACCATGTAATGATGTTCTATGATTTGTGAGAAAATCAGAAAAATAACCTATTTATTTTCGAGGACCGTTAACTTAAGACAGATACAAACCAAATCAAAATTTATTATAGTTGGGGGCCAGCATATTGCTCCTTCTGGAATGCTTTTCCTCAACTGTCAATAAACTATAAAACAGAATAAATCCATAAACAGTGATCTATTTTACGTGTAAAAGTATGCCAGTTGCCAATGAGCTCTAGCTCAAATGACACCTCCTCCTCCTCCTCCCCATAAAAGTACACGGCAGAGGGTGTGGTTGGGGCTTCAAAACCCATCAGGTGCACGTTTCACTTACCAATCAAAAAACAATATGCCAGTCCTATTGCTAAACCAATATCCTGCAAAGCACCTAGCTGATGAGGCATCTACAATATGTAGTAAAATAAACCAAATAAGGAGATAAGGAGATAATTATATCATATAAAAACTGCATGAATCTTCAAATAAAGCATAACATATTTTAGGAAAGATAATAGTAAGAAAATTATAGGCATACACTAAATGATTCTAATCTGCATCTCTTATTAAACTTGCCCTGCGAATATACTCTCAAATAATAAGAGCTCTACTGGTCCACTATACATCTATGAATTGACATTCCATAGCATCTGGCCATTATACTTTTGATCGTACAAAAGCTGGATTGCACGATCAAATTCGCATCCAGGTCTGCCTCATTAAGTTAAGCTAAACAAACAATATCCACTTACAGAGTTTCAAATCAACGCAAAAATAAACGAGGTTTAAATCACATATGTAAACGTCCAATGTTTAGCTCAGGAAAGATAGAATTCATTCATACCCAGATGAATTTCATGGTTTAATTGCTCTTGGAAGCCATGTTTTTCCTCGCAGCTCTGGCATTGTCGTACTCGAACTTCAACACATTGGGTATATGAGACGTATCCTTAATATAGAACATCCTCCCAAATGCGCTCTCCTCGATGGCCGGAAAGTAAGGGGAAAGCACAGAATTCACCACCCAGAACCACAGGGCCCCAAGAAAGACCCCCAGAATAGCCCCAGCGAAGACTTGGGCAACGGTATGGTACCCCAAATACACCCTAGAATACATAGTGAAAAATGCAAGAGACCAAGGCCAAAAATTCACAACCCACTTGTTCGTCGTGTCCCAGAACCCAATCCCTTTACACGTCAACAGCGTAAAATACACAGCAAAGAAGAACATGTACTGGGAGTGGCTGGAGGGCCAGCCGTGCGAGTCGCACGTCTCGAGCAGAGCGCAGGTCTCGGGGCGAGCCTGCTCGACCGATGTCTTGACGAACTCGTTGATGAACTGCGAGATTATGAGGCCCAGAGCGAAGAACATGCCCTGGAGCTCGCGCCGGAAGAAGAAGTGCGAGACGAATCCGCCAAGGCTGATGAAGACCGGCACTAGCGAGACCCACGCTAGGAAGTACCCCAGCGGATCCCCCCTCTGGTACCGCACGTGTGTCAGCGTCAAAGCCTTCAGTGGCAGCGTCGCCATGACGAATAGCGAGCGAGACACCTAAAGAAATTGGGTTTTGATTTATAGCTGATTACCAGATCTCTGCTCTGGTGCTCTGAGACAGAAGAGTTGTTGAGGGAGAGAGGGGTCCCTTTTAGGCTTTTAACCCAGTTTTTTTATTTTTTATTTTTTATTTTTCTAAAAAAAAAATTATTATTTGATGTTTGTTTCTCGGGAAAAACCGTTGACGATTGGACAAAAAAACCCGGGGGAAAAGAAAATCAGCCATGGAGTGGGCAACACGTGGTTGTCTGGTAAAGCCGTATAAAAAGCGTCTTTTCATATGAAAGCCACATGGCCCGTAAGGTGTGTTCCCTCTCACTAGCCACTGCCAACAAAGTTAGTGGAACTCTTTTAATTTCATTTTGTGGATGTGAATCATGTGATATTGTTAATCAGATTTTGAGTAACATATTATGAATAATGTTATTTAGTAAATATAACTTAACGAAGCGAGAGTGAAAGTTAGGTTTAATATCCGTATTTGTCAAAAGTTGCTATCATGTTATTTCAATAAGCTAACAATTTGTCTTTAAGGGGTAATTTGTCTTTGAGTGAGCATGTCAAAAAAAAAAAAAAAAACAAATAATTTATTAAATAGTATTATATTTTATAATATTGATATAACAATTTTAACTAATTTTTAAACTTTTTTTTAACAATAATTAATTCAATAGTTAATTGAAACTGACACGTTAAAATAGTAAAATGATTATGAGATAAAAATGTAATTTCATTTATTTTTTAATATTTTTTTAACAAGAGTTAATCCAAGAAATGTTCGATAATATCAAAGCGGTTGTTGTCTTACAATTGGAAAATGATCAATAAAGAGGAGTTATTAAGTAGTGAATGTGTCTAACTGTACATAACACCTAACAAATAATAAATATTTTGGCTAACCATTAAAAAGATTTAGAGGAAAGCCTACTTAACTCAATTGATAATATTCTACTTAAACTTTTAATTGGGATAATGTCATCCAAAGAAATTGACAATATCCCCTCAAGGTCAGCAAAAAAGGAGTATCTGAACTTTTCTAATATATATATATATATATATATATATATGTATGATACAGTTACAACTTAAACCTAACTTTGATTCAATTTTTAGACCAAATTTTTCTCTCTTTAGTTTAAGGCTCACTCTCTCCTCCACAGGCAGTTTTTTTTTTTTTTTTTTAACTTAAGAGAAAAGTTGGACCAAAGTTATATTTAAGTTGTGCATTTATCATTTTCTTAAGTAATGCTATGTACCATTTTTTTATCCTCCTAAAATCCTCCTAAAACTGATGTGGCTTTCAAAATCACTATTAGATCAAAATTCAAGTATAATTCATCTAAAATTTAATGGTGATTTTAAAAGCCACATCAGCTTTAGGAGAATTTTAAAATGATAAAAAGATGTTACTCTATATATATATTTCCTATTCAATTCTAATATATTTACTTGAATCCAATGCAAGTCCTGTGCATAAAAGCCACAAGCTTGTAGGAAGAAATGCATGGCCCAACATTTGAACGATCCAGAAAAATAAAGCCCAAACCAAATACACAAGCCGCCTAAAACGGGTTCCTAAAACGGCATGACGTTTCTGTTTCTTAATACAAAAACGAAATATCGGAAATTTCAGGGGAGACCAGCGTAGTACGAGAAACATTGGGAGCCTTTTCGAATTTTCCGAGAATAAAGAGGTAGCACAGCACAGGCGGCCGACATTGGCGCTTGCCCACCGAACTTGAAACATTTCTCCCGGAGCTTTCTCAACAATGGCGGATGAAGGCTTGGCTTCTCACAGAAGAGACCCTATTAAGTCTTCAGGCACGTAACTTTTCAAATTACGTCTCGTTTTGTTCTATTTCAAGTTCAATGTTGACCCTTTGTTTGGTTCCCGAGAAATCCGAGGGAAAGAAAAAGAATAAAAATGAAAAATCGCGGACTTGAAGGACTTGCCTCGAGTAAGCCCATGGTTGGAATTTACTAAGTTGAGTTGGGTTTTACTCCGATATTTTAGTTTCCATGCTTGCTTGCAATTTCTTAGCAATCAGTTTTGTCCGTGAAGAAAATAAAAAAATTGAATTTTATTAATTTAGTTATTTATTTATTTTTTCTTTTTTTTAGAAAACCATATTGTTTGTAAAAATTTACAAACTGGTTTAATTGCTTTATATACATGTAATATATGTTAGTATTTATTTTGTGAATTTTTTTGGGACTCTGATGTTTGCTTCTGAGAAATGCTAATTATGTGTCTGGGGATTAGTCGGGAATGCTGCGTCAAATCGAAGACGGCAACATGCGGTTACGGTGGGAAAAGAAAGAAGAGAATCATTGGTGCGGGCGAAGCGCCTATGCAGAGCGGGGATTAGTGATGAGAGTGATGTTTCTCTTGACAATGATATGATGATTGATGAAGAACAATCAATTTTGGAGGCTCAAACTTCTTCGGCAGTGGAAGAGTTGAAGTCAGCCGTGGCATATCAGTATGTCGATCTTAAATTTTGGTCTCACTTTCTCTTGATTTTAGTATGCAGGTAGTGCTATGTTTTAGTTTGACAGGAAATGAACTTGGCATATCAGTATGTCAATGATATTCTATTGAATGATATAAAAAATAGTTCCTCTTGAAATTATGAGATATGGGTATTCTTGATAATTTCTTCACCCTGCTTAGTTGCTATGTAAACGCAATAACTATCTTCCTATTTTTCGTGCTACATCTAGGTTTCTTTGTCTATAAGCATGTGGAAGTTCAAGCTTCTGGCTGGGTCTACCTAATCTTAACATATGAACAAATTCCGTGTTTTAATCTTAGGGGAAAAGGTGCAATGCAGAAGAGAGTAAGTGCCCTTCGTGAACTAAGGCGTTTGTTGTCAAGATCTGAATTACCTCCTGTTGAAGCTGCTCTTAAAGCTGGTGCAATATCCATACTTGTGCAGTGTCTTTCATTTGGCTCTCCAGATGAACAGGTTTATTTCATTCTGCATATGTATATTCTTCCCAGCACAATATAATAACAAACAGTAGTTGTTTTTACTTTGTTGAAAGAAGAAGGGAAGAAGCACTCTCTAGATATTGCTTACTGTTATGGTCTAATTTTCTATTAATGTCTCTTTTCAAATTCCAGATGCTTAATGATTTTTAGTACACATAATACTCACCTATATAATTTACGTGTCGAAGTAGACATCAGTGGGTTGATAAGCTATTTAGGATTGGTAAACTGAATGATGAAAATTGGAAGGAAATATATATATAATGGTTTTTTTTGGTTTTTTTGTTATATGGCAGTTGCTTGAGGCAGCTTGGTGCCTCACAAATATTGCAGCAGGAAAACCCGAAGAAACAGAAGCTTTATTGCCTGCATTACCATTGCTGATTGCTCATCTTGGAGGTTGGCAAGGACCCATGCATTCCTTTTTCATATGAAAAAATGTTTTATTTTCTCATCTTGATAAATATAATAACAAAAACTTCAAAAGAAAACTTTTTGAGCCCATAGTTGGCAAAGGTGTAAGATGATCTAAGAGACCGTGAAATACTCTCACAACTTTGAAAGTTGAAATAGTGATTTGTGAATAATTTTGGTCAAATGTGAAAAACATTGGGCCTCCCGATACATTGCTTCTAGCAACACTCAATTGATTCTCTAGGTTGATGGTTTGTAACAGCTAGCGCATAGTCAACATTGGTAGATGCTGCTAAATTTAAGTACCCATGATAGCTTACATTGATTCCCTTCGTGATGAAGATTTAAAATTTTGTTGAACTATGAGCAACCTCACGTTGTTGATGTTGTCTTAAAAGAGTGATGACACACTGACCTGAAAATCATGGTTTGAGTCATTTAAAAGAACAATAACTGCTATATGAACCTGAACAGTTTTATCTGGAAATTTGAAGTGGTAGAATTAACAGCAATAAGTATAATTCTTTATTTCTGTTTACGATTTTTGTGTCCCAGATTTCTTTTGGATCTATTCTCATAGTAAATATAATATGTATACTTATTGTATCTGTCACTGTATAAATAATTAAACTAACTAAAGTAGGTGGTGCCTGGTCCTTGTTCTATTCAAGATCCATATTTTTCTCACGAGTCATGCTTCTTCCCTTGCTTTTGTAATTCTGTTTATTGATATCTACAGTATTCATGTAACTTGTTTGTTGATTAAATTATTTAGATATAATTTGTGCGTGAAAATTGGAACAGTTATCATCATTTACTGCATTTGGCTCTGCATTTATCATTGTACTTATGTTGCAGAAAAGAGTTCCTTGTCTGTTGCTGAGCAGTGCGCATGGGCATTAGGAAATGTTGCTGGTGAAGGAGAGAAGCTGAGAAATGTTTTGCTATCCCAAGGGGCCTTACTACCTCTTGCAAGAATGATGCTGCCAAACAAGGGTTCAACTGTGAGAACAGCTGCTTGGGCATTGTCAAACCTAATCAAGGTTTTAAACCCTTCTCTAAGGAACAATTTGTTCATACATACAAAGACACATACTAATTAATTAGAGGCATCTTCAGGCCTTGCTTTTCTGTATTAGTTATGCCCCACCTGCCTTTTGTTGATCATCCTCATTAAAAGCTTGACAGTATTTTTGATATTCCATTTCTGTTTTCATACCAGATTTGTCATTTTGATGCATGTTTTAACATTTCATTTTTCCTACACTAACATGTTTGACTTTCAACATTATATGAGTTATGAAGGCTTTGTATATGTATGGAATATATTGTGTGTGTGAGTATGGGTGTGGGTGAGGTGTGTAGGTATGTGCTCTTTTCCTCAAATTTCATTTACAACATGACTTCAGTTTGCTTTGAGTGTAGGGACCAGATGCGAAAGCCGCCACTGAACTCATCAGAGTTGATGGGGTATTGGATGCAATTGTTCGGCATTTGAAAAAAGCGTAAGTGGAGTTTATCTCTTTGGACTATTTTAAGTGTGTTTGGTCTTCAGGGTTGGATGCAGTGATAGACATTTGGACTATTTGTAGTTGGATGTTGCAAGAGTTTATTCAGTCCGTTGCAAACAACGGGAAACTTTTTACCTCACCACACAATTCTTGGTATTGTAATGTAGTAGAAGGATCTGTTGTTTCAGCTACCACAATCGTGTGTTCCATTGCTCTCCTTTCTTAATGATAATTTAAGAGATGCTACCAAGGCCTGAGATTAACCCAAAATTTTCTGTTTTATAATTTGTTTGTGAATGCAAATTGTCCTGGTCAACGGCCATTTCAATTTATTTTCATATTTGTTCTGCCACCATCTTGCTTCTTGGTATTGATCTTGTAGTTGGACTAACTAGCAATTGAAGTTTAATGCAAAATCATTTCTTCTGCTTGTTGCTCCATTATATTCGAAGATTGCTTGTGTGTTTTCCCTTTTGTCTCTCTTTTCCTATCTTTCATTTCTGTAGTCATGGATCTACAGGGGAAGCCATATGATAAAAGATTCTTAGATAATGTTAATTGACCGTGTCTAACTTATGAAGTAATGCCAATGCTCTTTTGATGGCATTTTTTGTTGCCATTAGAATTTAGATGCAGTTATATTGCTCAGCGATATCATATTTGTAAGGCTCATTTGTATATTATGAGAAATAACTATAGGAAACAATTTTCTAGAGAGAAAAGTTATCTTTAAAGTTTCATTCCTCATGATGATTTTTTTTTTTTTTTTGTATAAGTAATGTCATATCATTAATAAAGCGCAGATGATATTATTATAAAGTTCTTGTTTTCTCCTTTTATTATAATTATTATAATATTGATGATCCCTAAAGTTCTTGTTTTCTTGGAGAAAGTTAATTTTGGAAGTTTAATGTTGAAAAGGATAGATATCCAAGTATAATCCACTTACTTTCTGAAATGCAGGGACGATGAGTTGGCAACTGAAGTAGCATGGGTAGTTGTGTATCTCTCAGCCCTTTCAAATGTTGCTACCTGTATGCTAGTGAAGAGTGATGTCCTTCAATTGCTTGTGGAAAGATTGGCAGCATCAAATAGCTTGCAATTGCTCATTCCGGTAGTGAGAGAATTAGCTTTTACATTTGACCATCTCCTTTTGTGAATAATGTAATGAAATGTTTGTGGAGCAACCGATGAATATTTATTTATGAAGGTTAAGATGGGTATTACGCTAAATGGAAATTTGCATGCTTCTATACTTGTCCAAGATTTTCATATGGTGACTTTTCTTGGGTCTTTTTTTCATGGTACATATTGTGATATAACCAATATTAGCACATAATTGGTGCCAGTATATGATCTGTTAGTTGATTTCTAATTCTGAAGCCAGTCGCCTATAAGTTCACTCTGAACTCAGGTTCTATGTGTTCTTTTCTCAACTTCTAATGATGCTGTAAACTTTTCCACTTGTCTAGTATTTAAAAACTTAAGTGAATCCTTGAAATGAAAGTGAAAATCTACTAATTATCAGTACATAATTGATCTGTAACCATCTAGAGCATGTTAAAGGATGCACAAAACTTGGTGTATCATTTCTTTCAAGTTGTATGTTAATGTGAGAGTAGCTTTGATTATTACATTGTCCTTGGATTCACATTGACCAATGATATTCCATTTAGGTGCTGCGGAGTTTAGGTAATCTCGTAGCTGGTGACTCCAGCACAACTAACACTGTTTTTGTTCCTGGACGTGAAATTACAGGTTTGTAAATCATGTCTTATGCTTGCTAAGATGAAAACAGTAATCTTTAGAACATGTTTTTATCTAGAACTCCTTATATTTAATTTATTTGGCAATATCTTCAGATAATGTCATAGAAGTCCTTGTAAAATGTTTGAAGAGTGAACACCGGGTTTTGAAGAAGGTATGCCAATTTCTCTTAACTGTTGTTATGACTTTACCTTAAATCACCCACCCTCATTTGACACTTCGTAATTTACGTAGGAAGCAGCGTGGGTACTATCTAATATAGCTGCTGGTTCTGTTGAACACAAGCAGTTGATATATAATAGTGAGGCAGTGTCATTGCTATTGCGCCTTCTGTCCACAGCACCATTTGACATAAGAAAGGAAGTAGCATATGTACTGGGGAACCTGTGTGTTGCCCAAACAGAAGGTGATGGAAAACCAAACCTGATCCGGGAGCACTTGGTTTCACTTGTTGGTAGAGGATGCCTGCCTGGATTTATTGACTTGGTTAGATCTGCTGATACTGAGGCTGCAAGACTAGGACTTCAGTTCATGGAGCTGGTAAGCAAATATGATGGTACATGATATCCATCAATTTTAATGTGTATTGTGTAGCATGTATGTTTCTCTACTGCAACGGCAAACAAAATTCTCCGTTTTATGTTCTGATG
Source organism: Corylus avellana (assembly GCF_965113065.1). Classification (NCBI taxonomy): domain Eukaryota; kingdom Viridiplantae; phylum Streptophyta; class Magnoliopsida; order Fagales; family Betulaceae; genus Corylus; species Corylus avellana. Next base: position 17,339,459 of record NC_142499.1, read on the forward strand.
TAATTTTACTAGTACGGAACGATCAAGGCTTATTAAATTCTGTGATGTTTGAGAAAATTAGGCCTTTTCGTGCATGGGCACACTAGCACCCCCAGTCTTGAAATGACAGGACATTTACCTGTGTGGATGCTTCAGTTGGCGTAATGTGAACTGATTATCCTACAAGCAGATCAAATTGGCAAATCTTTTCAATATAGCATTAGGCTGTAATGCTCATGGTTTCCTATGTAATATCTTTGGTTCTAAATTAGTCTAAGACAATCTTTTAGCGTGGAACTCTGTTTAGTGTTTCCCTGTCCATGTAATGAAGATTTGGCATAGGTTTTTGAGGAACTAGGCCAGATTCACCTGCAGTGGTTATCTGGGACATGTTATTTTGGAGCTTTAAGAATAGCAAATCGACATGAGGAGATGGCATCCACATTCCCTGAACATCATATGCATTAATTTCTATGTGAAGCTCCTTTTTAGAATTTGATATATTGCCTTTTGAGCTGATAAGAAGAGAGGAGTGTTTTCTAATCCAGTTATTATGACACTCCCAATGAATTATGACAAGTTCTTTGACAACTAAAACATGGTGTTTTTATTTTTGTGCAAGCAGGTTTTGAGGGGCATGCCACATGGTGAGGGCCCAAAGCTTGTTGAGCGAGAGGATGGAATTGATGCCATGGAAAGATTTCAGTTTCATGAAAATGAAGAACTGAGAAATATGGCAAATGGTCTAGTGGACAAGTACTTTGGAGAAGACTATGGGCTTGATGAGTAGGGCAAGTGATGCATCTCCAGAGATTCCCAGCTATCTTCTTCCTTCCTTGTATGCAACACCTTTTGGTTTTCTTTGCCAATCCTCCTGTGCAATTTATAACAAGTTTTTGGTTCAAGAATTCAGTGTCCATGGTGAATAGAGTAAGATCTTTAGGTTTGGTTTAAACATGTAAGATATGGGGTCAGCTGATGGCCTCTGTTGGGCACTGTTTGTAAGATCTGTTTTTTGTCTCTTATCCTGGTGAATCTTGGGTTTATATAGCTACATATTCTCAAATGCACCTTTCTTGACGTGGCACTAAAATTACTAGTGGATCCAAAATTCAACAGTAATTTTTAATTCCACGTTAAAAAGTGTGGGAGTGTACGTTGCGTTTCTCTTATAAGAAAGTAGTTCATGCTATTTGAAAATAGTTCATGTTATTTGAAGAAGATATTTGTTTTTTACTTGTATTTTGGTAACAGTGACTGCAAATTGTAATTTGGTGAAGATATCTCTTACAAACAGGGTTCTATTTTTAATATGAGAAATGCTATATATATCCTACACCCCAATGCCCACCCCAATGCCCCAATGTTCATTAGCCTTTATTTTATTTTATTTTATTTTTTTATATTTTTAAGGTTGATCTAATGGTTGATGCGCACCGTTACATTAACCCAGTGAGACAGAGGTTTAGTATATAACATTGATAAATTAATCCCATAATTATTCCACAATGTTGGCATAATAGTCTTAATTATCTCTTGGACTAATAGTTCAAAAATAAAGAAAAAAAATCACGAGTTGGTTGAAAGTGTCACGTTAATATTGTGTGATGATTATGAGATAAAAATGTAGTATATAACATTATTTTTTAAAAAAAAAAAATCAAAAAAATCAAAGGCAATGTTACATCAAAAAAGTGAAATAAAAACGAGATAAAGTGGATAGCATTCTTAAAGTTGATGTGGCTTTTAAAATCATCTTTTTATTCTCTTAAAGCTGATGTGACTTTTAAAATCATTATTAAATTTTAGATTAATCATACTTGAATTTTGATCCAATAGTGATTTTGAAAGCCACATCAGATTTAGGAGGATAAAAAGATGATCCTAACATTACTCTCTTATTTATTTATTTTATTTTATTTTGGGAAAATACTCATCTCATTGATTATTAAGTAAGAGTAACATTACTCTTACTTAATACACATTATAGTCAGGTGATGATACCTCCGGAGGGGTGGATTCTTGCAAACTGGGATGCTTCTCTGGACAAGGAAAGAGGAAGGGTTGGACTGGGAGTGTTGCTGAGGGACCACACAGGGAAGATGATCCTGGCGATAGGCCAAACACGGAGGGGCTACCTCAGTGCTGCGGATGCGGAGACGCTAGCAGCCATCACCGCTACCCAAATTTGCCGCACATGGGGTTTTGACAGTGTGCTGTTCGTGGGTGACGCTAAAGGGGTCGTGGAAGCGATACAAAAGGGAGAGCGGGGATGGAGTCGGCGGCACCTTCTCATCGCAGACCTTCACCATTATCTGAGTGAATTTTCTCACTGGAAGATTGCATACAGTAGGAGGGAGGCTAACACTTAACAGGCCAGCCCATGAGCTTGCGAGAATGGCAACACAAAATGTAATGGACGCTATGTGGGTCGTGGACCCACCCCGGTGTATTCACTATTCAGGACCATCTGGTTCTGGAGGAAATTGCTTTTGCTGCTTGAGTAATAAAAGTTATACTTTTCATCAAAAAAAAAAAAAATACACATTATAAATTCACTAAATTTATATAGATCACGTGTTGTGAGCTATAATATAAAGAATCAATTTTTAGCACAAATACAAGGCCAATAAATTTAGAGAGCCCTACTATCAGGTCCATCTTGATAACATCCATTTTGCAGCCTCCAATTACTACGTGACACATTATTAATTTAAAAAAAATGCAAAAAATAAAAGTGAGAACAATCACACCAAATCAAAGAAAAAAAAAAAAAAAAAAAAACAATAGCTGGCAAGACCTAGACCCACGCCGTGGGTCTGGCCGGACCCACATCATGGGTCTCGCCAAACCCACGGACCCACGGGTTTGGACAGCGGCGAACGCCTCAAATCACAGGGGCAGTGACCCGCCTCAAAACCCGTTTCTAATGCCTCCAAACTCATTTCTAATGTCCTAAAACTCATTTTTAATGCCTCAAAACCCGTTTGTAATGCCCAAAAACCCGTTTTTAATGCCCTAAAACCTTTTTCTAATGCTTCAAAATTCGTTTTTTGATTCAAAACTAAAACCTAGAGGTGGATGGTTAAACTTATTTTTGTATTTTGGTCAAACTTATTTTTGTGCATTTTTTATATTTTTGCTTATGTATCGGTTATTGATTGGAGGCGATAAAATGAGTGTTATCATGATGGTCCTAATAAAAGGTTTTCCCTTGAATTTAATATTTATAAACTTATGAATAAATATTAGTTTATCTAATTATTTGAATGAAATAATATCAGAATAATTAAGATAAATTTATTAAAAAAATATAAAATTTCAATTATAATAATACTCCTAATAAAAGGTTTTCCCTTGAATTTAATATTTATAAACTTATGAATAAATATTAGTTTATCTAATTATTTGAATGAAATAATATCAGAATAATTAAGATAAATTTATTAAAAAAATATAAAATTTCAATTATAATAATACTCCACTGAAGCATTACGTGTTTTTTTTAAAAAAAATAAAAAATAAAAAAATAAAAACTATTTATTAAACTAATATTTGTTATCATATTAATATCATGACAAAAATAACACACAAATTTGAAAAAAAAAAAAGAAAAAGAAAAAAAAAAGCACCAGGAAGTAAACCGTGTTAAACCATATGTCTTATACTATATGTATCTAAAACCTCCGAGAAACCCATATGTATCTAAAACCTCCGAGAAACCCTTAGACCACCAACGATCTAACAGCCGTTTCCTCCGCCGATTGCAGCCACCATTGCCTGCAACCAAACGAAGCCTATACCTCTTCTTCAAATCTGACAGACCTTGTCCATGGAAAAAACCGCTTCCTTTTTGTTTTCCGGCATTAACTTTGACCGGAAAAAGTTCGCAGGAGATTTCGCCAGGTTCGAGGTATGATTTTCGTTTTTTTAACGAATAAAAGGAAACTCTCTCAGATTGAATGGCTTTGTATTCTGATTTATCAAAAAAAAGGAAAAAATATATATTTGTTCATGTTTAATTTAGGAGAAGAAAAAAATAGATAAATCGGCGGAGGAATCGAGCTTGGCGGAAATTGGAAACTCTGAACCGGAGAAGGGGAAGGTATCTGTCAAGAAGCGAAAGCGAAAAACAAAGGATTCAGGTATTTTATTTTGGTATTTTTCCTGAATGTGAAGGCAATGAATTTTGCGCTAACATTCGCATTTGTTATACTTTCGTTAGACAAAGAAACGGTAGAAGGATTCAGTGTCTTTAAGAGCTCGAAACCAGAAGTGGAAGCTGTGGTGCTGAATGAAGAGAATGACAAAGACGAAGACAAGCCTTTAAAAGCAAAGAAAGAAGTGTATAGGCAACAAGAGGTTTCTTCTATTTCTTCACCTTCTTCACTATTCTATGTGCACATGGTTTATGGTTTATGTTTTTTTTTTTTTTTTTAAAGAATGTTTGTGTATTTGTTTCGTTCGAATTCTGTTGTAATTTCATTTTCTTTATGCGAGTAGCGGGATGCTCTGTCGCGTAAGAAGTACAACATTCATGTGTCCGGGAATAATGTAGCAAGTCCACTTCAGAATTTTGAGGAATTAAGTTCAAGGTATTCTATATTTCTTTATATGCTAGGTGTTTAGGCACAAGCATCCATGGCACAAGCATCTATGTTCAGCTCTTTACACGGTCAGTATAAAGAGGTTTCTGAGGAGCCAATGCTTTGCTATAATTATTGGTATGAGTAATGTTAGATACCATATTTTTATCATTCAATTGTTTAATAATGTTGACGTGGCACTCCAAATCAACCATTGGATTATTTATTTAACAATGATTTATCCAAGGTTTAGTTGAGAGTAGCACGTTAGCCTTGTTGGATAGAATTATAGCATCTAGGATTTCTCGTATTGGTATTCCACGGATTAAACCCTATTCTTATTTTGTGATTATATAATTGTTACAGTTGTTATTATTTCCTACCAAAGGTTTTTTTTTGGTGTGTGGGTTTTCTGTCATATTCTATGTATTCTTATAAAAGATTATTGCCAAAAAATATCACAGCATAAATTTTAGTCTGGTGTTTCCTAGATATTGCACACACAATTAGAAAAAATGTTTTTATTCCTGCCTTTATCATGCTTCTTTACTTCTCTCTCTTTTAGTCATTGCCGTCTACTATTTCTTGCGTCTTTAGGTGTAAAAATTACGGAGGGCGTTCTGCTTCCTATTACTTAAATTTTTAGAAGCATTATTAATGAATCTAGTTTGTATTTTGCAAATTTTGCTTGCAATAATTATTGCTTAGAATGAGAATTTACTTGGTTTGTTCACAGGTTTGGGTGTGAACCTTATTTGTTACACAATATGGCAGGACTTGGATTTAATGAGCCGACACCAATTCAAAGGCAGGCTATTCCGGTTCTTTTATCTGTATGGTCTTCTATTTTATATATCTTCTGCTTTAGCTGATTTGACTTCCTTTTATTTTTCCTTTTTCCTTAGCTTCCAATTATTTTTAAAATTTTTGAGAATAGAATTCCTAAGCATTGGTCTGATTAAACTCCAGCATGAGTTGATAACTTGGTGTTAAAGTTGTTCTGACTATTGTCATAATATCGTATCAGGGCCAGGAATGCTTTGCGTGTGCTCCAACTGGATCTGGTAAAACCTTGGCTTTTGTCTGTCCCATGCTAATGAAACTTGAGGTATTTTTTTAATGCCATTTAACTACATTTTTTTTGGCAAACGATGATTCTTTGAGTTTCTCTAATGAACTTTATTTATATCCTCATTATCAGCATCCATCAACTAATGGCATCAGAGCTCTTATCCTCTGTCCCACACGAGAGTTAGCTACTCAGACAACTAGAGAGAGCAAGAAATTGGCAGAAGGAAAAAAATTCCGCATCAAGTTGATGACAAGAGAGCTATTACGAAGTGCTGATTTGTCAAAGCTACCTTGTGATATACTTATATCAACACCACTTAGGTTGAGGTTGGCTATAAGGAAAAAAAAGCTCGACTTAAGCAGGTGCATGGCGTTAATCTCTTATTTATGGATCTCATTCACGCTAGTAGAAAAAAAAACCAATTAATAGAATGATGGTTTGGTTAAATCAACCTAATGTGTAACTGCCTCCACTGTGAAGAAGATCCCTTTCTATTGACACTCGGAAGGCCTGAAACAGAAATCACTACTTTATATTGGTTCAGCTAGTAGACTGATGGATGTTTTATTTCTCCTTGTTGGATTTCTGTTTAAAAAATTAAAACATAAAAGGAACTTGGACTACAGGTTTTTGTACTATAAAGTGAATTTGTAGGAAATTATGCACTATAGACAGCTCTCAGTGGTAAATAAAATGGTTTGAATGCTTTCCAACTTAGAGTTTTGGTGATGTGCAGGGTTCAGTTTCTTGTCTTAGATGAATCTGATAAGCTATTTGAGCCTCGTTTGATAAAGCAGATTGATTCTGTGGTCAAAGCTTGTTCAAATCCTTCAATAATACGCTCCATGTTTAGTGCTACCTTACCTGACTTTGTTGAGGACCTTGCACGCACAATAATGCATGATGCTGTTCGAGTTATTGTTGGCAGAAAGTAAGATTGGCTTACTCTATTACTAAACCACGGAGGGATTCCTTGAAATGCATTTCATTCTTTTCCCTGATAAGTTGACTCATGTTCTACTTTTGAAAACAGGAACACTGCTTCTGAATCGATCAAGCAAAAATTGATTTTTGCGGGAAGTGAAGAAGGAAAACTTCTTGCACTTCGTCAAAGCTTTGCAGAGGTATCTGAAGATTCTGCTTAATATCTCACCTGATATTTAAAGATTCTGCTTAATATCTCACCATGAAAAATGTTCTCACACTGCTAGTTGAGGAAGCAGTTATTTGTTGAAACTTTTTAAGCATGCCATGTTGCAACATCCCTTTTCTTATCATTTCCTTTTCAATGGTTTTCTATTCGAGCATGTTTATCTTCTTGACCAAACTCCTTGTTCCTGTTGTATTGTCAGTAGAGTTTGAATCCACCGGTATTAATCTTTGTACAAAGCAAGGAGCGGGCAAAGGAACTGTATGGGGAACTGGCATATGATAACATAAGAGTTGATGTCATCCATTCTGATTTGCCCCAATCGCAGGTAGCATCCCATTCCTGATATTGTCTTATATAACATGTGTACATTCCTAGAATTCTAGTCCTGAAAAAAATTAAATGAAGATGAAGGAAAATCTTGCTCAAATGGTCAAGCCTCATAATCACTTAAATTTTTTTTTTCTATGCATGACCTGCATGAGAAAGACTGAGCATTGTTATATCTGGGTCTCCTAGAGGATTTAATGGGAAAAGTAAAGATGGCCAAATGGATTTAAATGTTCTCCTTGTTATCCTGCCCCATTATACTGGGGTTTTAACTATTCCTCTTAGTATTGAATTGCCTGAGAAGTCATTTTAACCACATTTTCGTGCTAAAGTGGCCTAGAACAGAATTTCTCAAGTCGCCATATTTTATGCTTGTAGTTTCTTTGTGTTCCAACAATTGTCGGCTTCTTAGTACTGATGTATTAAATTTAACACAGCGAGAAAATGCTGTGGATCGCTTCAGAGCTGGCAAGACATGGGTCCTGATTGCCACTGATGTTATTGCCCGGGGTATGGATTTCAAATGTGTCAACTGTGTGATTAATTATGATTTTCCAGACTCTGCTGCTGCATACATCCACAGGATTGGTATGTTCCTTGTCTCTAACTGCTCCTAGCCCCTGTAATCTATGTTTGTGGTTATTAAATTGAGTTGTCAACAAACAATTATATGTGAAAAATGTTTCAGAAAATGCACAAGATACTTCAAATTTTGTTAGATTTCACTTGTCTGTTGTTGTTGTTGTTAGGAATCATTGAGATGATATAACTTTCAATTTATCCATATAATTCTTGATGCCCCAGATCTGTCACTTTGCACATGTCATATGACATAGCCATTCGATGATGGGTTATAATAGATATCGTAAGAAATGATTGAAAAAACTACATGCATCTCTTTTGGGGGTAAATGTCTTTTTTGTGGTCCCTATAGCCAAGTTTGTCGTTCTTCCATATAGGTCGGTCGGGCAGAGCGGGGAGGACGGGAGAAGCGATTACTTTTTACACCAAGAACGATGTTCGCTTCCTGCGGAACGTAGCTAATGTAATGACAGCTTCTGGTTGTGAAGTTCCATCCTGGGTCATGGCATTGCCCAAATTGAAATGGAAGAAGCACCGTCCACAAAGAGAGCCAATATCAACTAATCCAAAAGATTAGGAAGAATATAGTCGGTGATGAGGGATAATCTTTTACATGGAGATATTTCAGGGAGTTATCTTTTGTTAACAGTTTCAGAACACATTGTAATATGTAATTTTCCAACTTTTGCATTTGTAGCTCGATATCATGGGAAGCAATCATTTTTCTGAGGATGAATTTCAGTTGCAACAAGGAAATGATATTTATATTTTTGTCTATTACACATAACACTTTTATAGGCTGTATTGGAAGAAGTTTTTTCAAATCAGTTTGGAGAAAAACTTTTGTCTTTCTTGAAAGGCCCGACATTAACAACTTTTCTTAGTTCGGGCTATCTTTTTTGATGCCCCAAGTCTAGCCTAGCGTTAGAGCTTCATTTTACTTGTCCAAATTAAACTCAAAAGTTTTTTTTTTTTTTTTCCTACATGGACAAATGACAATGTACTTGCTTTGTACTTTTTCTTGAACCATAAGATGCAATAGTTTCGGACATCTTTATAGAACAATTTGATCTTAATATAGAAGCACAAGTGTTATAAAAGCTATAGTTTTAGAGGACACCTAGTCTAGGAATGCTCCAATAAGATTGATTAGTGGAGAAAGATTAGCTGAGAAAGCACACAAGGAAGAGTTTTACTTAGGAAGCCTCTTTCTTTGAAACAAGTTCTGCTGCACGATATTCATGATAACATGTGCTCTTTTTATCCCCCTCTCACTGTGCACAATACACATGATGAGCACACCTATGGTGCAAAGATCTCTAAAACCACCTCCTTGCAAACAGCAGCCATCTTGCCTATTGCAGCCCCCCAACCACTCGTTCCTCCATACATGCCACCACCACCAAGGGACAATGAAAGTGCGATTGCTTAATTAAATAATTTAACCCCAAACCCTACTGAGAGTGATGACATTGCAAGCTTTTTAAAGTTTGATACACTAAATCAATAATTTTTAAACTTTAGAGGATGATTGCAAAAGCGATAAAAGTTCAAAAATGTTAAAAGAAGTTTCTTCCAAAAAGGTATTCATCTTCATTCCATTCTTGATGCTTAAATTAATTTCAAGTTATCCCCAAGTAGCAGCTCAATTGGCTGAGGATCATGCCTCGTGAAGCGGAGGTCACTAGTTCGAATTCCTCATCCCCTCTTGTGCGGACAATTAAAAAAAAAAAAAAAATTCAGGTTTTCCAATTTTTTATTTATTTATCTATTTTGTTTATTTTTCTTTGGGTTGGTGTAATTTTCGACCCACCTAATGCAAAATCGCTGTTTTCTTACTTTACTTTGTTGTTAAATGGCTCCGTCCGCAGTGCTTATCCATATTAATCAAATTCATTTTGGGTTGGTAGAATTTTGGACCTTAGGGCCACCTAATGCAAAATTTATATGACTCAAAACTGCAGTTTTGCTTGTCGTTAAATGGGTCGGTCCCAAGTCCTTATCAAACTTGTGAGTGCTAAAAGGGATGGGTGTTCGTTAGCTGTTAACTTATTACTTCTCTTAATTTTTTTTTTTTTTTAATTGCCTAACATCTTCTATGAACAATAGCCAATGTGTTGGATACATTTACATTTATTTCTAACTGGATTTTGAAGTTCCATGTTACGAGTCCGGTGGTGCCTAATTTGGGGTACGGGTGTTAGATTGGACCAGCCTAATATAAGATAGGTTTAAGAGCATAACTTTTCACGTTCTAATAGCCCTAAAAATTGGAGTTCTCGGCATATTGTTTGGATACCTAATACTGGTATCAGAGCAGGTACCGCGTTACGTACATTCGAATCTCAAAGTGGGTGACCTATTTTGAAAGGGCTACATAATGCCTGAGTAAAGCCGCTACAAAAGTAAAAAGAACTACCATATTCGGAGTGAAAGCTGACGAAAGAAACGTTATAGATTGTTATGATCCTAATAGCACCAAAATTGAGGTACATGCACCCTAGATTGAGTCAATTTGGTCTAAGGTAAGTTCAAAAGCCAAATTTTTCTACGTTCTATCAACTTTGGAACTTTTGGCATGGGTATTGGTCAAGTACCTAATACAATAACAATATTGCATAGGATCCAGTAGATATGATTTTGAATTATCACAAAGTTAACCCCAATCAAAGTCGGTTGAATCCCTTTTCCTTAATTTTTTTTTTCTTCCTTTGTTGATTCTTGAGTCAACTCCTCCTAACAAAATAAACCCTAACAACAGTTTTTAGCATACATATTAAAACTTTCAAGCCTTTTAGTTGTTGGGTTGCATCCCAACAACTATTTGGTGCAGACAGCAACTCATGTAATGTATGTTCCTCCATCTTCCTTTAACTTCAAGGCACAACTAATGAAGCAATCCCCTGACCAATGAAACAACCGCATACAAAAACAAATCAATCATTGAGTTTGCCTGTGCCTTTCATGGACGCATTAGCTCCCAACTTTTTACTAAACAAATACTCTTTGTATGACACAATTTGCTGTGTGTCTTATAAATTCTAGTCTTCTTCTTCCAACATCCTCCTGAGCTCACCGACAGTGACTGCTACATACTTTCTACAACAAATTGTTTGATTTCCGGTCGTTCTTCAGGAGTTGAATGATGGGGTCAATGGAAAGATCAAAGAAAAAGGTTCAATTATGGAAGAAAGCAATTTTCCATTTCTCTTTGTGTTTTGTCATGGGGTTCTTCACGGGCTTCGCTCCAACGGGTAAAGCTTCAGTCTTTTCCAACCATTTTGCTTCGTCGAATATATCAGAGCCTTCATCGTCAAAACCCATTGAAACGCTGCCCCAGGCGGCCAACGTCAACCGGAGTTTGATAGCCCAAGCTCCGGCGGCCATTCCGGCGAGGCCTAAACAGCCGGAAAACACAGAAATTGAAGAAGAAAAAGAACCCAAGTTGACACCCAGAAGACTTTTGATTGTCGTGACGCCGACGAGTGCAAAAGATCAGCTTCGAGGTGTTCTTTTGAGAAAAATGGCTAACACTCTGAGGTTGGTTGCTCCGCCATTGCTGTGGATTGTGGTGGAGCCGCAAACGGATTCGAACCAGGTGTCGGAAATACTTAGAAAAACAGGTATTATGTATAGGCATTTGGTTTTCAATAAGAATTTCACCGACACGGAAGCTGAAATGGATCACCAACGAAACGTTGCGCTTAAGCACATCGAGCACCATAGGCTCAGTGGGATTCTGCACTTTGCCGGGCTCTCCAATGTCTATGATCTTGGCTTCTTCGACCAGCTCAGAGAAATTGAGTATGAAAAAACTCTTCTTCTTCTTGTTTTTTCTTACTTTTATAGTTATAGTTATAGAAGTTACACAAAGATTAAAATAGTTTTAGAAAATGTTTGAAATTGAGTTAAGAAATAAAGATTTTAAAGTTTAAAAAAAAGAAAAAGAAAAAAGCCAGCTTTTTCTATAAGTAAAAAAGGAATTTTGAAGTTTTCTTTTATCAATCATCGAGCTTTGTGTTTTGCACAGTTTTTTAGGTACTAAATTAATTTTAAAGCTTCTTAAATGAATTAAGATCATTTTCATTTTATTTGAATTAAATAATATTCAATTAGTTATATTTGATGAACTGACTGATGTCACTTAAAAGTAAAAATGAATTAAAAGATGTTACGTTAATTAATATAAAATGAGCGTGATAAATGATGGTAAATAGTGTTACGTTTTTCAAAATTAAAGAAAGGAAATAGAAAAAATGTTGAAGTGGTCTTTCGAAACCTACCTGCCTGCTAGAATTGGTGGGCTTGGGCACACAAAAAAGATAAAGTTGGTGGGAGAAAGTTCCAAAGTTTGTAGAGTAATAATTTTTTTGGAGACAAATTTCAACATTATTGATTGAAAAAGACGGCTGAAAATCTTCCCCAAGTGGGTTGTGCCAACCTTTTACACCGCATTTTTTCTTTATTAATTGGAGGCTCATTATCATTAACATACATATATAATTCTCTCCCTTCTATTCAACCTCATTCTATCTTTAAGGTATCAATATATTTGGTTTCATGGTTGGAAATATAATAATAATAACAATAAGATATTTAATATTTAATTATGCTTGCCTTTCTCACTTGGAGACATGGAACCAAATATATGTATATATTATTATATATAGTTACATATATATATATATATATATATTAGAGCCAAAATATTGCATTTGACCCTTATTGACTCGACTCTAGTGCCCTTTATAAAACCCTAACTTTATTATAATTGGTCTCTTTACACCCAAAGATTTTTCTAATTTGAATAATTTTTTTGTAAAATCAAACTGGGTCTTAAAGTCAATTAATGATTTCACAATGTGAAATACATTATCATATGTGTGTAAGTAGTGTAACTTAAGCCATCAAAACAAAGAACTTAAGATAAACCAAAACAATTAAACGAGGTTTTAAGTTAATTGATTGCATACTGTAATGTCTTTTAATTGTTATTTGTTATGTTGTGCATATATATATATATATATATATATATATATATATAAATTGGTAATGAAAGATAATTGGTAAATAGGACCTCATTGAGTTGAATAATTTTGCAGGGTGTTTGGGGCATGGCCAATGGCTTTGCTCTCAGCAAACCAGAAGAGAGTGAAAATAGAAGGACCAGTGTGTGATTCTTCACAAGTTATAGGATGGCATCTACGGAAAATGAACAATGAATCTGATACAAGACCCCCAATTCATATTTCAAGCTTCGGCTTCAACAGCTCCATCCTTTGGGACCCCGAGCGATGGGGCCGCCCTTCCGCTGTTCAAAAATACTCCCAGGTATGCCAAATCAATTATTTTTTTTTTTTTGGATTTGCTATTTTGTATGCTTCTATTCATTTGCATTCATCTTTTATTTTTAAAATTAATCATTGAATTTGTAGGAAAATGAGTAATGCTACATATTGCACATTTATCTCACTTCTGTCACACTAAGTTGACGTGACAGTATCCATCGGTTTTTTTTTTTTTTTCTTTTTATAAAAAAAAAAAGAACTAATGAGCATGTGTTGGTTTGGTCACCTCTAAATTCACAAATTAGAAATTTTGTGGGTTTCTAAACCACCCCCTTTGCATCAAATGGGTGGTTTGGCCTGGCCCTTAAGGATCTCAGGGTGACCAAACAACCCCCCAAAGCTATGTGGGTGATTCAGCCACCTCAAAATAATCTTTTAGAGGTGACCTCAAAATAATCTTTTAGAGGTGGCCGTTGGCCTACCTTCCCCTCAATTTGAAGAGGTGATCCGACTATCCTCTTTTCTCTTTAGTTTTTGTTGTATGTTTTATTTAAAAGACAAATGTGAATTTTACCTCCTAAAATCAAGGTATTTTGTGTATTTTAAAATAAAAAAAGTTCCATATGTGGGTTACATGCACCATTTTCCATCCATTTTAACACCAAACGCTCACAAAAAGTGCCATCTACAATAAAATTGTAGTTAGAGGGATAAATATAAATGAGATATTAGCTGTAAGTGTTTTTTTATTTCACAAATAATAAATATACTATTAAAAAAGGTACTGCATGTGTATATCAAGTTAATCATGCCTTAATTGTTGTAGAGAATTGGCCAACCTCCAGCGTTGGCAGTAGGTAAAAGGCATGATTAATGATGACTAAGGTTTTGTTCAATTAAAAATTAATCAAATTATATATATATATATATATATATATATATATATATATATATATATATGTTTCTTTCATATAAATTAATTTCCCTTTTTTTTTAATTCTTTTAGAATTCAATGAGATTTGTAAAACAAGTAGTTCTCGAAGACGAGACGAAATTAAAAGGAATCCCGCCGGAAGACTGCTCCAAAATCATACTGTGGCGTCTTCAGTTGCCCAGAGGGACGGCGTCCAATTAATTGATCGATCATCATCACAAGATGTAATAAGAGGAAGAAAGTGAGATTAAGAGGATATTTTAATCAGTGGAGATCCATTACGATCATATAAATAGCTGTCAAATTTTTGTATTATTTTATAATTTCTCTAATTTTTGGGGGAAATATTGTATATTATAGGGTGTATCTTTTGCATATTACTTGAACCCAAAGCATAAATCATTAGAAGCAAATGATGTTTATTTCTCGTAGAATTTTAAAATTAGTCAATAATTGAATTATTAAGGAGCATAATCTGAAAGGTTGGGTGGGAATTCGGTTAGAAATTGTGGCTTCGGTGGGTGGGGGTGGGCCGGTGGGGGGTGGTGGGTGGTGGGGCTAAAGGTTATGCACTAGCTTGAAATCTATGTTCAAGAAGAAATAAACCACAAAGAATTGAGAAGATCGGCTACTAATTGGAAAAAAAATGAATAAATGTTATTTAATAGACTGTCATACAATTGAAATAATGTGACAATGAAAATTAGTTTTTAATTTTTCATTTTTACAAGTTCTTGTTGATCAAAACATTAATTTTTAGTGTCATGTCATTTCGGTTGTATGACAGTTGTCTATGAGTTTACTAAATTGTATTTTACTCATTACTCATTGCAAAAAGCATTCTAAAATGGCCGTGAGATGAAGCAAATTCCAAAATAGGACTAACCTATTCTCTTTTATATTTCTATTTGTCGTTGGAATTTTTCACTTTTCTAGGATATATTAACAAACAATTCAAAACATAAAATACTTTTTATAAAAAATTTCATATTTTTTTTTTTATGAATATTTTGACAAAATATGTGTTTAACTTTTGTAGGAATACGATTTAACTTATTATTTAATTTTTTTTTTAATTTTTGAAAAGTATGTAATTTCACTTTAAATTATTGAATTATCACGCAATTTAACAAGCCTCCTGAATTTCAAAACCTCTCAATTTGAATTCCTGAACTTTCAATTACAGTCAATTTACCATATTCCGTCAATTTTTGCCGTTAAAATCCCTAAAAAGATAAAATTACCCTTCAATTTTCTTTTTATTAAAAAACATAGAAATTTTTTTTTTGAAAAATAAGGGTCCACAAGGAGGCCCAACCATGGGTCACCTTGTGATTTTTTTTTTTTTTTTTTTTTTATATATAATTTTTAATTTGAAATCAGAGGTAAATTTGAAATTTTATAAAAAAGTTAGGGGTATAAACGTTATTGTCTCACTTTTAACGTTTAAAATATGACGGAGTGATTCAAATTAAGAGGTTTTTAAGTTCGGAGAGCTTGTCAAATCATGTGGTAATTCAAAGGTTTAAAGTAAAGTTACAAAAAGAAAAAGAAAAAAAGATTAGAGTGGTCATGGCCACCCTCAATGGAGGAGAGGCCAGGGGCAACTGTACTACCACCTCAATCTGGTTGGAATTGGCCGCATGAACACTTCTATACTAGTCACTAGTCAAAGGTAGTTGAGCTAGTAAGGTGTAACATCTCTGCTCCAAGTGGTATAATATTGTCCGCTTTGGGCCAAGCCTACACGGTTTTATTATTGTATTTCCTCCCAAAAGGCCTCATACCATTTAGAGAGAGTATATTACATATAAACACATAATCTTTTTCATATCCAGACAATATGAGACGTCACATAAAGGGTGACCACACAACCACACTTTTTCTTTTTATCTTTTTTAATTTTTTTTTTAATAAATAAGTCAGCTCTACATCATTTTGAATTTTCTCAAAATAAGCATATGCACACCATAGAAATTTTTTTCCTCAGATGTTGACCATATTAGAATATACTTTCGAAAACACTAATCACCTTCATGTCATATCAAAAACACGACTTAGTGCGCCTCCCCGAGCCTATCTCCCAATGAAATAAGTTAGAAAGAACACTATGAACCCTCAAACCATATGGCTAATAGTAGCTGAAGACAAAGACACTTACAAGATAAGATAGCCATACTATTAAGTCACATCATCACCATAAACTAAAGCATCATAACAAACTTACCAAAGAAGATAACATCAAGTGTCTTGGTCAACGACTAATCACCAAATCAAATATCAAATATTATAACCCAAGTATAGTAGTCATAGAGCCATCAAATATCCAAAATACTAAGTAATTGAGCTCGAGTGAAATCTATCCCACAAATATGAGTCTCCATTCAAAAGAATGTCTAACTCCTTAAAAATCAACTTAACGAGTTTGTCCAAGGGCATTTTTTTTTTTTTTTTTTTTTTTTTTTTTTTTTTTTTTTTCAGAAAGGTTGGAGGGAGAGGTTAATTGTAGCTATTCTACTTGGGCGTGATCATAGTAGCACCAACCCACGTGGCGCCGCTCAGGAGGGACCTAAACGGTGGGAACCGCAGGTGCTCCCCCAAGACTGACCAAGCCATACCTTAACACCCGCCTCACCCAGGCATCAATGAGACTGAAGGTGGCTAACACTAATAGGCTAAATGATTCACATTGCGGGAGTCGAACTCAAACCTTCCTTTATGTATATGTTCTCAGTCTCTATTATCCAAGGAAAAGTTCGTTGTAAAACAAGAATGTTTTATAGGTGAAAAAGATAAAACGTAACGCTATATACTATATTTTTATTATACATATATTTCATAATATTGACACAACAGTCCTAATCAATCATTTAAAAAAAAAAAATTGATCCAAAAATTAATTAAAACTGTAAGATCAACATTATATCAATTTATAGTATTGCTCTACTACATATAAAAACAATGTTAGCAAACTGTCTTTCATGGTGGGTAAGTCTAGTTGATTCATAAATACTCTCTTAAAACAACCTTTTTGGTGGTTCGATATTTACATGTGAAAGTGTTAGGGTTGATATACTGTACAAGTAACAAAGGTACTCAGTAGACAGAGATGAATTGAATGAAATTAAGGATATGCTAATTTAGGGGATCAAATTAGGGGGAAACATTATTCAGAAACAGGAATCTAGGCCCAAATTTTAAACCTGCTCCAATTATCGATTGGTTGTGAGATTTAAACATACACTTCTTTATGCCTTACAAGTTTTTAATCTATGATTACCCCTACCCACTTTATCTATTAATTAATTAATTAGTTTATGACAAATTTTTTTTTTTTTTTGAATTGGAAGAGTTTTATTCAATTTAGTCTATTAAATTAACATTTCTCTTTAGGACTTTTTAAAAATAAACGTTAGTTTAATAAACTAAATTAAAGAAAATCAAAGTTTAGGAAAAACTTTATATGTGCATTCGTTCTTGTGTCATTTTTTTTATAGGGAAAACTTTATTTTAACCCTTTTGAATTTTCGTCACTTTTATAATGTCTTTCTCAAAGTTTAAAAACTCTCAATATAGTATATGAAACTTTCAAGGTTTTACAATGTCATCCTTCTGTTAAAGTTTGAGGTTAAACCAGAAGGCAAAATAGGTAAACTGACCTTTATATATATGACAATTTTATAAAAATTTACCCTTAATTAAAGACCCCCCCCCCCAAGCCATTCTTCTTTTTATTTAATGGTAATTTGGGAATTTTACACTATTTATTAATATTTAACAGAAATTTTTAGTAGATGGTAACATTATAAAAAATTAGAAGATTAATATGAGTTTATTATAAAAAAAAACATTATAAAAGTAATAAAAGTTGAAATGAATAAGTGAAGTTTACCTCGTCTTAAAGAAACGGCCGCAAAAGGTAATAGTGTAATTGGATTTTGTTAGCAGGCACGTGACCTAGTTGGGGCAATATCGTCTGGTCAACTAGACCTTGTAAACGTTTTTTGTTATGGTAAATATAGTTAACGTCATAGCCACTGCATATCCTCCATTAAAAAACGAAAAGAAACTACTTAACCATAAATAATAATAATAATAATAATTTTAGGAGGCTTATTTGTGTCATACTAAGAATGATATGACTATTAAAATTATCATTGAGCTTGTGATTGATCATTATTGAATTTTGATCAAATGGTGATTTTAATAGTCATATCATTCTTAGTAGAATACAAGTAGAACTTATAGAATTACTCATATAAAAGTGGTTAGGTACATGCCTTTATTTTATTTTAATTTCCACTTTTGATAGTTTTGAACCATTAGAAAAATATGAAATCATTTTTACCTCTCCTTATTTTCTGAAGTTAAAACAATCAAAATATATATATATATATTAACTTCACTTTAGATCCCTGAATTATCACGCGATTTGAGAAGTCCCTCAAACTTTAAAACCTCTCAATTTAGACTCCCGAACTTTCAATTAAAATTAATTTGAACCCCTCCGTCATATTTTAAACGTTAAAAGTGAGACAATGATGTTTATACCCTTGATTTTTTTATAAAATTTCAAATTTACCTTTAATTTCAAATTAAAAAATACATAAAAAAGTTTTTAAAAAGTGATATTTTGGTCATTTTAGGGGTAAATCAAGGAAGTTATCGGCTAAATCTGACGGTGGGGTTCAAATTGAAAGGTTTTGAAGTTTGGGGGCCTTCTCAAATCGTGTGATAATTTAGGGGTTTAAAGTGAAATTACCACCTTTTTTTTTACAGCACTCTTGAACAATAATTTATTTGTTTCCCCTGATTAGAACAATTGTAGTATTAGACCCAAATGAGAAGAAAAAGAAATTGTAATACTAGAAACCACAATTTTATCTTATAATTATATCACAATGTCAATGTAATAGTCTCAATCAACCTTTATATTAATAATTATTTTAAAAAAGAAATTGTGTCATAAAAATGTAGTACATAATATTATTAAAAAATAATTAACAAAAATAGAGACATGACAGCTTTTATCAACATTATGATGTAAAAGTCCCTGTAACATATGTCACCATAGCTAAAAATATTGTTAATATTTTGTTTTTTTGTTTTTCCAATTAAATATAACAAAAGCATCTATCCCCCTCTCTTTCTTTCAAAACATGGCTTTATCAATTCTATTTATTAAAAAAAAAATTGACATCATGTTTTGTTGGTGGGAAATTGTTAGGAAAGAAAATAGATTGGAAGCTTGATATTGGTGGGAAAATATGAAAGAAAATGAGAGAGAGAGAGAGAGAAAAAAGCTCTTATTAAATTAATTAGGAAATTTTTTTTTTTTTTTTAAGAAACTGGAAAACAGAAAACAATTATCCGTAACGGTTTTAAAAGCAATTTTATGTTATATTTTTCTTCAAACTCTTAACAAATAATTCAAAATACAAACACTTTTTCACAATATTTTTCAAATGCGATCACAAAAAAAAAAAAAAAAAAAAAACTCACTTTTATCTCGCATCAAAATACTTTTTAAAATCAAAACCAGAAACTATTATCAAACATACCCTAGTTTTTTAACTAACATATGCTTGGTAGATCTACATTTTAATGTTTATAACTACCATACCATTTTTGTTAAGAAATTTTTTTTAATTTTTTTTTTTTAAGTTTGATAATGATATTAAATATCAAGGATGATATTTTGATATAATAGTAAAAAAAAGAAAAGAAAAGAAAAAAGAAGTAATCCCCTATAGGTAGCTCAATCGGTTAGGATCATGCCTAATGAAGCGGAGATCATTAGTTCGAATCTTCCTTCCCCTTTTTGTATGGACATGTAAAAAAAAAAAGAAAAAAAAAAACAAAAACAAAAACAAAAAACAAAGTGAAAGATAAGTGAACTTACTCGCTGAGCATAGTAATGAGCTGAGATCAGGAGCAGTGAAACTTTGATTAGCGGTAAAAAAAGGGAAAGAGAGGTGGTTTATCTCATTATATTTATGGCCGAAAGGATTAGGAAGTGTCGGGGGACTCGGAGCATCTGATCCCTTAACGAAGACAATAGAGGTGTGTTTCTTAATGAAGTGGGGTCAGTCTAAGCGGAACCAGCTAGTCTACCCCATATTCCCTCATCATTGATATCTCCTTGGCAAGATCTGATTTTTTCTTCTTTTCAAAGGGGGAGTGGCAGGGAGATACAGGGAGGGCTGCAAGTGAAAAACCGGGTCTTTTTTGTTTGTTTGGTGGAGAAAGAAAAGAAAGAGAGAAAGGGAGATAGAGGGCCACCTGTGAAGTGAGGATAAGCTCTTTGAGATCTGCCACTTTGTCTACAGGTACTTCCACTTTCTCTTCTCTTGGACCCCAGTTGAACAATTTTTACATTTTTAACTTCACTTTGGGCTGCAATGCATTTTTCTTTCTTTTTCTTTTTCCTTTTTTATTTTAAAGATGATTGGTTGTAAATTTTTTTTTTTCTGTTATTTGATAATGGGTTACTAGTTTTGTTAAAAAAAAAAATTAAAATTTAGAAGTTTGATCTTTGCAGCATTTTATTTGGAAGCTGGCCATTTGAGGATTTGTTGATTGGACATAAAAAAGTTGGATAATTTTCCTGAGAAAATGTAAGGAAGAAGAAAAAAGAAGACTTTGTATGTTGGATTTAATGTTATTCGCACTTGGCTAAATTAACCATTTAGCTCAATTCTGGGTGGAACATAATAAGATCCATGAATTGAATTAGTTTTCTTCTGTAAAGGTTTCTCAATATTTAACAATAGGAAATTTCACCAAAAATGGTAGTCATTGTGCTTTGGAAATTTATTAAATTACTTAAGAAAATGGTTACTTAATTAGCATTTGTATTCAATTGTCTCCAGGAAGGATCGCATTAAGGAATGATAAGGAGATGGGGAGGAAGGGAAAATGGTTTTCTAGTGTAAAGAAAGCGCTTAGCCCAGAGTCCAAGGAGAAGACTGACCAGGTTTGGAGAAATCACAAAATGGTATTTTTGATTATCTGGAAATTGGGTTAAAAGTTGAATAGGTTTCTGATAGTTTTAGTAACTGTTTTTTCAGAGATCAAATAAATCGAAAAAGAAATGGTTTGGAAAGCAGAAACAGCTGGATTTAGAATCCACCTCTTCAGGACCTGCCACAGTGCCACCTCCTCCCGTTGAGGAAGAGGTCAAATTAACCAATGCAGAGAATGAACAGAGTGATCATCCCTACTCTGTTGCAGTCGCCAGTGCTGCAGCTGCTGATGCTGCTGTTGCTGCTGCTCAGGCAGCCACTGAGGTTGTTCGACTCACTGAAGTTACTAGGTTTGCAGGCAAATCGAGTGAGGAAGTGGCGGCAATCAAGATTCAAACAGCATTTCGGGGATACATGGTATGTGTTAATGTCAAATACAAGCTAAATGTTAATGTCAGCTCGTTATACAAGATATTTGGTTCAATACAAGCTAAATGTTAATGTCAGCTCGTTATAGAGACATTTTTGATTTAATGACCACTTTCATTGCAGTAGTTTAAACTTTATCAGTAGCTGCTAACAATGGTTTTACAGGAACTTTTGGGTGAGTAATGAGTGGCTTTCTTAATATGGTTTTGCATTTCATTGTTTTCAGGCAAGAAGGGCATTGCGGGCTTTAAGGGGGCTGGTCAGGCTGAAATCGCTGATGGAAGGACCTGTTGTGAAACGCCAAGCCGCAAAAACCCTCAGATGCATGCAGACTCTAGCTCGTGTGCAATCTCAGATCCACTCCAGGAGGATCAGGATGACAGAGGAGAATCAGGCTCTCCAGAAACAACTCCTACAGAAACGAGCAAAAGAGCTTGAGAGCTTGCAGGTCTCTTTCGTTTCTTCTTAATTCTATTATTTCTATAAAAAAATTGCTAATCACTTAGCACATGTTTTGTAGTCTATTTATTGCCACAGGTTTATGTGATTATATTTGTATAGACATGAAGATCTTAGGGGCTCGTTTTGGGACTAGAATATGGCAGCCAGGGTTACCTTGGGCCTATGTACCTGAGATATTTTTAATGTATTAAACAGTGACAGTTGGCTCAAAATTTTCCACAAAACACCCAGCAGAAACATGGGAAATTCCATTTTGGTGCTGGCTTAGACTGTACCAATGGGATATTTAGAAATAGGACTAATTTCTGTTTCCTACTTTCCTTGATGGGTCATGTTTTTATTTGTTATCTAAGTAGTTTTTGTAATAGAAAGACCTCATTTTTTGGACTTTAACTCGTTTAGATGTTATTTAGATTGGAGAGGAATGGGATGACAGCATTCAGTCAAAGGAACAAATTGAGGCAAATCTTCTTACCAAGCATGAGGCAGCTATGAGGAGAGAAAGAGCACTGGCTTATGCTTTCTCTCATCAGGTGATCAATTTCTCTCATTATTTTGTGCATTTGAGTTTACAAAAAAACAATATTAAAATGAATGTAAAAGACATGGTGTGAGATTTGAAAAATATGGGAGGGGATTGGCTTATGCAGGGGAGGGGGGGCATGGTCCCCCTGGCCTTTTGAATCTCTCCTTTGAGGTCCTTACAATTTTCGGTCCCTATAATTTGGATGTCTCATTGAGTTTTTACATACCCACTTTACTTTTTCATGGCTAACCATTTTTTTTGTCTCCTCAAAATTCAGATATAGTCCTTTCCCACGTTATAATCCTTTTTTAACCATTCTTTTCATTTGTATTTTTACTTCTCAAACTCTTTCAGAACTATTAAGAGATATTATTGATATTATATATTCCCTGAAAGTCAATATCATGTTATCCATTCGACTTATCAATCTATATATTTAGAATCATATTTTCATATGTAATGCCTATAAATTTCACACTCATGCTCAACATACACACATAGGATTGTACTTTTTTTTTTTTTTTTATAAGTCAATCTTATTAGAAAGTGCAAGGGGCACAACCCAAGTACACAAAGAGCATTCAAGAGAGACACCCAACTTGATTTTACCATCAACCAATCCCCTAATGGAAGACCTAGGTACTTCATAGGTACTTCACGGGCAGAGCGGACACCCTGCTACCCAGGATACTAGCTAGTCGTCCAACATCATCCATGGCACCAACAGAGACTAACTCTGATTTAACAAAGTTAATTTTCAATCCTGAGATAGCTTCAAAGCATAAGAAAATGCAACATAAATGACATAGATGCTTTGGATTTGCCTCACAAAAGATCAAGGTATCATTCGCAAATAATAGATGAGACATTAGGAGTTTGTTATTATTCCTGAATCCCACCGAAAAACTAGATAACAGTCCCCTATCACAATGGCGAACAATATTCTACTCAAAGTCTCCATAACAAAAATGAATAGCATAAGGGTATCAGGCCACAAGACCTATTAAAGAAGTCGGGGGGGAGTTCCATTAATCAAAACGGAGAAACGCATCGTATAGATACAATGAGCTAACCATTCACATAATTTCTCCCCAAATCCCCATCTCCTCAACAGATGCATAAAAATCCCAATTAGCATTATCATAAGCTTTTTCAAAGTCCAATTTACATGGCACACCTGGATTCCCTTATCAAATTTTGCTGTCAAGGCATTCATTTACACTAAGGATTGAGTCCAACATCTGTCTCCCCTTGATAAAAGCATTTTGAGACCTAGAGACTACCTTCTCCAACACTGATTTCAGCCTGTCAACTGAAACTTTGGAGATAATTTTATCGACGCCCCCACAAGACTGATAGGCAAAAATCCTTGACATCCACTGCCCCAACTTTCTTAGAAATAAGGGAGATAAAAGTAATATTGAGATTCCCTTCAATTTCCCTCGAGCATGAAATACATTCATGAGATCTTCTTTAAGAATCTTCGAACAAGACTGAAAGAAAGCCAAAGAAAAACCATCGGGGCTTGGAGCCTTATGACCGTTCAGAGCTTTCACCACCTCAAAGATCTCACTCTCCTCAAAATCTCTTTCCATCCATAAAGCCTCATCAGTACCGGTAGAATTAAAAGAAAGAGCATCCAATTTAGGACACCAACTGAATTGTTCTCAATACTGATGAGTGTAGAACTGCAGAATATGCTCATTGATTTCTAAATAATTTGAAGAAACAAATCCATTAATGACTAAGGATTCCACGGTGGTGTTCCTTTTATTCGAATTAGCCACTCAGCAGAAAAATTTTGTATTCTTGTCTCCCTCTCTCAACTAAAGAGTCCTCGATTTTTGTCTCTAACTTACTTCTTCCAAAAGAGTAACCATTTCCATTGTCATATGACGTCTAGATAGTGTATTAACCTTAACAGTTCTTATATCACTAAATAGCATTTGCCTCCCTTTGGAAAACATTCTGGCTCTATCAATGCTCATGCATTTCATTTGCAAGCTATGTCTAACCAGTGGCTTGCATTTTCTGTTTATTTCGAGTACCATAACAGTTTCTTGATGCCTCTTGAGATAGAAAGCCTTAAAAATAGACATCATAAGAAGTGAGAGGAGAAAAATATCGACATTCACTCAAAATATTGAAAGTGGAAAAATGTGCATGCCTTCATGGTACTAGGCATATGCTGCATATGTCATACAATGCCCAACATTTGTCGCATGAGCCTGAATTTGATATGGTGAATAAAGGAAACATTGATTACATTGCATTGGGTTGCTTAACTTTTTTTTTATAGAATATCATGACAATGCTTGAAAGGCTTTACCATATATTTTCTATCTTTTCTTTTGGTGTTTGTGGAGAAAGAGTGATGCATGAGGTGAAGCATGAAATGTTGGTCCACTTAATTTTATAAGTAATTTTATCCTCCCAAAGTTGATGTGACTTTTAAAATTACCATTAGATTTGAAAAGATAAAAAGATGGTCCTAGCATTACTCTAATTTTATTTAGGTCATATTAATTAATGAGTTATCAGTTTTTAATATTATGTTTTATTTAAATTTTAGAAGTCGAGCATATTTTTTTACTTTAATAATGGGTGTTACCTAGATTATTTTTGGTAATTCACTAATGAGAGTTGCCTTAAATTATGTAAGGTAAGTCGATAAATGGAGTGATGCCCTAGGGTTTAGTCGTTAGTCTATTTAAGTGTCTTTTGTACTCCAATGGAGGCTGACTTTGATGTAATAAAAAAACTGAAGTTTTGATTCTTCTCTCTCTTCTCCTCCCCTCTTACCCTCTCTTTCTCTTTTCTCTTAGCTTCTTCTTCTTCTTCTTCTTCCCCCTTTTAGCTTTTTGTTTCTTTCTCTTCCCCCTTCTCCGAGCTTCTTCCTTCTCTCTTTGCCCTAATTCACCGTGTGTTTTTTTGATTATTAATTGTCCTGCATCAAAGAGAGATTTAAGTTTGGTTACTTGACAACTTTAGCTATTGATGTTGTGGTTGAACAACTTGGAAAATTTAGTTTGAGTTTAGTGCACTAACTTGATGCCTGAAAAGTCAAAATGTCAGCTGATCCAGAGGAAAAAAATTAGTTGGCGAATGTTTTGCATGTTTATCTGCTCTGTTGGTAAAGCTGAACAGGATCTAGTTGTCAGTAATATAGTTGCAGATCAGTAATTGTATGTGAAATAACATGATTAGCATTACCTATTTTATATTACTACATGGTCTGTGTTTACCATTTACTAGTCCAATAGTATTACAGGCTCAAACTTAAGATTTCTGAACGTTGAGAGAAACAATTTATGAGTCTAACACATGCAATGAATCACTCAACAGCAAACCTGGAAGAATGGTTCAAGATCTGTAAACCCAATGTTTACAGATCCAAGCAATCCCACCTGGGGCTGGAGCTGGTTGGAACGATGGATGGCAGCCCGTCCATGGGAGAGTCGTAGCATGATGGATAAAGAACTGAACAATGACCATTCATCTGTAAAGAGTGCGAGCCACAGCGTTGTCGGTGGAGAAATCAGCAAATCTTATGCTCGCTACCAGCTCAATTCTGATAATCATTCCCCAACAGCCAGCCAAAAGACCGGCCATCAGAGCTTCCAGTCCCCTTCAACTCCTAAGCCAGCTTTCTCAAAAGTAGCAAAAAAAGTAAAGCCTGCAAGCCCAAGGGGTGGATTGGGTCCAGATGATGACTCTAGAAGCATGGCCAGTTTGCAGTCAGACCAGTTTCGAAGGCACAGTATTGCTGGGTCATCAGTGAGAGATGATGAGAGTCTGGCAAGCTCTCCAGCACTTCCGAGTTATATGGTACCCACCAAATCCGCAAGAGCTAAGAACAGGTTGCAAAGCCCATTGGGGTCTGAGAAGAATGGGACGCCAGAAAAGGGGTCTTTCGGGACGCCGGAAAAGGGGTCTTTCGGGACACCGGAAAAGGGATCTTTTGGGCCTGCAAAGAAACGGCTTTCATTCCCGAACTCACCAGCCAGGCCAAGGCGGCATTCAGGTCCACCAAAGGTGGATATCACTCGTATTGCAGAAAACAACACGAGCAATGGAGTGGGCAGTTGATCATTTCTAGTCAAAATCAAGGGAAGTAAAGAAATTAAATGGATTTGGATTTGAGGAGGTAATGGAGGAAAGGAGAAATAATGGTTATTTGATTTGTGAATTCACTATTTTCTTAACAGCTTTAATTTGTTATTGCTTAACAGGTGCTCCTGTGGGGTGATATTCTTTATATTTTTATTCTCTCCATCATTTGGGTTCTGCATGTCCTGATGATACCAGAGCATGTCTGAACCCAAATCTGGATCTTGATTATTTTCTGCATGAAGAACAGTTGTCAGTCTGTTAAATTTATTGATTCGACGGAGTGCTGTATAATGGATGTTTAATTTCCCACTTCTTGTTTACTTCGTACCTATAACTTCGTCCATATTGTTTAATCCTTTAAATTGTGAATTGAAAGCTAAATCTACTAGATGCTATCTGCTTCTCCCAGTTGCCATTTATCTGTAGCAATCATGAATGTATGATGATAATCTTTTCATGCAGCTTTGCAGGCATTTTCATAGTATCTTTCCTTCACAGGGAACTTCCGCCAAACCCGACTTCTCAGCCTTTCCTTTTCTATCTTCTTCACCAATTACAGGACCTGAAGCCCACCTCTGTTTTTGCTCTCATTCTCCACCTATTGGACGATCCACCCCCGAGGACCAAATCCAAAAAAAAAAAAAAAAAAAAAAAAATGGGGTTTGGCGCTTGGGGGTGGCCGAACCACCCCCAAGGGCCTGTTGGAGGTGGCCAAAGATGATCCACTACCGAGGGCCAAACCCAAAATAAAAAAAATATGGGGTTTAGCCCTTGGGGTGGCCAATCCACCCCCAAGGGCCATGAGGGTGGCTTTGGCCACTCCCAAACCCCAAATATTTTGGAGGTGGCCGGCCACTCCATATTATTTTATTTATTTAATTATTTTCTTTTTAAAATTAAAAAATTATTTTATTATTATGGAACACGTGACATGACCTTGGCCCTTGGATGGAAATTGACGGCCCAAATTTAGAATTTTAGAAACTTGAGTTCTCTTAAAAATTTCAATGGATCCTCACCCTCTTTCTTTGTGAATAAAATTGAAAACAAATTGTCAAGTGTCCACAGGACATGTTAATGCACCATGATCTATTAGTCTCATGTTCCACAGAAATAGGACACAAGCACTTACCAATG
Organism: Corylus avellana; assembly: GCF_965113065.1. NCBI lineage: Eukaryota > Viridiplantae > Streptophyta > Magnoliopsida > Fagales > Betulaceae > Corylus > Corylus avellana. The sequence goes on from NC_142499.1 coordinate 17,367,012, forward strand.
TCAACGACAGTGACACTATCCACTTGCTCACTGACCTTAACCTTTAATATAATTTTAGAGAGCTTTTCTCACGGTTTTTTTTTTTTTTTTTTTTTTTATAAAAAAAAAAAGAAAAAAAAAAAGAAGAAGAAAAAGAATGTTATACATATACAATATCTCCAATGAAGCTAGGATAGTCTTCTACCCAAACTTGTTCCAAAGATTGATTCACGCAGCCTTTGCAAGACAATGAGGAGCCAATTTGCTTCCCTTTTGATATGCCCTATAGGCTATAGACTAAGATTGCACACAATACTTCAAACAATACTAGTTGCAAACTCAAGTTTCTACTCAACACCTCAACGTCCAAACTGCTATAACTTCAGCCATTATCGAGTTCAGGAACGGAGGAATCAACTACGTCAATAAGATGTATACATATGTCAATTGTGATACTTTTGGAACTAAAATGGTTAAGATAGAATCACTTCGTGTATCCATTCTTATCGGGTAAACTTCAGACCGGTGCAAAGCACCCCTTCCATACAAATCAGATAATATTTGGACTTCGCAGGCCAGTTGACCTCAAAAATTGTTTGCACCCAATGTAGGAGTGAAAAAACAGTTATGGTTAGCGATTATTAGCTAAAACCGCCAATCATAACTGCTTAAGCAATTAGTAAAATTTGCTAATCGCCTAAATGGTTAACCGGTTATTTAATAACTCCAATAACCACCAACCCTTTTTTTTTAAAGAAAATAAAAAATAAAAAAAAATGACGTCATTTCATATATATATAGTTCACTCCTAACTCAAGGAGATTCGAACCTTAAACCTGATGAAAATGCCATCAAATTCAAGATCAATGTCCTTACCACTTGACTCACATGAGTAAACCGCTTAGGGTTATTTTGCACTAAGTTTTGTTATCATTTCCATAACTTAATTACAAAAATCTAATATTTTTAAATCAATTTTTTTCTCAAAAAATATATTTACATTATAATCTTTTTTGTTTTATAAAAGTTTTTATAATTTTGATGATTAAATTAAATTATTTTGAATAATAACTATATGAGAAAATAAATACTATGTATTTTACTTGAAAGTACAACAAAAAAACTGAAGAATTATATGTTTAATGAATGAAGATTATATTAACTAATATCTTAAAGTAGTCACAAGACGATAATATAAATATAATGTTAAATTGAAATATAATAAAGAAATAACTGCCCAATTGGCCTTGGTGAACTATATTTTATTTTAATTTCTCAGAGAAAGCGCAAAACCCTACAGTGTCAAAACCCACACAGACCACGAATGCCCATTTCCGCTTGTTAAGCTTGAAGAGCATCACACAAAAATGGTGAGTCCTCTGTAAACACGTACTCTTTCATGTCTTCAATATCTGATTTATATATATTTCATATTTCATTTTATTTTGGAAAAACCCCCCTGATTTCTTAGGGCAAATGTTCTACAGAGATTTCCTGGGGTTCTGTTTTGTTTTGGATGATTTTTAGGTCAGGGTTTTTGTTTATTTTTACTTACAAATCTGGGTTTAGCTAAACCCTCCGTTTGGATTCCGAGAAACTTTAGGAAAAAGGCGAAAGAATTTGAGTAATTGGTTTTGGGTTCTTTCTTTTGTTTGGACACGACCTAACAAAAGGGTCCTCTAAATTGCCACTCATATTGTGATCACTTTATTTTATTCTGTAATCTATTCCTTGGTCTTGCTCAGTTTTACCAGCAATCCAATGGATGGGAAGTGCCATTTGTTTCCCTTGTGTTTCTGATTTAGTCCAATTTTTTCGTTTTGATTTATTCAATTATTTTTTTCTTTTCTTGTTTTATTTGATTAAGAAATTTACCTGTTATTAGGTGTGATTATCAAATTTGTAAGAAAACTAATGAGTAGAAATGTATTTGTTCAGGCATTTTTCTTCGGAACTCTGTAGGGTTTTTCAATCTTTTCTTCTAAGGGCTTCCATTTATGGAATGCTAAGTTTATAATACATGTGCGTATTGACATCAAGGGGTGCATTCTTTTAAGGAGTCATACAGTTTGAGAATTGATACCAAAGCAAATTGGAATTTTCATTGATGCTTATAAAGTTTTAATATATGTGCATGTTGGAATTTTTCATTGATGCTTTAAATACTTCGAACAATGCTACATGGAGGGATATGGTCTACCAAAGCCACCAAAAGGAGAGGATGAGCTATGACACTTCTCCATTTTGACAATAATCCATCTATCCCATGAACAAATTCCTAATTAAAATTCTCCAATGTTGCTTTGTCATCTTCCTTCAATGGTCCACACCCTTATGTTTGACCCATTATATTTCCTGTATAAAGGCCTACGATAAATAACCCAAGGAGCCTTAAGAGTTGTTAAAATAAGAAATTCCAAGTGCTCTGCCTTCCCAAAAGCCGGTAATCCTCCCACCTTTGTTGTGGCTGCTGTGTGTAATATTTGGAAATACTGGAAAAAGAACTTTCCCACTTAGACCAATGTGATGGATTTATTATGCTTTTTCTATGTAGAGTTTCATATTCGATGTTAGTAGTATGAATTAGTCATTTTGCTCACCCTTTATGATCTGGAGTTAGCACTAAAGATTTTGTTCTTCATGACTATAAGTATTATGTTGGACATTGCAACAGAGTACAATCTGAACTATGAAACTTATATATAAAATTTGCATTAGGTTGCACCATTGCTAGCAGGCCTTGCTGTTGCAGCTGCCGCTTATGCTGGTAAATATAGTGTTCAAGCTTGGCAGGCATTCAAGGCAAGACCACCAAGACCTAGAATGCGCAAATTTTATGATGGTGGTTTTCAACCTACTATGACTAGGAGGGAGGCAGCTCTAATACTTGGAATCCGGTACGTGTCACCTATTTTTCTCCAATATATGATTTGTGTCTTGATTAGTGGCTTGGCATCTTTTATTGAGAGAGTATTTACTGAAAAATTGTTTTTGTTGATGTGCTTAAGCACAGATGAAGTAGACTTCTCTTTTTATATTTTGCATTTATATGAGTGAGAAACTCCTTGAAGCGCATCAATCTGCCAGGTGTGTGTATTTAGGATGGTAGATAGGAATGTGCATAGTTAGGGATAAGTGGCGTTGATTGTTCCCTGCAGTCTCAAGTAGATCTGCATACAAGCCAAGCTGAGTTAGCATTTGGCCATCTAAGCTGGGCTTTAGTCATGTCCAATGGTTTTCAGGCTCAGATCAAGCTCAAGTGATGTTTGGATTGAAATTGCTTGGCTGTCTTTGACTCTTGAACTACTGTTGAGCTTGTCTGTGCCTTGATTACTCCCACGAATCAAAGTGGGAGAAGAGAAATAGGCACTGGACATAATATCCTGTCTTACTGTCTCATCTACTCCCTGAACCCAGACAGACGACATTGAACAATACCATTGCCTCATTTCTCTAACCATTCATGGCCCATCAGAGTTATTTTTAAAGACAGAACGCACACTTAGAAAAGTATTAATAAAAATGGAAAAATTGACTGGTAAAGACAACTTGAGTATCTTTCCACGACCTTCCCCCGAAGTGGATGTTATGAGGTTAGATCATTTGGATATAATGAGGTTAGATCATTTGCTTTTGCAATTTAACTATTATCATAGAAAAAAGAAAGAAAGAAAGCATTATCCTGACCCTGAGTTTTTTTCCCCTTCATAACGTAACATCAATTTGACCTTGCCTACTGTCGCTCTGGTCATTTGTGAAGTTCATTCCTCGGAAGGCTATAGTGGATTCAGGTTTGAATATCTATATGCTGCTTGATAAGCTGATGGTGATTGTGCCATAGACCGTATTTCAATTTATATATGATGGTTAGTTTGTTCTGAAGGTGCCTTGTTTTCATATTGCAAAGTCACTACTACTGGTTTTCACATAATTCTAGACCATAACATGTCAGTGATGCAAACTTGTGGTTCTTTCCTTTCCCCAATTGTACTTTCTCATATAGGTCATTTAATAGAATTGATAATATAAATGCATTATCAGCTCTTCATAGTTGTTATAATTGATCCTCTCTACCTGATTGTTTCACAGAGAAAGTGTTGCAGCAGAGAAGGTTAAGGAAGCACATAGGAGGGTGATGGTAGCCAATCACCCAGATGCTGGTGGTAGTCATTACCTTGCATCTAAAATTAATGAAGCAAAGGATGTGATGCTTGGAAAAACCAAGGGTGGGAGCTCTGCATTTTAATGGCGCAAACTGTTCCCATATATAAGCACGGCAATTCTGCAAAAGTTTTAGTGAGTTTTTAGAGCCATACATGCTCCAATTAGACAGTGTCACCCCCCTTTTTCCCATTAGTCTTGGTGCAACAGTAGGTGATCAAGATATTTAGAGCATTAATTGGTCATTGTTTACTTGATTCTTTATAACCCTCTAGTTTCACAATATTTGGAAGAAAAAAAAAATTAATTCATTTTGGTGACTATGAGGTGTGGATGTCCAAGCGAGTAGGAGGATTATGTTGATGGCAATAATTATGCAATCCTCCCCTAATATTTGGGTCATAGGCTCATCTTTTGTTATGGTCACAGAAGTTTTGTACACCGGATGTTGAAACTGACCTTCACCAATGATTGCTAGAGTATCTATTCGGTCCTTATCCCATCCTTCTTTATATATATATATATATATATATATATATATATATATATATATATTATTATTAAAATTAATTATTAGATTTGTAGAATCCACCAAAATGAAGGTACGAGTCATATAAATTTAATGGTTGGTTTTGAAAATGTAACATTACGGTATTTATATATGTTCCAAGTGCAAAAACATATAGCTTGTTATATATTCGAGTTGGTGGTTGTGATCATGTTGAAGAAAAGTGTTCCAATTCTGTGGATGTATTTATAGAAGATAATAACTTTTATAAGGTCTTTGCATAAATTAAGACATTTGTGCCACTCAATAAGAGCATGACAAAACAACGTGGAATACCATTAAAAAAAAAAAAAAGCATGAACACTTAATTTATTCTTACCGAGACCTGCATTAAAACAAAAAATCTTTTAGAATAAACTTTTCCTATTCTTCCTACTTAGACCCACCGCCAACTAGCACAAACGATATGCACCAGCCTAGATCACGCCGGAGACGACGCCGGCTGGTCTTGATAACGCCAGTAAATCTCTCTCTCTCTCTCTCTCTCTCTCTCTCTCTCTCTCATCGGCAGCAAAGAAGAAGCTCTCTGTCTCCGGTGCTCCCTATCTGTCCCTCTCTCTCTCTCTCACCCCGACAGCAGAGAAAAAATTTCTCGTCTCCGGTTCTCCCTCTCTCTCTTAAACACACCGGCAGCAGAGAAAAAATTTCTGTCATCGGCATAAGCGCCCAGCACCTTTGTTTTTTTCTCTCACATTCTTAAACCGAAAGAAATTATGTCACCGTAAAAATTTCTCACATTCTTATTGCATTACTTTTTTTTTCTTTTTTCTTTTTTCTTTTTTTTTTTAAAAAAATCTATAAATTCATAAGAGATGCCATGGTGGGTTCATAAGAGATGGCAATGGTGCTGTCATGTGGAATTAAACAGGTCTCCTCTAGGAATCAAAGATGCAACCTTTGCAAAAGTAGAAACATAGTTTTGTCCAAAATATTGATTATTTTTCAAGTCATCATATACACACCGGCAGCATAGTTTTTAGTTTGTTTTCTATGTTAATGCATTCTGGGCCGGCCAGCGTCATCTTGTCTCCGGCGTGGTCTTGGTTGGCCGGTGGCGGGTATGGTGGCTAGCGGGGGGTCTAAGTAGGAAGAATAGGAAAAGCTTATTTTAAAAGATTTTTTGTTTTAATGCATGTGATGTCTTGGTGAGAATAAATTAGGTGTTTATGCACTTTTTTTTGTTTTTTTTTTTTTTTTTGGTGTTCCACAATGATTTGTCATACTCTTATCGGATGACACAAATGTCTTGGCACAAGCTAAAACCTTATAAAAATTATTCTCTTTCTACAATTATCAAAGAGAAATGCTTTTGTACAATATAATGGCCATATTTGGCACATTTTTAGTGACGTGACAGATGAACAATCACATGAAAGGAATGATTGAAACTTGAAATTTGAATTTCAATCCTCTCTCTCTCTCTCTCACTAAATATGGGCCAAATGTGAGCATTATATTGCACTGTAGCATACCTCATAAGTGAAGGTATGAGTCATATAAATTTAATGGTTGGTTTCAAAAATGTAACATTGCGGTATTTATATATGTTCCAAGTGCAAAAACAAATAGCTTGTTATATATTTGAGTTAGTGGTTGTGATCATGTTGAAGGAAAGTGTTCCAATTCCGTGAATGTATTTATAGAAGAGAATAACTTTTATAAGGTCTTGGCACAAATCAAGACATTTGTGCCCTTCAATAAGAGCATGACAAGGTTTTGTTTCTGCACAGGAAAGAAGTAAGTTGGATCTAGTATGGGTTTCGTCCAAACCCAGCGTGGGTTAGGCTGTGACTCGCGTTGGTCAGCTAATCGACGTGACCTAGCAGTGGGTCGATTGTGACCTAGTGACCCGCGTGGGTCTGGTGACCCACGGCGGGTCTCAGGCCGTGACCCAGCCATGGGTCTGCTCTGGCCTCTCTCCTTCTCTCTCTCACCGTAGACCCAACAGTGGGATTTTCTCTCTCCTTCGATCTAGTGTTTACGTTGTAGATAATTTTTTTGCAATTTTTTGCTTTAGGCCAACGTGGCTTTCTTCCATTGGAGGGCATAAACTCCCTTGTTTATGCAACGTCCGCATAGAAGTTAGGCTCAATATATAATAATACAAAGTGGGTTGGTGGAGGCTTCTCGTTTGTCTCATTCTCATAAATTTTAGGGGTGTGAGTCGGTAGGTTACGGTAGAAAATTTTTGCTTCCGCTCCAAAGTCGGTAAATTCACCGACTTTTTCCGACCATGATTTGTACCACCACCGACGGTCACCGCCGTGTCGGTTACGATGATGATCGGTAATGTTGGTTTGGGCTGGGCCACAATTAGTAAGAAAATAGACTGGAAAATCAAGCCCAAACAGCAGGAAAATTTTTTTTCCTCCACTTTCTCGGCAACCAAATAGCAAAAAGAAAAAGAATTTGAAATCAGATCAAAAATACTCAATCAGAGAACACAACTTGAACCAAAAAAGGCACAGAAACTCGAGTCTAAAACATGCTTAGTAAGAAAATACATCTTTTCCTCCACTTTCTCGGCAACCAAACTGCAAGAAAATAAAATCAAAATTAGATTTAAAAAAAAAAAAAAACAAAGGTTGAGTCATGAGTGAGTGTGACTTGTTATTGATTTGAGAATTTCTGTGTGGATTAAGGATGGTTGATTGAATGATTTGTAAAACAATGGATTAAAAATAGAATTGAACGGAACGAATTATAGATAAGGATCAATTCGAGTTGATTAGATTCCTCTTACAAGACTAACGCTAAACTATCAAGAACTACTAACTTTCAAGATCTACAAACTACAGGTTCCACAAGATACAAGATATTCAATAATGGACTTTTATTGACTTTTGGTTTATATACAATTTGTCAAGCTCAAGCTATTAAGACCAATTGATTCCAGCTGTTAAACCCAACTGCCTAACAACTGTCCAACTCAACTTATAATCCAACTCACCATACCTGTTACAGTGAGAGTAAGAGAAAGGCGAAGATATCAAATGAGAGGAGAGTGATAGAGAGAGGCAAAGATGAGAGGAAAGTGACAGAGAGAGGAAGATGAGAGTGACGGCTAGGGTTAGGGGAAATGGGAGAGAGCTTCTAAACACGGCACATATTCAAGTCAAAACGGCACCCTTTTGATTAGGAAAATATTTTATTTTGATAAGTAAAAATAGAAACATTAGGCGCCCAACATGGGGCTTGAACCCACGACCATCAACCGACTGAGTTGGACGAGCTTTGTAAGTAAAATATAATGAATAATTACTAATATTAAAAATGAATATCAAAACGACGTCGTTTTGAAAGTCGGTAAAAGTTGGGTCGGTGGGCCAGCATGCGGTGGATTTTCTCGGGCCTACCATCATAATCATGCAACTTTTATGGCAATTACCATTTTGGATATATATTATATTTTAATAGTTACAGAGAGGCTTCTGGATGGATTCTACGAAGCTAATCCCCTCGAATATGTTTTAGTTATATAAAAACTAATTTGTAACATTGTTATCACGTGTCTGTAGTTTAGTGGTAAGAATTCCACGTTGTGGCCATCGAGACCTGAGTTCGAATGTCAGTAGCCTCAACAACCACTTTGTCTTGTTTTGGATGAATATTTTTCACTTTCATTTTTGGTGAGGAATTATTTGCAATTTTGTTTATTTTTTGGGACAAGGGTCATATACTGTCAAAGTTGTTGGAGTCACTTTTTATTTCTTTGTCCTTTTGTTGGGTCAACATGCAATTATTGCCAATTTTTTAGAAATTTTCCCCAAATCACTTCAAATGAAAACATATTTGAAAAGTCGAATTTGCTATGCTCTTATTGTTCAATGTACTATTTTTTAGTACACATATGGGTAATCAAAAATAATCATTTTTTTAGGTAAAAGAACAGCAATGGTGTTTGTGTAGGGTTGGACCAATACGGTAATTGGATGAATTCTAAACTTCCTAATAAACAACAATCATTTGATAATAGTTTTTTTCATCCTTTTTGTTTAGGTTCTACGGTTTTAAAGAGAGTAGAAGATAAATAAAAATAGAATAACCGTAAAATATTGTCATCCAACTTAAGGTAACTTATTATCATTTATCACTCCAAAACTTAATGAAAGATGTTGACGTAAATAATATCTACCGCTTTTTAAGTAGGAGCTCGGCCTGGAAAATAAGAGAAAGGCCACTGAGAAACAGGGGTAGAACTAGAAGGTTTAGTTTGGAGAGGCAAAATTTTTTAAAAATTAATAATAATAATTCTTGGGGGTCTCTGGCCAAAACCCAACTGGATCACGGCGGGTCTGGCCTAGCCCATGGGTCACAAGGCCAGAGAACCTCTTTTTTTTTTTAAACAAAAAATGGAATTAATGGTAAATTTGAAATTTTATAAAAAAAAAAAAAAAAAAGTCAAGAGTATAAAAGTCATTGTCTCACTTTTAACATTTAAAATTTTTACGAAGGGGTTCAAATTGATTGCAATTGAAAGTTCAGGAGTTCAGATTGAAAGGTTTTGAAGTTTGGGAAAGCTTGTCAAATCGCGTGGTAATTCAACGGTTTAAATTTAATTTAATTTATTATTTTTTTTTTTAAGGCTGGCCTATATATATGGTAAAGTCTACCTACCCTCCTCAAACTACCACCACATTGACAATGTTTCCTCCAAACTTTCAATTGCGACAATGTTTCTCCCAAACTACTACTAGAATGACAATGTTTCCCCTCCGTCAAATAAAACCGTTAATACTAACGGCAGGGGCTTATTGGTCTTTTCATTGGAATCTAAACGTCTAAAATAACCTTAACAATTACTTTAAACATTTCAACACTTAAAACGACTTCATACCCATTGGCCAATGAAACCCAAAACACCCGGTCTTCTTCTTCTTCCTTAATATTCTCTTTTAGTCTTCTTCTTCTCTCATTCTTCTCAGAACAATTTATGTACTTGCAGGAGCATGATTTTCGCTACTCAAAACGACGTCATACAATTTCTATACTTGCAAGAGCACAATTTCTATAGGGAAAGTGAGTTTGGCATATCAGTTTATTTTTTAATGAGAACCTATGAGCATTTTCTCCCCGTTTTCTTCATCTTCTTCTTTTCTCTCTCTCTTTTTCTATAATTTGATATGAAGGACAATTTTTATACATGCACCGACTATTGAGACGATTGAGATTGAACTATTTCTCAACAGACGTTTAAGGCTTGACAAGCAATTGGTTAAGTCCATGGAAATAACTCTGCAGAAGTCCAACCCAAACTCTTTAATTGGATAAAAGAGCTACATGTCCACGAAATTATCTGAGCATACCGTTATCTACTTACATATATCTGGAAAACTTTTTAAATACCCATAAGTGAAAAATGAAAAGACACATTAAAGGGTATAGTGGTCATTTTAAGTCAAATAAGAGTATGATAGTATTTTTAAAGTCAAATGTGTGCACATGACATGCACATGATGCCTCTGCAGTTAGTATTAACGGTTTTATTTGACGGAAGTGAGACATTGTCAATGTGATGGTAGTTTGAGGGAGTAGGTGAACTTTACATATATATATATATATATATATATATATATATATATATATATATATATATATTGATTTTTTCATTAAATTATTAAAAAATATATATTTATTTTTTTGCTTTTAAATATTTGGTTAAATTGCTTATTTATTTTGTAATTATATTTAGTAATTATTTTTGTTTACCTTAATTTTTTTTTTTTTTTTTTTTATATTGATCCTTTTAAACCAAAGTTCTGGTTCTGCTCGTGATATTAGCTGGCAATGGTCAGTCTTTTTCGAAAATCGAGATGGAAGTGGTATTGACTACTCTCACGGTAAATCTGGATGTATTAAGGGCGTTTTGGGACGGTTGGATGTAATAAAATTTCATCTTGACTGTTTCGTTTGAGAAGGAGAGACCGAGCTCAGCGTAAAGTGGTTTTTGAAGATCGCAGCTCCTTTTTCAATCAATAATAATCTCGACGGAAGGAGTATTTTTTTTTTTTTTTTTTTAGATGTATGCATAAAAGGGAAAGAGGTTCGAACTAGTAATTTTCACTTTATTAAGCCTGATCCCAGACAATTGAGCTACCTCTTACATCCTTCTAGATTATAAAGTTGGAAGAGTTGGACGAGTTCCCTATACTGTCGGAGCTTGATTTTTGTATCCGTTTTCAATCAATAATATGTCTGTGACTACATAGGACCATGTCTCATGTGTCTCAAACTTGAAAAGTGGGGCTTAGACATGCATGAGTTGGAAAGGTGCAGATTTTTATTTTATTTTTATTTGCATGAGAAAATATATACAAATCATTCCCAATCATTTTTTACCCAGATTTCTGCAAACTCGATTAAAATTTTGTAAAGAAAAACTACCAAAAAAAACTAATTCTCACTCGACCATAAATTGTTAATAATTTTATTTTTTATTTTCTAAATTATTCAAACCTAATACAAAAAAAATCCAACACCCAAATAATAGTTTCTAGATTTTAATTGGTAAAACTCTTTTGAAACCAAGTTTTCATGAATATAATATATTGATGTAGCCTGACTTGCTGGGAGGCAAAGAAAATAGTACAGTAAAAAATATAAATAATTCTTAGATCTTGAGTCTATTAAAAATTTGAGAATTTTTCTAAAATACCTAGAGTCTATCGAGGATTTGAAGAAAATATGAAGAAAATTCTTATTAGAGAGTAGTGAGATATTTTATAAGGAAGATTCAAACCTTCTATAGGAGGAATCATTGTCTAGTATTATATTGATACCAACAATGTGAGACTTTCCTCGTTTGTTGTATTAATGGACGTTTGGGAATTGATTAGGGTGTCCAACTTTTTTATTTTATTTTTGACATATCCACGTAATGAGAGAGAAATAAATTCGAACTAGTGATTTCCGCTTTAATAAATATCTAACTTTCAATGAGGGAGTGTGAAAAGAAGAATATGTGTAGTTGTCTTTGTGAATAGTTAGACCTTTTATAGGAAAGATTCAGACCTTTTTATAGGAGGAATCATTGTCTAGTATCGTATTGATACCAACAATGTGAGACTTTCCTCGTTTGTTGTATTAATGGACGTTTGGGAATTGATTAGGGTGTCCAACTTTTTTTTTTTGACATGTCCACATAATGAGAGAGAAATGAATTCGATCTAGTGACATCTGCTTCATAATGTGTCTAATTTTCATGTGAAGAAAATTCTAAGAACTATTTGATTAAGTTTCATTACGATGATAATTGTGTAATCTGGTGGCCTGATGATTTTTCAATGTAGAAGCTGCAGTAAAAGTTATTTATTCACTCCAATAACCTTTTATTTATAGGAGTATGATTATCTCCATTTCATTTTCGGTTTGTGTAAAATTGAGAAAAAAAATTGCAATTTTACATGTTTAGACAATTTTGCCTCTTAAAAGTACCCAATCGGTTCCCCTCTCTCTCCTTGTTCCCATGGCCAACCAATCCTTTCATAACATTATTCATGTCATAATAATCACGTGACATAATTTAAGATCCAAGATCACATGATAATCCAAAGTATTGTACCAAGAAGTTTCCTCTTGATTTTAATGAAAGAATAAAGTTTCGTCTATTAAAAAAAAAACAGGGTTTATCTTATTTAAGTGTGTAGGTTATGATTAGGTATCTAGATTATGAATTGTTGTATCATATTCATAATTAATCATAAATATATAATCATCCATAGTCATAACTTAAATGCGATTACAGCTTAATTAATAGTTTGCACTTCAAGCAAAGCACATAATTTTGATTAATATTTATAGATTAAGCCATAATTTATAGCTTAAGTAGTATTATTATTATAACTTAAGTATAATTTATAGTCAATTAATAATAATATTAATTTTTTTTTTTTTTTTTTTGGGTTCAATAAGTTAAATTTTGTTTTTTTTTTTGTTTTTTTTTTTTTTTGTGTTAAGTCAATTAGTTAATTATTATTATTATTGCTTAATATATAATTTATAGCTAAATTCATATTTTATAGCCTATAAGCTTATGATTTTTCATATAATCATTATTATGTATCTAATTATATAAATAAAGTAGAATTTGTTATTTTATACGTGATTATGTATAATTATATGAGACGGTTGGTTGAAATTTTGGGCTTCAAAATTTATTTTTATTAAATATAGATATTATTTATTGTATTTAAATATAGATTGGAATGGCACGTGAACCGATGCGTTGAAAACCAAAGAAATAAAACTGTTATTCTAGGGACTAGGGATAAACTTCAGCCGTGCGATTATTATATCTTCAATCCTACCCGTTGATTCTGGGTGGTGGGTTACAGCTGCAACGCCAGGAGTTGATACGGTATTTCGCAATCACCATAAATTATATTTTACAACGACTATGATTGAATCAAGTAAAAACTTAATTTAAATATACGCTCACGATGGCTGCTTCAAGTGAACTTGGAGCCGAGCTCACAAACAGACGCATGTAGAGGGGATATTTTTTACAAAATTTATCATACTTCTTCCCTTCGACGCAGTTCCATCAAGCTTTCCTAAACCTTCTTCTACTTTGTCTCATCTTCTCTTCACTTCAAGAAAGCTTACACACCAAACACACCTTAATTACCCATTCTCCAGACATACTTCTACGTCTTCCCTACTACACACACTTCCCTCAAGCTTGCCTAAACCTTCTGCTTTCTCTCATTTTCTCCTGCACAAAGCTTACTCCAAACAGATTATAATTACCCATTATTCTCCAGACATAACCCACGGTAATTAAGGTAATGTCTTGCTACTTTCGGACCATGGAGATAGAGCTCGTAGCGAAGGTTGGGCTGGGACGTTCTTCCTCGGCTCCGAAAGCCCAAAGCCCAAAGCCCAAAGCCCAAAGCCCAAATATCTCTCCTACCATCCTATGCATCTCTCATCTCAGATCAACTTCGTTTCCCTGTATTTGTTTTAATTTTATTTGTAAGTTTAGTTGATTTCTTTTGTATATGATTTTGGATAAATTTATCATTAATTTTATATATTTTATCTTTTTAATTTTTGTACCATTAGATCTATGGTGTGTGCATTTATCATTTGCTGAATAGCTTATTTCTCTTTTCTTTTCTTTTTTCTTGCCGAAAATGGATATCAAGTGTGCGAGGTTTTTGGCTTTGCTGAAAATGGATATCAAGTGTGCCAGAGAGAGAGAGAGAGAGAGAGAGGGTTTTGCAACTTTTGCTGTTGATTCTCAACTTTAGCTTAGCTCAGAAAAAAAATAAAAATAAAAAAGAAAAGAAAAAAGTAAAAAGCTTAAAACCCTAGAAAAGGACAACTTTTACCAACTTCTACCAACTTTTACCAAACGCTCCTGCCGCCGCCGCCTTTGTTCTCACGCCTAGAGAGTGAACGGAGGGAAGAGATTCTTTAAGCCCTGACGCGGAGGTTCTCTCGCCGAAGGTGAGAACCTCTCTTTTCTTTTACTCATTTTGGTTGCATGAGTGTTTATTGTGTTTTGAAACTCTATTTTGTTTTTGTTTTTGTTTTTTTTTTTTCTTTCAAAAAATTCATTTAACAATGTTTATATAGCCAATCGTAGCAATTTTTTAAAAATAATCTTAAAAAAGTGATCCACCGTGGCCGTTTTTGACTCCTGGTAGGTCAACCCACGGCGTAGTTTAGCCTTTTAAGTCCTATTTTAGTTGTAAATCAAAGCTAACGAGTTTTATATAGTAAAACGGCAGACAGGATTTTGTTATTTAAAGTGATCCCACCAATAACTGATCCCCGGTGGGTCACTTTGTGGCCCACGCCGTGGGTCACAAACGGCGGGTCTTCTTTCTTTCTTTTTTTGTTTTTTTGTTTTTTGTTTTTAATTATAACAATAATCATATGTCCCACAAGGCGGGTTAGTTTTTATTAGGAGTGTTTTTTAATAAAAAATAAAGGCAAATTTTAAAGGGAGGAGGTAATTGAAAAAAATAAATCAAAAAAGTGAATTTTTAAAACTCGGAAAGGATGTTTGTATAAGGGATAACTAAAGGTATCAAATTTTATTTTGTTTGGCCTTCACTTTTATACTCTGGAAGGATGTTTGTAAAATGGGTAATTAAAGTTATCCAATTTTATTTTGTTTGACTTTCACTTTTGGGACGTACCATTAATTTTACGGATTAAGATTTCATTTCCTCGTATTTTAGAATATTTGAGATTCCATTTTCCTATTTGGATAATATCCCCAAAGAAACAACAAAAACATCCAAATTTATGATATAATTAGTTTTGCTTTAATCTGGAATTTGTAAAGTGAGATTTGAAAGAAAAAAAAATAATGAATGAATGAAAGTATAGCAAAGAGTTGGTACTCTGCTTTTTTTTGATCATATATTTCCTTTTTTGAGTAGAAAATTTTCGTATTCTGAGAGTGGGATTTGAATAGAGTTAGAAATTACTCTTGTGTCATTTAAAAAATTAAGTAACTTTTAAAATTATTATTAACCTTGTGATTAATTATTTTTGAATTTTGATTAATGTGTGATTTTAAAAGTCACACATTAATCAACATAAATGATATTTAGTTCGAATCCTCCCCCTCCCCCCTCTTTGATTAATGTGTAACTTTTAAAAGTCATACATTAATCAACATAAATGATATTTAGTTTTAATCCCCCCTTTCCCTCCTCTTGTGTCGACATGTTAAAAAAAAAAATTATTTTGCTGGAATGCACGACTACAACATTAATTGTATAGATAGTTTCACCAATAAAAAATAATATTTAGTTAAAGTAGAGAAATATTTAGAGAATTTAACATTTATGAGTTCTGAAAAGTAGCTTGCTAAAACATCAAAAGTAGCGTTTTAGAGTTAACTTGTGAAGAGTTCAATGTGAATGCTATTAGATGTTTAAGTGGGTCATGAATTTGATCTAGTGATTTTGAATGTCATGTGTTGTGCAGAATTAATGTGGCAAAGAGAGTCTTTAATTCCTCACCAACCGAAATAATACCAAACCTATAAAGAATTATGTTTTGTTTGAATGAAGTAGAGAAATATTTAGAAAGTTTGATTAGTTATAAATTTTTTAACTAAGTTTTGTCTAAACTTTGAGAAGCTTACTAATGCTCTTAATACATTACAGCCCTACACGGTCTAGAACCATGACAGAAAACAAATTTGTTCAAGGAGGTGTCAGCCACATCATGGACATCCCTGAGGAATATGCTAGCGATATCATCAACATTCGGGATAAAGGAAAAGGAAAAGCTGTTGAAGCCAGTAGTAATGTGGAGGAGAATGAACACTTGGCTTGCCAAGCGGAAATGGAAGAGATGTTACACAAAAGAAACTCCTTATTCACAGCCAATGACAATGATTCTTGCATTTTTAGGCTCCCTCACAGA
Source organism: Corylus avellana (assembly GCF_965113065.1). NCBI lineage: Eukaryota > Viridiplantae > Streptophyta > Magnoliopsida > Fagales > Betulaceae > Corylus > Corylus avellana. The sequence goes on from NC_142499.1 coordinate 17,383,111, forward strand.
TTCAAGGATCCGAAAGGCTTAGCTTACCAGCCCAGGATGATTTCTATTGGACCGTACTGTCGGGACAACACTGAACTTCAAAAAATGGAGGGCCTCAAGTGGGGATGTCTTGAACATTTATTGAAAATTAGCGGTAAGGAACTAAGCCAGTACATTAGCTGCATATTTTCATTGGAAAAGGAAGCGAGGAAATGTTATTCAGAAACAATTCCTCTAACCTCCATTGAATTTGTAAAGATGATGGTCTTAGATGGATGCTTTATCATTGAAGTGATTAGGTATTTTTATTCGGTGATAAGAGAAAATGGAGAATTCTTGGAATCCCACCCTCTTAGCAGTCCAAGGATAGACCGGCAAATGTTTCAAGTAATGTGCGGGGACTTGCTGTTGTTGGAGAACCAGATCCCATATGTTGTTCTTGAGAAATTATTTCAAATTTCTATAGTGTCTTGGGGTGGTTCAGATCATTCATTGTCCTTCTTGATTGTGAAAGTTTTTTCACCCATATTGGGAACTCCATACGAGGAAGACATGTGTCGTTTTCGTCGGGTCAAGTACTTGCATCTGTTGGACGTGGTGCGGTTTATTTTTGTCTCAATTGATCGTGAAGAACAGCTTCCAATTCTTCAAGATCTTCCCGAGGGGTATTGGAGCATACCGATGGAGACTATCCTGCGCATTTCAATACTACGCTGTGCAGGGATAAAATTTAAACCGCGTAAGAAGGATAATTTGCTCGAAGTTGAATTTTTGAAGGGTGGGGAGGTTGAAATGCAGAGCACCATTCTCAATGACTTGATGTGTTTATTTTTCACAAACTGCGTGGCATTGGAGCAATGCCACCGTCACAGTTCAAAACATTTTTCAGTTCAAGCCTTCATATTGGACTGCCTTGTGAATGATGCTACAGATGTCGTGTTCCTATGTGAGAATGGAGTGATAAAAAATTACATTGAGAACGACTCTGTTGGTTTCATCAACAATTTGGGAAAGGGTTTGAACCTTGGCAATGAGGGCTTTAAGATTTACAAGATGTGCAATCAAGTCAACAACTATTCTAATAGTCGTTCACGTCAGCTGTGGACAAGCTTCAAGAACGAATACTTTGGTAAGCCATGGCTGTGGATCTCAGTATTATATGCCATTGCACTTTTCGTGCTTACTTTATTACAGACTAATTACACTATACATCCATCCTCTTAAACACCTCATAGTATTAATTAGTTGTAAATATTGATACACTCCCATGAATTATGATTTGTTGATTTAGCTTAATGACAATTTATTTTTCAGAAAATATGGTAAATAGATGTTGTGAGATACCATTCCGCTAGCTTGATGCCAAATTTTATATTTTATGCTCTTGTTCTATTTTGAGGGAAAATTGGGTCACACCCTCACTAGCACTTGAGGCTGCAACAAAATTGTCTTGGTGCAACACAGAGTCCAGTTCTTTATGTTATACCCTCTAGTTTATTATGTCTCTTTTGAGTTCTTGTGGAAGTTGCTTTTTTCGTGGATGCAAAGGTGATCTCTTGTAGTTTATTATTTATTTATTTATTATTATTATAATAATCATGCTTTACATTTCATAATAGTTATTAATGCTTTTGTTGTTTTTTGATTGCTTATAATAATATTCTTATTCAATAGCTTTTTAGGTTACTTATACATTACTTTTCTTTGTGATTTCTCTCACACGTTCTTTTTCTAAGTGGGAATTGTAGTCTTTATTCTCTTTTGATCTCTTAGAATCTCTCTCACTTTTTGTTCTTTCCAAAATGTGCATGTGGTTTGTTCAGATAATCGATGTAATTAAGGAGAGCTGCTTCTTAGATTATATCTAATTATGTTATGTATAACTTTAATTAATCAGGATTTGGTGTAAATTCACTCATTTACAGCAACTAATAGAATACCAAATAAAATAAATACAAAATATGGGATCAACCCACCCAATTCAACAAAACCACTGTAGCTTTTCTTCTCCCTCTCTTGCATTATGCCAAACAGAGTCCTCTTCAGCTATGGTGGTGATTTTCTTCACCAGTAAGTCTATAATTTATTTTCAATTTAATGTCTTTGTCTGAGTTAGTGGTTTTCTTCATCCAATCTGACCTTGGAGAACAAAAAAAGTAGACCAGAGGTCCAGAGTATTTTCAATTTATTTTCAATTTAATGTCTTTGTCTGAGTTATTGGTTTTCTTCATCCAATCTTACCTTGGAGAACAAAAAAAGGAGACCAGAGTATTTTGTAGTCTTGCAGGATTGGGTTTATGTGTAGATCCCGTTGTGAAGAGAATACAGAATAGGAATCTATATGGTGTTTTCATCTTAGTGCTTTTTCGTGTTCCAAGATGACATGTTGATCTACTGAAAGAAGCTAGTTTACACCTTGACCGAATAGTAGGGGCTCCCAACAAATTTATATTTTGCCTTGTGCTCCTATAATCCAAGAGGAGAAAGAAACAAATTTATATGATTTGTGATAGAAATGTTTTATCTAGGGGTGGCAATTTATGTTCGAGTGTTGATGCATAAGTATAAGATTATATATCTCAATTATAATATGATCTATTTAATTAAATGAGTCAGACGCTTGAACCATAATCTGCTAATTTCATGTTAGGTTTGTGTGTCGGGTCAATAATTGTTAGTCTTAAATGCCGCATGTCGAATTTGGGTCATGTCGAATCATGAGAATAAGACTATATACGATTATACGTCAACCTTAACTCGACCTATTTAATTAAATGGGTTAGACTTTTCAGTCCCAACCCGATAATTTCGTGTCAGATTCACGAGTTGTATACCTTAGTATTATCACCCTTTTTAACGGATAAAAATTATTTGGGTTGGCCTGAGCCAAGCTAGTTAGGTTTGAGCCTAGCCCAAGCCATGACCTCAATCTATAATGTTTCGAGGAATAAGCCTATCAGCTAAAATGCACATATAAAGCATGAGATGAAGTTCTTATAATATCGTTGGCAAGGGCGGAGCTATAAAATTTTATTAGAAATGGTCAAATCATAAATGAAAAATATATTAAGGTAAAGGGGTTAAAATATAAATAAAAAAATATATTAAGATTAAAGATTAAATTAATATATAAATATAAAATTAGTATCTACTCTATTAACAACAAATAAACAAAATAATGGTTTCTTAATATATTTTTAGCCTATTTCACGTGTCCTTTTTAACGGATAAAAATATATTAAGGCCGGCAAAGAAAGAGGGAGAGAGATCCACCACCTATGGGTCGGCGGAGAGAGAGAGAGGGAGAGAGATTCAATCGGCTGTGGCAGGGAGAGGCTGGGTGTGGGCGGTGGGTGGATTCGATTGGCGGCGGCAGGCGAGTGGTGGCTAATGGTTGTATGGGAGAATTAATCTTGTGTTTTGCTAACATTCATTTTTTTTTTTTGCATTTTTTTTAAATTGTTGATGTGTCAAAATCTGAGTGGTGGGCGTAAAGGCCAGGTGGCTTTTGTGCCACGACTACACAGAAAATGCACTCATCGTAAGTAAGGTTGCGAGGGTGAAGATAGAGTTTTCTACTAAATTGTCTTCAATAAAATTTTTCCAATTCAGTTTATAAATTTTCAAGTCTCTTAAAAAATGAAAAGTACACACTTTTATAATAGCTCATGAGAAATACATGTTAATGCTATTAAAAAATATGTGATCTAATTCACATTATATATGATAATTTATAGATTGGATTAGAGATTTGGCTTTTTTTTTTTTTCTGACCCAATTTTCAGAAAACTCAATCTAGATGGTAGATGGTAGAGTACATTGATTATTGATACATTTTCAAAGAATCAAAATCCTAAACTTGTAAAATACAAAATGCCTTTTCATTTTGATAATTTATGAGTCCTTGTTATATCGTTAATTAATATGTCTTAAATTGGATTAATTTTGCTGGGTTAGGCTCGGATTAATTGTCTTCGCGCACGAAATATCATTGGGGTTGCGATCCTCAACAGCCGAAACACAAGCTGAGCTCGGTCTCTCGTCATTTAAGCATGCCGGACTGAACGGTCAGGCTTAATATTATGTGATCCGATGGACGTAAAGGGCGTTTACGTGGTGCGCATTACCCTATCTGATCGCAGCCACTAAAAGCTCCATATCAATTTTCGAAAAAAGCATACCATTGCCAGCCCATTCACATGGCAGCTACTAAATGCCAATTATCCTGTACTCGTGAACACCATCTGTTGTTTTTATGTTGACGGTCCAAATTTCCAATCGCATCAAAAGTCAACAGATCTGAGTATTTGCATGACTAACTTTACCCTTAATTTCAAAACCCTTTTTTTTTTTTTTTTTTTTTTTTTTTTTTTTTTTTTGTATTTCTAACCGTTAAAATTGACAGAGAGGTCCAAATTGATTGCATTTGAAAGTTTAAGGACTAAATTAAGAGATTTTGAAGTTTAGGGAAGGTTTGTCAAATCAGGTGAAAGTTCATGGATCTTTAGTGAAGTTACTTCCAAAAATTAAAAAGAAAATAAACACCAAGGGGTAGCCAAATTTAAAAATTTTAAACAAATTAATAAAACAAAAATTGTTTTTTTATAAAAAATAAATAATTAATTAATTATTTTATTTTATTTTATTTTATATATATATATTTTTTTTTCGAATTTATGCCTCACATCGGCCTTGGGATATAAACAATTTAATAGTTTGAGGAGAATATTGTCCAAATTAAAAGTTTTGAAAAAAAAAACATTTTCAACCTCTTTTAAGTATGCAACTTTTCATGTACTACACCCTCTTCTATATTGGGCCCACCCAAATTGCACCGATGGACCATTTGAAACGAATACATTTGTTAAGCGTTACTCACATCCCAATAGTGACATATCCCAAACTATTTCTTATGTGTTTTACATGATTTAAATCCAATTTTAGATTCTAACTCGGGTGTATATACGTTTATGGGATACTCTTCCCTTGCAAGCCAATTTTTAAAGATAATTTTTACTTTAATTTATATCATTTGGTACTAGAGACAGACACTACATCATAAGTTCAAGTTACGACAGAGGCAAACATTGGATAGAGTGAGCCACCGTGGACGTCGAATTTGGAAGCATGGTAGTATGTTGCAATCCTAAGTGTCCTACTAGAATTATTTCAAGCCAAATATTTTTACTTCCACACTAAACTTTAAAAAGTAACAATTGATCCTATGAAATTATCAAATACTTTCAATTTGTCTTATCCATTAGTATTTTTTGCTAACTTCAAAAAAAAAAAAAAAAACTTGAGAGAACCGCTTGTTTGTCCTATTTCTTTCTGTTTGTTTGTAATTTCTCACTATTATTTTTCGTTTTAGGTCTATTGTTGAAAAGCTTACCAATTTTATTTTTTTATTTTTTTTAGGAACCCTCCATTCACTTTTCCTTCCACATTAAGAGCGTAAATTATCCTCCCTTATAACTTATTCACGATTTCAATTAGAAAAAAATAAAAACAAAAAAAAAGCATTCCGTAACCCACATTTTACTCAAATTATCTATTAAGTCTCATGTAATTGAGAAGTAGTATATGCACTACATAATATAATGCAACGTTTTGTCTACTTTTTGAGGAAATATCAAAGAATTAAAGCGTAAAGCAGGATGTTTTCATATGCTCAAGAGTCAAGGCCTTGCTTTGTTTCCAATGAAAGCAAAAAAGCAATTATTCTATAGCTTGCCATTTTGATCACTTCCCTTGAACAGCAAACCAACAAATACAAGTCTTTTTAAATTGGATAAAAAACAAGGTTCAAGACTCCCTGATCCACCGATTACAACTCTCGTAGCCATCTGATTTTATGCTCATCGATCAAAATTAAGCAGACGGAGGAGAAGTGCAAGGGTTTTCGTCACTGCATGACTATCATTCGGACTCATTCTTAATTGGCCAATAGTTTCGTACTATGATGTATCCGATCAACGTTGATCGCCATGCAAATTGTTCTTTGCTTAACTAATTGTTGGATAATAATGAATATCTGTCATTATTGGGAATGAAGGATATTGGAATAAAATAATTATTAATACTTTTTAGTTTGATAGAAATATATATTTCATAATTGAAATTGAACTAAAATTATTAAAAAGCTCATATTATTTCTAAATTTTCTAAAACTCAAATTACAAATAAAAAATAAAAAATGTTGAACATGTGGTTGGCCTGCCACCCCTAGGGTTTGCTGTAGGTGGTCGGCCACCCACACGTTCAACATTTTTTTTTAAAAATTTTTTTTAATTAAAATAATTGAGTTTATAACTAGACAAAATAATTGATTTTAGATACAAAAAAATTATTTATATTGTACCAAATTCCTAAATCTCAAGAGAAATGGGCATAAATTTACATATAGATCTCAAGCAACAATACGTACCCTTTTATTTATTTATTATTATAACACATTGCTTTGAATGGATATTTGTTTATAAACAAATATTTACTACAAATATTATAAAAAATTTATGCAAAACAATACGATTATACAAATTAAGTAAATATTAACATTTGTTTGCTTTAATACTGACACGTACACTCATAACAAATCTCCTCCTTATTACTTCAAGTTTTGTTTGGTTTAACTCACAGTTCTTTATCAATCCACAAGTTCAAACGCCGGCAACATCAAACACCTTGCAAATTTTTTTTCCTATGATTCCTTAGAAACCAAACAAAAAGTTATTCCTCTAAACTTCAGGCCACAAAAGAAAAACAGGGTGATTCTAATAAATCAAACAAATCCTTCATTTTCTTTCTGAAAAAAAAAAAAAAAAAAATTGTAGCAGAAAAAGAGGTATTAAAAAAGAATGAAACACAAACCCATGACTTTTAGTTCCTCAATAAAAGATTTTCCTTTGCTTTCTCAACAACCAAAGAGGAAAAATAACAGATCTACGACTTCTTCCGGTGGGCCCTATTTGCTAAATCCACCATTGCATCCACCTCTGTTGTATCGTCCGCCCCTAAGACCATTGCCGCCTCTCGGAGGTTGCATTGTTCACCGATTGAGCTGAGTTTTGAAGAAACTATAAGAAGCGACTGCCCACATAGTATTATGGGTACCTCACACATTTTTTTTTTTTTAAAAAAAAACAAAAAAATACTCAAAGAGTCTCCATGAGTTTACCGTTGGTTCAACCAAAAATATAAGAAGACCATAGATGAAAATACAATAAACAGTACACATTAAACACAGGAGAACAATTCACATTAGGTTTTTTAGAGATTATATTAAAGCTAAATTTATTACAGCCATGAAGAAACAAAAATATTAACTCTAAAACCAATTGTTAGAATAATTTGATAATATATACTTTTTTTCTTCATAATATGCATAGAACAAGTATGAGAACATACCTCTATTAATCTTGAAATAACCTTCTAATACTTGAAAGATGACCTAAAATAAATAAGAAAATAGTGTTTGGGTGTCTAGGTAAAGAGCATTGTGAAGGTAAAAGATGAAGAAGTTGATTGATATGATATAAATTCCTGAATCAACGCGCGAAAACTGAAAAATCTCTCATTTTTATTCAACGCACCGTTTTGCCATGTTAGCATATTATAGCTGCCTACAAAAACAGTGATAATAAAGTAGGTAATTTTATTCCCTCATCAAAAAGACCAAAAGAAAGAAGAAAAATAACATTATATTGCCATTTGATTTCATCTAATTCATTATAAAAAAACTTTATATTGCCATTTGATTTCATCTAATTCATTATAAAAAAAACTTTATATTGCCATTTTATTTCATCTAATTCATTATGTTATCATAAACAATTGTTGAGTTATTAGGAATTTCAACAGTTATCATCTATGATTATCAAATTTCTATCTTCATGTCTACATTCTCAAACTACCAACCAATTGACAATGTCCTCTTAACCTACCAAAACATTGTCAATGACAAAACTATCCTCAGTAAAATAAAAACAAAAAAAAAATACTAAAATTTCTAAAAAAAAAAAAAAAAAAAAATGTTGCGAGTTTCAAGACCTTAAGAAATCAGAAACTGCGTAGTCTTAGGTCCTTTACATTAGCGAGCTCTATAAGAACCTTAAGCATGCGGTAAGCAACTTGTCTTCTCCTCTTATAAAAGTAAGTAGAATTACAATGAGTAACTTCAATTTTTGCCCTATCTAGTGAGAATGAGTTGTAGAACGAAAAATCATTGAAGAATTTACCGGTGTAAAAAAACCATTTGATATTAGCTCCAAAAATCATAATACGACACCCTTCAAAATCATGGTGATCATCACAATCACTCTGGTTCCACAGATTAGTTTCATTTATGGTTAGAGACTTAAGCTTGGGGGCAGAAATCTCCAGAACTTTGAGACCACCCCCATATGCATTCCATTAAATACAACACCTCAAGGACTAGCAGACCAGAAAAAAGCTGCTGGGTTGTGTAATCATCAGAAAATGTAACACTTTCAATTCTTAACACAATAAGATTTGAGAAACAGATTATAGGAGGAACTTTGAGGATACATGGCATATTAAGGAATAACAATTTCAGTGTGTCACAAGTAAACATACAATGAGGCAATGAAAATTGTCCTCTAAAGTCCCTAAGGCAGATAGCCAAATCTTCATCATTACGCCTTACTTCAGCAGTGATCCATGACTCAACACGAGATACATCACATTGCACATCAAATCCAAGAAAGAATCCTTTTATATCAGAGTCGTCCCAAAGACAGAGCGCTCTTTCCACAAAATTCATGTGAAGTGTTCTATTATAAGGCAAGGTTTTTGAAAAATCTAGATTGGGAATAGTAGTCCAAAGGTATTCCCACCTTTTAGAAAGTACACTTGTCCTAACAGCATTTTTCATGGGAAGAAAGCAAAGGATGAGTAGAAGAACATCCTCAGGTAAGTTACTCATGCATTTTCTGTAACCATCAATGCCTTGTTCTTCATTCAGTTTCTGTTTTTTTGGGTTTATGAATAAGAGAATTTGCCTCTATATTCCGACGGTTCCCCTATATCCCCAATACTTGTTCAGAAAACCCTGTAGAACCTCAGTGAGTTTGGTATACCAACATTCAGCAAAATACAGGAGCTTTAGGAAGGGAAAAAAAACATGAGATATTAAGATCCCTGTTATAATAAAATAAAATAAGATAATAATTATTGAATGACTTGATTTTACAATTGTACCGCACAAATTTGAATAGAAAGAGAGGATTATAGCAAGAAAAAATAAATCTAAGACCAATATGAAAAAATCTCTTACACATTCTAACAACAATACCTATGCCAAACAATCCATGGGTTAAACAAGGGAAGATGGTCATGTGAGTAAAGTGCATAATTAAGCAAAGTAATTATAGAATACCCACATCAATTGGCGCCATAAGAAGCCTCATAATCAGAGACGGAGGGAGGGGGGGACCGGGGTGGGCCATGGTCCCCCCAAAATAAGGAAAAAAAATATTATAAGTAAAAAAAGTAAAGTTAAAGTTTTAATTTTAGTCATTTGGCCTCCTCAAAAAAAAAAAAAAAAAATTTGGCCCTATTTTTAATTTTGTTGGCTCATACCCATTAAGTTTTTTATTTTTATTTTTGGCCCTTACTTTCAAATGTTCACCTTTTTTTTTTGCCCTTACGATAGTCTTTAGTTCATAAAAAGCAACAAAAATAATTTTTTTTTAATAAAAAAATTCTAAAGAATCGAAAAAAAAAAAAAAAAAGATTTGGTTAGCCCCCTCCCATAAAATTTCCTGGCTCCGTCCCTGCTCATAATCATAGTTGTTAGATCCACATACTATATATAAAAAGCCTAAAAGTTGTTTGGATAAGTTTAAGTAGGTCTGGATGTTGAAGCAACTGTGGGACAAAAACATACTGATTTAGAAAAAAATAGTCACTGCAAGTTTAAATCAAAAGGATCCGGAGAAATTCACAAAAACTGAAATACCATTTAGAAAATAATAATAATAATAATAATAATAATAATAATAAATGTTGAAAATAAATTGAAGAAAACAGACAAAATTTAAAAAAGACCAGCCAAATAAGACCTTCTGGGTGTCAAAATCAAACAACAAGCTGGGTCTAACTCATGTTAAATTACTAATCATCCCAAAATCTTAAGTTTATAGGAAGATGTAAATTTAATCACTTAACCATTATTTTAACACTCCCTCCCCCCATGTGTGGAATATTTAATTTAAATGGGGGGTGAATAGACGAAGTCAAGGTTCAATCATACGACATTTGGCTTTGATACCATGTTAAATTACCAGTTATCCTAAAAGTTTAAGCTGATAGAAAGAGGTAAATTTAATCACTTCATCATTACTTTAACAGCCCACTGATGGAACCCCGCAACAAAGAACAGAAATATGCTAGATATAATAGCTCCTTTCGGGTAGGAGAGACCACAAATAATACTCCAATTGGGGCTGGAGATAAACCACAAATAAGCTTTAGCTTAATAATTCTCAATTCAAAATAAACTACAACTACTATCCTCTATTTATAAGACAAGAAATCCAAGTAAAAGAATGACTAGAAAGACTAATTAATAAAGGACTCCAACATAAACTAGGACTTGGAATATAGACTCCTTATTGTACTAGTAGACCTTTCTTCTTGTCCCAGAAGAACAAGTAGACAAGTCCCTTACTTCTCAACCCTCAATTGCCATGTGAGACCTACGTGGCATTAGTTCTCCATCATTCGCCCCCCCTTGAAGGGGAACCTTGTCCGCAAGGTCCAAGGTACCTACACATGGGCTTATTAGGTGAATTATGAACCCACTTTTTTTTTTTTTTTTTTTTTTTTTTTTTTTTTTTTTTTTTTTTCGCTTTTTAATCCCCTTGAACAAAGATGGTGTGAGGAGATGAGGCTGCGACACTCGAGACGTGTGGCGGAGTTGATGGCGCAGTTTGAGGATACGACGACGTGGAATGGCACGATGGTTGATGGTGCAGTTGGGATGGTATGCACGCTTGGAGGGTTGAGCCCGGTGTTCTCTAGATCTGGGACTGGTGGGGCAGCTACCATGGGTTGTGAATGGCTCAATCTTTGGACGGTTTCACAATACTGTTGATCTCTGTAAGTTGTTTGTTGAAGGTGGCTTATAGTGGACCCAAGCTTTTTTGAGAGAGATGGGTGATGATTCTTCATCCTCTTTCAGTGCCTTCAGACCACATAATATTTCATCTAAATTTCACTCAATTTGTTTCACAATTTGGCTTTGATGGGCTAGCTGACGAACAAAAATCTGCTCAAAACAATCAAGTAAACGATGAAGTTGAGAATCCGACATAGTTGCGAAGGCTCTGATACCAAGTTGATGGAACCCCGCAACAAAGAACAGAAATATGCTAGATATAATAGCTCCTTTCGAGTAGGAGAGACCACAAATACTCCAATTGGGGCTGGAGATAAACCACAAATAAGCTTTAGCTTAATAATTCTCAATTCAAAATAAACTACAACTACTATCCCCTATTTATAAGATAAGAAATCCAAGTAAAAGAAGGACTAGAAAGACTAATTAATAAAGGACTCCAACATAAACTAGGACTTGGAATATAGACTCCTTATTGTACTAGTAGACCTTTCTTCTTGTCCCAGAAGAACAAGTAGACAAGTCCCTTACTTCTCAACCCTCAATCTGCCTGACAAAGAACTGTCAGGCAGATTTATGTCATTGGAGGCGGTTGAGTCCGTTGTTAACTATCTATGAGAAAGCATTTGGTCAACGGCTAAATTGAGAAAAGACGGCAATTTTTTTTCAGTCGAAATACACCTGTGGAGGCAAAAACAAAAATCATAGAAGTCTCATGGATTCAGGCAACACAGAGATATGACACTTATTTGGGTTTACCTGCTCTAATGGGAAGATCTCGGATAAAGTCGTTCCAAGATATCAAAAATAGAGTCTGGAAATGGCTTCAAGACTGGAAGTTGAAGTTTTTATCTCAAGCAGGTAAGGAGATACTCCTAAAGACAGTCATTCAGGCAATACCTACATATAGCATGAGTGTTTTCTTACTGCCAAAAGTTTTATGCACTGAGATCAACGCCCTCATACAAAGATCTGGTGGGGTCATCAGACAAATGAGAACCGGATTCATTGGATGAGTTGGGAAAAATTGGGAATGTCAAAGAAGAATGGGGGAATGGGCTTTCGGGACCTACATTGTTTTAAGCAAGCTTTACTTGCCAAACAATGTTAGAGATTATTCAAAACTGAGGATAGCCTTGTCTCCAGAATTCTGAAAGCAAAATACTATCCAAGGAGTTCGGTCCTTGAGGCACAAAAGGGGACCAGGCCATTTTATGCGTGGAGGAGTATACAACAGTCGTGTGGGCTGCTCAAAAAAGGATTGATATGGCGAATTGGGAATGGAACAAGTGTTAAAATCTGGGGTGAAAAGTGGATTCCAATGCTGGATACCTATTCTATTCAATCCCATCCCGTTACACTTAATAGAGACTCGAAGGTTAGTGCTCTAATTGACCCTGATACTCAGTGGTGGAATCAGGCTTTGCTCCAAGAAAACGTCAGGCAAGATGAGGTGCAGCTAATCCAATCTATCTCGATTGGTAATACTTCGCAACGTGATCCGCAAATCTAGAGGGGTCCTTTACGGTTAGAAGTGCCTACCACCTCGCCAAAGAGCTTTCCTCAGCTGCTAACGCAGAAAGTTCACGAGGGGTGGAAGACAGGTCCATTTGGAAGGAAATATGGGGTTTACAAATAGCAAATGTGGGTAAGACCTTTACTCTTTTGCCGACAAGAGATAATCTAGTTCGGAGAAAAATTACAAATGATCCCATGTGCCCAATATGTGGGCTTGAAGTTGAGACCACATTTCACATACTATGGGCTTGCCCATCATAGGTGGATGTTTGGAGTGGAGGGTTACGTTTCTTTCAAAAATTCATCTCACCAGTTGCTGATTTTTTGTCTTTGGCTGAAGAAATTCTTCAAAGGAGTCGGGGAGAGGAATTCATTATTTTTGTGGAAACTGCGAGAAAAATTTGGTTTCGTAGGAATAGGTGGATTCATGAGGGTTTGTTTGCCCCTTCGAATGAAGTGGGCAGGTTGGCGTCTGCAGCAGTGGAGGAATTCAGAAGATGTAATGCACCTCTTAATGAGGAAGGCGACGACAAGGAGATGGAGATAAATAAGTCGAGAGACCTCTCTGGGTGGTTTAAAATGAATTGTGATGCAGCCGTGGATGCGAAAAATGGACGGATGGGAGTGGGCCTAATTCTTAGAGACCACGACATAAGGGTCTACGCCGCTTCGAGCTTCACGCAAATGGGCTGGCTAGATCCGACTATGGCAGAGGCGATGGTTACAGTAAAAGCAACTCAGTTTTGCTTGGAAATGGAGGTGAGAAGCGTAATTCTAGAAGGCGATGCACAGACAATTATAATGGCGTTACAGGCTGAGGCACAGAATGAAAGCCGGTATGGTCAGTTAATAGAAGATGCAAAACTAATTTTGAACACACTATCAAATTGGAAAGCCAACCATGTACACCGGAACATAAATGGTGATGCTCATAGCCTAGCTAAATTAGCTACAAAAAATGTCATAGATTGTGTATGGAGAAATGCGATACCCGATTGTATCTGTGATATTGTTCAAGCGGAGCAAATTGCTTCAGCTTGTTTTTGATATATATGAGAAGTGAACTATTTTTAAAAAAAATAAAAAATAATAAAAAAAAAAACCAAAAAATATATATGGTTGGATTATGAGATGAAACTTAATTATGAAGTGCATGCTGTTAGGTTGAATATCATATTGTAATACTTTTTTATTGAAGTTGTACGAATAAAAAAGGTTATGTATGAGAATTGTAATGCCATAAAAATTATATAACTTTGTCGGTTGTCTAAATATGCCAAAAATTACATAAGAATATAAGGATAGAGTATTTTATTCGTTTCATTATCCAATGTGGTTCTCCCAACTAAATCTTGACATAAATGATGATAATCTATTTAGGGCTGAAAAGGAGGGCGGTTATTAACCGTCCGCTAACCGCTATAATTGCTAACCGCCATAACCGCTAGGGGTTAGCGGTTATTGAGTGAGCTAACTGCTAACTGCCTTTTTATATAATATATATTTTTATAATAATAATAATAATAATTATAATAATAACATTTATACTTATAACATGATCAATGATGATTAAATTACAATTTTTTGGCATAATAAATCACAATTTAAGTATTAATATATACTCATATAAATTATATGATTATATTGCATGATGAATTGATGATTAAATCATATGATTATATAATAACAAATAATACATATATAATATGACACAAGTCATAAGTCATCATAAGTATACAATTTAATCATATGATTCATATTATTCATGTACAATGATAATCACATTTCATATAATATCAAATTAATTATTAATTGACATTAGATTAAGCAATGTGTTACTTATAACCATAATTGAGGTATTAATATATTATTATTATTATTATTATTATAATTTATATGATTATGTCACATGATCAACTAATGATTAAATCATATGATTATATATATATATATATATATATATATATATATATATATATATGACATAAGTCATAAGTATAGAAATTCATACTAATACAACAATTAAGTACCTAGAGACTTAATTCCAATGTATGTTATAAAATATAAACTTATAAGTCCATATAAATTGTAATTATACATATATAATACAAATTGATTTTTATAGTATTTTTTTAACCATTTTCTCTTAATTTATTAGTAATTTTTAACCATTGATTTATCATTTCTTACTCAAAAACGACGCATTTTTTTCAAAGGGTATATATTCATTATTTTCATCTAACCCTAAACGGCTAAACCAGTTCTCTCTGTCGTCTGCCTCCTTCTCGCTCTCATCACTGTCTCCCTCCCTCTCACTCTCTGTCTCAGCCGCCTGCCTCTCTCTCACTCTCGTCATTGTCTCTCGCCGGTCTTTATCCCGCTGTCGCCGGTCGTTGTCTTTGTTGCCGGTATCTACTCTGTCCTCCATCTTCGTGTTTGTCGTCGGTCTCCGTCTCTCCTCGCTAGTCTCTACCTCTCTCGCCGGACTTCTGTTTGGATTATGTAAGGATTTCTGTCTCTCTTCTCTCTTATACATTATGTAAGGATTTATGAATTGTTGCTTGGATTTTTGAATTTCTGTTTCGACTGTTTGGATTTTTGAATTTCTTCTAACTTTTGCAGAAATTCATATTTGGATTTTACATGCCCGTGATTGGATTTTCTTAGTTTAATTTTACAATGGTTAACCGCTAACTGACGATTAGTGGAGGCGGTTACAGTTAACGATTTTAGCTAGTAACTACAAACCGTAACCACCATTTTACCCCTAAATCTATTGCAGTTGAATGTTAAACACGTATGAAACCAATAAAAAAAACATACAACTTTAAACAGAATTTAACATTCAACATCTCCTAGGAAAAAAAAAATAGAGGAAAAAAAAAAAGGTCATGTTATTGCATTGCCCAAGTTGTCAAATGCCCTGTGTCCAAATGCCAACTTTTTCAAAGAACGACCTATCGTTTTATACTGCCTGGTTTGTCTACAAATGCCAGGTCTTTGTGTCATTGTACAATTCGTCTTAAGGGCCTCAATTGTTTCTGAGATACACTTTATTTGATATTCCAGTGAAGCGATTCGACCATTCGGATCAACTGAGGTTCCCGATTGTTCAGCTTGAACATTTGGCTCAAGCTCCCTCGAAAGTGTAGTCACCATATTAGATTTTGTATGTTTAAGAAAAGATGAAAATCAAAGTATTCCCACAGACAATGCCAAACTGTTGATGATAGTTTTCGAGAAGTGACATGGCACAGAATCCGAGGAGTCATCAATCTGCAAAAGAAGGAGATTTTAGGATAAGAGCTGCGGGGGGTGGGCCGGCGGAGGATAGCTCCAATGCCTAAGTCAGTAATGATCTTTGATAGAGAAAGTGTTTAAAGATCGAGAATGCAATAAGCAAGAAATGACTCAGAGAGTGATAACCAAATAATGAGTTGGAGCTTCCTTTTTATGGCATCAGGTAGCAGTTGTCGCCCCGAAATTCTCGGCCCCACGTTCCCAAGGATCCACCATGTGCAGGGCTAAGAAAGTGGATCATGGGGTCGTGGGTTACTCCACGATCCTGAGATCGGCCACACTTGATCTGGACGTGGGTTCCTGATTTATGCTCGGGACCACATGGCTTGGTTTGGCGCTGACAACTGGACCACGTGAAGGTCTATTATAAACTCGGTGGGCTAGCTAATTCTCGGTCTGGGCTGACTATAACTGGGCCCATATGTTGGGCCGGGCCTAGAGGTCCGTTGGGCTTAAAGTGGCCGATCCATTACCCAACAAATATCAAAACCAAAATTCAATCACTGCACCCAAATTGAATAATGCCAAAAACTACCTTAAATGGTAGAACTCAAATCAGAAAGGAAAAGAATCCAATTTGCACAAATGTAAATATTGACGGCCAATAAACAAGCAAGAAAATGCTCAATAGGTAGATGGCAGCTTGTATGGTTTGAAGAAGCCATAGATTTACTGAAGTCTTTTTCAAATCTGGATCATTTATCTTATGACCATTTCTATTGCTTTCCAGTAAAAGAAGCCCAAAAATCTGAGTGAATTAGAAAATTTGTGACAAGAAAAGACGGTAAGAATAATACCTAAGCGATTAAATTCATCTTTTCCAATTAATTTAGACTTTTGGGCAAGTAATAAGTTATCAACGCATCAAAACAGATTGCCAAAGTTGAAAATTTATCCTCTTCTACATTCCATTTAAAATTAAACACTTCACATGTTGGATCACACTCAATTAATGGAGCATCAACTCTATTCCTAAATTCAAAACGATGATGATTCTACTCGTTAAATTATAAAACATATTATAAAAGAAAATAAAAAGGCACTAAATTTATGAAGTAGATGGCACAAAAATCATCATCCAAATGCTAAGATTGATCACAATGCTGAAAAGGTCTTACAAGAAACAATCTTACCTTGCTTTTGGCGTCTGCATATTCTTTTATCTCCTCAGGTAAAAGTGGCAACAGGGCAAAAAGTAAATGATCTCTCCTTCAAAGCCCCTTACCCACACCTCTGTAGGAGTTCTAAGCGATCTTTGGCTGAGAAAGATCTTAAAACAGAAAAGCTCAGAACACCTTAAAACAGAAAGATCTTAAACCAATTCTCAGGTCCAATCCCATCTTCTATAGGAGAACACCTTACAACAGAAAAGCTCAATTTGAATCGAAATTCACTCTCCGGCTCAATCCCACCTGAGATTGGAAATGTTTACCATTTGGCATATCTTGACATGAGCCAACCTCTCTGGCTCAATCCCACCAGAAATTTCCAACATCCAGGTATTGACCTATTTAAAATTATCCAGAAACCACTTGAAGCAAACAATACCCACATCAATTGGCACCATAAAAAGCCTCATAGTTGCTGGATCCACCTACTTCGAAACTACTATAAAAAGCCTAATAGTTGTTTGGATAAGTTTAAGTAGGTCAAAGCCTGGATGTTGAAAAGGTTCATAAAAGGTCCAAAAACATAGTTGAAGCAACTGTGGGCCAAAAACGTTCTCATTTTTGTGTGTGTATGTATGTTCAACCCAAGAGAGCACAGATAGGCAACATTTCATTATTCATTTTTTTTTTTGTTAAAGATTAATCGAAAGAAAACTAACTAGTGAAATAATCACTTCAAGTTTAAATCAAAAGTATCCGGAGAAATTCACATAAACTGAAATACCATTTAGTAAAAATAAAATAAAAAATAAATGTTGAAAATAAAATTGAAGAAAACAGACAAAAATTTAAAAAAGACCAGCAAAATCAGACCTTCTGGTTGTCAAAATCAAACTACAAGCTAGGTCTAGCTCACTGACCTGAAACAAACAATCACTTGAACAACTAAAACAAAGAAAGCAGAAGCAGAGAAAGCAAAAACAGAGCTTTGAACTTAGCAAACAAATGAAAAATCTCTCTTAAAATACCAAACTACTTCCAAAAGTAAGTAAAACAAAAAGAACCAAACTTTAGCTCTTCTTCTTGTTCTTGTTCTTGTTCTTCTTCTTCTTCGAATTTCGAAAGCCATTTAAACACCAAGGCTTTCAACATTTGACACGTCCAGGTCAACGACAAACCACATTTTCATTCCAAAGCAGAAGCAAAAATAAAAATAAAAATCGAAAAAAAAATATATAAAATGATAACTAAAACTAAAACCAATAAAAGAAGGAGCCAAGTAGAGGAACAAGATGAAATGCAGAGAGATAGGTTGAGTGAAGAAGAGAGAAAGAAAGTTCTTATTCTCTGTATCATCAATCTACTTACAACGAGGGATCAAACCTCTTTATATACTCGGCTGCATAACAGATTGTAATGAATAAACTAACTAATGTTCAACTAACTTCAACTGTACAAGAAACAAAAATAACCAACTAAACTGAAAAATATTACACATGTATGCAGCCAACTCACATTGAGTTGTCTGATAACCAACTAAACCTAAAAATGTTATAACTGAAAAATATTACACATGTATGCAGCCAACTCTCACTGAGTTGTCTGATACTCCCCCTCAAGAGGGAAGTCAAAGATCTTTGACAAACATCTTGGACAGCAAATGAGTAAAGACGAGAACGAAGAACCTTGGTCGAAGAAAGACGAGAATGAAGAATCTTCTGCTTTGTCTTCTCTAAGCAAGTTGGGTTTGCTGTTGAGATGGATGGCTGTCGAATGGAGTTGCAAAAAAACGAGGTTCACAATTGATTAAACACGCATGGAGTTATGATGGGCATTGTGGACATTTCACATAGTGGGTTGTGAGCAATTTGGGGAGAATAAGACTAAAAATAGCACATGCTTCTCACATGGTAGGCTTTCTGTCTTTTTAGACGGCAATGACTAACGGATGGTTCAAATTAAAAATTCTTAAAACTTTAGGAGGGTAGATTGCAAATTTTTAAATACTCGGGTTCAAATTGAAAAAGTGGTCAAACTTCGGGAGGGTAAAGTGCAATCTCCCCTAGTTTCTAATAACATAGCAACTTTCCTTACTCCTTATATTTCCTCTAGCTTTTAGTTTATAGAATGGTTGTATCACATTTGAAGAACATTATGGCAATTGCTATTGAGAAGCAGTGGATGATATAGGGTCCGTGCAATAGAAAAAGGGGGTGTTGCCTTTGAAATGGAGAGAACCTCCTTTTTATAAGGATAGAATGATTTTTTAAAAAAAAGTGAAATGACCATTCTATCCTTATAAAATAAGGAATAGGATCCGAGTCCTTGGTTTAGTCATGGGTTGTATAAGATTTTTTGTTGCAAAATGTGATCGGTATGAATTGAAAAAATATTACACAAATGCCAATCCGCTCTTCTGCTATATAAGAGTGAAATGAAACATAATAATTTTCATTGTTCACATTTTTAAGGAAATTTTGTTTTTTTTTTTTTTTATTATTATTATTATTATTATTTTTTTTTTTAAAAAGGCCATTAATCAATTTTTTAGGAGACCCTTGTGATCATGGAAGACAACCGACGTCACGTCGTATACGACAACAAAGCACGGAAGCACAAGTCATGGATTCAATAGCAGAAGCTCATCTGAGCCTTTGACTGATTCCCAGTTGATCACACATTAAAATCAAACAAACCCATCTTCTCCATCTCCATGAGATAACGAGCAAAATTTTTTTACAAACCGGTCTAATAAATTGTAAATGGCGGTGCTGGTTTTGACATGGCTCTCACTTATATGTACTATAACCTATTGGGGTTTTAACCATTGCGGGATATGGATTGCTATATATATTGCCTGGAGTTTGTGTATGGGAATTGATCCTCTTCTACTGCTTGTCTTTGAGTACTTCTTTCCTCTTCTAATTGGTACTTGATCGTGAGCTTTGGTCTGATGGGTATTTCTCAAATATTGACAGGATGCTTGGGGTTGTATGGTTGACGGCTTGGGTTCAAGCCGCTTCCGCTGGGATGTGTTCGAGAGAGAAACACTAGCTAGGCTAGAAGAAGGAGACCTTGGAAGGGACCCCAGTCATGGGATCTATGAGATTTTTTTGTTGCATAATGTGACCGGTAGTGCATTGAAAAAATATTGTTTATACATGTTTGCTATATATATATAATGCAGAAATTTTATTAAATCTAGACAAAATTAAGGTTATAGACGCTTTGTTTATACATTTTCTCATTGTAGACAGTGACTTAAATTGAGGTCCCTTGTTTTAGCGTAAACTATTTTTTTATTGAAAAATGTTTTCCGCTAAAAAATGGGAAAATAATTTATGTTGAAAATATTCTTCGAAAATAATCAATAACCATTTCTTATATTTTCAGCCAATTATTTAACCTATAAATTTTACTTTTATTCACAACATAAAATAAATAAAAAAGATAAAGTCTGTGAATTGAGGGGATGTGTCCACAAACGGCAGCGTATGACTCATTGGCGCCCATTAGAAACTTTTGGTATGCTGATCTTGTTGGAGCTGCAAGACCTCTTTCATGTCATCACATAAACAAGAAAGATTATTTTGGAGCACATAATTCATCCCAACACCCCTCAATTTGGTCGCCACTAACATGGTATCATCTAAACTAAAAGATCGTAAAGGCATTAATTTAAGAAAGAAATAAAAATAAAAGATGATTATTCTGAAAACCAATACATGTTTTCTCACTTGTTTTATGAAGATCGTAAAGGCATTAATTTAAGAAAGAAATAAAAATAAAAGATGATTATTCTGAAAACCAATACATGTTTTCTCACTTGTTTTATGAAGATCGTAAAGGCATTAATTTAAGAAAGAAATAAAAATAAAAGATGATTATTCTGAAAAGAATTGACAAAAGTACGTTGTAACTTTTTAAGGAAAAAAACTTCAATGTTTTTTTTTATTTTTTTTTTTTTCTATAATTAATAGAGATGCTCTCTTAATTTCTTTCTATTATTATATCATATTTTACATCTCTATACATGATTTTTATTGTTCCTTAATTAACATGAAACATAAAAAGATTTAAATTAATTTGAGCAAGACTCTCAAAAACGACATTCTTTGTTTTTTCAATGAAAAAACTCCATATTTTTCTATTATCAATATTCTCTTATTTTCTTTCTACTACTTTTGTGGCTTATTTTACCTTTCTAGATATGGGTTTTCATTGCTATTTAATATATTTCCATGTTTATTCTATAATATCTTGCTTGCTAATTTGACGATTTCTTGAGATATTTTTTTATTAAATTTATTTCAAATTCTCTTTTATTGTGTGATATTCTTAACTTAATATTACCGTACGTATTTGCTTAATTAAAACCTATATATTATGCTTATTCTTTGCTATATATATATATATATATATATATATGTGTGTGTGTGTGTGTGTGTGTGTTTCATTCATTTGAAGTTTGGTGTGTACTTTTTTCATCTCAATATGAAATACTGTGCAGTATTGTCTCTCCTTTTGGTGACTTCCTTAGTTTTCTCTTTCGGTATCGTTTTCTCTCCTTCGTATAAATATATATATTTTTTTTATTTTGTTAAATTTGTTGACATTACAAATATTAAACTTTGTACATATATTAACATTCAAATTTATGTTTGTTTAATTTTTTATTATTTTTTTTTCATATCTGTGTAAAAAACTTCTTACTAGCTAGTTACTAATTAATTCGGGTTTGGTGCTAAAAAAAATTACTAGGTAATTTTGACCTTTACAATATCGTTGTCTTTTACTTTTGATATTTTCTGTAAAAGATTCATTAAAGAATTTGGTATAATAAAAGTAATATATTTTTCCTTAGTAACTTTATATTTTATTTCCCGAATAGCAGGAATGGTATCAGGAGTACCACCAGACGGAACACTAAAAGGTTGCTGGCATCTTCGAGGTACTTGTGAATATGACAGCTGCCAGGAAAAGTGCATGGACAAATTTTTCGACCAACCTATCTATTGGATGTGTGATAGAATTCCAGGCGTATGTTGCTGCTATTTTCCCAGCCCCAGCCGTTTACCTCCAAATTATGTTTTACCTCCAAATATTGGTAACCCCAGGCTTTTACCTCCAAATTATGTTTTACCTCCAAATATTGGTAACCCCAGGCTTTTACCTCCAAATATTTTGACCACTCACCAATCAAACAATAACAAATTAAACTCAAGCAGGCTCATAAACCACGGAGTAACGCTACTCTTGACATTAATTTATTACTTCTACTTTATACTTGTTTGACATGCTATATTGTATATGCATCGAAAAAGTTTCGTTATTATCATTTAAATGAAAGCATGCAATTTTTTACTTAAAGAAAGGGATAAATGTTAAATTAGTTCTTTGATTGGCCTAAATTACAAATCATTCCATGTGGTATAACAAATAATTTATAGGTCACTGTAGCGCTTTTAATTGTTTTTACCAAACAAATACTTTTTTCTTCAAACGAAATTTTTTAATGTTAAACTCACTTTTAAGCCATTCAAATGCAATCTCAAACAAGCCATTAATCATGTATGACAAGTGACAACAACGCGGACAAGCAATACTTGTTCTATCACCCTTATTCCGTGATAGGTTTTAAGCAAATACCGTAATATTAGGTTAAGGATATCACACAATAAAAGAGAATTTGAAATAAATTTTTATAAAAAAAATAGTTGACGTCAAATAAGTTACAAATTAACAAGGAAATAAATTATTTGACATGAATCGGTGAATATATGATGACTAAGAAGAGATTATGGAATAAAACATGGAAATATGTTAAATAGCATTGAAAACCCATATCTAGAAAGGTAAAATAAGCCACAAAAGTAGAAAGAAAATAAGAGTATTGATAAGAGAAAAATGGGTGAATGAAAACAGCAACATGCCGCGTGCAAATTTTTTTTTTTAATTAAAAAATAAATAAATAAAAATTGCACAGGCATGCTAAGCACGTCATGTGCTGTGAATCAGGGCTCGAGAAAAATATGGAGTTTTTTTTTTTTTTTTTTTTCCATGAATAATCTTCTTTTGGTTTTATTTCTTAAATTAGCGTTAAATACTCTTTTGCCCCCTATGATTTAACGACTATAGTTGGAGGTGAAGGAGTTCAATGTGACTCCGATCAGTGTAGAACAACACCAATCCTTAATAGTGCATGAAAGGGCAGACGGGATGGAGGCAGGCAATTTAGTTTCTATTTGGCATATGATACAGATGTGGACTTGCATTTTTCATATACAACTCTATTCGTTTTTTCTGTTGCCTTGTTAACTTTTGTTGAGATTCTCTAGAGAAGGAAGTGCAACAACAATTGTCCAAATCTAGGTAGGTTCTTGCAAAAGCCTAATTAACTAAACTGAGCTCTTAGTCAAGTAAATGTAAAACCCCTGATTTCTACGATTCTATTGAAGATGTTCCGAGCCTAATTTGATAGGTCACACACTGCATGCCTAGAGTTCCAGGCTATGTGTATATTTATGTATTCGATCTATTAATTGGTTTGATCGAAAGTGTTAAGCTAAGACGTGCACTTAAATCTCTGTAATTTGTCTCTAAGAAGTAGTTTAATCGGCTAAGGACCACGCCTAATGAAATTGAGGTCACTAGTTCGAATCTCCCCTCCCCCCTCTTGTGCGGAGATCTCAAAAAAAAAAAAAAAAAAAATCTCTGTAATTTAATTTGGGTAATCAATCAATTAGTTTACATTTGAGTAGTATTGAAAAAACCACTAATTGGCAACTGCACGCTTTTCTCCTTGGCCTTGGGCAACATTATATTTTGTTCCATTTTCAGTTCTATTTAAACCTCATTTATACGATTAATTTTCACATGCATTTCTAAAGGCCTAGCTAGAGTACTACTACTTGGGAAAATATATATTAAAACTTGATATTAATTAGTTTAAAAGGCCGAGAATATACATAACAAAGAGAACGCTAACTAAAAGGAAATGGAACTTGCTTTTCCAAATCTATGAGATCGATGAACTTGCCCTGTTTGTGTTAAGAGTATGGAATCTTACCAGACTTGCATGCAATTGCCGGTAATTATCCACTCAAACCCTTCATTACATGCACAATCAGAAAGAATGTTACGTACGCCCCAATCCCAAAAACGGATCAAGGTGAAGATTTTGTTTTCTTAATTTTAACATGTTTGCACAAGAGGAGGGAGGGAGGATTCGAACTAGTGACCTTTGCTTCATAAGGCGTGGTCTCCAGCCGATTGAGTTACTCCTTGGGGACTTGTTTTCTCAATTGCATGGTAAAAAATATTTAAGCACAATCTAGAGCAATAAACATTTCATTAATTACACTATGTGCCACCGAGCACTTTTTCAAAAAAATAAAAAAATAATAAATCTTGTGGTGACCCAACTTAAATTATTGATTACTCCGGCCTTCTACACTTGATCACCAACATGCATCTAGAAATTTTAGAAGAAGAAGAAAGAAAAAAGGTGAATTTGGGAATATATATATATATATCAATCATTTATGAAATGCTTCTTTGATAAAAAGGTCTTCGATTCCGACTAAACGGGGGTGGTCAACGACCCACAAATGGCCTATGGGGTGCTTGTAGCTACCCCTTTTTCTTTCTTTCTTTCCATCCTCTTTTATTATTATTTTTTTTTTCTTCAACGAAAATGAGGGCATTTCGGACTTTTTAGCCCCCAACAAATCCACGTGTGCTGCCTTCCGTCAAAGAAGATGGAAATTATTAATGGAGTTGTTACAATGAAAATTTCATAAACTTGGTTGTGTTATATTGCCAATTTTTAAATATTGGAAGCAAAATAAAAATTTTTAAAATAAAATGGTACAACTTTGAGAGTAAAATGTCTTTTTCCTTTTCCTTTTTTTTTTAAACCTTAATGGCATTACAAAAAAAACTGGGTTTTAGTGACTTTAGTTTGGTGATGTGTCAATGGCTAAACACATTACTAATCGGATTGAGACGTGTCATTAGTGACATGGGTCACAGGGCATTAATTCACTGGTCTAGAATTAGATTTGGTGACCTGTTAACTTTGCACACGTCACTAATTGTTGACAAATGGAAATGCACACCTCACCCTTCAAAAGGTCACATGTTATGTTTAGCACGTCACCAAATTGGTGACGTGCCACAATTGACACGTCATCTTTGTTGATGACGTGCCATATGTAACATGTCACCAAATTTGGTGACGTGTCACTATTGACATGTCCCCAATTTGGTGACCTGCCACAAGTGACACGTCACTAATATTTAAAAAACAATAATAATAATTTTTTAGAATATATATATATTCCATTTTTATTAATTTAATTTCTTTTCTTTTTTTTTTTTCTTTTTTTTCTTTTTGTTTTCATTCTTTCATAATCTTCTTTTGTCATAGATCTTCTTCTTCTCCCTCAGATTATTTTTTTTTCCTTAAGATCTTCTCCTCCTCCTCCTCCTCCTCCTTCTTCTTTTTTTCTCCTTCTTGCCCTTAGATTCTTTTTTGCTTTCAGCCAAAAAAAAAAATTGAATCATTAACATATGAAAATAAACAATATAATTAAACAAGGAACAACAAGAACAAGACTATATCAATCAAACAGAACCTTAGAATACCAAACATTCGTTTTCAAGAACATCAACGCAGTCGAAGAAAGCTACCAATCATCAAGGGCAAAAGCATTGAAATCGGATTTAACCAAATAGCTCAATCTAACCCAAATCAAATCCCAACCAATTAACATAATTTTCATGCTTAACAATCACTGGGTAACATAAAAACACAAGGAGAAGTTAAAGATTTCAACAAAATAACAAAAGCCTCAAAATTCCATATAAACCCTAATTTTTGGACCTATTCAAAATCCCACAAATCCTTATGTTTTCAAGCTTCAAATCTAATGGGTAGAACTAAAATCATAAGAAAAGGGTTAAGGATTTTACCTCACAACCATCCATGGCCGGAATTCTTCTTCACTTGATCACTTTCCTCTTTTTTTTCTTCTTCTTCATCTCTCTCTCTCTCTCTCTCTCTCTCTCAATATCAAAATCTTCCTTTCTCACAGTCGATCTCTCTCTCAATGGTGTGCATGTTCGAAGAGAAGAGAGAAAGAGATGAGAGAAAGAGAAAGGGGAGGTGGGGGGTGTACGTGCGTGTGTTATTAGAAGGGAGAAGATTTCAACTGGCGCCATAAACCTCTGAGTTTGAAGAAGCAAATGAATTTGAGATTTGAGAGGGAAGGCCAGGCTGTACGTGCGATTTCCAATGCCAATTAGTGACATGTCCACAAGTGGCACGTCACCACTTGGACAAAACCACATTTCCATCGTGAGAGTGTATGTAAAATGCGTCGTGTGTCCTCCATTAGGTGTCCGAAACGGCTCCATGTACATAAGGTTGAGTTCACAGCATCCACTACCTATTTAGCATCGCCCTCTAGGAAAAGATGTTGTACGCCGTGGTCTCTACAAAGATAAACCGCGTAGTATGATGCAAGAGCTTCCCCATCGTGGGCTCAAGAGCACCCAACCGTGTCCGACTCCTTGCAGCAACTACCCATCCCCTCTCCTCCCTAACAACGACGCCTATCCCCACCCTTCCAAAAGTTTTATTAATAGCCACATCCCAGTTTGCCTTATACCATCCCTAGGTATGAGCCGTCCATCTATTTCCTTGTCTGCTGATGTTCTCGATATTTCCAGGAGATATATGCTCATGTACCTGATGATATTCCGCCACAGATTTAAACGTCTCTTGCATTAGGACATTTGGTTTAATAAAGCTTCCTTCGTGGACCCACTTGTTCCTACGAAACCATATTTGGCGGGCTACTTGCACAAACAGAGCAAAATCTTCCTTTCCACACCTGGACATCATATACTCTGCAACATGGATGAAGTCCTTGCTCTCAATAACACATTTTTGGAAGGCACTCTTACTACTCCTCCATAGATCCATAGCTGCTGGGCAGACCCATATAGCATGTAAAACAGTTTCGGGTTCCCTCTCACATATGGGGGAAAAAGGATCCTTCACCACCTTCCCCTTAAGCAAGTTGTCTTTTGTAGGTAGTAGGTTGTGGTATGCTCTCCAGAAAAAAAATTTTAACTGCATTTGGAATAAGTAAGCTCCAAATCGTCTTCCACAAGACACTCTCCTCCACCTGTCCAGTGCATCGCCAGGTTGGTCTGCATGGCTGATTTGGATGGTGTTAATCGCTGCTATTTCCTCAGCCGTGAAAAAGGTTTGCCAAAAGTTTCTAATCCCACCAAACCATTCCCCAAGTAATAAGCTCATGCACCTTACTCTTCGGATCCAATACTCTCGGAGGAGAATGGATCCTATAGCTTGATGGTTTGGGGATCCAATTGTCGCCCCATGTGCTCACACTTTGACCATTGCCAATCCCCCACGTTAAACCAGCCTCAATAAGATCTCTAGCTCCTTGAATACTTCTCCATGCAAATGAAGGTTTTGTACCCAATTTTGCCTCCATAAAAGAACCATTAGGATAATACTTTGCCTTTATAATTCGAGCTGTCAGGCTCGCGGGGGCCTTAAGTAGCCGCAAAATTGTTTCGCCAATAAAGCCCTATTGAAGCTCACCAAGTCTCTAAAGCCCATGCCCCCTCGATCTTTTGACATCCCCATCTGATTCCAACTCATTCAATGAATACGAGACTCATTCTCTTGATGCCCTCACCAAAATTTTTGCATCAAGGAATTAATATCGGAACACAATCCCTTAGGAAGGAGGAAAATACTCATACTATACGTCGGTATGGCTTGGATCACAGCTTTCAACAAAATCTCATTCCCAGCTTGCAAAAGAAATTTAAGCTTCCAGTCGCCTCCATACCCTATCCTTGATGCTCTTAAAAGCTTGGTTACGAGATTTTCTCACAAGGGCTGGCAAGCCAAGATACTTATGATATCACTAAGTGGCCGGAATCCCTAAGACCCTCAATATTCCCTGCTGAGTATCTTGTGGGGTATTGCTACTGAAGAAAATTGATGTCTTAGCTTGGTTTAGACACTAACCCGAAGCCATCTCATAAGCATGTAGAATTTTCGTCATTCTTCGCCAATGTAGGGGAGTAGCTTTGCAAAACAAGAGGCTATCATCGGCACAGAACAAATGGTCTAATCGGGTCCCTTTTTGGAGGTTGGAACCCTTGTGAGTTCGCCATTGTTGTCCGCCTGAGTCAAAAGAGAGCTAAGAGCTTCTGCACACAACAAAAAGAGATAAGATGAGATAGGATCCCCTTGTTGAATATCCCGAGTGGGATGGATCCAACCGTGGGGGTAACATTGACAAGGATCTCATAACTAGCTGACTTAACACACATCATGATCAGCTGAGTCCACCTATGTTCAAACCCTAATCGATCCATAACAGCTTCCAAAAACCCTCATTCCACCCTGTCATAGTCTTCGCTCATATCGAGCTTGATCGCCATATACCCAACTTTTCCCCATATTCTCGAGTGCATGGTATGGAGGGTCTCATATGCTACCAAAATATTGTCCGTGATTAAGTGACCTAGAATAAAGGCACTTTGGTTTGAGGATATTATATCAGGCAACACCATTTTTAGTCTATTTGCAAGAGTCGTAGAAATAGGCTTATAAAACACATTGCATAGACTAATGGGCCAGAAGACTCGGAACTCAGTAACATATGTAGGGTTTGTAACTTTTGGGATTAAAGCAATATAGGTCAAATTAAGCTCTTTATTCGTGCACTCATTATTCAAAATAGGAATTACAACTCGGCTAACCTCCACACCTATGGCTGCCCAATCTTTTTGAAAAAAAAAACATGCAAAAAACTATTCGATCCCGGCATTTTGAGGGGTGACATTTGATTTAGATTAGCCCCCACTTCACCCACAATGAACTCTCTCGACAAGTACTCATGCATAGCAGGAGTCACACGTGAATCCACGGCATCAAGCACTTGCAGCATGTGTCTAGGAGCTTCAGCTGAAAACAGGCCTTGGAAGTAACGGACAAAAGGCTCCCCAATGTGAACCTGTGTCTCCTATAATTGCCCCCTCTCATCCGTAATACGGTTGATCAAGCTGGCCTTGCACTTTTGGTTAGCACAAGCGTGGAAGAATTTTGTGTTGCGATCCCCAAACCTCATCCAGTCTTCTTTTGCTCTCTGCCGCCAATGGAGGTCTTCATGATCTTGCAGCGTGACCAGGTCCGATCCGTTTGGAGCTTGTGGAAAATAGACACATCCGCAGCCTCAGTCTTGTTTTGTAACGAAATAGTTGTTGGATTTTCTGCCCCATTTGTCTGCCATGCACCCTCTGCCACTTCAGCAGACCTCCTTTACTTTCCTCCAATTTTTTTTTTTCCACTGATTTCCACGTTCCCTGCTCTTTCTCCTTCACCCTCCATATATATATATATATATATATATATATATAAAGATTCTGCACTCCTTCTTCTCCACCCATTCAGCCTTAAACCTAAAGCCCCTCCTTCTCCTTGGTGCATTGTTTTCTGTCGTGGGGGTTTATAATTATAGGTAAGTGGTCCGAAAAAAAAGGGCCACGTCAACTGAGGCCTCCACGTTGGGGAAGAGGTTATGCAATGCATGGTTTGCAACAACCCAAGGATGGATCCAGGAAGTTTTATGGGACGGGGCCAAAGCAATTTTTTTTTTTTTTTTTTTGGTTATTAGGATTTTCTTTTTCATCGTGTAATGAATTGGTACTTTTTTTTTTCTTCTTTTTCTAATCACTAGTACTTTATTTATTTAATTTTTTTCCCCTTCTTTTTTTTCTAATCACTGGTACTCAAAATGTGCGACCTGCCTTAAGATATTTTACACATCGTTGATTAACATCATATTCTCATATGTAACGACACAATCCAAGATCAAACTCTAATGAACTAATATCAAATTCATTAATGCCATCAACTCCCCGAAGTCTTTTAAGAGAATTTTCAGAAATTGAGATATCAGAAGTTGACGATGATGTATCACCAACATTGACATTTGAAC
This sequence comes from Corylus avellana, assembly GCF_965113065.1. Taxonomy (NCBI): domain Eukaryota; kingdom Viridiplantae; phylum Streptophyta; class Magnoliopsida; order Fagales; family Betulaceae; genus Corylus; species Corylus avellana. The sequence continues at coordinate 17,413,209 of NC_142499.1, forward strand.
TTTGTTCATTTTATCTTTTGAAAAAGTCAAGTATTGTATTTGACTTTCCCATCATCTATAAATAAATTTACATGATCATTTTGGAGACTTTAGAAAATAATACTCATATTCACATACAATAATCAAAATGATTCTAATATGACGTATTAGAACCTAAACCCCATAGGCATCAATTTCTATTTAACTCATGAAAGTCTAGGGTTAATTAACACTTTAAATGTAATTAACTCATTCAAATAGCAATCCTAGTATTCACATACCAAAAGCCCTAATTTAATTCATACCACACAAATTAGGGTTTATGTCCATACTATGAACAACTGTGAAATTGAAGCTTTCAACCCATTAATCTAACAACCTGGAGTTTAAATCATGCATAGAAATCTACTACACACAAAAGCACCAAGTTAATTTTAAGAATTTAACTTCTTACTAAAATTCCCTTAAATTCGGACCTAATAAAAAAATTTCCCTAGTCAAAATATGATTTCAAACTTGAAAGTCAATGGGTAGAACACAAACTCAAAGAGAAACTAGAGATTTCAACAATATAGCAAAATCTCCAAAATTCCATGCATGAACCCTAATTTTGAACCCAACACAAAGTCTCACAATTTCTAGCTTCTAATCCCACAAGATAACGAAATTTACAAGAAAAGGATAAGAATTTTACCTATGTCTGAAAATGTCCCTCTAGATTTAATGAAGATGAAAGCAAATGGGTAGTTTTTTTTTTTGGACAGGGCTAAAAGGGTAGTTTTTATTTTTTATTTTTTTATTACCTATTTTTTTTTTTTTTTTTTTTTTTTAAGGAGGAATTGGGAGAGTCCCTGCGGCCCCTGCCCCACTCCAATTTTTTAGAACAGGGCCAATGGCCTTTAATTTCTCTCAGTTATTATTATTAATAACTGAGAGAAATTAAATAATAATAATAATTATTGCTATTATTATTTCTCTCAGTTATCTTCATTTTCACAATTTAACCCTAAATTTGAGAAAAAGAAAGGAAAATATTAAAGATACGATACAAACTCAACTTAGGACCAATTTCTGCCCTACTAATCATTTTTTTAAAAAATATTTTAAAAGTACGAATTTTAAACCATACACATCGTCTTTTCCCCTTTCAGAATCCAAAAATCCTCTGTCTCTCGCCCTCCCTCCCGCGCTCATCCTCTTTCTCCTCCGGCGAGTTCTTCGGCCACCGGCGAAGCTGTCCGTACGTCGCTCCTGTCTCTCTCACTCCTGCGCAAGGTTCCGTCTCTGTCTCTCACTCCGGCGACTTCTACGGCCACCGGCGAAGCTCCTGTCTCTCTCACTCCGGCGAAGCCGAAGGCTGTCTCTCTCCTCCACCGGCGGTAAGTAATCCCTCTCTCCTCCACGTGCAAAATCTAGGGCTTTTTGAACACTATTGCCTGCTAGAATAGTGTATTAGATTTCTGTGTGTTCAGATTTTTGAACACTATTGGCTGCTGTTTTTTGAACGTTATTGGGTAAGGGTTTTTATTTCTTTTTTCGTTGGTTGAGGCTGTGTTTGTTCATGCCCTAGAAAAATAGTTTTTGGTTTGAATTTCATGGTGAAATTTCGAAGCATTGAAGAATAGAGCTTTGAAGAATTTCGAACATAATAGGGCTTTAGTGTATTTAGAGTTTAGATTTAGGGTTTAGATTTTTGTGTGTTTAGGGTTTAGATTTCTGTTCTTTGAAGAATTTCTGTTTTTGTACTGCCATCTTCTTGTAAATGAAACTGTTTATATCATATTACTTGCTTGGATTTTTCATATGAATGGTAATGGGATTGATTATTTTGCATGCAATTGGTGTCCAAATGGCCATTTAGTATCTGCGCTGGCTTTGTTTCTCTAAGCATTCTTTGTGTAGAAGTCGAAGGCACAGTCTTGCTGTTCGGACTCGAATTAGGGCTGTGAATGAGGAAGGTGTGGCAGTGGAAGACAGGGAAAGGCGAGTGATCAAGGAATTGAATGGGAATGGAGCTGCTGGTGGTTCGAGTTCGAGGTATGGCGTGTACTCGAATGGCGGTGTGGGTGTGTCCGAGAGTGAGAATGGGAGCTTCGTGAAGTATGTGAACGGGAATGGTGTGGCGGCGGCGGAGGTGGTGGCGGAAGTTGAAGATCCTGTGGCGAAGGAGGTGGGGAGGAAGAGAAGGGTAGAGGAGATTGGGAAAGAAGACGCCTGGTTCAAGCGAGCTGAGGGAGAATCCGTTGAGGTGAAATAGGTGTTGATTTGAGTTTTCAATTATATGGAATTTGAAAGAAAATTTTTGCTTGGCTATTTTGTTATTGTTTTGGATTTGGGGTTTAGTGAATTTGAATTCAGTTAAGAAAAGTACAGTTTTGGAATTGGGGTCTGGGATTCAATTATGAAGGACCCAACTCTGTGCGAAGCAAGGCAACTTGAGTGTGTCCCAAATTTATTGTTGTTGGTGGTGGTAGTGTTGTTGTTTAGGTGGGTTACACATCTTATGTGAGATTTTGAGAGAAATATGAGCGTTTTTTCATTGATAAGTTACGCATGCACCCATGGGTCTTGAACCATCGCTTCACCCTCAATCCCATTCTTTGCGGGGAGGAAGTGTCATTTGAGCCAGAGCTCAATGGAGAAATATCAGTGTTAATGAAATTGAGGTGTAGGAATCTTAGGAAGAGATATATGAAAAAATTGAAGAAAAATGGAAGTGTATTTAAACCATGATTTCATTCTATGTCATGTAAATTGAAGTAGGGTTTGATAGATAGTTGAATGCCAGCTCAAATATCTGTCTCTTCTATCACAACTAGGACAAAAGGTTTCTGTTGCACCTGGTGGTCGTTGGGGTAGATTCAAAACCTATTCAACAATACAGAGGACCTTCGAAATATGAGGATCTGTTCTAATATTTATCTTTTAAGGCTTGGTTGAACAATCAAAAATTCTCTTATCGAGGTCAGGCACCTCCTCTGGATTGAAAATTTGCAAACAGTTGAAAGCATGTAGTTTAGGCTCTGTTCATAACTAAAATTCTGATGCTGTTGTGCCAGTAATAACTTTGAAAATCTGGCCCTTATCCATCTAGGAGTCCAAGTAAAGAAATAAAAAACTTTGCAATATTTAATGCTGGATGGAAAATATTTTGCAAGTGCTGTGGACGAGAAAGCTATTTAGAATTCTTGGTACAATATTAGCAGCTTCTAACTCCAAAACTTGAAAATGTTTTATAGAAATAACTCCTATTAGATCCCAGTAAGAAGCAGGAAACCCTGCTCCAAAACTCAGTATCAAGCTGGTGGGTTGAGAGATGATTAACTATTTTAACAAATGTGATTATGAATGAACCCTATAGTGATCTGAATCAGATTTTTTTATAAGTAAATCATTTTCGTTAAAAGCTCAGAGGGATGCAAGTATACCAAAGAAACCCCTAATCATAAGAAAAAGATGGACACAAATGGAAAAAAAAAAAAAAAAAAAAAATTGCAAAGCTAGAAAACATCAAGCTCTGATGTGGGGGGATCTGAATCAGATTCTAAAGGAACAAAGAGAAAATTTCATTTGACACGGCCAAGCGGAGCAGGAATAAAACAGCTCTGACAAATTCCACAAAGAACAATATTGTCTTCTCCCTGCTCCTCAGAGTGAAAGAATTCCTTCTTGTTCTTTATTAAATTATCTTGTTGGGCTGTTTTTTAGCATGTGACTTTTTCATTGGATTCTCTTAGCGGTGGGATGAATCATGATTGCTCATTTCTACCTTTTCATATCCTCTTTGACATATGTCTTTTAGGAGCAATTGACAAGGGCTACTTATCAATAATTTTGATCACTCCTCATCTCCTTCATCATTGTTTGCCTGCAACGATACCAAGAAGTAATTCCTTTTTCTCCAACCCAATTTTTAGTGAGGTATTTATATGCTTTTCTCTTTTCAATTTCCTAGTTTCATGAACGAAAAAGTGAACACACACGATTAGGCTGACAAATTCATAGTAGCTGTTGATTATTGGCTTTTTTTGTTGCTTTTCCCCTTGTTTTCTTGCTTTTTCTGTTGGCATTTCTTGTTGTTGCTTTTCTGTTTTCTTACGTTATTTCCTTGTATTTTTGTTGTGGTTGTGGAGATCAGTGCTTTCACAGATAGTACTCCATTTCTTCAACTTTAGACTTGGATTTTGACAGTTCCTTTTTTGTTTCAGCTTTCTATCACGTGTTGTCACTCTTCCTTGGCGGGATACAGATGGGTTTGGCCTAAGTAGGATTGAAGAACCTATTGAGGTTTGTGACTCTTCATGTCTTCTTTTTGCTTTAGAAACCACTTTATCGGGTCCCTTGAAGAGGACAGATCATTTGTTTTGCCCATTTTCTACTATGGCTTGTTTACTTACATTGTTATTTTTTTTATTTTTGTTTGGATTTGTTGTAAGGGAGCATACTCCTTTTTGTTATTTTGATCGCCTATAATTCTTTTCCAATTTGATTAGGAAAAACAAAAAGTCACAATCCCTAATTACACCAAAGCATAACCGGTTGATAATATGTTGTTAATAAGTTAATTCCGAATCAAATGACTAAGAGACCTACAAGTTTTACTCCACAATTTAGTAAATTAAAGAAAATATTAGATTCAGGAAACTCTGATAATAACAAACTAAGAACATTTTATAAAGGTATTTTGATCCATTCTCAATAGACAAGTGGGCTTAATTAGTTTTAAAGTCAAATGGACTTTTTAATTAAGTAAAGATTAGTCCAATAGCCCATTTAACATTATTTTTGGGTCAAGTTATAAGAAATTAGTTGGAATAGGTCCAGTTGGGTTTTCTGGAGGACCCAAAAGAACTAGAATTTTGCAAAAAAACTATGGAACTAGAAAATTAGTTCTTTTTTTTCCTAAGAGATGAGTCCAAAAAGGTTGTTTGGCTGATTCTAGCTAGGTTAGCATGTGTGTATTGATGCGGCTGAACATTTGGTTGATTTCTAGTAAGTACGTCAATGCATCAAGAGGTGAGTTATGCAGGACAAATTATGAAATAGAATGGGGAAAATTATGAAAGCAAAAGTAAAATATATTTAGAACATATTTTGATCTAAGTGTGAAAGGGTTTTGACAAAAACATTTCCTTGTATAAATTTTTTTTGTTTGATTTGTATTGATTGTTCGTTTCATGGTGCATTGCGATGCGAAAGCTTACGAGTGAATGGGTCTTTGATATTTACTTCCTTAAGTCTTTATTCGTTTGGAGTTTGGTTGTTGTTGGGTTTCGAGTGGTGGCAGATCATGGTTGTTTTGTGGTGTTTTTCTTAAGAAATCAAAGCCAATTCCAAAAAATTCTACAAATGACAGATGGAAATGGTTTAAGGTATATTATAATGCACTTTTTGCTATGTTTATGTCATACAACTATAATATTATGTACTTATATTTTGTTTTTATATATAGAGAATTGTTTAGGTGCAATAGAACTAACACATATTAGGGTGAGAGTACATTTGGAAAATAAACGTAGATATTGCAACCGAAAGGGAAAGATCACCACAAATGTGCTCACAAGACATTCAATTTATTTATGTTTTAGCTGGTTGGGATGAATTCCCGAAAAAAGTGATGCTCTCAAGTAGATTTAAAAGAAGTGTTAATATTAGAAAAATGATTTGTGTCAATATATATATATTATTTTCATCTAATCCTACAAATTTAATAGATCAACCATTAGATTTGTGAACTCATGTAAACCTCACACAAATTCAATAGTAAATTCATTCATTCACTATGGAGGATACGAGCTTAATATTATCATAAAATAATGTGAAATTATTTATACAGTTAAATACAAAAATTTTAAATTCTGTTATAATAATAATTATTATTATTATTATTTTAATGAAATGGGTACCTTATATTTCATTTGAAATGAAAATAATCATATTCCGTAAGATTAGTAATATTTAATTTGATCTGGGTAACATGTCTGAAACGTCAATTATTAATTCTTTTGTTGCTTACAGTCTTCGTCATCCTTGATTTTTATTTGAAATGGATAAAAATTTGTTTGGATGAACTAGGGTGTCCTTTCAGGACTTTAGGTAGGACTTTGTTAAATGAAAGATAATGACGGATAACTACTAATTTAACACCTCATGCATTACCCTTGAACTTCCAAGTGAATCGGAGAGCATTTTTTTTGTATTTTGAAAGGGTTAAATCCTGCCGGTTAGAACTTGCCATCAACCGATAACCGGCTAGCCATTTTTAAAAGCGGTTGGAAATAACCGGAAATCAGACTTACCGGTCTGGTTACCAGTTTTAGTATTTATACACCTGATTATAACCGATAACTGAGTATATATGTATAAAACGACATCATCTAGTTTAGGTTTTTTTTTTTTTTTTTTTTTTTTTTGGAACAAACACAACAAAGCCTAGCTTATTGGGCCAAAAAGTTATAATTGTTTTTTATAAAAATTGCTAAATTAGCCAAAAAAGTAGGTCTAATACACAAAATATGCTCAAAATACCAATTATTTAAAAAACCCTGTTACCGGTCCGGATAATTGGCTACCAACCAGTAACTGGCGGTTATTACATAATCAGGTAACCGATAGCTGGTTTTTAAAATTGACCAACTGGCTACCTTGGTTCTGGTTAGCGATTTTAGCCAATAACTGCTAACTAGAACCAAATTTACACCCTTAAGTAAAACAATGGGAGTGATTTTATCGATTAAAAATGGATTGTTACCAAATAATATTAAGTAAAACAGTGGGAGTGATTTTATCGATTAAAAATGGATTGTTACCAAAGAATATTATTTACTTTTCTCTCACAAAAAATTGAGTAATGCTAAAAGTCACTCTAAAAATGATTGGCTTGTAATTGATCATTATTGAATTTTGGTCAAATAATGATTTTAAAAGCCATCTCTTTCATGGAGTGACAAAAGAGGAATACAAGAGTGACTTATAGAATTACTTCAAAAAATTATAAATCTTATTCTGCATTATATCACAAAACTCTTTACCTACAGACCCAAACAATATTTTCTTATTTATTTTAGGGCATCTATCAAATATTAGAAGGTTATATCAAGATTTATAGAGGTATGTTCTCATACTTGTTCTATACATACTACGAAGAAAAAAAAGTATCTATTATCAAATTATTCTAACAATTGGTTTTAGAGTTAATATTTTTGTTTCTTCGTGGTTGTAATAAATTTCCTGTGTTTAATGTGTTTTCATCTGTGGTCTTTTTATATTTTTGGTTGAACCAGCGGTAAACTCATGGGGACATTTTGAGTACTTTTTTTTCTTCGAGAAACAAAAAAATCGTGAGGCCCACTAATGAGAGAGCAGGCACCACGGTGGGTGGCTGAATCTCTGGCCACCTGCATAGAGACCACCGGCATGCACTGGTTTAATGCCGGTTACTCGGCACCATAGTGGGTTCCTCGTTTGGCCGTTCCGATGGTGGCTGGTTGTATAGTCGTGTCGTGAATCTCATGAACCATTGCGACATGCCCATCTGACCATAAGGGTTGGCTGTTCGATGGTAGTGGGAACGGGAAAACCCCGCATGATGCGGAGTGGCTACCGCTGCTGCTGCGTGCGGCGTGTGGTATTTCGCTGTGTTCAGTGATGGCGGCCCTATACGGGTCACCAATGATGAGCTCTAGTGGTGGCTTTTAGGTTGTCACCAAAAGTGGACTAGGCGGAGGTGGCGACCCATTGTTAGTCGCAAAGGTTGGTTCATGGGTGCCGCATGAAAAACTGATTTATTTTGGTGAGAATTGGCAATCACATAAAAGCTGGAACAGGTAGGGTTGTAAACCCTAGATTAAGATCCGCTTGCTTTCTCAAGTTTGGCTTGTTGCATTTATTATCGAGCTCAAGCTTGACACGAGCCCCATTTCGTGTCCAAGCTTGGCTCGCTAGGGTGGGTACCTTGTCTGAGCTCAACTTGTATTGGATTATTTAAATTTTGTAATAAGTAAAAAAAAAAATAAAAATCAAGAGAACAAAATAAACAAATTTTATTAATGATACGATTAAGTATAATAAGTTTTCATTCAATCATACTTATCAAAAAAAAAAAGTTTTCGTTCAATCATATGATTAACAATTCAAATTGTTGATTCAACTAGCATTAGATACTTAATGGTTAGATCATTTAAGATATGGCAATATAATCAACTTTTATTATTAAATTATATACTATATAAGTTATTTTTATTAATTTATATATATATATATATATATATATATATATAAATTAATATGTAAATATATAAATATATGAGTCGCACTAATAAGCGAGTCGAGCCCTTGTACGAGTATGTTCACAAACTTGAAACGAGCAAGCCGAGTTTATATGGTTATATATCGTTTAATAATCGAGTATAGTTTCATGCATAGGAACGGCTCATTTAATAATAAAGTCGCGCACGAGCCGAGCTTTATTGAGTCGAGTTTAAGCAAGCTCACAGGTAGCTTTGTTCATTTGCTGCCCAAGTCCTGAACAACACTTCTTCTCCCTCCCAAAAACAGCTTGCATCGTTTCTATTTCCTTTCCCCCCCTCCCCCCCCACCCCTCCCTCATTCATCTCCCTCCAGAACCGTGTGAGGTACCTGTAATACTATGTGGGCAGTTGCTTCTTATGGTTTCTTTAAAACTCAACTCAATCGGTGAACAATGCGACATCTGAGTGGCAGTGGCATTTTTAGGGGCGAACAAGACGGCAGAGGTGGATGCAGAGGTAGGTTTAGCGACTGGGGCCCACCGGAAGAGGTGGTAGATCTGTTATTTTTCTTGTTTGGTTGTTGAGAAATCAGAGTAAAATCACTTATCAAAAAAAAAAAAAAAAAGAAATCAGAGTAAAATCTTTTGTTGAGGAACTAAAAGTCAATGGCTTGTGTTTCATTCTTTTTTAATATACCTCTTTTTCTGCTACACTTTTTTTTAGAAAGAAAATGAAGAACTGATTTGTTTGATGTATTAGAATCACCCTGTTTTAGTTTAGGGGAATAACTTTTTGTTTAGTTTCTAAGGAATCATAGGAAAATCTTTTGCCTTTTCTGTTGCTTTTCCCCTTGTTTTCTCGCCTTTTCTGTTGGCATTTCTTGTCTTTGCTTTTCTGTTTTATTACGTTATTTCCTTGTATTTTCTATTGGGTTTTGTGGGTTATAGTCTCCCTTTGGTCATATGTTATATTTTTGTTGTGGTTGTGGAGATCAGTGCTTTCACAGATAGTACTCTATTTCTTCAACTTTAGACTTGGATTTTGACAGTTTCTTTTTTGTTTCAGCTTTCTTTCCTGTGTTGTCGCTCTTCCTTGGCGGGATACAGATGGGTTTGGACTAAGTAGGATTGAAGAACCTATTGAGGTTTGTGACTCTTCAATTTTGGTGGACTCCATAACAATCAAGGGCACTACTTTTCTTCAGGTTTCAGAGAAAGGGGCTGCTTGAGGTATTTATTGCCGCCAATAGCATTTTGCCATGGCCACGCCATTTAAACGACTCCCTTTCAAACAAAGAAAAAGATGTTTGATTCCACTTGCTAATATGGTGCCTTTCATTGTTTTGTCACTTGTCTCTCTTCTTAGTACTTGTTTTGCTTCTTCTTTAGATAGTGATTTTCATGCCTTAGTCACACTTAAAAAAGGAGAATTCTCCAACTCCATTCTAAATACTTGGAATTATTCGAGTCCTAGCACAGTTTGTTCCTGGGCTAGAATTCAATGCTCCAGTAGACGTGTTGTTTCAGTGGACTTAACAGGGTTGAATCTGAGCGGCTTTGTGTCACCTCAAATTTCAAAACTTGACCAGCTTACTAACATTTCTCTTGCTAGTAATCAGTTCATAGGTACCCTTGAGATTGCAAATTTGAGCAGTCTTCGATGGCTAAACATCTCATCCAACCACTTTTATGGTAGCTTGGATTGGAATTACTCTAGCATTGCCAACTTAGAAGTGTTTAGTGCCTTTGACAACAAGTTCACTGCCTTTCTTCCACTTGGGATTATGACCTTGAAGAAGCTCAAGTTCTTGGATCTTGGTAACAATCATTTCTTTGGTAGAATCCCAGAAATCTATGCAAATCTGGTTGGTTTGGAGTATCTTTCGCTTGTGTCAAATGATCTGAATGGAAAAATTCCCTACGAGTTGGGCAATCTCACTAACCTAAGAAACATTCGCTTGGATTTTAACAATTTTGAAGGTGGGATCCCAAAGGAATTTGGTAACTTGGTGAATCTAGCTCAAATGACTTTGTACTTTTGTAAATTGGGTGGCCCAATTCCAAAGCAATTAGGCAACTTGACAAACCTGGTGCATCTTGCACTTTCCTTCAATGCATTTACTGGTGAAATTCCATTTGAGTTCTGCAATCTCAAGCAACTCAAGCACCTAGAACTGTCCTCAAACAATCTGCATGGGTTTATTCCAGATTGCCTCGCAAACTTTCCAAATTTGGAAACCCTTCAGCTACCCCGAAACAACTTCACTGGCATGATTCCTGAGAATATGGGACAAAACGGAAAACTTCAGTTTCTCGAATTGTTCTCAAATAAGCTCACTGGTACAATCCCTCGGAACTTGTGTTTTTCAAATAAACTTAGAAAACTGAATCTCTTTAAAAACTTCCTCTCTGGGCCAATTCCTGAAGGACTAGGGACATGTTCAAGTCTCACCATAGTGAGTTTGAGGGACAACTACTTGAATGGTAGCATCCCAAATGGATTCCTATACTTGCCTAAGCTAAATGTACTAGAGTTGCAGAACAACTACCAATCGGGAACCTTGCCAGAGAATGCCAATAGTTCATCAGAGCTGGTAAAGTTAGACCAACTTGACTTATCAAACAATCGCTTGTCCGGTCCTTTACCTCATTCATTTTCAAATTTCTCTTTTATCAAATTCCTTTTGCTTGGTGGAAACCATTTCTCAGGTCCAATCCCATCTTCTATAGGAGAACACCTTAAAATTGTAATGCTTGATTTGAGTCGAAATTCACTCTCCGGCTCAATCCCACCTGAGATTGGAAATTTGTATCATTTGACATATCTTGACCTAAGCCATAACAACCTCTCTGGCTCAATCCCACCAGAAATTTCCAACATCCGGTTATTAACTTATTTAAATTTTTCTAGAAACTACTTGAACCAAACAATACCCACATCAATTGGCGCCATACAAAACCTCGTAATTGCTGATTTTTCCTTCAATAATCTCTCCAGTAAGCTACCGGAATTCAGCCAATTCTATTGGTTTAAGGCCTCCTACTTTGCAGGTAATCCTAATCTTTGTAGTGCTCTACTTAACAATTCTTGTGATTTCACCCCAGGCAAAGGGGGATACAAAAGTGACCCTGCACATTTCAAGTTAATCGTCATTGTTAACATTTTGATAGCCTTTTTAGTGTTTGCTGTTGCTGCTGCCATAATCATGGTTGAGTTATTGAAAAGAAAGCGTCTGGATTCATGGAAAATGACTGCATTCCAAAAGCTCGAATTCAAGGTCTCTCACATCCTCAAATGTGTGAAAGATGACAATGTGATTGGAAGAGGGGGAGCTGGGATTGTCTACTATGGCAAAATGCCGGATGGGGTTGAAATTGCAGTCAAAAAGCTTCTTGGTTTTGGCTCAGACAGCCCTGACCATGGCTTTCAAGCTGAAATTCAAACACTTGGCAAAATTAGGCATCGGAATATTGTGAGACTCCTAGCATTTTGTTCAAACAAGGAGACAAATCTCCTTGTTTATGAGTACATGAGAAATGGGAACTTAAGTGAGGCACTGCACGGCAAAAAATCTGTAGTCTTGGATTGGAAATTGAGGTACAAAGTTGCCATTGAAGTAGCCAGAGGCCTATGCTACCTTCACCATGATTGTTTGCCATTGATCATTCACCGGGATGTCAAGTCCAACAACATTTTGTTAGACTCCAGATTCGAAGCACAACTTGCCGATTTTGGGCTCTCCAAGTTCTTGATCAACAACTGCAAATCAGAGTGCATGCCAGCAATTGCAGGATCCTACGGCTACATTGCACCTGGTATGTGCCACTTTTTGCTCTATTCTAGCTGTATATGAACGTCTCTATTTTTATGTAGTGTTATATTGAGTTAGGATGGTTGGTTGGTAGTTACTTTGTTAGTGAAATTAGTAATTTGTGAATTGTCAAACAACCAAAATTTGTGGCCTTGTTGTAGATTGAAATCCCCTCTTATTAGGCTGTCCAAATAATACAGAAATTCTGACCGTTTAAGAGAGGGGTGTTGCAGGATCCACCTATTTGAGCAGAGGGTAAGTCCCTCATCCCTCATCTTAGACTATCCGAAGTAGGTAGTCCGCAACCCTTTGTCCTGGCTACCTGAATTTCTTTATCATTCGAACAACCTAATAACAAGGGATCTTGATCCCCTTGTTTGATTGTCCTTGCATGGTCCATCATAGGGTAGTGGCCCAACATGGGTCACTAAATTTCAACATCATTAGAAAATCACATCAATAATTGTAAGGACAGGCACCTACACGACTAACATATGTGTCAAAAATGCAAACACCAAATTTAAATTCAATTAGGGAGAGAGGACCTTAAATATATTAGTTTTTATGGAAAATCTTATTTTTATATCCATATATTGTGTACACTTTTCATTCAGATTATTAATTTAAAAATAGAATTAACAAATATGGCAATTAAATATCATATTTATGAAAGATATGCGTAATAGAATGCATAAAATGTGTGAAATAATATTCTCAAAAAAAAAAAAAAAAAAAAAAAAAAGTGTGAAATAACACTTAACTTTTCTTTTTTCCCTTTTTCCACATTTCTCTGGGCCTCATCATAATTGCTTGGAATTCAATGTAATCACTTATCATGGCATTCTTTGTAAAGCCCCGAGTTTGCTCAATGAGTCTAAACTTTTCATTTTAACAAATGGCCTCAAAGTTAGATGGTTATGTACCACCAGCAGCTATTGAGTGTGGAAACTCCAATGCACGGTACCAAGTGCTTTGAGCAATATTTGTGAATTTGTGTTCTCCCATCCTGGGAGGAGTTTTGTGGTCTATCCTACCCAAAAAAAGTTATAATATTTCACCCAAACGTACAGCCCTTTAACCAAGTAGGTTTAGGTTTCCATCAATTTACACGCCCCTGCCCACACAACCACCACTGTTTTTGTATTGTTAGTGTAAGCAAACTGGGTTTGACTAATGTGGAAGGCTCCCCACTTGCATTTTTCTCTCTTGGCCTCTTTGGATTCACTTTAAACATGTTGAATCTCTTTTTGTCTTAACCCTAATTGTTTTCTTTACTCATTGATTCTCTAAAAGTGTGATAATTGACTTTCCTAGAATATGCATATACTTTGTGTTTGGCACCGGCATCGAGAAGGAATGCACTTACCAAAAAATGCATATACTTTGTGTTGTATATTAATATCGTGGTCATCACATATTTCAGAATATACATATACTTTGAAGGTTGATGAGAAAAGCGATGTGTATAGCTTTGGAGTTGTCCTCCTAGAGCTTCTCACAGGCCGCCGTCCAGTGGGTGATTTCTGCGAAGGCGACGATATTGTACAGTGGACCAAAAGGGTAACAAAGTGTTGCAAGGAAGAGGTCATGGACATCGTTCATCCAAGCCTAAAACCGGTGCCCAAAGATGAAGCGATGCAGTTGCTCTTTGTTGCACTGTTATGTGTCCAAGAAAAAAGTGTTAAACGCCCGACAATGAGAGTGGTGGTGGAGATGCTCTCGGAGATTCCTTACCGGTCATTGAACGAACAATCATCCCCGTCTTCATTTGTTCATATTGAAGCAGAACTCTCAGACACAAAGGAGTCTACGTCATCCTCAACCTCAACTCTATCAACAACCAAAAAGTTTGGAGAGATTGAAGAGATCAAAGATTAATGATATTTGAATTTTGTATTTGCATTTCGAAGTGTTCTAGAATTAACAATATCTCTTACCTGTCTATACCCCTTGTTAGTGGGAAAGATCCCTCTCTTCTATTTGTTTCTTGTAGTTTTTCTTCTTTCAATGTAGTTATAAAAAAAAAAAAAATTTTTTAAAAAAAAACTATATCTCTTACCTTGTACAGTTTATTTATACAATGTAAATGGTAAAGCAAATCAAGCAGTGAGGAATATTCTCCATCAACGTCGTCGTTTCTTCTAGGAACCCACCTCAGAAATTGTCTTTCCTCCTCTTCTTCTTCTTCTACTTCAGGTCAGCTTTTATTTCTTTCAAAAATTACAGTGAATGATAGTAGTCATCACCCTTTTTCTTTTAGAATCGGGATTGTTCCAAATGTTGTTATCTTAATGTGCTCTGTCTTATAATGAATATTATTAGTAATGTGAATTTGATAGCACAAGACCCCGTTACTTTTGTTGTGATGTCTTCATTCAGGATGACTATAAAATGTAATGCAGTGGTGAATTTAGATTCAGTAGGAAGAAGTTTAGTCGTGCTGTTAAAGTTTGATATTTTGTCCATTCAATTGAATTCTGCAATGAATTTGCGTGTGCTCGTTGAATTCTGTTATAGTACTTGTTCATTTAAGAAGTTTGTCTAATTTAACGTATTGCTGGCTCTATAGATAGACTTGTTTTTATTAGTGAGTGAGTTTCCAAGTTTCTCTTCCTGCAAATGTTTAAGCTTAATTGTTTACCTTCCACTCTTTGAACCCACAAACAAATAAATGAGAAAATCCTTTGGGTTGCCCAGAGTTAATATTTTTTTTTTTTTTTTTTTTTTTTTTTTTTTTTTTTTTCTGTGTGTTTGAGCTTTCATGTGTCATAAGTGTTTGTGCTCTTGATTATGCAGTTTTGATGCTTCACGAGCAAGCAGCTCCTGCTGTTACCTCTATGCTAAGCTCTTCTACAGCACGACGGTGTCATACTTCAGTTCTATTACAAGAGCAGCGTGATGAAACTGGGCCTCCATCGCACGTATTTAAGAAAGATGCAACTTCCTGGGTTAGCCTCTTGCTGTGTATAATTATGTCATATAAATTGGTTTACTTAAAATATATGAGGGTTGTCAATTGATTTTTAATACATTAACTGTCAATTTTTGTCTACTTCTATCTCTTTGACTGAGCAACTGGTTCTATTTTTATGTTTATATTGAATAACACTTCATCCGAAAGTTTCTTTCCCCTCCCTCATTGTTTGGAATCAGCCGCCTATTGACCATCCTAGCGTTGTTGTGGAATTCCTGTTGATCAATGTTTTTTTCATGCTTCAAACATATTTTCTTTTTTTTGATAAAATTTAAACTACTGTGATGAATAGTTTCGTTCAATATAAACCTCTAGAAATTCCGATTTAAATATATTACCAATTATCCTCTTCTGTCTGTTCTATTAAAGGCAATTTCAGAGAGAAGGCAGATAGAAATTGAGGCCTCAGTCCATGAAGACAAAAACCCTGGAAACTCTTACCAATTGGTGCAGGACTTTGAGCGCCAGTTGCTTCCTGGCCTGGTTTATGGCAATTGGAAGTTGAGTCGAACTCTTAAGTTGAATCAGTTCTGCTACTTTCGTTGATTTGTTTTGGTTGGATTTTCATCCTGAACTGCATCCTTATAGAGTTTTATGTGGAAATTCTGTGTTGCAGGTTTCCATCCTTGCAAACAGGAAAAGATACATCCTCCCCCTTGACTATGCAGCCTGTTACCACTGATATGGAGAAGCCTATGGATAACGTAGTGGCCCTTGCTAAGAAAGCTTTGTCAGCCTCTAACACCTAAATCTAACACTTAAAAGTTAATTTATTTGGGGACTAACACCTAAATCTTTTGTTCGTTATGGGGTCTAGAAGTTTGGTGAACTTACCACTTGAGGAGGGGAAAAGAGTAAGGTCAACACGGCTTCTTGAGAGGCGATCTAAGAAGAGAAGGGTGCCAAAGCCAATAGCTCCAGTTTATGAGATTAACAGTTCTAGAAATGTAGATGTAAAAAAGAAAGATTAGTGAAGGTTTTGATCCAAATGATCCCCTTCGGTTGTTCTTGTGGGGTCCTGAAACAAAACGACTTTTGACTGCTGAAGAAGAGTCTGAATTGATTGCTCGAGTACAGGTATATTACTAAATTATGTCTATTCTTCACAGTAGGGGATTTTTGGCTTATAAAGGGTCTTAACTTGGAATTGTGTGCAGGATTTAATGAAATTAGAGGAAGTGAAGAGTAGGCTTCAATCTCATTTCGGCCGTGAATCAACATTGCATGAATGGGCTGAAGGAGTGGGGCTTAGTTATCGGGTCCTGAGGTTACAAGTTTACTCTGGTAACAGCAACCTGAAAAAGCTGATTTATGCAAACTTAAGAGGAGATATTCAATTCAATTTCTTTTTTGCGGGCTTTATGGACAAGATTCATTTAGGTTATTGCAGTTTACTTAAGAGGAGATATTCAATTTGCAGATGTAGTGTTTTTATGTTTTTAATAATGAAATGAAATTGTGCATTTTATCCTTTCTTGAGCATAAGGAGGGTTGATAAAATATATGATTTTTCTGTGTTTTGTGAAAGCAGGAGCTTGTGTTTTGTTTCTTGTGTCAGTTGTATTTATGAGGTTAAACATCAAGTCGTGCGTAACTTGTGTGCTTTAGACTGCAATAAGATTATGATGTGTATCAAACATCAATGCCCCCATGCACAACCACGTTATGTTTTATGGAACCATTCTTTAACTTATAAACATGGAACGAAAATATTGAACACTTTCACCTTTTAAGATCACTCTCCCTTAATTGTCCATTTATTTCATCTTTTTGTTTTAGTTGTCAGGTGGAAGTTGTGCTACATGATATTAGTGGTTCATTAGTGGCCTCATTTGGAGATGATGCTGAAAAAATCTTAGGATGCTTGCCAACAAAATTCATGTTGGAAACTTGGAAACAACTGAGGTATAAAATAAAATAACTAAGGTTCCTTGAACCATTTTAGTTACTCAATTGCATGAGTATAAGTTGTGTATATGTTTAAATAGGAGAGAAGGAATGAAGCTTTACATGCTTAAACAATATGCTATAGATTTATCGCCTTCTACTAAAGAGCAAAAACTGCACATTATACACTCTTTTGAGCTTTAGGTGGGAAAAGAAATTGCCATGCTCTTGCATCAAAAGCTCATAATCTGTTTCTCCTTAGATTATTTGTTGTGGTATGTAGTAAGGTCTGAATTAATTATCAAGGTTCAACTAGCTCACTTCAAACAACATAATGATTTATTACACTACCTATCTTAGGAAGATATTTGGAAATAACTTTTGCTTTTGTTAATTTTTTTAATTGATGAATTTGGTTAATGGGTACGATAAGGAGTGCTACAGCTTACACTACAACTTACACAATCAGCGTAGCTAAAAAGAAAACAATCAAATTCAAATAGGAACAAACAAACAGTAGAAACAGCTAAAGATAGTTATTCGTAGTGTTTCGTTTACTAGCTTGAGTAGCTTTCTTCAATACTTCAGAATAACATAAATTATCCCAAATATTAGCATGTATAGCATTAAACAAATCTATCCTGTATTTGCATTTTCCAACATATGGTTGCTCAATTGCATGAGTACAACATTATTCAATTATATATGTTCAAGTGTAACAGCGTGCATATATGTAATTGTTTTTTTCTCCTTTTCAAATTGATGGCTTGGGTGTGATCTAAACACAATTGAGTCATGTTTTCTTTTGTTTGTTTCCTCTTTTTTGGTTGATCAATGTTCACCCTAATACAAAATCCCATGTATTAACTCTACTTGAAATAGGATGGCATTGCCAATATAGAAAGCATTGCAAAGCTTTCTTTCGAGCAGAAATTCATTATCCGGCTAAAAGCTGAGTTGCTTTATATCTCGTGGAGGACTAAGCCATAGATTCAATGTTACTTTTCTTCATGACGCACCAAATGAAGATGTATGAATTTATCCTCTTAACTATTAGTAGATTGAAAAGTGATGTTTTTTGAAACTATTGTTGGTATCAAACAATGGCAAATAAGGAAGACAAGCACATACATTTTTATTCTTTAAGAGTGTTTTAATTTGTCTTCCAATATTAGTAAATAAAAAACAATAACGTATGCTCTCTTTTGTGTTACAATGTGTGTGCCATTTGAATTAACTTTTATCTTTTTTTGAACCTTATATTTACTCACTTTTGTAATACTTTTGTAATGCTATGTTATCCATTCAGTTGTTAAAAAAATTAAATATGTATTTGTGCAGGAATTTAGATATTAACTGTTATAAACACTTTTTATTTTATATATGGTTTTGAATTTGAATTTTTAATGTTAATTAACACTTGATCCATAATACAGAGAACCAAGCACGTGCATTGTAGGTGCCATCCCTACTAGTATGTATATATATATATATACACAAAAAAAATGACAAGGTCGTGGGGTCTTTGAGGGCGTCTGAGATCTACTAGTAGAACTAGAGATAGAGATTGGCTGAGAAAGGAAAAGCAAGAGCAATGCAGGAGGAGAAGGTAAAACCATTTTCCGAAAACCCTAGTTGTACAGACAATTTGTTTGATTTTTTGATTGAGCCCTTCTCTACATATTTATCGTCATCATCCTCGGTATCCGTACAAACTGGTCTTTTGGTACTCTTTTTCTTCTTACCTCGAGGAATTTTTCAAGCTTGGCGAATAAATTCTCACGTGAACTTTTAAACCAAGATTTTCGAGCATGAATATTTGTTATAAACTGTGCATTTTATATGATGTCATGAACATTTTTATACAATGATATGACATGATGATATGAATTTTACAGTTGGAAAATTATATGATTTTTAACTCTTGATTTACCAGCATGTAATAAATATGAATCTCTAATTCGAAAAAAATTCCTTGTTGTAGCTCAATCCAAGTAGGGGATAAGGTCAATGAGTTTCTAGCCAAGGATTGCACACCGCCAACAAGGAGGAGAATTTGCAAAGAAAAAAAGAGGTTAGAGGGTTTGCTGGCAATGGATCCAGTGATACCACTTTGGCGTTCAAGTCAATTTTGAGAGGTAAGAGGAAATTTTAGTAGAGTAAGGATATGGTCAATTAGGCGTACCTGAACTAGTTTTCTTCTGCTTCTTATATAGGTCGTGGTGGGTCACCCTCCCCTCTAGGGTTTTAGGAATTCCAACCAGTAGTTCATTACTAATGTGGAGATTCTTCCTTAAATTTGTTAGAGGAGAGGGCATGGCGTGAGCAGCCGTTTGGCTGGGCCGACAGGGTCTCCCATCAATTGCTAAATGTGCTATTTTGGCAAGGGTGCGTTCATAACCCTATTGAACTATTTGGGCCACAAGCCTTCGTGCCCTTTAGGCTCTAGATTTAGGTTGTTGGCCTTTTAGGCCTTTCAACCATTGGTTGTCGGCCTTCCTAGCAATTTGGCGGGTGGCCCTTCTTGTGGGTTTGTTGATAGTTAGGCCTTTCGGGAGTCCCTTAATTCTTTTGAATGAATTGAACTGAACCGTTGGTAATCAGGTCGTCCTTGGCAAGATAAACCCAGCTTTTATGGCAAACAAAATTATAAGGTATTTGAGGTTTTAGGTAGTTAAAATTTTGGAGGTTGAATTGAAAAAGGCCCGAATTAAGCAAGAGAAATGTGTGGGCAAGAGTGAACTTGTAACTACAGCTTGCACAGATCCACAAAAATGATTTAAGTGACTCTCTCAAACTCATTAAACCAAAACCGAATATGAAAATCAACATCTTAAGTATCTTAAACCTTTTTCAAACCTTGATGCCACAGAAAATTGAGATGTAAAGTAAAAAAGTTAAGTGGGTCTTTTTTGAATTTAAAATAATAATTGTTATATTAAATATGAAATAGTGAGTATAAAAATTACTTCTTCTGGTTTTTTGAGATACAAAATTATTAATCAAACTCTTATATTCAAGATTATTAATATATTATTCTCAAGAAACAATATGACTAATCTATTTGATATTTTTGTGGCATAGATAATAGAAAAGATTTTATTAGTTTTAATTTTGAAGAAAAAAAAAACTAATTTGTACACAAAGAGTCTATGTAATGAAGGGGGTGTGGTGTATATATATATGTTTTTTTTTTTTTTTTTTGGAGTGTATATATATATATATATATGTTTGGTTTGCAAATTGCAACAAATTCTTGTGGATGACGCTTATTGAGTTGATGTTGACGAAAACATAAAACAAAAATTTCATTGAATGCTTATTCCATATGTATCAGAAACAACCGTAAAGTGCATTTTGTGCATCCTATGTTTTATGCCATCCATTCCAGCAGTGGCGGAGCCACAACACTCATGGCTCCCCCAAAGATTATAAAAATAAAAATAAAATAAAATAAAATTCCCACCGCAAAATTAAAAGAAAAAAAAAAAAAAAAATCTTTTTACCTACCAATTATCTATGGAGTTTGGTTATCCAGAAATGGAAAAACCCATAGGCATCTAAATCGAAATGGATATACTCGATGATTTTGTACTTCTAAGAGACCGTAAAGTGCATTTCTAGACACTATTTACTCTTTTTTTTTTTTTTTTTGTAATTTCTGTCTTTTTGATATAGTGCTAACATGTTACATATCTAATATATCAATTTGAGCACATGTTGATGAATTTTTATAGATTTTTTTTTTTGAAGCATATATTGTGTGAATTACCAATTTTAGGACACCAAAAAAATTTTAGCGGCACCTCTAATATGAAATGTCTGGCTCCACCACTACATTTCAGTCGTACACCGTAAACCTTTGTGAAAAGGTTAGGGAGGTGTAATTGAAACCAAATTTAAACGACTTAATTATTAGGAAATAAATTTTTTTTAAGAAAAAAAAAAACAAGATTTAAATTTTACATGAACCAAAATTAGGATAAGAACGTTGCCAGCCAAAAACTTTGAAAATATATAAGAGAATAACTTCTATAAGGTCTTGGCACAAATCAAGACATTTGTACCCTCCAATAAGAGCATGACAAATCAATGTGAAATACCATAACAAAAAAAAAAGCAGGAACACCTAATTTATTCTCACCGAGACCTGCATTAAAACAAAAAATCTTTTAGAATAAACTTTTCCTATTCTTCCTACCTAGACCCACCGTCAACCAGCACAAACAATGCCGGCCAGCCCAGATCATGCATGAGACGATGCCGGCCGGTCCTGATAACGCTGGCAAATCTCTCTCTCTTTCTCTCACCGGCAGCAGAGAAGAAGCTCTCTTTGTCAAGAAGCTCTCTTTGTTTCCGATGCTCCCTATCTGTCCCTCTCTCTCTCTCTCTCTCACCTCAGCAGCAAAGAAAAATTTCTTGCTTCCGGTTCTCCCTCTCTCTCTCTTACACATTGGCAGCAGAGAAAAAATTTCTCTGTCATCGGCACACGCACCCGACACCTCTGTTTTTTCTCTCACATTCTTAAACCGAAAGAAATTCTGTCAAAAGAGATGCCATGGTGGGTTCATAAGAGATGGCAATGGTGTTGTCATGTGGAATTGAACAGGTCTCCTCTAGGAATCAAAGATGCAACCTTTGCAAAAGTAGAAACATAGTTTTGTCCAAAATATTGATTCTTTTTCAAGTCGTCATATACACACCGGCAGCATAGTTTTTGGTTTGTTTTCTATGTTAATGCATTCTGGGCCGGCCAGCAACGCCTCGTCTCTGGCGTGGTCTTGGTTGGCCGGTGGCAGGTATGGTGGCTGGCGGTAGGTCTAGGTAGGAAGAATAGAAAAAGCTTATTCTAAAAGATTTTTTGTTTTAATGCATGTGAGGTCTAGTGAGAATAAATTAGGTTTTTTATTTTTTTATTTTATTTTTTATTTTTTTATGGTGTTCCACGATGATTTGTCATGCTCTAATCGGATGGCACAAGCCAAAACCTTATAAAAATTATTCTCTTTCTACAATTATCAAATGCCAATAGAAAATGACACGTCTACAGTTGATTGAAATTGATCTACACTACGGCTTTTCAATTCATTTCTGCTACTCTTGTTTGAATAAAACAGGGAGGCAAGGTTTCAAGTACCCTTCAATTCAGGTCGCGTATTGTAAATGAATTATCATGTCACGAGTATATCACGTGACCAATTAAAAATAAATAAATTAAAGAGGGCGGAAACCATCTCAAGATTATGCTATCTAAACATTATAACCTTTTTTTGGAGTGGTCCAACCGCCTCAAGATTTAGTGTTGGGGCAAAGTATATCATCAATTTTTTTTTTTTTTTTGGTAGGTATATAATAATTTCTTTAATAAGCTTGAAAATAGTAAATTCGAATTTAAAAATAAAAACAGAACTATATAATCGCTCGTGTATACAGCAACAGTCGGCTTCCTATCTAGTTGTTGATGGGATGAAACCACAAAAGGAACACGTGTACGCTTTCAACTAACAGTAATATCAGATGGTAGGACCATTTTTCATATGTTTGCTGCTCAGTCGAAGGTTGAAGATAACTGAGGAAAGTGTTACGACTAAATCAAATGATGATACTGATATACAGCAGAAAATCATAGGATTTCAGTAAAAAATTTCTGCCTCCTTGCTTTCTCCGTCTCTCATCAGAAGTGCTTGTCGTCGAAAATTACGGAACAGGAACAGGCCAGTTATTAAAATCTCATCTTTCTGCTCCAGGAGCGTAGGAGCAACCTGTGGTATATACATCAGAATTTCGTGTAGAGATTAGGTTATCAGTAATCTTATCATCACCTGTCATTCTGTTGTAGAAGCAGCAACAGGTGATACCATTTGAATATCTCCTTCAAATGGAGTTTGATCCATTTCCGCTTTCTTGTCAAGTGGACCTTGAGGGATTCCAAAAAGTGTGGAAAATATCTGTCTATGGCATTCATCACAGAAAAAGAAATAGGAGAAATGGCCTTCATTTGGGAGCTTATGCACAATGGCCCCGGGTAGAACCCGCTCCACATACTCGGTCACTGATGGTGGGAATACCCGATCATCCATGCCCTGTTTCAGCATTCATAAAGAACATAGAATCAACAAATCTCTTTTAATAGCAATGCAAATATTCTTTAAATATAATTAAAATTCAAAGTATGTCTTATCCTGGATACTGTCACAGTCGATCATAAAGGGTGGAAAACAGTGGAAACACGAGGGAAGAGGTAACGTAAAAGGATTGGTAATGCTCTTGTGGGGAATTTCAGCAAACGACTTTTTCCACCTCTTCTTAAAGAAAGGGTACCATTTTTAAAAATCAGAAGCCCACAAAATGAGAGTCACAGGCTGATGGCGTTGAATCAGATTTACTTCAAAATTGTCCATAGACGGTCTGAAGGGCCAAGACATGAAACACATGCATATACATCATTTGTGAAATACTTATAGTATCAAAGTTTCCCGTTAAGACGTCAACCAATAATAGATTATAAATGATTTTCAAACACCATCCTATTATACTAAAATCATAATGGCATTTTGTTTAAAGGAATACTACAGCAGTAAACAAAGTAACAACAAAGAAGCAAGACGCAAACCTGCCATATATGTATTGGGCCTAGGAATCCAGTCAATTCACATTCTGCCTCACTGTACAAGGACCTCAGCCAAGAAAGAATGCCTATTCTCTGACACTTCTTCCGCACCTGAAGATCTGCTGGGCTAAACCCCCAATCTGATACCTGTAGCACAGCTTCCTCTATAAATGGTTTTGTATTTCCCTGTCGAATTGACTCCTCCACATCTCTATGCCAAAATTCTTCGAATATTGGCTCGTCGATCAGGAATTCGTCCTGAACATGTCAAGATTTTGTCATACAAATCATTATAAAATATCAAAACCTACGGCAACTATTGAAGATGATATGTAAGATTGTCAAAAGTTATATAAATAATGTCCAAATTGTCTCTTAACAGTTTTAAGTGGGATAGAGTTAAATCATACATTTTATTGAAAAAACGTCAGTTTTGGGAGAAACAGTTATAAAAAATTTCATAGAGCATTCAAAAATCAAGGAAAAGAATCACTAAGCCAGATACCCACTACTTGACAAATTTGTTATGACTAGCTGCCATTGATCACCCCAACTCCTTATATATAAAAATTGAAGCTTATAATTGTGGCCACAAGTGGAGAAGCTTTCAAGATTTCAATCAAAGATGACAATGACTCACTCTCTTTCCCAGTGAGACAAATAACCGGTTATCAATTCGATCATGCTTTCCAGATAGAAAGCTTCGGCGATAGAAATAGGAGAGGAACTTCGGAAATCTACGAGCTAAGAAGTACAATAATTTTCTTCTTGGCATCCATTTTTCCCACATTCTTTTCATCTCTTCTTTAGTCATGCTCGGATCGTATGGATTAATCATTGGGGCCAAAATGGCTGCTCCTGCATATTCAATGAGGATGCATCACAATTCATAAGTATGTTTCATTTTACCTGCTTATTGTGTTTCCATTAAGAAAAAAAAAAAAACAAAAAACAAAAAGAAGAAGGCTCAAGTGCGAAGACAGGACGGTAGGCAACCAACATGATCAAGAAATTGAATTCCAATTATTTGAGGAAACATGTTAATTGGTAGAATACTAGATACACTACAATTCAATGCATAAAACCCATTAAACAATCAATTCATATGCATTGAAAAAATTGAAACTATAAGTTTATTGGCAAAACCATATACTATCAAATTACAGAACACCAATAATTCATATAATTCAAATTCGACATGGCATGAGCCCTAGAACACTAGCCATAAAACTAGCCATGACCCTGAGGACTAAATCTGTAACATATGTAATTTCAGGACAAGGTTTTGAAAAAAGGCTAAATTAACTTCACATCGCTACCAACGTATTCAAGCAGTTCAAAAATTTTCTTGATAATGAATCAAAGACACCAGGCTTCATCTCATTTATCATATAACCCCGACAACATCTAGTTTTATGCCAAAAGAGTTGCTTCAAATTTTTTTTAAAACTTTCTAGCTTGCTTGCATGCCTCCTGTAAACACAACTTAAGCTACCCATTCATTTCTTGATGTATGTCAAACAGCAACAAACAGTTCTAAGAGAAATTTTTTACCCGAGTTATCAGCATATGAAGGGCAAGGGTATGAAGCTTAAAATTGTAAGAATCAATAATCATACTGAATTCATAAATTTTAGCACAAGGTTCAGATCTCCCAGGGCCCACTAAATAACTGCATGCCAATCATGTGAAGTATCCGAATAGAATTAAAACATAATAAATTAATAATAATAATAATAATAAAAGGTTGACATACCTGCAATTCTGTTAGGTATGTATCTGAGAGCAGCCCAAGCATGAATGGATCCACTTGAATGGCCCAAAAGCCAGAACTTGTCACTAATACCAACTGCGTTAGCAAGGTGCAACATATCAAATGCTGATGAGTTAAGGTTCCTTCCGGGATGAGGATCGCTCTCCCCAAAACCGGGAAGATCATATGTGACCAAGCGAATGCCAAACTCTTCAAGCAATGACATTTTAACTCCCGGTATACCTTTCAGACAGAAATTGTTCAGAAAATCAGTCTTCAAGTCCACATTAGTTTTCACCAACACTACAATTAGAGTCCCATGGATACCACTTCAAAGGATTAAAGATTTATTATTTTTTTTACCTGCAAGTCGTGAGGAAAGAAAAGAATGTGGAGCTATTAGGGAAAATCTAGCTCTGTCGGCTGGAACACCTTGCTCATGGTAAGCCATGTGTCTACCATCTGGAAGTAGTATGTGGCTAGCGCTGGGAGGATGTATACACACCTTCTTTACTGGTGGAATCAAGCTGTCATGTGTGCTATTAATATTCAAAGCTGCAAATGTTTTTAACAATGTTATAGAAGTTTATCTATTGTATACCACAAAGGAAAAAATAAAAGAAATGAGACGGAACGCAAAATCATGTATGCAAGTTCCCCTTCTCAAAATTCCTATAATTTCTAAGAATCCTGATGATCTGGAAAAACTTTACGGCACTATTAAGAACAGAAAACAGAAACAAATGCAGTACATGCAGACAAAGGATAAACACAAGGTGGAAAGCTGTAAACTTAAGTAAAATTCCACCACATAGAAAGGCCAGGACCAAAATGTAAGTTCCTGACAGAATTAGCCACAGAGGCACATTTTGCTTAATAATGGGAACATGCATTCACTAATGAACCAACTTTATGAATACCCTCAATGCCAGTGTTTCTTTACATTTATCCAAAGAGGTCATTATACAGAAGTCCACTTATCTATGGATGTTACTATGACACCACTGCAGGTATTGTCCAAAAAATGGAGTGCTCAGGTTTAAAGATCAACAGTGATTAACTGAAAAATGCAGTCACAATCAATCACGCTCGGGCTGAGCGAGCGCCTTGAATTTACCGCAACCTAATAAAAAAAAAAGCTGTGTCAACGTGATTCACATGAAAGCAATGGCGTCCACCACATATGAATTAAGTAACAAACCTTTTCTCCCTAATGTGACGAAAAGAAACTATCAAATTTTACAGGAACCAATACTTGGTTATTGAACATATAGAATCCAAATTGCGAATCATGGACCACCAATAGGGGGAGCAAGCGATGGAACTCAAACTGACAAATAAAGCAAGTGATTTTCATAAATCCGACTGACAGAAACAATTATGAATAAGAAAATCACCAATTCAAGCTTTTCAAGTAGATCGTCCTAGAACATTTTCATGCATTATAGATAATTCTACAAATACTTCACAAACAAATAACAATTAAAAAACAAAGAGTAATCTTAGAATGAATTTGAAATTCACCTGCAAGCGCGAGAATGAAAACGAAGAATATAACCGACCACGCTTGAGCCGGATCGCGATCCTCCGGCAAAAACTCGTTCAAGTACTTCAATCTGCCGGAGACCTCAGCGTACGGCTTCCGAAGCTTTCGCACGATATACGAGTCCTCAGTCAGAAGGCTCTGCTGCGCAATGTCCCTACAGCCTCTGCCCAATTCCATCAGTATCTCGCCCCAAGCCATTGCGAATCCCTTCACCTGATCCTTGAGGCTCTCCGATCCCGCCGATTCTTCTCCCGAAACGAACCCCGTCCTTCTCGTCCCAAACGACGCCGTCGAGTCTCCGATTGGCTCCCCGGTGTATCGTATCGCCGTGTCCTCCACCAGACTAGCCAGCTCGTCCCGCCACGTGGCCGATCCTCTCACTTCCGCCATTTCGCTGAGAAAAAAGATTTTCGGTTAAGAACTCCCAAACACTCACTCAACTCTATTGAAGCCCGAGTTACACACAAGAGAGAGAGAGATATACGTTCAATTAAAAAAGAAAAAGAGCTCAGAGTAATAATTTCCATTCACAAGAAAACAGAGCTGTGCAGCTTTCCAAGCGTGAAATTCAAGCCAGGTTTGTTTAATCCCAAAAAGAGATAAAAACCTAACCGACCACCGTTCAAACCGAAAAAAAAAAGTTGAGAAAAGAAGCACTCATGAAGTAGAAAAATGCAAAAGCACCTCTGCGGCTCTGCGAGCATTATCCTTTTCTCACCTTTCTGCAGTGAAACCGTTAGGAGCTCTGTGTGGTGTATATGTGGAATTGACTGCTTCACCAAACTTTTAGCAAACGAACCAAGCTTTTGCCTTTGCTGGTCCGAGCGAGACTTGACGATGAGTACGAGACGTCCGATGAGATCACCGTCAGTGGGGGGAACTGACGGGGAGGATCTGGCCACGTAGTCAACTGCTGGCTGCTGCGGCGTGCAACTAACGGTTGGCTACCGGCTCAGTCGGTGGGTGTCGGTTGGTTGTTTGTGCGATTGCCTGACGAGCATGCGCCAGTGATGTGCGGTGCGCGCATGTGACTTGGGAATGTCCTTCTTCGTCCTTTTTCCGACGTGGTGCCTTTTTTTTTTTTTTTTTTTTGACAGGCGTTGATGGGGTTCTCTTAAAGAGTAGGTCTTCCTCAGATCTTAACCGTCAGTTTCCGTCAAGGTTGATCAGGGAACACTTTTCATCTCATCCAACGGTGGTGAGGTCGTTCAACAGTGAATGCGAGTGATATTGTTGTTTTTCCCTGCTATTTTTTAATTGACAGTGAAAGGCAAAGTGGGCGTAATGATAGCGGTGAAAGCGTAGAGTTTTAGCGAAAGAAGTATGACGAGAAAGATGGAGAGAGAAATTTATCGGAACGAGAAAATCCCCGTTGCCCTTTTGGTACCAAACTTTTACAATGGTGGGCCCCTTGTGTGTGTAAACTTGTAAAGCAAGTTGACACACATTCATATTCGAAACGACGCCGTCTTCCTTATACTCAGGAAACGCAACGTTTTCGCGCGCTAAAGCTGGAACCCTGGAAATACGTAGCTGACTGAACTTCATCTCTAAACCCTGTTTCCATCACCTGAGGGATTCAAAGGTTTTTGGGGGTGGGGGCGTAATCCAGAGGCGGCAAGAGTTTCAGTGAGTGTCTCTCTCTGTGTTTTGTCTATTTATGACTGTCTCTATGTTTCTTTCTCTCTGAAATTTACTCGATTGTTTTGTGCCCATCTAATCTAAAGCATCTGTTACGTCTATGGAGTTGATCAATTAGGTTAGTTGCTGTATTTTGGAGCTTACTAGCTTTTTAACACCCGTCAATTTCAAGGCCATCCCTCTCTCTCTTCAAGATGGCCTTGAAAATCCTAACTGTAGGGACAATCTGTTTGATTTTTTGATTGAGCCCTTCTCTACATATTTATTGTCATCATCCTCGGTATCCGTGCAAGCTGGTCTTTTGGTACTCTTTTTCTTCTTGCCTCAGATCCATGGAGGCGATTTCTGATCTTTTTGATTCTGGGGTTTTGGGCTTGGGATTTCTGTGTGTTTTTGAGTGTGTATTTTGGGTTGTTGTTGTTTTTTGTGTTGCTGTGAGAAGATCTGAGATGGGTTTTTGAGCTGGGTCTTTGCATTATGCTGATGTTTATGGTTTGAATTTTGATGGGCTGCCCCAAGTGGGTTTTTGATGAATTTTGATAGTTTTTATGAATTTGTTTGTTGAAATGCACGAATGGCAGTTAAAGTTTAAGATTTTTTTTTTTGCACATCAACTGCTTGCTGAAATGCATCGTAGAGTTATTATTACCAATTGTGAATGCCCAAATACCTTACAGGATTTGCAAATAGCAGGAATCCAGTCATATAGAAAATGAAAATACATTAGAGACCTCTATTAACTACCTATTTCTGTTAGTTTCTGTTTGTTCTCAAGTTCTGATCGAGATTTTTAAGTCAAGCTTGTTGCAAGGGTAAGCCCCTTTACTAGGAGACCATGAAGTATGGTTTTAAGTCTTTTGGTTTTCTAATCAAATCTGCCAATTTTTGTGTAAACCAATTACCAACCAAGAAACCAGATTTGAGAGAGATTTTCTGGGTTGGAAAGACACAGAGCTTGGATTCCTTTGGACGTGCGAGAGGGAGATGTGCGTGTGTTTGTCTCTGTAGATGTTTTAGAGAGAGAAGCTAGAGGGAAACGTGAGAGAGGGAGAAAAAAAATTTGCTAGAAGATTACGGAGTTAATGTACGTTTGTGGTGATTAGGGTATTAAAAAAACACATGTTTAGGGACACATGTCAACTTTAGAGATTGGGTTGGAGGAATTTCTTCCAACCTAGTTTGGAGGAAAACTTTGTCCTTGCTGAAATATGTAGAAATCTGGTTGCTGGGTTTGTTAGAAAATTGGCTCTTTGTTTTGGATTTCTTAATACCTACTGGATTCGGGAGTTTGATTTGGCATTTGGATGATTGTAAGATGTCGGTTGATGTATGAGCATGTAAAACGGGTTAAATATTTGAAGGGTTTGGAGTGACAGAATTTTATCAAAAGGTGCAGTAATTAATTTAAAAGCCAGGAAAACAAAATAAAGAATTTTAACTATTAAGGTAGATCTCTTTATTACTTATCATCAAAAAAAAAAAAAAACAAACAAACAAACAAACTATTAAGGTAGATCTCCAAGTCTAATCCTAAATTTTTTGAAGTAAGAAATGCCATAGATTGTCAAAAGAAATTAAAAATTAAAAAAGAAAAAAGAAAAAAAAAGGTTTGGATGGAGGTTGCTATGTTGTTACGACGCAAAAGATTGTCTTGTAAAGATTTGATGGGCTTTCTGTTTAGGACCATATCGTAAGTCTCAGCCTAGATACCTTTCAATAATCCAACAGCTGTAAAATCACAACTATTTAATGATGACAATTTGATATTTAGTTTTACACTGTATCCGCCCCAACCCACAATTACTAAACCTTTACGAGCACCTCAACGAAAAGGAAAATATGCAGCGGGCTGGACTCTCTCTCTCTCTTTATGATGCTTTGTGCCGCCCACATCTTCAGAACCCCCAAAAACACAATGAGCAATCAGGTTTAGCCCTAGTTTGGCTCTGGTTCTAAGAGAAGTTTGAAGTATTTACTTGAACCAATCAATGATTAAACATTATTATTGGAAACACATGATTGTATCTGTTATCAATGATGAAAGCTTATTATTGGAAAAACATGATTGAATCTATAGTTTGAGACGGTAGCTTTCTTACCAATTGTCGATCTTGAAGTTTTAGAATACAAATCATTTAGTTTAAACTTGTGAATAAGCTTATTTTCCACTGCCTTTTAGGGTTGTTCCCTTTTCTTTTGTGTCGTGAGGAGGAAGGTTGGACCGTTACAGCTTCCATGGCTACCGACACAGTCCTTCAAGATCAAAGAAAGCGCACTTTGGCAGCATTGGAGCGGAGGTTTGCTGCTGAGCACCTTCTACAACAAAAGAAGAACAAAAAGAGCTTAAACGAAGGAGACATAAAAGAACATAATCATACAGGTTCTTCAGTCATTGCTTCTTTGGCGGATAAAACTGATGCAGCAGTCACTCCCACATTGGGTGCTTCATCCAAGAAAGGTTTTTTATTTATTTATTTTATTTTTTATTTTAAAGGGGTGTATACTTAACTTTGCTTTGGAGGATCTCCCATTTAACATGTTTGTATCTTGATAGATCAGTTATTGACGTTCTAGCTTCTCAGGGGGTGTTCAGATTGACACTTCATTTTTTTCCTTTCATATTTTAATACCACGCCACTTTTTTGGTTCAGGTTCCTTTAGCCATTCTGGAATCAAGCTTGGCAGGTCTAATATAAATGAATGCATATCAAGGCCCTTTATTAGCTCCTCGTTTTAGTTGATCTATCTTACCTATCGAATGGTTGTTGATATCATTGTTTGCCTGCTAAACCTGCTAAATTACCCACCACCACCACCCCATGGGGGTGCCATGTACTGGCTTCTTGTTGTTTTATTTATTTATTATTTTTCTTGAATTTATTTGATCATTACTCCTGTTCAATGTGTGTGTGTGTGTGGGGGGGGGGGGGAGGGGGTGGTAGTATTTTTAATATTCTTTTATATAAAATTATTTGTATGCTTTCTTCCTGTTTCACATAGTAAAATTTTGTCACTGTTGAGGTTAAGATTTCCAGCATTATCTATTCAGATATTTGCTAGTCTTTTCATTCTTGTTTGCATTAACTGATTGATATCACTGGGCTTCCTTGTAGGAATTTTTACTTTCTCAGGTCACCCTGCTTCACAAGGTACTGCTCTTGGATACATGTGTTTTTGTTACGTATATTATAATGAAAAGAGTATGTAATATGTTTCTGCGTCCTTTTGTTTTTATATATTTTAATTGATTAGATGGAAAGTGAATGTTGTATACAGATCCTGAAGAAAATGCTCCAGCCTATTTGCAGCTCTCTCAACCCGTACATGAGAATCTGCTGGCAACCAATATTAAGGTAATTTGCTATCTGAACCATGAATAATTGGTCATTGGAGGTGCTTCTAATTAGAGACCTAACTTTTCTAAATTAAGAAAGGATATATTCTCGGCTTCTTGGCTTAACATCTGCCTGCCATCATGCAGCTTTCTAGTCGAGAAGGGCACATGGTCGATAAGATTTTACATGAGCTTCTTCAGAATGGTGATTCAGCTCAGAAGTACATGCAGGGCTCCAGAAGCAAAAAAATTGACAATTGGATCCTTCTTGATAATTTTGTACAAGGGCGTGGTGTATCTACTGGTTCTCATACCAGGGCTTTGCGGATCCATTCAAAGCGATCTAAAAGGCACATGTCCATGAAACAACAGAAAAAATGTGGATCATTTGATTTGCCCCAAGAACTTCACAAGTGAGTTTCTCTACTCTACATGTGGTTGCGACCTCACAATCTATTTCTTCTCCTGTACTTGCAATCTAGATGTTATTCTTTTGACTGTATTTCTGGTGGCGCCACATTGGTTCTTTTCATGAAGATCTTATGTTTTTTTTAGTTAACCTTCTCTAAAGGACATATAAACATTGTTTAGAAAGATTATATGAGCTGGACTGTGAATCAGGGGAAGGGTGTATCAGGTTGATCCTATGTCTAGTGATGAGGTAAAACTGCTGACTCAGGCAGTTGAGTTGCAAGCGTATAATTTGCACTTAAATAGCTGTTTAAGCTATTACTATGGCTTGATCCATTTAAGTAGTTTGGTCTAACCTAGTCAGCAAAATTTCAATAACTTGATCCCATCCTGCTGTTTGAACTGGTTAGAATTTTAATCTTCAGAAGGTTGATGTTTTATTGGGGGCTTTACATGATGGATCTGTCTTTTCCTGTTCCTCTCTTGATCAGTCTGATGCTTGCCAATTGTTTTTAATTTTCAGATGTAGGTTATCTAACAGTTTGGGGAAGGAAATCAGGAAAATAACAATTGACTTCCTCTTGAATTTTTAAATGATGAGAGAATATACTAGGAAATTGAAGTTTTCTTCTATATATAACATATGACTAACTCTGAGAAAAACTGTTTTTATGAGCTTCTAGGTTGTTCTGGTTTCTATTTCTCTTAAAACAGTTTGTTCTAATAATTGTTGGCTGTGTTTGGATAACAGGTTTGATATTTTTAGGCCAATGCATGAAATGTGGAAAGGCTACATGATGCAACTGCTT
The DNA here is from genome assembly GCF_965113065.1 of Corylus avellana. Classification (NCBI taxonomy): domain Eukaryota; kingdom Viridiplantae; phylum Streptophyta; class Magnoliopsida; order Fagales; family Betulaceae; genus Corylus; species Corylus avellana. The sequence continues at coordinate 17,446,213 of NC_142499.1, forward strand.
AAAACTATCGGGTGAGATATTTTCCTTCTTTGCTGATATAACAATCATGCGGTTTCTTGTCCTTTATCATTTACCTTTCGTCTTTTTCTTTGGGGGTGGGGTGTTAATTTTATGTTCCAATATGCTCTATCATTCAATCTATTGGTTTTATAACTGTACTTCTATTTGATCTTACAGAAAAAATCAGTTGGCTCAATGTCTTCTCAATGCAGATCTACATGGTGCTATCATTCTAGGTCAAACTATACTCTTTCTACAACAATCTTTGCAATAAAAGTACTAATGGAATCTATAGTAGCTGCTTGCAATAAAAGTAATTTTTCTTGTTTGGACCCAATAAAAGTTCTATTGGGTTAAACCACCAATGTTCTTTTATGAGTTGTTTGCTGCGAGTCCAAAATTCACCCAGATATGCGCTATAAAATCTCCTTTTTTTTTTTTTTTTTTTTTTTTTTTTACTCTTGGTTGAATGCCCAAGAATAACTTGCATGTGCAATTTTTGGGTCATAGTCTATTAAATTGTTCACCAGCCTATAGAATTGATGCATACCAAATCTCATTATAATGCAACACCACATATTCAAAATCTTTAAGATTTTAGACTTAGAATTTTACCCCTTTCTCAATCAAACACCTATGAGGCTCACTGTGCTCCATCGATTTTTACCAAAATGTGTCGTTATTTTACTATTTTATTTATCTATTTCAAATTCCTAATTTCTTTTAGTATTTTCTTATGTGTGGAGCTGCACATACATACTCAATTTGTGCAGTAATCATTAGTGTCAAATACAGTAAAGAGATCCCCAAAAATAAAAAATTAAAAAATTAAAAACTAAAATACAGTCATTAGAGTCCTGCACTTATCTTTATTATTATTATTTACTATAGTTTCCTTTCATTTTTTCTGGCAGTTGCTGAGTGTAAAATAACTTCTTTCACTGGAGTGAGCGGCATTGTGATTCGTGAAACTGCGGAAACATTTGGGATAATTACACAAGATGATGTAATCCAAGGTAATCATCCACCAGCGCCAGGTTTAAACCAATTCAACTATAATTAGTTCCAGTTTTGGTACTCTTATCGTCTGTACTGCATATTTATACGTAAGGATGATGTGATGCATCGTGTATTCTACTATGTCATTTGTCCTTATGAAGTAACAGATTTCAGCTGTACAGCTGGCTAAAGTAAAAGGTTTCACCTTGATTTTTTATTTTTTTATTTTTTCAATTAAGAACTTTTTTTTTATAAGAGAGGAAACTTATGTATACGTGATTGCAGAAAACTAGATTCTAGAGCTCCATGAATTAAAAGAGGAAAGAATGACAAGAAACCCTTCCAACAACAATTCTACATTCATAATAAAGATTGCAGAAAACTAGATTCTATCTCAACACAAAACTACACGACACTCTCAAAAATACGATTATTCCTCTCTCTCTCCAAATCATCCAGATAAGGCAATATAGAGCTGCATTCTCTCTGAGACTATTTTTATGACAACCGAACAACTCTTTCTAATTGAAATCATTTTTCTGAGCAGTTGAACTTGCATTATGTATAATAGTCAAGGTATTTAAAGAATTAACTTAAATAATTTTAGGCCAAACTAAGTAATATAAATAAAATTAGTGAGCTCTAATAATTAGTCATTTTGAGGCATCACGTAGATGTGTTTAACGGAGTCATCATATATGGTTTTAGAATCAATATAGTAATGCCATATGGACAATGGTACTGTAGCTCAGCATATTTAGCATGAACCTTTAAAATGGCCTCAAGCATTTGTATGGGAGAGATAATGATACCTTGGATTGGATTGTACGGGTGTTGTATATAGGGGCACATTAATACTGACTTGTCCTCAATATCATGTGTATGCCACAAAGTGTTGATATTTGTGACTTGAATAAGACAAGTCAATACACGTGGGGCCCATTGCAAGTTGCTGTTCAGCCTAGGAATACTTCTCCTAGTTGGATTCCTTATGTGGTGTCGTGGCTTTACACACCGGCTTTGAGTCCTTGCCCTGGGAGGTTTTGGAAAACACTTACTGTTAGCAAAATTGAAGGAGCATGCGTTTCATGAGGTCTTTATTTATCAAAAAAGAAGTTGGGAAAGAGAAAAAAGCAGATCTTTTAGTCTAAATATTTGGTGAAAGTTGCCTGATTTTGGTCAAATAATGAACATCAGATCTACAATACGGTTATGTCCATGCTTCACAAGAGCATGACAGCTGCCTGCATGATAGGAAGCAATTATAAATTTTATGAGATACATAAGTTGTAAAGATGCCGGAAACTATGGAGACATTGCTTTTATGATTATTGGATGAATAATTGCTCTACATGCATTTTCATTGTCTTCTCATCCTGCGACTTTATATTGCAACTCCTGATGGTTAAAGCTTAATTTTTTTGGAATGATTTGCAGTTGTGCCCAAAAAGATTTCTGTCTTTATTTTCCAAGTTGATTGCTGGAAAGTTACATTGCTTGGGGACAAACTCACTTCAAGAAATTTGGGCTTGTGATCTTGTTATTGATCATTGCCTTCCAGGTGATTTTTTTTTTTTTTTTTTTCATTTATATGGATACTAGATTTTGCCACATAAATTACCAGCCCTTGTTTCTAGATTTTTGTACATGAATAGTGTTAATTTGTATTGTTTATTGATAGCACACCCAAGAGTTTCCGTGTCTTAGCATAAATTTCATGTTTCTTTGAAACTGTGTACCATGTTTAATGTAACCATTGTTGCTGGGGAGAGATTTTTAAGATGTATATAAAAGGATTTTTTTTATCCAAGGCCATTACTAAGTATCAGATACCTAAATCCAAATGGGCAAAATGCTTAAGTTGGAAATTTCTCTATGGTTCATTCATTTGGTTGTTTGTTCAAACGTATCATTTTTTATGCATTCATGCGTCATTGCTGGCCTATGGCTCACTGTGATATTTGAGAAAGCTAAATCAAAGATTCTTTTTTTCGTGTCTATTTGTTTTATTTGCTGGAATCTGGATGTTCAATCATGCTACCGTTGCATACTTTGAACATACCATTGATACGTTGAATTCAGTTATATTAGGGCAAACAAGTTGATGAGGATTATTTCTCTTTTCATATTCTAGAAAACTGTGATTATTTTGGGAAATTAGGTCAGGACCTTCCTGTGTATTTTTGGCCATTTTGACTTTAAGATCCTAGTTTTTAATTTGATAAATTCTAGATCCAAATTTGGGTTCATTCTAACTCGAGACCTTTTTCAGCTTTTCTGTCAAATAGATAACATAAATTGCTGTGAAAATACAATTATATCTTTCGATAAAAATAAAAAATAAAAAAAGAACCAATGGCTCGCATTCACCCCTTAAGTTAACAAAAGGTTGGCTCGCGGCCACCCCGGTTAGAGGGGGTGGAGCTATAGCCACCCCCTCTGCCTAGCGGCCACCACTTCTTTGATTGGTTTATTTTATTTTTGAAAAAATTATTTGAATTGAGGGCTATAATTGTATTTTCACTGTCATTTTTGTTATCAATTTGACAGAAAGACTGATGGAGGTTCAGATTTAGAATTAGCCCCCGTCTAAACTATCCAATTGAAAACTAGGGCCTTAAAGTCAAAATGGTGAAAAGTACAGGGTTCCTGGCCTGATTTTCAGATTATTTATTCATGAGTTCCAACTTAGATGGAATTGTAGGAAAGCACAGAAATTGCCTCAAGTGATGCTTCAGAGATTGGGTCATTCTGGACTAGGCTGATTTATGTGACAAATTTTGGTTAGAAGGCGGGTTGGCAGAATGGTAAAATATAAGATATAAAATATAAATTAAAAAAAGTGAAACGACCATTTTACCCTTGTAAAATAAGGGACCTGGCAGAGACCCCAGTCCCCAGTCATGGGTTCTATAAGTTTTTTTGTTGCATTATGTGATCGGTAGTGCATTGAAAAAATATTGCCCAAATGCCAATCCACTCTCCTACTATATATATGTAGATGTTAGAACCTTCCAAAAATAAATAATGGAGAAATTTGGATTATACTATTCGCGGAGTTAAATCTAGACAAAATTAAGGTTATAGACGCTTTGTTTGTTGTACCTTTTCTCATTGTAGACGGTGACTTAAATTGAGGTCCCTTGTTTTAGCGTAAACTATTTTTTTTTATTGGAAAATGTTTTCCGGGAAAATAATTTATGTTGAAAATATTCTCTTCGAAAATCAATAACTATTTCTTATATTTTCAGCCAATTATTTAACCTATAAATATTACTTTTATTCACAACGTAAATAATAATAATAATAAAGGTAAAGGCTGTGAATCAAGAGGACATGTCCACAAATGACGCCAATTAGAAACTTTTGGTATGCTGGTCTTGTTGGAGCTGCAAGACCTCTATTTTTGTGAGGCTGCAAGACCTCTTTTAGAAACATTGCCATAATTAAAAGTTCTGTGTGTTTTCAAATCTTATTTTATTTATTTATTTATTTTATTTTATTGGTTTCATATGTGTTTAACTTTCGACTGCAATTGATTATCATCATTCATGTCAAGATTTAGTCGGGAGCACCACATTGGATAAAGGAACGAATAAAATACTCTATCCTTATATTCTGATGTAATTTTTGGCATGTTTAGACAAAGTTATATAATTTTTATGGCATTACAATTCTCATACATAACATTTTTTATTCATACAACTTCAATCAAAAAGTATTACAATATGATACTCAACCTAACGTCAAGCACTTCATAATTGAGTTTCATCTCCTGATCCAACCATATATGTTTTTTGGTTACTTAATTGTCACAGTAAAAGTGCGTGTAAAGACTTGATCATTGGCTTCTTCTTTCTCGAGACACGCATTTCATTGTAGGCCGGGCCTCTAGTTTCCATTCCTTGTTTCTCTTGGCTTTAATTGAGTTTTCTTGAGTATGCATCGAGACAGGAGAAAGCCACCCGGAACTAAGAAGCTAAGGGAAATGGTGATGGGAACAAAAAATTTCACCCTAGTTGCAATTGATTTGCAAGGAGGGAAATATATGAAAACACCGCACAAATTCTTATTGCCAATTAATGTGTCAAATGTATGATAGACATCATAACCATATGGAATTGGACCTTCTAAAGAATTGTATGACAAGTTGACGTATTTAATAGAAGCGTAAGTATGGGGGATGTTGCCTGTGAGATTGTTGTAGCTGAGATCTAAGATCCATAATTTGCTTGCAGCCCCAAGTTCAATAATTGCTTCTCCACTGAGAAAGTTATGACTAAGGTCAAGAGTTAACAATAAATGAAGGTAGGCGATCTGAGTAGGGATATGACCAATGAGATTGTTATGATCGAAAGCCAAAGCAATCAAACTCTTCAAGTTCCCTATTTCTACGGGGATTGAACCATTAATTTGATTGTCACTAAGAATCAAAATTCGTAATTTAGTCAAATTACCTAGAGTGGAAGGGATTTGACCGCTAAGGTTGTTATTCTCAAGAGCCAAGAAACTCAAATTCTTCATTTTGTATATTTCCGGGGGAATGGAACCATTTATTTGATTGTAATAAAGATCCAAATATTTCAAATTACTTAAATGACCCAAGGTGGAAGGGATTGGACCGGTGAACATGTTATAACCTAGGTTCAAATTGGTCAAATTCTTCAACATCCCTATTTCTGGTACTATGAAACCACTGATTTGATTATAAGAAATGTCAAACCAATCTAATTGGGTTAGGTTTGCAAGTGAACGAGGCAACTTACCGGTGAGATTGTTGTGGGACAGATCAAGATAGGTGAGTTTAGATAAAGTACATATTTCAAGTGAAATACTCCCCTGAAGATCACTATTGGACAAATTAAGGCGGACTAAATTTGGGAAGAAAGAGAAGTTGAGTTTTGACATCTCTCTCAAGTGGAAACCCGAATCGAAGTGGATGGCGATCTCGGAGACGCTTCCACCAACATTGCAAGTAATACCATGCCACTTGCAAGGATTTGAGGTATTGCTGATGTGGCCACTCCACCATCCACTCTCCAGCAGTGCCTTCGATTCTGCTGATGCTGTCACGAACAGAGCTGTTGTGTCCAAATATGTTGCATAGATCAAGATGAAGGTAGCCCATGCAACGACCACAGTGGAAATATTGGAAATGGAGGGGGCCATGTTTCCTAAGTGTATGATTGATGAGGGGAATGGCAAAGGGGTGATTATAAATAGGGAAATTGAATGGCCATGATCGATCTAATTAATTCAACACTGCATGTGAGCGTAATTACCACCACAGCCCCACATGGTGCGTCCGTACGTCACCGTTTTATTTGGCACAAATCAACTAAAGAGTCTAAAACATTGCATGCCCTTATGCAAGGACGAGATGGTGGACAAAGACAATCATTATGGCTTATTATTAATGCAATAGCTACATAATTTATCATCAAGGTTTTACGTAAAACTACATTACATGGGGTTTCTTAATACAAGTGGGAAAATAAAGAAACGCCAACAACCCCCACCAAAAAAAAAAAAAAAAAAAACGAATATGAAAGAAATGTTACCTATCCATTCCCAAACTATCTCCTTTTAAAATTCACAAATAGATTTGTGAGACTCACTGTTAGTCTTATAAAATTTAATAGTAAATTTTAGGAATAAATGTAAAATTGGTCATTGTAATTGGCCTAACTTACAACTCCAATTGTCTTCACCATAGATCGATCAGGGCGAGTGTGACAGTGGTTCTCGGGGTGCTTTTTAACAGCGCATGGCTAGCCGGCGGTGACGCGTAGAATGTGTGAAGATGTGTTGGGTTTCTGTTATTGTATTTTCGTTGTTTTTAAATAAAAATGTATTATCTCTAGATCTGCTTTTATTAGCGATCTATGGGGTAAAGTTTTATTCGTTTTTTTTAGGTATTGTTTTCACGAATCCTTAAAAATAACGAAATTAGTTTTCAGTCGGTCTTTTGTTTTCTTATAATTTTTTTTCTAAGTGTAAACCATAGACAGGTGACGGAGGAGTTATTAAATATAAAGAAGAATTGCCACTATAGTAAAGGCAACGAAGGGGATTGCAATTGATAAAGCACTAGTTGTGGAGATTAAAAAAAAAGTTAGGGAATCAAGGACTTGGCAGCGGATAGAGACGTGATTCACCGGAATTTGTTGTAGATCTGAAACTGATTGAAACGGTGACTTTTCATAGATATTGTCTTACAATAGCCCAAGAAGCTATTGTATATGTCATAGATAAGGTTTGAGTTGTGAAGATTCCAAATTATATCTTTGGCATTGTACCGAGCATTTTGCCCCATTTGATTGTTATATCAATAAAGAGATAATTTGTTAAGAAAAGAAAAGGAAAAGAAAAAGAAAAGAAAAAAAAAAATTACAACTCACTTTCTGTGGTATAAAAAATTATTTATAGGTCCATATAGTTGAGCTAAATTACAAATCACTCCATGTAGTATAAAAAATAATTTATTAGTCCTCAGGACAGGCCAAAATAACAATTTATTCACTGCAATCAATTTTCGTTAAATAACTTAACAAAATCCATTACTTTAGCACGTCATATCCAATAAAAACGCGGGGTTGGTATTAATTTTTAACTTTAAAAAAATAAAAATTAGGATTTTCCACATCATTTTAGGATGCCAGCTAAGATTACACATTAGCCCTAAATACGTGGGGGTCTGCCACCCCTCGAACTAGCCAATTTTAGACCCCTCAAACTAGCCAATTTTTTTTTTTTCAGTTTTTATTTTAAAAATTCACATATATATATATAGCTCGTACTGGGGCCCCCAAGAGGTCGACAAGGAGCTACAGAAAGACTAGGAGACAGAAAGACACGGAGACTCAAAAGCAAAAAAGATTAGTACCGGATTAGTAAACTTAAAAGCAAACCAATCAGAGGATAATCGGTATCCCCCCGAAGGGGACGAGCACAGCGAAAGGGGGTCACGGTCCTTCCTAACGCAGCTAAGGAGCCTCATCGATCGAGCTTTTACCTCGAAAAAAGGGATTTGGAATTACATGAAATCGAGCTCAAAAGGCATTTTTGTCTATCAAAATCTTGAGTTTGTAACCCCTCACGATAGTTTGTACCTTTGAGGCTTTTTTCGTTGAAAAAAGATGAACCGTGGCGCGCACACACCCGTGCGCGGACTATTTCGCACACGCGCGTAACCCCCACGCGTGCGAACAGAGAACGCACCTTAGTTTTAGTTTTATTTGTTTTTCAAATATATTCAATTTAATTTAGGTATCTGCCAGCTTACAAAGTGCGTGCACTTTCCACGAGCTGCCATGTGCTTGTCGCGCCCTTTCACCCAACATCTTGGTAAGTAGACGAACCTATTTGTACAAGATGAGGGTGAGTTGGATTTACGGGAGGGTAAAATGAGCGTTGGCAAGTCAAAAGCTGGAGTATGTCAATCCAAGATACTGAAGTGTCAACATTGGAATGGAGCATTCAAAAGAGCTTGGCAGAAAGAAATAGTAGCATAAATGAGCCGAGCCTGACCGAGCTTGCCTTGTTCGGGCTCGGCTCGTTTACTATAGAGTTAGGCTTGAGCTCAACACGAGCTGGAAAATCGAGCTCGAGCTCAGCCTGACATGATTGGAACTTTGTTCGAACTCGAGCTCGCCTATTTTGGTCAAGCCAAGCTCGAGTTCAACTTGTTTATGTGAGCGTGAGACACTGCAAAGTAGTTCTTGCTATGAACTTACTACCTCTCACCACAGAGCACCTTAAGATTCCAAGCTAGGCTTGGCTTTTTGCATGTCAGAAACAAACAACAAAAAATTAGATTAAGAAAGAAAGCCACACCTTAGGTGTATTTTTTGAATTATCTAAGCATAAAGGCGGATTGTTCAAGATCTGTTTTGACAGATGAGAGATGGTAGAGATTACCAGTGGGTTTACCACCAAGATCCACCAAATCGGCAAGAGACTAGGTCCTGGGAGAGAGATGCAAAGTCAGCGTGAGCGTGAGCTTGAGCTTGAGCTTGAGCTTGAGACAATGAGAGGCTGAGTGTGTTGAGTGATTTTCGTTTAGGTTTAAGGTTAGGAAGAAGAAATGAATATATAGAAGTGCAAACCGACATAGTTTTGCCTTCAATTAATTAATTTTTTTTTAAAAAAATGGTTTAAGGGTAAACGACATCGTATCAATGGTTCAATTTTAAAAACAAAATTGTTACAAATGGTTCAAAAACTAGTTAAAAATATTGTTCAAAAAATGGTTTTTTTTTTTTTTTTTTCAAAAAATGGTGAAAACATTGTTCAAAAAATACATTAATACTTCAATTGTGGTTATAAGTAACATATTATTGAATCTAATGTCAATTACTTAATTTAATATTATATAATCATATGATCTCATTAAATTAGATCATATGATTAATGATTTAAATTATTATCATATTTACTTATAATCTTCTTTTTTTTTTTTTTTTTTTGAATTGAACTTATTATCTAATAGTAATGCTCAAACTCCTAAGTCCTAAATTCCCAATGATCTAATGGCCATACACTCATACTTAAATTATATGATCATATTATCTCACAAATCACAATTCATATTAATATAATAAAATGATCTTAGATCTAAGAATCTAAGACAATGTGACATATGTTTTCTAAGTATAAAGTATCTAATAATGCTTTGATTAAATGGCTGATGACATCATGACACAATAAATTATACAATTATACCATATGATTATATCATATGATATAATGATTAATGATTATAACAAATATTTATTATTATTTACTATATATATTTTATATTTCTTATATGTGTTTATATAATATATACATATATATACACAAATGACACATATATAATAATATAAATAACAAAATAAAAATAAGTTATATAGTATATTAGTATATTTGTAATTATTGAGTAATATTGACTATATATTGTTATTTGTTACTTAATAAAAAATATGGGTAATTTCACTTACCCCCATAAAGTTACATGACTTTTGCAAACACCCTCAAATGTTCAAAGCTTCTTACTTTGGTGTATCGAACTTTAATTTCCTTCCATTTTTCTCCTTCCGTTACATATTGCAGTTAAATTAAACGGTGGAATGAGTAATTTCAGTAAGAGTATTTTAGTAATTTCACACATTTTCGTTAGGATTTAAATCCTAACAGAAGGGGGAAAGTATAAGGAAATTAAAGCTCGATACACCAAAGTGAAAAACTTTGAACATTGTTGGGGGGAGGGGGGTGTGTTTGCAAAAGGCGCGTAACTTCATAGGAGTAAATGAAATTACCCCTAATAATAATAATAATAATAATAATAAAAGGAAAAAGACATTTTACCCTCAAAGTTGTACCATTTTATTTTTTAATTTTTATTTTGCTTCCAATATTTAAAAATTGGCAATATAACACAACTAAGTTTATGAAATTTTCATTGTAACAACTCCGTTAATAATTTCCATCTTCTCTTATGGAAGGCAGCACACGTGGATTTGTTGGGGGCTGAAAAGTCCTAAATGCCCTCATTTTCATTGAAAAAAAAAAAGGGAAGGAAAGAAAGAAGAAAAAGGTGTAGCTACGGCCACCCCATAGACCATTTGTGGGTGGTAACAGGCTGCATAGTCAAGGGGGAGGATGTATCTTTTCCTGTTTGCAAGGATGGAAACCTGCAACACAAAATTTCCACATAAAACTCTATAAGGATGCAGTTCAGGATGAAAATGCAACCAAAACAAATCAAGGAAAGTAGCAGAACTGATTCAACTTAAGAGTTTGACTCAACTTACAATTGCCATAAACCAGGCCAGTGAAGCAACTGGCGCTCAAAGTCTTGCACCAATTCGTAAGAGTTTCCAGGGTTTTTGTCTTCATGGACTGAAGCCTCAGTCTCCATCTGCCTTCTCTCTGAGATTGCCTTTAATAGAACAGACAGAAGAGGATAATTGGTAATATATTTAAATAGGAATTTCTAGAGAAACATATTGCACAAAACTATTCATCACAGTAGTTTAAATTTTATCAAAAAAATGAAAATATGTTTGAAGCATGAAAAACATTGATCAACAGGAATTCCACAACAACGCTAGGATGGTCAATAGGCTGATTCCAAACAATGAGGGAGGGGAAAGAAACTTTCGGATAAAGTGTTATTCAATATAAAGATAAAAATAGAACCAGTTGCTCAGTCAAAGAGATAGAAGTAGACAAAAATTGACAGTTAATGTATTAAAAATCAATTGACAACCCTCATAAATTTTAAGTAAACCAATTTATATGACATAATTATATACAGCAAGAGGCTAACCCAGGAAGTTGCGTCTTTCTTAAATACGTGCGACGGAGGCCCAGTTTCATCACGCTGCTCTTGTAATAGAACTGAAGTATGACACCGTCGTGCTGTAGAAGAGCTCAGCATAGAGGTAACAGCAGTTGTTGCTTGCTCATGAAGCATCAAAACTGCATAATCAAGAGCACAAACACTTACGACACATGAAAGCTCAAACACACAGGAAAAAAAAAAATGATTATATTAACTCTGGGCAACCCAAAGGATTTTCTCATTTATTTGTTTGTGGGTTCAAAGAGTGAAAGTTAAACAATTAAGCTTAAACATTTACAGGAAGAGAAACTTGGAAACTCACTCACTAATAAAAACAAGTCTGTCTATAGAGCCAGCAATACGATAAATTAGACAAACTTCTTAAATGAACAAGTACCATAACAAAATTCAACGAGCACAAGCAAATTCATTGCAGGATTCAATTGAATGGACAAAATATCAAACTTTAACAGCACGACTAAACTTCTTCCTGCTGAATCTAAATTCACCACTGCATTACATTTTATAGTCATCCTGAATAAAGACACCACAACAAAAATGAAGGGTCTTGTGCTATCAAATTCACATTACTAATAATATTCATTATAAGACAGAGCAAATTAAGTACATAACAACATTTGGAACAATCCCGATTCCAAAAGAAAAAGGATGATGACTACTATCATTCACTGTGATTTTTGAAAGAAATAAAAGATGACCTGAAGTAGAAGAAGAAGAAGAAGAGGAGGAAAGACAGTTTATGAGGTGGGTTCCTAGAGGAAACGAGGGCCAAACCCATAAATCATTTGGCCCATATTTTTTTGTTAAACCCTAAAATCAATTGGGTGGCCGGCCACCCCAACTTTTTTATTATTTTTTTATTATTTTATTATTTTATTTTTATTATTATTATTATTTTTTTAAAGTGAATTAATATTTTAGTATTTAATTTATAGTGGGACACATGACAAGCGGTAGACCGTGGGATCAAATTGAACGGTCAGGATTGAGAATATGAGACTCTCATATTCTCCCACTAATGGGAGGGGATCCTGATCCTGGCTTTTTCCTCCACATACTGCTTAGCTACTTAGTTTTATGGATTCCAAGTAGATGAAAGAAAGAAAGAAATTAAATAAAGTGAAAAAAAAAAAAAAAAAAAAAAGAAAGAAAGAAAGAGAAGGAGGATTAGAGAGTGTTGCATGTACATGCAAGTTAATAAATTGAAATGAATAAAACGATGCTTTGTTAAGTAGCATCTGCAATCTTATTTTATTTTATTTTTTAATAATAATCTGTGATGGATAATACAAAACAAAATTTGTGCACAACATATAAATAACAGTAATTTTCTTGTTTTTGTATTAGCGTCGAGTTTTTACCCTCTCCCTCGATCTGTAACGAGGTGTCAATTTCTTTTTTCAAGATCTCCTTCTTGATATCATGATTTTCCCAGACGGCTATGTTAGGTAAGCATTTTAAAAAGTCTTTTTTCTTCTCAGATACAAAAACATACTTTTTAAAAAAATATAGTTTGAGCATTACTCTTTTTAGAAATTATTATTTTTTATTTTTTTTTTTAAAAAAGGAATTTTTTCTAAGGAAAAGAGAATTATAGAACCGGCTAGCGAGATATGCTACCTTTTTTTTTTTTTTTTTTTTTTTTTAAAGAGGGGAGAGGGGCGACCAGTGTAGATTTCCCCCCCTGGGCGTGACCATAGGGGCCCCCCCTCGCCATGGAATGTCCGGTTTGAGCCATAGCTACTGCCTAAGCGGCGAGCCCGTCACCACAGCCCCACAAAGGTGCGAGTTGGTAAAGCCCAGTGTTGAGCACGCACTACGAGATATGCTACCTGGTTTACTTAGAACATTGCTAACTGTCGAAGCATTTCATTAGCTTAAAACATTGCATTGAATTGTAGTGGATAATATTACGGTGTCTACCAGCAAAATTGCTTTCCTGTAGGATTAAAATCCTAAAAGACTAAATCTTTGCATGAATTTGTTTCATATAATTTGGGCACAACATACAGGGCTTCTAGCAATTCTAGGCAATCTGTTTTCTTATAGTTAATTAATATGAAAAAAAATTTAGTCATGAACTAAAGAATCTAAGACACGTTGATGGAGAATATTTTTCACTGCTTGATTTGCTTTACCATTTACATTGTATAAATAAACTGTACAAGGTAAGAGATATTGTTTTTTTTTTTTTTTTTTTTTTTTATAACTACATTGAAAGAAGAAAAACTACAAGAAACAAACAGAAGAGAGAGATCTTTCCCACTAACAAGGGGTATAGACAGGTCAGAGATATTGTTAATTCTAGAACACTTCGAAATACAAATACAAAATTCAAATATCATTAATCTTTGATCTCTTCAATCTCTCCAAACTTTTTGGTTGTTGATAGAATTGAGGTCGAGGATGACATAGACTCCTTTGTGTCTGAGAGTTGTGCTTCAATATGAACAAATGAAGACGGCGATGATTGCTGGTTCAATGACCAGTAAGGAATCTCCGAGAGCATCTCCACCACCACTCTCATTGTCGGGCGTTCAACACTTTTTTCTTGGACACATAACAGTGCAACGAAGAGCAAGTGTATCGCTGTCTTTGGGCACTGGTTTTAGGCTTGGATGAACGATGTCCATGACCTCTTCTGTTGAGGAAATAAATCTGTGCAATGGTCATAAAACAATTGAGAAAGGCAAATCTCCAACCAGCAATGTTAACATTCCTTCTACATAAATAATTTTCATGTATAGAAGATCTTAACATTAATTTGCAATCGCTATGTAAACCATTTTTTTATGTATAAATACCCATCATGTAAATCGATTGACATCAAGTAATACATACAAAATTTCTTCTCAGTTTAGTTTTTATCATGGTATCAGAGCATAGCGTAGATTCTGAGAGAATGAAAAAACTCTATTTCTACAATTGAAAAACATAGTATTTTTTTTTCATACCTAATGCACTTCGTTTTTTTTGCAGTGTCTCGGCAATATCTTGCCCGATTACTTTGGGTGCTGGTCTCACCCGTTTTTCGCCGGTCAGAAGCTGTCCTCCACCCGTCACAGTGGTCCTCGTTGGTCAGAGGCCGCCAATCCATGCCCCAAGTATTTTTTCTGCTTCAATCCTTGCTCAGAGGCCCTCCCCGCTCCAACCCACTCTCAAGCCGTGAATTATTGGTGTTGCGGCAGCGGGACCTCACATTCTCGTCGCATACCCACGTCATAGCCACCGACCCTCGATCAGTGTTTTTACTCCTGCTCTTTCTTGGCCTGTTCCGGTCTGACAACACTAGCTTCTGCCAGTTCTGATTCACCTCCGTCGCCCATCACGTCCTCTGATTTCTGAGCATTCTATAATTGCACAAAGGAGAAGACCTCTTTTTGGCTTTTAGGTAAATCGTTCCTTATCCATTTCCTTTCTTTTTTTTAGTTGTATATTTCCTTTATTTTTATTTTTATTTTTTGATTGGATCCCTAGCCCATAAGTGAAGCCCATTAAACCATTCATTTTTGTTTTCACTAAACCTACACACCAGACTATTAGTTCACTCATTTTTTATTTTTTGTCTAAGCCCATTTTATCTACAAAAGCCCACAACCCAATTTGCCTCCTTGTTATGCTACATGTAGTTTAGGCTGGTTACACATCACCCTAAGCTACAAGTAGTTTAGTGTCACAAAAAAATAAAATAAAAATAAAAATGACGGAAACCACCACTCCCACAGCCTCCACACCTCCTTCCCAAGATCTCAATCATCATCTATACCTCCTCCATTCCAACCATCCGGGTTTGGTATTGGCCTCTCAATCTCTCAATGGAGAAAATTATCAAACATGGAGCCGAGCAATCACTATGGCTCTTAGAGCCAAGAACAAACTCGGATTTATTGACGGAACCATCTCTCTACCAGCAACCTCCTCCAAAGATTTTTCGCAATGGAGCCGTTGCAATGATATGGTAAAATCTTGGTTATTAAATTCTATTTCTAATGACATTTGCATCAGTGTTATTTATTGTAACCTTGCGAGGGACATTTTGTTAGATCTTAAAGAGCGATTTTCTCAAGTGAATGGTCCTCGCATATTTCAACTAGAGCAAGATATTAGCACCCTCGTTCAAGGCACCATGCCTATCGCCACATACTTCACAAAACTAAAAGGGTTATGGGATGAACTATCCGCAATTCAACACAGCGCCCCTTGCACCTATGGCGCACTAAAAGAGGGTCTCCAACTTTAACAATGTCAGTGTACCATAAAGTTTCTCATGGGTCTCAATGACGCAGCTGTTCAGGGACATATTCTCTTAATAAAACCATTGTCTTCAGTCAATCGTGCATATGCCTTGGTCCTTCAAGAAGAACGCCAACGCAACATTACCACCCCACCCACCATTGAAGGCATTGCCTTAGCTGCAAAAGGTACTATACCACCACGAAAGGACAATCGATCTGGCTTTCAGAAGAAGGAAAGACCAAAATGCACTTATTGCGGTCGTGATGGTCATACTACTAAGTGGTGCTACCAACTTCATGGATTTTCTCCTACTCGTCGCAAGATTGACTCTAGCTCAAGCTCCAGTCCAAAGCCCCGTGCTCATCAAGTTTCCACTACCAGCAGTCTCCCTTTTACAACTGATCAATGCCAACAACTACTTGCAATTTTGAATAACGTTACTCCACAACAGTCCATGACCCACCAAGCAGGTAGTACCGAACTATCTCTCTCAGGTACGTCTTCTGTCTTATGTGATGATTCATTATGGATTCTTGACAATGGTGCTACTGACCATATGGTCTGTTCTCCCACTGCCTTGACCCAATCCTATTCTGTTCATGGTCGTACTGTCCAATTACCTAATGGCTCATATACCTCCGTAAAACACATTGGATTTATGACCTTTTTCTCATCACTTGTTCTTCATAATGTCCTTTGTGTTCCTACTTTTCACTTTAACCTCATTTATGTGCGTACACTATGTTGCACATTGCATTGTCTCATTATTTTTTCTTCTGCTTTTTGTCTCATCCAGGACCTTTGCTCAACGAAGATGATTGGTTTGGGCACTGGGCGAGATGGTCTGTATTACTTCACCAACACGAGACCCACAAGGTGTTAGGTGGCAAAGTCAACCCCAGAGCTTTGGCATCGCCGATTAGGTCACCTCTCCAATAAAGTTTTGTCTTTTCTTTCCAATAATGTATCTGAAATTTGTAGTTCAAATTCAGAACAATGTCTTGTTTGTCCTTTAGCAAAACAAACTCGTATTCAATTTCCAACTAATCAAATTTCCTCTGCCACACCTTTTTGTATTAATACACGTTGATATTTGGGGTGGTTGCAGTACTCCTTCCATTAATGGGGCACATTATTTTCTGACCATTGTTGATGACTACACCCGATGTACATGGGTCTATTTGATGCAACATAAATTTGAGGCTCGCTCTCTTCTGCAATCTTACATTAATCTTGTCGAAAATCAATTCTCGACCACCATCAAAATAATTCGTAGTGACAATGATCCTGAATTCACTATTGCATCATTTTATTCCGCCAAAGCATCATCCATCAAACTAGTTATGTCTCTACTCCACAACAAAATGGTGTTGTTGAACGCAAGCATCATCACCTTCTCAATATGTCTCGAGCCTTACTCTTTCAAGTACACTTGCCCACACGTTTTTAGGGAGACGCTATCTTAACCGCTGCCTATTTGATCAATAGAACTCCTACTCCTCTCCTATCAGGCAAAACTTCATATGAGAAGTTATACAACTCGAAACCTCAATACAATCACTTACGAGTTTTCGGTTGTTTGTGCTTTGCTTCCATTCATTCCTAAAAACCATCCAAATTTGACCCTCGTGCTATACGATGTGTCTTCTTAGGTTACCTTTATAGTCAAAAGGGATATCGTCTATATGATCTTGATCACCACAAAACCTTTATCTCTTGTGATGTACTTTTTTATGAAGATCATTTTCCCTTTGCCCAAACCACCCTAAACAATCTTCAAAGGTCTTACCTATTCCTTTTGACCTCCCTGATGATGTCCTTACCCCTTGTCATCTGTCGTTGAAGCTTCGGTTGCCCCTTCTGCCACTCAAACTACCTCTTCCCCACCTTCGGTTGCTCGGCAATCTACTCGATCAACCCAGCCACCTGCATACTTGCGTGATTTTCACCTTGCATAGGCTTTACCGTCTCATACCACTCAATCATCTGAGTTAGCATTGGTGCGTTCCTTAGGTACCCCTTACTTTCTCGACGCATTTTTATCTTATGCTTGTCTCACTAACTACCATCATGCCTTTAGTGCTGCTATTTCTCTTGCACAAGAGCCAAAGTCTTTCTTGCAGGTCATACAAGATTCCAAATGGCGAGATGCAATGCATGATGAGGTGGATGTTCTAGAGTCGACTCAGACATGGACGACCCCTCTTCCGCTCGGAAAGAAACCCATTGGTTGCAAATGGGTTTACAAAATAAAATATCACCCAGATGGTTCTGTGGAACGATATAAAGCTCGCTTAGTGGCTAAAGGTTACAACCAACAAGTTGGCATTGATTATACGGAGACCTTTACTCCTGTTGCTAAGATGGTCACTGTCCGCTCTTTCCTTGCCCTTGTTGCCTCCTACAGTTGGCACTTGCATCAACTTGACGTCAACGCCTTCCTTTATGGTGACTTTGATGAAGAAGTCTACATGCACCTTCCTCCTGGTTTCGGACGAAAGGGGGAGACTAGAGTTTGCAAACTCAACAAATCCCTATATGGGCTTAAACAAGCATCGAGACAATAGTATGCAAAACTTTCTTCCACTCTCATTAGTGTAGGATATAAATAATCCAAGGCAGACTACTCACTATTCGTCCGATCCCACAAAGGTAACTTCACAGCCATTCATGTATATGTAGACGATATTATATTGGCAGGCAGCAATTTGGAGCAAATTCAGAAACTTAACAAATATTTAGGTGACCATTTCAAACTCAAAGATTTGGGCAACCTAAAGTATTTTCTGGATATTGAAGTAGCTCGTTCAGAGAAAGGCATCTTTCTATCACAAAGAAAGTATGCTCTTGAAATACTTGAAGATACCGGCTTTCTTGGTGCTAAGCATAGCAAATTTTCCATGGAGCAAAATTTAGCACTCAGTAAACATGATGGGGACCTCATTGCTGATCTCTCATCATATCGTTGATTAGTTGGTAAGTTGATTTATTTAATCATTACGAGACCAGATTTGGCCTATGCAGTGCAGGTGTTGAGTTAGTTTATGGACAAACCACAGACATCCCATTTAGATGCAGCACACAGAGTGTTACGATACATCAAGCAATCTCCAGGACAAGGAATTCTCTTATCAGCCACAAGCAACATTCAATTACACGCATTTTGTGATGTAGATTGGGCACGATGCAGAGACACTCGACGATCAGTCACTGGATATTGTATATTCTTTGGAAGCTCACCAATATCTTGGAAAACGAAAAAGCAAACAACAATATCCCGTTCTTCAGCTGAAGCATAATATAGAGCTATTGCCTCAACCCGCTGTGAAATTACTTGGTTGAAACAACTGTTGGCGGACCTCCATATCTCACATTCACAACCAACAAAATTGTATTGTGACAACAAGGTGGCCATCCACATCGCCTCAAATCTTGTCTATCATGAGAGAACAAAGTATTGAGAGAACAAAGTATATTTGCCACCTCATTCGAGAAAACCTGCAAGATGGCATAATTTAAACTTTTCATATACCTACCACTCAACAACCTGCTGATCTATTTACTAAGGCACTAGGTTCAACACAATTCCATTACTTACTTGGCAAGTTGGGTGTCATGAATATCCACTCCAACTTGAGGGGGAGTGTTGAGGAAATAAATCTGTGCAACGGTCATAAAACAATTGAGAAAGGCAAATCCCCAACCAGCAATGTTAACATTCTTTCTACATAAATAATTTCCATGTATAGAAGATCTTAACATTAATTTGCAACTTCTATGTAAACCATTTTTTTATGTATAAATACCCATCATGTAAATCGATTGACATCAAGTAATACATACAAAATTTCTTCTCAGTTTAGTTTTTATCATCTTCTTTGCAACACTTCGTTACCCTTTTGGTCCACTGTACAATATCATTGCCTTCATATAAATCACCCACTGGATGGCAGCCTGTGAGAAGCTCTAGGAGGACAACTCCAAAGCTATACACATCACTTTTCTCGTCAACCTTCAAAGTATATGTATATTCTGAAATATGTGATGACCACGATATTAATATACAACACATGCAAAGTATATGCATTTTTTTGGTAAGTGTATTCCTTCTCGATGCCGGAGCCGAAGACAAAGTATATGCATACTCTAGGAGAGACAATTATCACACTTTTAGAGAATCAATGAGTAAAGAAAACAAATTAGGGTTAACACAAAAAGAGATTTAGCATGTTTAAAGTGAATCCAAAGAGGCCAAGAGAGAAAAATGCAAGTGGGGAGCCTTCCACATTAGTCCAAATCCAGTTTGCTTACACTAACAGGTGGTGTGGGCAGGGGCGTGTAAATTGATGGAAACCTAAACCTACTTGGTTAAAGGGCTGTACGTTTGGGTGAAATATTATAACTTTTTTTTGGTAGGATAGACCACAAAACTCCACTCAGGATGGGAGAACACAAATTCACAAATATTGCTCTAAGCACTTGGTACCGTGCATTGGAGTTTCCACCCTCGATAGCTGGTGGTGGTAGATAACCATCTAACTTTGAGGCAACTTGTTAAAATGAAAAGTTTAGACTCATTGAGCAAACTCAGAGCTTTACAAAGAATGCCATTATAAGTGATTACATTGAATTCCAAGCAATTATGATGAGGCCCAGAGAAAGGTGGAAAAAGGGAAAAAAAAAAAAAAAGGTTAAATGTTATTTCACACTTTTTTTTTTTTTTAGAATATTATTTCACACATTTTATGCATTCTAGTACAAATATCTTTCATAAATATGATATTTAATTACCATATTTGTTAATTCTATTTTTAAATTAATAATCTGAATGAGAAGTGTACACAAAATATATGAATATAAAAATAAGATTTTCCATAAAAACTAATATATTTAAGGTCATCTCTCCCTAACTGAATTTAAATTTGGTGTTTGCATTTTTGACACATATGTTAGTCGTGTAGGTGCCTGTCCTTACAATTATTAATGTGATTTTCTAATGATGTTGAAATTTAGTGACCCATGTTGGGCCACTACCCTATGATGGACCATGCAAGGACAATCAAACAAGGGGATCAAGATCCCTTGTTATTAGGTTATTCAAATAACAAAGAAATTCAGGTAGCCAGGAGAAAGAGTTGTGGACCACCTACTTCGAATAGTCTAAAATGAAGGATGAGGGACTTACCCTCTGCTCGAAGTAGGTGGATCCTGCAACACCCCTCTCTTAAATGGTCCGAATTTTTGTATTATTTGGACAGCCTAATAAGAGGGGATTTCAATCCACAACAAGGCCACAAATTTTGGTTGTTTGACAATTCACAAATTACTAATTTCACTAACAAAGTGATTACCAACCAACCATCCTAACTCAATATAACACTACATAAAATAGAGACGTTTATATACAGCTAGAATAGAGCAAAAAGTGGCACATACTAGGTGCAATGTAGCCGTAGGATCCTGCAATTGTTGGCATGCACTCCGATTTGCAGTTGTTGATCAAGAACTTGGAGAGCCCAAAATCGGCAAGTTGTGCTTCGAATCTAGAGTCTAACAAAATGCTGTTGGACTTGACGTCCCGGTGAATGATCATTGGCAAACAATCATGGTGAAGGTAGCATCGGCCTCTGGCTACTTCAATGGCAACTTTGTACCTCAATTTTCAATCCAAGACTACAGATTTTTTGCCGTGCAGTGCCTCACTTAAGTTCCCATTTCTCATGTACTCATAAACAAGGAGATTTGTCTCCTTGTTTGAACAAAATGCTAGGAGTTTCACAATATTCTGATGCCTAATTTTGCCAAGTGTTTGAATTTCAGCTTGAAAGCCATGGTCATGGCTGTCTGAGCCAAAACCAAGAAGCTTTTTGACTGCAATTTCAACCTTATCTAGCATTTTGCCATAGTAGACAATCCTAGCTCCCCCCTTTCAATCACATTGTCATCTTTCACGCATTTGAGGATGTGAGAGACCTTGAATTTGAGCTTTTGGAATGCGGTCATTTTCCATGAATCCAGACGCTTTCTTTTCAATAACTCAGCCATGATTATGGCAGCAGCAACAACAAACACTAAAAAGGCTATCAAAATGTTAACAATGATGATTAACTTGAAATGTGCAGGGTCACTTTTGTATCCCCCTTTGCCTGGGGTGAAATCACAAGGATTGTTAAGTAGAGCACTACAAAGATTAGGATTACCTGCAAATTAGGAGGCCTTAAACCAATAGAATTGGTCGAATTTCGGTAGCTTCCCATAGAGATTATTGAAGGAAAAATCAGCAATTATAAGGTTTTGTATGGTGCCAATTGATGTGGGTATTGTTTGGTTCAAGTGGTTTCTAGAAAATTTTAAATAAGTTAATAACTGGATGTTGGAAATTTCTAGTGGGATTGAGCCAGAGAGGTTGTTATAGCTTAGGTCAAGATATGTCAAATGGTAAAAATTTCCAACCTCAGGTGTGATTGAGCTGGAGAGTGAATTTTGACTCAAATCAAGCCTTACAATTTTAAGGTGTTCTCCTATAGAAGATGGGATTGGACCTGAGAATTGGTTTCCACCAAGTAAAAGGAATTTGATAAAAGAGAAATTTGAAAATGAAAGAGGTAAAGGACCGGACAAGCGATTGTTTGATAAGTCAAGTTGGGCTAACTTTACTGGCTCTGATGAACTATTGGCATTCTCTAGCAAGGGTCCTAATAGGTAGTTGTTCTGCAACTCTAGTACATTTAGCTTAAGCAAGTATATGAATCCATCTGGGATGCTACCATTCAAGTAGTTGTCCCTCAAACTCACTCTGGTGAGACTTGAACTTGTCCCCAGTCCTTCAGCAATCGGCCGAGAGAGGAAGTTTTTAAATAGATTCAATTTTCTGAGTTTATTTGAAAAACACAAGTTCCGAGGGATTGTACGAGTGAGCTTATCTAAGAACAACTCGAGACACTGAAGTTTTCCATTAGTCCCATACTCTAAGGAATCATGCCAGTGAAGCTGTTCCGGGGTAGCTGAAGAGTTTCCAAATTTGGAAAGTCTGCGAGGCAATCTGGAATAGACACGTTCAGATTGTTTGAGGACAATTCTAGGTGCTTGAGTTGCTTGAGATTGCAGAACTCAAATGGAATTTCACCAGTAAATGCATTGAAGGAAAGTACAAGATGCACCAGGTTTGTCAAGTTGCCTAATTGCTTTGGAATTGGGCCACGCAATTTATAGAGGTACGAAGTTATTTGAGCTAGATTCACCAAGTTCCCAAATTCCTTTGGGATCCCACCTTCAAAATTGTTAAAATCCAAGCGAATGTTTCTTAGGTTAGTGAGATTGCCCAACACGTAGGGAATTTTTCATGCAGACCATTTGACACAAGCAAAAGATACTCTAAGCCAACCAGATTTGCATAGATTTCTGGGATTCTACCAAACAAATGATTGTAACCAAGATCCAAGAACTTGAGCTTCTTCAAGGTCGTAATCCCAAGTGGAAGGAAGAAAGGCAGTAAACTTGTTCTCAAAGGCACTAAACACTTCCAAGTTGGCAATGCTAGAGTAGTTCCAATCCAAGCTACCACTAAAGTAGTTGGATGAGATGTTTAGCCATCGAAGACTGCTCAAATTTGCAATCTCAATGGTACCTTTGAACTGATTACTAGCAAGAGAAATGTCAGTAAGCTGGTTAAGTTTTGAAATTTGAGGTGACACACAGCCGCTCAGATTCAACCCTGTTAAGTCCACTGAAACAACATGTCTATTGGAGCATTGAATTCCAGCCCAGGAACAAACTGTGCTAGGACTCGAAGAAGTCCAAGTATTTAGAATGGAGTCGGAGAATTCAAATTCTTTTTTAAGTGTGACTAAGGCATGAAAATCACTATCTAAAGAAGAAGAAAAACAATAAGTACTAAGAAGAAAGATAAGTGACAAAACAATGAAAGGGACCATATTAGTAAGTGGAATCAAACATCTTTTTCTTTGTTTGAAAGGGAGTCGTTTAAATGGCATGGCCATGGCAAAACGCTATTGGCGGCAATAAATACGTCAAGCAACCCCTTTCTCTGAAACCTAAAAAAAAGCAGTGCCCTCAATTGTTATGGAGTCCACCGAGATTGAAGAGTCACAAACCTCAATAGGTTCTTCAATCCTACTTAGTCCAAACCCATATGTATCCCGCCAAGGAAGTGTGACAACACGGGAAAGAAAGTTGAAACAAAAAAGGAACTGTCAAAATCCAAGTCTAAAGTTGAAGAAATGGATTACTATTTGTGAAAGCACTAATCTCCACAACCACAACAAAAATATAACATATGACCAAAGGGAGACTATAACCCACAAAACCCAATAGAAAATACAAGGAAATAACGTAATAAAACAGAAAAGCAAAAACAAGAAATGCCAATAGAAAAAGCGAGAATCAACAGCGTCGGCGGAGGGGAAGGTGGAGAAACGACAGGAGAAGCCCGCTGGATCGGCATGTGAACGGCTAAAGCCGGAATGAAAGGTGGTGGTGGGGACCAGGGAGGACGGTGGATAGCGCGTGGAGACCTGAATCAATCGAAGGAAGGTAGATCGAGTGTTAAATAAAACCCATTTATGAACCTTTATAGATCTGGGTTGTTGAGGGGCGGACAGCGAACGAAGAGTGGAGTGAGTTGGACGAGGAAGAAGGCGAGCATCATAGGCAATGGAGTGGTGATCGGCGGTAGGTGGAGAATAAATACTGTGTAAGAAGGTGAAAAAGAGACGAAAAAGCCATTGAAAAATGCAAGTCAGAGAGAAAAAAAGAGGGAGAGGGGAAGGAGGGCCCTCCTCCTCAAACAGCCACACCACCTTTAGATTTAGTACAACTCAGTTAAAAGTTGTTTCATTAAGAAAATTGGGCCACCCAATTTACAGAGGTACAAAGTCATTTGAGCTAGATTCACCAAGTTCCCAAATTCCTTTGGGATCCCACCTTCAAAATTGTTAAAATCCAGGCGAATGTCTCTTAGGTTAGTGATATTGCCCAACTCGTAGGGAATTTTCCATGCAGACCATTCGACACAAGCGAAAGATACTCCAAGCCAACCAGATTTGCATAGATTTCTGGGATTCTACCAAACAAATGATTGTAACTAAGATCCAAGAACTTGAGCTTCTTCATGGTCGTAATCCCAAGTGGAAGGAAGAAAGGCAGTGAACTTGTTCTCAAAGGCACTAAACACTTCCAAGTGGGCAATGCTAGAGTAGTTCCAATCCAAGCTACCACTAAAGTAGTTGGATGAGATGTTTAGCCATCGAAGAGTGCTCAAATTTGCAATCCCAATGGTACCTATGAACTGATTACTAGCAAGAGAAATGTCAATAAGCTGGTTAAGTTTTGAAATTTGAGGTGACACACAGCCGCTCAGATTCAACCCTGTTAAGTCCACTGAAACAACACGTCTATTGGAGCATTGAATTCTAGCCCAGGAACAAACTGTGTTAGGACTCGAAGAATTCCAAGTATTTAGAATGGAGTCGGAGAATTCAAATCCTTTTTTAAGTGTGACTAAGGCATGAAAATCACTATCTAAAGAAGAAGAAAAACAAGAAGTACTAAGAAGAGAGACAAGTGACAAAACAATGAAAGACACCATATTAGCAAGTGGAATCAAACATCTTTTTCTTTGTTTGAAAGGGAGTCGTTTAAATGGCGTGGTCATGGCAAAACGCTATTGGGGGCAATAAATACCTTAAGTAGCCCTTTTCTCTGAAACCTGAAGAAAAGCAGTGCCCTTGATTGTTATGGAGTCTATCGAAATTGAAGAGTCACAAACCTCAATAGGTTCTTCAACTCTACTTAGTCATTCCCATTTGTATCCCGCCAAGCAAGTGCGACAAAACGGGAAAGAAAGCTGAAACAAAAAAGGAACTGTCAAAATCCAAGTCTAAAGTTGAAGAAATGGTTACTGTCTGTGAAAGCACTGATCTCCACAACCACAACAAAAATATAACATATGACCACAGGGAGACAATAACCCACAAAACCCAATAGAAAATACAGGGAAATAACGTAATAAAACAAAAAAGCAAAAACAAGAAATGCCAACAGATAAAGCTTGAAAACAAGGGGAAAAGCATCAGAAAAAGCCAATAATCAACAGCGTCGGCGGAGGAGAAGGTGGAGAAACCACAGGAGAAGCCTGCTGGATCGGCGCGTGAATGGCTAAAGGCGAAATGAAAGGTGGCGGCGGGGACCTAGGAGGACGGTGGACTGGTGCGTGGAGACCTGAATCAATCGGAGGAAGGTAGATTGAGTGTTAAAGAAAACCCATCTATAAACCTTTGTAGATCTGGGTTGTTGAGGGGTAGACAATGAACGAAGAGCGGAGTGAGTTGGATGAGGAAGGAGGCGAGCGTCATGGGCAATGGAGTGGTGGTCGGCGGTAGGTGGAGAATAAATACTGTGTAAGAATGTGAAAAAGAGACGGAAAAGCCATTGAAAAATGCAAGTTAGAGAGAAAAAAGAGGGAGAGGGGACGGAGGGCCCTCCTCCTCAAACAACCACACCACCTTTAGATTTAGTACAACTCAATTAAAAGTTGTTTCATTAAGAAAATTGGGCCACCCAATTTATAGAGGTACAAAGTCATTTGAGCTAGATTCACCATGTTCCCAAATTCCTTTGGGATCCCACCTTGAAAATTGTCAAAATCCAGGCGAATGTCTCTTAGGTTAATGAGATTTCCCAACTCGTAGAAAATTTTTCCATGCAAACCATTTGACACAAGCAAAAGATACTCCAAGCCAACCAGATTTGCATAGATTTTTGGGATTGTACCAAAGAAATGATTGTAACCAAGATCCAAGAACTTGAGCTTCTTCAAGGTCGTAATCCCAAGTGGACAGGAGAAAGGCAGTGAACTTGTTCTCAAATGCACTAAACACTTCCAAGTTGGCAATGCTAGAGTAGTTCCACCTGCACATTGAATTGATAAGTTATACTGTATTTTTCAAATTTTAAATCATGATGTTCCATTGTTTTTTTTTTTAAAAAAAAAAAAAATTAAAGGTAAAACAAAAAGCCATTTGTTTTAAAATCTAAATTATATATATATATATATATATATATATATATATATATATATATATATATATATATATATATATATGTGTGTGTGTGTGTGTGTGTGTGTGTGTGTGTGTGTGTGTGTGTAAATTCAATATATATGTCCTGTAAATAGGCTAATTCATAGTTTATCAATATTAAATCAACGGCTCTTTAATCTAATTCATATTGTTGCCGTAAACAATTGCCACACGCAGAGACATACCCAATTGTAGATGGGGGTAGACTATGGCCACCTCCATGTTTTGAAAATTTTCATTAAATATGCCTTTAAATTTACATCTGGGCCAAAATTTTCATTAAATATGTTTATCACTCAATAGTCATTAAGCATGGAATAATATGGTACAACTAAAAGATAGGTTAGAGCAGTACTCCCCACATCAGTTACTTCGGTTTCGAAAAGTATTATAGGCATTTGCCAGTTGATAGTGAGCCCTGAATCCACCGGAGAAAGCTTTAATTTCGAAGAAACTAATGGGGACAGTGGGGGGGTGTAACCTTTAAGGTGGTGCTACCTGCTGTTCGTTAAGGCCATTAGGGAGAAATTGGAGGTTTTTAGACGAATGTGGTCATCAAGAACCATAGGATGACTTAATAGATTCATGTCTTCAGCTTTGTCATATTTGATGTCTCGCGCTAGGGTTTCGCTCTTTGGATAGTCTTCAAGCATCGTGTGAGATCGCTAGTGGCGGGGAAAGTCTCCGTTTGTTTCACAAACTAGGAGGTTGATATTAAACACGGTAGAACATCAACAAACAATGGTGGGAGGATTTTCACTCACGGAGGGAAAACAAATCAGGATCTCGATCATAGAAGAAGATGTTGTGGAGGTTCGGGAATACGGGGCCCACTGCTTGATCGGAAAGCTATGGACAAAAAAAAAAAAAAAAAAAAAATCAACAAAGACGCATTCAAATCTGTGCTTATTCGGATATGGAGGGCAGAGGGATGTATCTCTTTTAAGGAGCTACAAGACAATCTGTGGACCTTCGAATTTACTGATGATGTAGTTAAACGGAGAGTGCTGGCTGGACACCCATGGTCATTTGATAGGCAGGTTTTGGCGCTTAATGAGTTTGATGGCATTACACCCCCTTTTCAAATGGATTTTACATAGTCACCGTGTTGGATCCAGGTCCATGACATGCCGCTTCTCTACATGTCAAAGACAGTGGGTACCAAGATAGGGCAATCTTTGGGCTGATTGGAGGAGATGGACGTGGATAGTGATGGGATTGGGTGGGGGAAGTATCTACGGCTAAGGGTGACCATCGACCTCACTAAGCCGCTTGAACGAGGAAGGGCACTCTTGATAAGGGGACGATCGGTGTGGGTTTGCTTCAAATATGAGCAACTCCCCCTTTATTGCTATCAATGTGGGAGAATCATCCATGGAGGTTAGGGGTGCACTATTTCTCAAACTCGAAGAATGAACGTAGGAGAGGAATCTAAGCCGTGGGGGACCTGGCTCAGGGCGGAAGATGTGTGGAAAACAAATGGGGGTGACTCCGCCTGTGGCACTAGGTCTGAAAGATCGCCAAAAAAGGAATTAAGCAGTGAAGCTTCAATTTCTTTCCATTTGGAGAAGGAAAACGACGAAACAACTAAGGTATTTCCTAAGACTCTTAATGAGGGAGCTAAGGAAGGGAATCTTCTCTTTAAAGAGGCTCTTAATGAGGGACGCTCTCGGAGCGTCGCCGGAGCTTGTCGGAACTGGCCGGAGAAGACTGAACTGGCCGGCCACAACAAAAACACCAACAACAGAATCAAACGATGACCACAGATCAACGTTTCAACAACACAAACATCAAATCGCCAGATTTTTTTTTCCGATGGCCGCTGCAACTTTGCCAACCACCACAGAACACAAGAACTCGCACCCCAGCAACAACGACATTGCTGTTTTTTTTTTTTTTTTTCACCAGAGGTGTTCCAGTCACCTTAAAATAAAACTGCCCTACCAAGGTACTGCCCATGTGGGCTTATCCCACACGGGTAATGCTGCCATCAACAAGAGAAAACCCAACGATAAATTATCCAAGAACCGAAACAAGCTCTAATACTATGTTAAGATTTCTAGGAGAGGGAGTTTGAGATGGAGAAGAGAAAATGGAGGCTAGTGCCTCTTGTTCATTCAACTTACTTGACCTAATACAAACAACCAAATATATAGGCTAAACCTAAAGACACAAAGACCAAACTACCCCCAACCCAATTGGTTTATAACACTTCTAACAAAATTAAATTATGGAGAAAATCCACTTTATCCCCTGAAGTTTCAGGAATTTTTCAATTTGAACCCCAAAATTTAAAAAGTGGCAATGTACCCCCCCAATGTTTCAAAAATTTTCAATTTAAACCTTCCGTTACAATTTCTGTTAAATTGGATGGAAATTTTTTTAAAAAAAGCCTGAGGGTAATTATGTAATTTTAGAGATTTTCGTTTAATTTAACGGAAATTATTAATAGAAGATTTAAATTGAAAATTTTTGAAACATTGGAGGGGGTACATTGCCACTTTTTAAACTTTGAGGTTCAAATTGAAAAACCCCTGAAACTTCAGGGGGGTAAAGTGAATTTTTCCCTTAAATTATTAGAATTTTGCTATATAAACCTTTATCACTTTCAAAACACAAGGAAATATAGAAAATGATAACATAATAAACATTAAGTCAATAAAAGGATAAATAGTAATATTACAACGTCCCAATAGAACTTTCTTTAACACTTTTTTCTCCAAACGCTGACGTTTTACTTCATCCATCAGCACCTGCAAATGGAAGGAATTCTAATCCGTATTCTCGCCAAAAAATTGACCTACAAAAAACATTATGTCCGTTAAATCAATCCCATCCCTTTCTTGATCCCATCATTTTCTTGGTTCTCTTCACTTCCCTCCACCAAAACACCAATCTACCCACGAGAAGCGCCGTCGTTTAGTTTCCGCCAATGGCATTAGCGGTAAGTATCCAGCCTTTGTTTCTATTATTCTTTAAGATTTCAGTCTTTGTTATCTGATTTCCAACTTTTCTCTCCCACATGTTTTGTAATTGTATAAATATACTATAAATTCCTGAATCAACGCACTAAAATTGAAAAAAATCCCTCTATTTTATTTTATTTTTTTCGAATTTTTACTCCCTTGGTTAATCAAAAATGCAACTTAATCCCTACCGTTAGATTTTTTTTCAAAGGTTTAATAGGTTTAAGTCCTAAACTAAATGCACCGTTTTGCCACATCAGAATATTAATTTTTTATTAATTAAATCTAAAAATTAAATCTAAAAAAATTGAAGGGGTGGCCGGAAAGCCACCCCTAACCCCGGCCACCCCAAGTTTGTGAAGCAATGAGGAGGAGATTTGTTGTAAGTGTACATGTCAGTATTAAAGCAAACAAATGTTAATATTTACTTAATTTGTATACTCGTATTGTTTTGCATAAATTTTTGGGTTAATAACTTTTTTGGTACCTAAGTTTTTACTTTTTTAT
The DNA here is from genome assembly GCF_965113065.1 of Corylus avellana. Lineage (NCBI taxonomy): Eukaryota > Viridiplantae > Streptophyta > Magnoliopsida > Fagales > Betulaceae > Corylus > Corylus avellana. Next base: position 17,476,368 of record NC_142499.1, read on the forward strand.
TTTTTTTCCCCCTGAGTTTTAAAACATGACAAATCTAGTACCCAACCTATGGGGAAAAGACAAAATCAATACCTCCGTTAGTTCCGTCAGTCCTAATTAACGAGTTTAGTAGGAAAATCAACAAGGAAAGCTTGGAACCCTAAAAAGTTAAAAAAAAAAAAAAAAAAAAAAAAAAAAAACGAGCTGCCACTGTTTGGTTGTCGAGAAAACAAGGGAAAGAATGTGTTGCCGAGTTGACAAGAATTTATTTTTATTTCAGACACTATTACATGTCCAAGTTCTTTCGGATAATTTCAGAGACTAGTTCTAAGCTTTCCTTGTTGATTTTCCTACTAAACCCGTTAAGTATGACTGACAGAACTAACGTAGGTATTGATTTTGTCTTTTCCCCATAGGTTGGGTACTAGATTTGTCATGTTTTAAAACTCAGGGAGGAAAAAATAAAAAAGTGAAAACTCAGGTACCAAAAAAATTATTAACCCTAAATTTTTTATAATATTTGTTTTTAAACAAATATTCATTTCAAGGTAATGTGTTATAATAATAAATAAATAAATGGGTACGTATTGTTGCTTGTGAATTTATATGCATTGCTCTTAAGATTTATATGTGAATTTATGTCCATTTCTCTTTAGATTAAAGAATTTGTTACAAAAAAAAAAAAAAAAAAAAAGAATTTGGTACAATATAAATAACGTTTTTGCATATAAAATCAATTATTTTAATTAAAAAAAAAAAATTTTAAAAATGTTGAACATGTGGGTGGCCGACCACCTACAGCAAAGTTAGCAAACCCTAGGGGTGGCTGGCCACCTACATGTTCAACATTTTTTTTTTTTTTTTTTAATTTGAGTTTTGAAAATTTTAAAAATAATACGAGCTTTTTAATAATTTTAGTTCAATTTCAATTATAAAATATATATTTCTATCAAACTAAAAAGTATTAATAATTATTTTATTCTAACATTCTTCATTCCCAATAATGACGAATATTCATTATTATCCAACACTTAGTTAAGCAAAGAACAATTTCCATGGCGATCAACGATTGGATACGATCATAGTACGAAACTATTGGCCAATTGAGAATGAGTCTGAATGACAGCCATGCAGTGACGAAAACCCTTGCACTCCTCTCTTCCGTCTGATTAATTTTGATCGATGAGCATAAAATCAGATGGATACGAGGGTTGTAATCGGTGGACCAGGGAGTGTTGAACCATCTTTTTTATCCAATTTAAAAGGATTTGTATTTGTTGGTTTAATGTTCAAGGGAAATGATCAAAATGGCAAGCTATAGAATAATTGCTTTGTTGCTTTCATTGGAAACAAAGCAAGGCCTTGAGCATATGAAAACATCCTGCTTTACGCTTTAAATCTTTGATATTTCCTCAAAAAGTACACAAAATGTTGCATTATGTTATGTAGTGCATATAAAATTCTTCTCACTACTTCTCAATTACCAGAGACTTCATAGATAATTTGAGTAAAATGTGGGTTACGTAATGCTTTTTTTTTGTTTTTATTTTTTTCTAATTGAAATCGGGAATAAGTTAAAAGAGAGGATAATTTCCACTCTTAATCTGGAAAAGTGAATGGAGGGTTCCTAAAGAAAAACAAAATAAAATAAAATAAAATTGGTAAGCTTTCTAATAAAAATGGACCCAAAACGAAAAATAACAATGAGAAGTTACAAACAAACAATAAGAAATATGACAAACAAGTGCTCCGGTCCTCTCAAATTTTTTTTTTTTTTTTTGAAGTTAGCAGAAAATACTAACGGATAAGACAAAGTGAAAGTGTTTGATAATTTGATAGGATCAATTGTTACTTTTTAAAGTTTAGTGTGGAAGTAAAAATATTTGGTTTGAAATAATTAATCTAGTAGGACACTTAAGATTGCAACATACTACTACACTTCCAAATTTAACGTCCACGGTGGTTCACTCTATTCAATGGTCATCTCTGTCGTATCTCGAACTTATAATATACTGTATGTCTCTAATACCAAATGATATAAATTGTAAGTAAAAATAACCTTTAAAAATTGACTTTGCAATAGAAGAGTACCCATAAACGTATATACACCCGAGTTAGAATCTAAAATTGGATTTAAAGCATGTAAAACACGTAAGAAATAGTTTGGGATATGTCATTATTGGGATGAGAGCAACGCTTAACAAATGTATTCGTTTCAAATGGTTCATCAGTGCAATTTGGGTGGCCCCAATAAAGAAGATGGTGTAGTACATGCAAAGTTGCATGCTTAAAAGAGGTTGAAAGTGTTTTTTTTTTAACTTTTAATTGGGACAATATTTTTTTCAAACTATTAAATTGTTTATGTCCCCAAGGCCAACGACGAGACAAAAAGCCTTTATAAATTCGAAAAAAGAAAACTATTTTTTTTTTATAAGAAACGATTTTTTATTAATTTGTTTTAAATTTTTAAATTTGGCCACCCCTTGGTGTTTATTTTATTTTTAATTTTATTTCTTAGTATTTTTTATTTTATTTGGGATATCGGCGAGTCTTCAATCCTGGTCCCAGCTTCACCAACATTGGCATAAAAAAAAGTAAATGGAATGGTGTAACTAACGAGCCTGTGTAACTCATTCATTACGGTTGACGGGACAAGTCGAACTGTTGGAAGCAAATGGAAAAGAAATACCGATGGAGATCACTATAGGAGAACATTGACAATTTTTAATAGTTTTTAGAGGTATTATCTCAATTGAAAGGTTATTGAGAGATAGTTTTGAGGGTTATGTGAACTTAAAAAGAAAAAATAATAATAATAATAATAATAAACTAAAAGAAGGAAGGAAAGTCCTAAATCCTAATGGAAACTTGGGTTCTACAATTGTGATCCTTTCTGGAGCTGGATGGTTAGTCAGAAATCCTAAAGAAATGGGAAGTAAAAGCTGAAAGCATTTAAGAATCCTCATTTGTGCATTTAAATTAGTGCACAACAGAATCTGGTGATACTTTTTACAAAGTGGGAAACACAATTTATGATTTTAGGGCATGGACCATGCTGGCGTGGGCTCCATCGTGTTTATTGTTTCGATTCTGCAAAATGAATTTAATTGACAAAGGACCAGCAAAGCATAGCAACATCCTGTTTTATTATGTCCCCATTCATTTTTGTCACATTCAATTTAATACATATATTTATTTCTTCATTCTTTGAGTTGTTGGCATTGCGGGTCCAATGCAGGAAAACTTTTAAAAATGAGAAAAGCTACATTTTAAAAAAAAAAAAAAAAAAAAAATTTAGAGTTAGTTCTTAAATGATGTATTACTATCTCATAAGTTCAAAAAAAAAATTGATAATGTTTTGTAGTTTAGAAGAAACATTGTCACGATTAAAAGTTTGTGGGACATCGTCAATTTTGTGATAATTTAAGGGCAATATGTAAACTTTTTCCAATTTTTTTAATGCGTTGAATATTGCGATTTTGTAAAATTAAATTACAAAACTGTATCATTTTCGGGTGCAGTTTTTAAAAATTGTGATTTATAGGGACAAAGCTAGAGCTTGAGATGGGTAGGGGCTAAGGGTCAAAAAATTTAGTGGACAAGGGCCAATAGGCAAAAAAAAAATACATTATAAATTTTTTTTTTTCCTTGGGTTAGGGGGCCATAGCCTACACCGGCCATCCAGCTCCATTCCGATATATATATATTCAAAGGTTATAAACTCTGCAATTTTAAAAATCATATCCATTTTACATTTTAAAATCGTAAATCAAAACATTAATGACACGTGAATCATTTTTTGCTATTCTCGAATCTTCAATAAATTCTATACTTATTCAACAAAAATTCTCTGAAAACGAACCGTTTTTGCAGCCGAGATGAACCGAGCAGAAGGGAAGCTAGTACATTGGATGCCCGGCTTCAGATTACCCACCCGCACCACCAAACCACGTGACTGGGAGAGTGAGTGAGCGCGTGGAAGTATCCCCTGTAGAGACCACATAGTACGAATGTCTGCTCACTCCCTCCACTGACAAAAACGAAAACAAAACAAAAGGCAGATAGATAGAGAAAGAGGCTCGGGAACTGAGTTCGGAAGCGAGCTAAAGAAGCTACCTCCACCCCCTACGAGACCAGAGAAACGCGCAAAAGCTGGTGAGCCTTCTTTTCCGAAACTAGGGTTTTCTGGGGTTTTGTCGCACCACGAAAACCATCCAAACACCAACAACAACCACCTGTGCAAGTGCAACAACCTGTGAACTCGGACCAGTAAGAGTGAACGTTGTTGGAGTATCTCATAATTTCTTTTTCTTTGTCCAACAATGTCCCTTTCTTTTCTTTTCCTTTTTCTTTTTCTTGATTTTCTTAGTGTTTGTGTTTGATTGTGGTAATTAAGGCCGAGGATTTTTTTTTGTCTTAAGTTATTTGTTTCAGGCAAAAAGAATTGCTTTTAGTTTTAGTTATTCTTTTTTTTTTTTTTTTTGCTTCTTCTTTGAAATGAAAATGTGGGTTTGTGGTTGAGCTGGAGGCTTTCAAAAATGGAAGCCTCTGCGTTTACACGGCTTTTGAAGAAGAAGAAGAAGAAGAAAAGCTAAAGTTTGATTCTTTTTGTTTTACTTACTTTTGGAAGTAGTTTGGTATTTCAAAAGAGAGATTTTTCATTTGTCTGCTAAGCTCAAAGCTCTGTTTCTGCTTTCTCTGTTTTAGTTTGTTCATGTGATTGTTTGTTTCAGATCAGTGAGCTAGACCCACCTTGTAGTTAGATCTAAGAACTAGTTTGACACCCCATAAGGTCTCATTTGGCTGGTCTTTTTTTAATTTTTGTCTGCTTTCTTCAACTTTCTACATTTTGTTTTTTTTTTTAGTAAATGGTATTTTAGTTTTTGTGAATTTCTCCGGATTGATCTGATTTAAACTTGCAGTGATTATTTCACTTGTTAGTTTTCTTTCAACAAATTTTTTCGTGGGTGGTTGTTGGAATCAACAAACATTGACTAACTCCATTATTTTTTCTAGTTCTTGGTCATAATTTTCAACAAAATATTAATAAAGAAATGTTGCCTATTTGTGCTCTATTGAGTTGAACATACATACGCACACACACAAAATCAGTATGTTTCTGATTTATGTCACGAGCACTAATGTGAATTGTAATTCAAAGTTAAAACAGCGTGATCCTACATGGGTTATTATTGTAATTTATTTCCTTCTGGCCCACCGTTGCTTCAACTATGTTTTGGTCCTAGTATAAGACTAAAAGTACTGGAGTGAAAAGAAAGGCAAAGAAAAAGAAGATTAGAAAAGTTGAAAGATTGTCTGCATAATGATATGTAATGAAATCGTTGTATTGCAACCTTTTTCATTTAATTTTTATTTTTGTCTTGTGGCTTTAGTTGGTGGTAGTGGGGGTAGTTTCTGTGGAGTTTCTTTGAAGCATTGTGTTGTTTGTTTGTTAGCTTTGTGCTGAATACTGGTATGAGGTGTCTGTCTTTTATAAGCCTTTTACTTGTTTTTTTTTTAACATGTATATTAGATTCCCTTTTGTGTTTCTTTCTCAGCCAAAGATTTCTCTCAACTTCTGCAGAGGTGTGGGTCAGGGGGCTTTGAAGGAAAGATCATTTACTTTTTTCCCTGTTGCCACTTTTACTCGAGGATAAAAGAATATGCAGACGCCAAAAGCAAGGTAAGATGTTTATTGGAAGGCCTTTTCAGCATTGTGATTAATCTTAGCATTTGGATGATGATTTTTGTGCCATCTACTTCATGAATTTTGTGCCTTTTTATTTTCTTTTATAATATGTTCTATAATTTAACAAGTAGAATCCTCATCTTTTTGGATTTAGGAATAGAGTTGATGTTCTATTAGATTAAGCCCACCAAGCCTAAACTGATAATACACAGTAAATTTAATAACAATTCTCCCCATGTGTGAACTTAGACTAAATTTAACACAGCCATTATTCTCAAACTCCCCCTTCCCCTCACATGGGAGTCTAGACTTCCGCTTAATGAGTGTGATCCAGCATGTGAAATTTTTAATTTTAAATGGAATGTAGAAGACGATGAAGTTCCCACTTTGCCAGTCTATTTTGATGCTTTGATAAATTATTACTTGTCCCAAAAGTCTAAATTGATCGGAAAATGTGAATTTAATCGCGTGGATGTTATTCATACAGTCTTTTCTTGTCATTATTTTTCTAATTCACTCAGATTTTGGGCTTCTTTTTACTGGAAAAAAGTAATAGAAATGGTGATAAGATAAATGATCCAGATTTGAAAAAGACTTCAGTAAATCTATGGCTTTCTCTAACCATACAAACTGCCCATCTACCTATTGAGCACTTTCTTGCATGTTTATTGACTTCAATATTTACATTTGTGCAAATTGGATTATTTTCCTTTATAATTTAAGTTCAACCATTTAAGGTGGATTTCGGCATTATTCAATTTGGGTGCAGTGATTGAATTTTGGTTTTGATAGTTATAAAGAATGCATTGTGTAACATGGTAAAAATTATCAAACAGACTCTTTGGTTAAATTCAACTAGGCACAATATGATCCAAATGCTTGTCGAAGATTTAGGTTACATTGTCTTAACACGTTTAAGACATTGGCACCTACCAATGCATCAATTGCCCTTGTACTAAAACTGCTGAAACTAAGTGATGCTGGATATATACTTTTTGACTCTGAGCTGCCAATGTCTCTTTTTACTTTCTTTTTTTTTTTTTTTTTTTTTGCATCAATTGCTGTAAATGGATTTTTTGTTGATTTTTATGCCTGTGTTCTCATTTTGATTGTCACTCCACCGAGTTTGAAAGCAGAGCTGGCTCTTTGGAAGTGCCGCAGAGGAAATCTCCTGCAACACCTCGGACTGCTCGCCAACTCAAGACTCCAGTTGCAGATTCTGATTCAGTTTCCTCATCTCCACATCCAGCCAGTAGGACGCCAAAAGGAAGTCCTAAAGTTATGGAACGCAGGTCACCACGAAGCCCAATGTCTGAGGTATTTCATAATAACTTTTGACTAAAATCAGCTGATTTTGATGGAGTTTTACTTAAGGAAGCTCATAGCGCTGTTGGCAATCACATGGACACTGCTTATTATATGCATAATGCATCAATTGTGTTATTTAGTCATCATCCTTTCGTTCATTCCACAAATTTTGAATTTCTTCTTTACATCCTAGTGTTGAATGTGTTTAGTTATTCTTTTTATCTTTCTTCATATCCTCTCCCTTTATTTTGTGAGCTCCAGAAGAAGCGCCCAAGCAGAGTGTCTGAATTGGAGTCGCAGCTTGCTCAACTCCAAGAGGATCTGAAAAAGGCAAAGGACCAACTGAACTCATCTGAGTCATGGAAGAGGAGAGCCCACCAGGAGGCTGAAGAGGCCAAGAAGGATCTCTTAGCCATGTCAGCAAATCTTGAGGAATCCCAGCAGCAGCTGCTGGAGATTTCTGCTTCTGAAGAAGCTCGGCTTCAAGAGCTCCGCAAAATCTCCCAGGATCGTGATCGAGCATGGCAATCTGAACTTGAGGCTGTCCAGAGGCAGCACACAATGGATTCTGCCGCCTTGGCTTCTGCTATGAATGAAATTCAGAAGCTCAAAGTTCAGCTGGAGATGGTGGCTGAATCAAAAGCTACCCAAGCTAAGAACGTAGAGTCCGCACATGCTGAGATTGGGGGCTTGAGAATGGAACTTTCCAGAACTCTATCTCTTGTTGAAAAGTTGAAAACTGAGCTCCATGATTGCAAAGAATCTGAAGCTCAGGCTCTAGAAGTTATTAGTAAAACTCAAAGGGAATTGGAAGAAGCCAATGCAACTGCAGAAATGCTCCGGTCAGATGGCATCAATGCCATGGGGGCTTACAACTCCTTGTCATTGGAGTTGGAGCAATCAAAAGTTCAAGTGAAATCAATGGAAGAACTTGTGAGCAAACTCCAGGCGGATCTGGTTGATAGCAGCAGCAACAAGTTGGTGGATCCTACAGACAATTGTAAAACTGTTCAGGAAAATGGAGAAAATGAGGATGCTAACCAGCTGAAAGCAGAGCTTAACTTTCTGAAACTTGAGGTGGGTCAATTGAAAGCTGCTTTAGATGCAGCTGAGATCAGGTACCAGGAGGAATATATTCAGAGCACATTGCAGATTAGAAGTGCTTATGAACAAATTGAACGTACAAAATCAGAATCATGCAAAAGAGAGGCTGAATTGGAGGCAGAAGTAGAGAAATGTAAGGCTCATATCGAAGTGTTGAGGGCTCATTTGACGGATAAGGAAACTGAATTGCAGAGTATTTCAGATGAAAATCAGGAGCTGAATTTAAAGATTGGTACAAATCTATCAAGTGAAAAAGAAGCCAAACTCACAATGGAGCTACAGAAGTCGGAGGCAGATTTAGGAGAGTTGAAGGCGAGTTTGTTGGATAAGGAGACAGAGTTGCAGAATATCGCCGAGGAAAATGAAGTGCTCAAAATGGAAATTCAGAAGAGGGACATGGAGAGGAATCAGGTTAATGATGAGGCTGTTGCTTCAACAGAAGCAGCAAGGGCTGCAGAGCGAGAGGCTCTGATGAAACTTGGCTATCTAACCGAGGAAGCAGAAAAAAGTAGCAGAAGAGCAGCTCGGGTTACTGAGCAGCTGGATGCAGCCCAGGCTGCAAATTCAGAAATGGAGGCTGAGTTGAGGAGGTTAAAGGTACAGTCAGACCAGTGGAGAAAGGCTGCTGAGGCAGCTGCTGCTATACTTTCTTCGACAGGGAACAACGGGAAATTTATGGACAGAACAGGTTCTCATGACAGCAACTACAATCCTTTGGGTTCACCTTATTCAGAAGACATGGATGACGACTCACCCAAGAAGAAAAATGTGAACATGTTGAAGAAGATTGGGGTGCTATGGAAGAAAGGCCAGAAATAGATGGGGATTATGTGGCTGGTAGCATATGCGTCTGAATATTGTTTTACTGCTATTGGTATTATTCCATTTTCCGTGATTTTCTCTCCATTTCATCCTGACAGGTATTTTGGTGGGCGGGAGCAGCTGAATTTCAGTGAATGTGGTAAAAACAAAATAGTAAGCTCTTTTGCAGACTGTATAGAGTAATGTGAAAAAAACTGGTGAACTTTTGTAGTTCCATCTGTTTTAATTTGGTGTATGTGGTGGCTCTGGATCGAGGCAATATGTATTGTATGTTCTTTTCTTTTGGACATCTTTCTGTTTAGGCTTTGAAGCAGTTGAGTATTGGGTATTTGAGCCCTGAGGTGAACTCCTTTGGAGTATTACTTTGTTATTGAATTGCTTTATCTTGTATAAGAAGAAATTCGCCATCCCGTCAGCAATGGCTTCATTATTGTTACTACTCTTGCATATCTGTTTAGTGTGGATTGCTTGGCTGAATAAGCTGTTGGTTCGAGGATGTTCCTAAATAAATTGACCAAAAACAAAAAAATGGAGAAGAAAAACTTAATGGAATTCATTCAAATAATACAGCAAATAGCAAACCCTGTGCAAGGTCACTCACAGTATGTGACTGCTGTGCTCATGCATTTTTTTTTTTTTTTTTTTTGTGATAAATGATTGATTTAATTATTTAATTAATATTATAATATTCTCTTTTTCGTGTTGGTTTAAATTTTCTATTAATAAGTGAAGTACATCATAAAGAATATTTCATTGAAATAAGAAGTTTATGAAGGCAATGTTCGAATCAAGACTTTTGCTCTAATATCATGTTAAATCATTTATCTCAGAAGCTTAAGCTTATAAAAAATGATTTATTCAATCAATTAATTAATATTATAACACCTATTTTATTTTATGAGTTCAATGCTCATGGTGACATGTTAGATCCATACTTTTACTGTATGAATAATAATACATATTAGTCATGAATTTAAAATTTGTCTCCGTAATTTACCTTTCATTTTAATAAAATATTTTATGCATTGGGCGTAAAGGACATTATTAAAATAATAATTAAATAATTAAATTTACCTTCGGAATAAATTGTGATTTAACAAGAAGTGTATCTTATCTTTACCATAATGCCAACTCGGACTTCATTAGTCACAAATAACCTTTCCTTTGTACATGTTCTAAACACTCCCACACTAAAAAGAGGGAGAAAAAAAAAAAATGCAATGGGAACCAGTATAGCCTTTGTTTTTATAAATTTTCTAATATTATAATTATTTTACAATTAGATTATTTTAAATATTTTAAAAGGATGAAACTAAATTTTCTTCTAATATACAGTCACATGTGTTTATGTGTGTGATAAATATTTGCATAGAAACAAAATTGAATTGTCTAAATTTTTTTACAAGGTCATAAGATATAATATAAATAGTCCATTTCGTGATAAAAATATGATTTGTTACCAGTATAAAGTCGGTGAACTTAATTTCTATAAGTTCATAAATAACAATTTAGTTTATCTAGTTAAGCTGAATAACATAATCTTAACAATAATTTAAATAACTAATAATCTTCAAACATGAACATATAATCTAATTCAATAATAAACTTGAGCTTGACTTATATTCGATTGAAAATTATACAAATTAAAACTAAATTTTTAATTTTTAGGTGGACTCAACTCGAATCGATTATAATTTTGCTAATGGACGGACCAAAGGGGTGACGGATATCGTCTAAGCAAAGCGATTAAAAGTGCTGTCATTAATATTGTTTTGAATAAATCATACATATAAAATCGAGATTTCTTTTTTCTTTTTTCTCTGGCCAAAGTTTTCGAATTCAAATAATTGGAAAATTTTCTTCTACCGCTGGTCCTCTTTTTGGGTCCCCAACCAGTAAAACATAGCTAAAGGGATTCTCTTGGGTTCGTATGGGCCCAAGACGAAGCCCCAAACCGGGTTCAGTCCGGTCTCTCTTGGACCAGTCCAGCTAAGCCCAAATCATACCCTCTATATATCATATGTCGAGCACAAGCTTGGCTGGCTTGTGCTTGACTCGAATATTAAATGAAACATTTCGTGAACACAAATTCTGACTCGAATGTTAAACGAAGCAAGTTCGGTTCGACTCGGCTAAGCTCGTGAGCAAGCTCGCATCGCTTATTAGGCTCGGCTCGTATATTTTTTATTAAGCAACAAATAACAATATATAATCAACATTACTCATTTACTCAATAATAACAAATATATTATATACTTTTGTTTTTTTTGTTATTTATGCATATGTGTGTATATATTAATATAAAAACATATATATATATATATATATATATATATATATATTATCATTAATCATTTTATCATATGATATAATCATATAGTACAACCGTACAAGTTATTGTGTCATTTAATGCAAATATTATAATTAGATAGTTTATACTTTGGAAATTGGAATCGTATACGGTATATCACATAATCATTAATCATTATATAATCATATGGTATATCTGCATAAGTTATTGTGTTATTTAATCAATACATTATAATTATATACTTTATTCTTATAAAACATATATAATGTATCGCATGATCTTAGATCTAAGATAATATTAATATTAATTGTGAGATAATATGATCATAAAATTTAAGTATAAGTATATGACTATTAGATTATATGAATTTATTACTTAGAGTTTGAGTATTACTATTAGATTAAATGATTAATAATTAAGTAACTAATGTATTTCTTATAATTTATACATTATAATTACAATTTACGGTAAGTAAAAACTTAACAATTTGAATTTAAAACATATATCATGAATCGTGATAATGAGAACATATAATATAAGTATATAAGTTATAACAATTAACATTGACCCATTGCCCATATAAATTAGATAATGATACAATCATATAACTATATAAGTATATAAATGTTTACATATAAGATACAATATATATTAATATTGACATTATATACTTGACCCGTGTTAAGCATTAACATTTTAACATATTAACTAAATAATACAGTTAATACTATATGTAAAATGAAAATAGTGATTAGTGTGTGTGAGTGTGCGACATAAAGTGTTTTACGTTGTAATTTAAAAAATGTTTAATCTAAAATAAGGAGAAACAAAAATATGCGATTGAAAAAAATACAATTTTTTAAATCGTAATTATTGAAATTGAAATAACAAATTGACCCTAAATAATACTACACAACACAATTTTTATTCCTAATTTCTAAATTTTGAATTTTGAATTTTTTATTGAATTTAATTGTAGCTGAATTTGAATTTAATATAATAGCCATCCAAAATGGTTTGTATATGGTGTATAAGTGTAATCGTAGCCGTCCAAAATGTAGTGATGATCTAATAGCCGTTGGATGATATTAATGGATGACAGCTATCAAGCACTTACTAAAAAGTATGTATACGGTGTAACAGAGACACCGTAAGCTTGCCTTGTTTGATCTAATCTGACGAGTAATATTAAATGTTGAAAACGTATATATAATCAATGGATCATATTGAACAAGCACACCAGATCTAAGTAGAGACAGCCACATGGGATAAGTCTTTGGTAAAACGAATCAAACCGTTAATATTTAAAATTTAATTATTTTTCCAAATCCAACGGTTGTAAATTAGAGAACCCAAATTTAACCTAAATCTATCAATCAGATCTCTCCATTCTCTCGACTCTCCTCTCACAGTCTCTCCTATCTCTGTAGCCGCTCCTACCACTCCCCCAGTGCCCCCAACAACAACCACCACCACCACCGCAGCAACCACACACCTCGACGCCTGGATGAAGCTGAACGGCTCGTGCCCAGTTTCCAGGAACTTGCCGCTGCCAACCCCGCTGTCCACGCCGCTCTCGGAGGTCGTTTCACTCTCGCAGTACGCCGCGGATCGGAGGCGGAGGAGGTGATAAGATTTGTGGGTTTTTCTTTTCTTTTTGGGTTATTTTTTTCTCTGTTTCTTCTTGGGTGGTGGGTGGTTTGGGGTTTTGCCGTTTGTTTGTTTGGTTGCCTAGAAAAATGTGTAAATATTTTTGGATGTGTTTGTTTGGCTGATCCTTTCTCCCCATAATTATCTGCTGTTGGTTTTGATATCCAATCTGTTTAGAACTTATATAACCTTATTTAATTTTAATTTGTAATAAAATATTACAAATTTTGGCTTTGTATAAAGATGCTCATTTACAAATCTTGTGCGGCATTGCTTGCTAAAGACGGCTAATTATTTGATATAAACAGGGTTCAGACCCTATCGAGCCGAGCTCGAGCAGCGAAGTCAGGCTCGACTCGAGCTCGAGCCTGACTCAAAAATAAACGAGCTGAGCCTGGATAGCCCAAGCTCGGTTCGATTACACCAATAATATAAATCATCCACTTCATTTTTAGGGTTAGGGTTTTACGTTGCGGCACAGCTTCAACCTCCTCTTCATCTCCAGGCTCTCAGACCCTTGTCTTCTTCGAAGAACTTCTCTCAGTCATCATGGGGTATGAGCCGCCACTCTTTGACTCTCGCTCACCTTCGTTATACTTTTACTATTGCGAATGTCACTATTTACAATCTCATTCGCTTAAGATTTATTTACTTAGAATGTAGTTTCTCGTGATCTGAAATTGGATGTAATTTCAGTATCGAAATCTAGGGATTCGTAATGCTCTGTTTGTGTTCTAAATATGCAATGCCATGCTTACATCTTATGTGTTTTTTTGGCTGTTCTCCTACTGTCTGTCGGCTGATGAAGAAGTTCAGGAATATTGATGGGAATAAAAGTGGTATATGATCTTGGTTGGTGTGATTTTCGAGAAAAATTAGAAATTCGCAGCAACCAAGTTGAATGATTTTGTTAGGCTTGTAGGGCTGAGACTTGAGCTCAAATGAAATCTACATGTTCTGTCTAAAGGAAAAGAAAAGCACTTGGTTTTTGTTTCCGCAGTAGGAAGCATCTCTTAGGGTTAATGGGTCCTATTAGTTGCAGGCACCTGATGAGATCTTAAAACTAATATGGTTTTCGTGTTGTTTGAATATTAGTTCTGCCTCAAACTGTAGGTTGTGTTTTGTGTCTGATAGATGGATGTTAATTATTTGTGATAAAGCTTTTCAGAAGCCATTGCTTGGTTTACTTCTTTTTATGAGCTTTGTTTCATCTTCCAGTCAATGAATTATATGGTGGCTTAATTCAAATTGTACCAAGCAATTACTGAAAGTGTTATGAGGTTTTTTTCTCTGTAAAAATCGGTGTTCTTGTAATCTGTGAATGGTTGACAATTGTTTAGTTAGATAGGTGGCCTTTCTTTTGACCTAGTAAACAGGTTGGTTTATTTCTTTCTTTGACATGTTCTCCTTATTTCTGCTGGAAACTATGAGAAGCAAATTAGAACCTGGAATTTGGTTCCAGGATATGGTTTTAGTTTTTCCAAAGTTTATTTTTGGCTCACTGGCAATCAATTTGAGCAGAAATTATTTTTTGGATTTGATATATTAACCTTGCTTTATTAAGATGAATGTGTGCATGATCTGATGTAAATTCGTCATACAGTAAGACACATGGTATGGGAGCTGGTTGCAAGCTGAAGTCCCACCGTAGGAGGCAAAGGTGGGCTGACAAGTCTTACAAAAAGTCCCATCTTGGAAATGAATGGAAGAAGCCATTTGCTGGGTCTTCCCATGCAAAGGGCACCGGCCACCCCCTTTGGCTCCTCGGAGATGGGGATGGCTGCTCTATCCCTTGTTGAAAAGTTGAAAACTGAATACTGGTATGGGGTGTCTGTCTTTTATAAGCCTTTTACTTGTTTTTTTTTTTACATGTATATTAGATTCCCTTTTGTGTTTCTTTGTCAGCCAAAGATTTCTCTCAACTTCTGCAAAGGTGTGGGTCAGGGGGCTTTGAAGGAAAGATCATTTACTTTTTTCCCTGTTGCGAATATGCAGACGCCAAAAGCATGGTAAGATGTTTATTGGAAGGCCTTTCCAGCATTGTGATTAATCTTAGCATTTGGATGATGATTTTTGTGCCGTCTACTTCATGAATTTTGTGGCTTTTTATTTTCTTTTATAATATGTTCTATAATTTAACAAGAAGAATCCTCATCTTTTTGAATTTAGGAATAGATTTGATGTTCTAGTAGATTAAGCCCACCAAGCCTAAAATGATAATACACGGTAAATTTAATAACAATTCTCCCCATGTGTGAACTTAGACTAAATTTAACACAGCCATTATTCTCAAACTCCCCTTCCCCTCACATGGGAGTCTAGACTTCCCCTTAATGAGTGTGATCCAACATGAAAAATCTTTAATTTTAAATGGAATGTAATTGAGGATGAAGTTCCAACTTTGGCAATCTGTTTTGATGCTTTGATAAATTATTACTTGTCTCAAACGTCTAAATTAATCGGAAAAGGTGAATTTAATGACTTAGATAGTATTCTTACAGTCTTTTCTTGTCATTAGTTTTCTAATTCTCCCAGATTTGAAAAAGACTTAAGTAAATCTATGGCTTCCTCTAACCATACAAGCTGCCTATCTACCTATTGAGCATTTTCTTGCATGTTTATTGGCTTGAATATTTACATTTGTGCAAATTGGATTCTTTTCCTTTATAATTTAAGTTCAACCATTTAAGGTGGATTTCGGCATTATTCAATTTGGGTGCAGTGATTGAATTTTGGTTTTGATATTTATAAAGAATGCATAGTGTAACATGGTAAAATTATCCAACAGACTTTTTGGTTAAATTCAACTAGGCACAATATGATCCAAATGGCTTGTAGAAGATTTAGGTGACAGTGTCTTAACACGTTTAAGACATTGGCACCTACCAATACATCAATTGCCCTTGTACTACAACTGCTGAAACTAAGTGATGCTGGATATGTACTTTTTGATTATGAGCTGCCAGTGTCTTTTTTTTTTTTTTTTTTGCACGAATTGCTGGAAAATGGATTTTTGGTTGATTTTTATGCCTGTGTTCTCCTTTTGATTGTCACTTCACCGAGTTTGAAATCAGAGCTGGCTCTTTGGACTAGCTGTAGAGGAAATCTCCTGCAACACCTCAGACTGCTCACCAACTCAAGACGGCAGTTGGAGATTCTGATTCAGTTTCCTCGTCTCCACATCCAGCCAGTAGGACGCCAAAAGGAAGTCCTAAAGTTATGGAATGCAGGTCAGCACGAAGCCCAATGTCTGAGGTATTTCATAATAACTTTTGAGTAAAATCAGCTGAATTTGATGGAGTTTTACGTTAGGAAGCTCATAGTGCTGTTGGCAATCACATGGACACTGCTTATTATTTGTATAATGCATCAATTGTGTTCTTTAGTCATCATCCTTTCGTTCATTCCACAAATTTTGAATTTCTTCTTTACATCCTAGTGTTGAATGTGATCAATTAGAGCATAAATTATTTTTTGGATTTGATATATTAACCTTGTTTTATTAAGATGAATGCGTGCATGATCTGATGTAAATTTGTCATACATTAAGACACGTGGTATGGGAGCTGGTCGCAAGCTGAAGTCCCACCATAGGAGGCAAAGGTGGGCTAACAAGTCTTACAAGAAGTCCCATCTTGGAAATGAATGGAAGAAGCCATTTGCTGGGTCTTCCCATGCAAAGGGCATTGTCCTTGAGAAGATGTAAGATTACTTGGTTCATGTTTGTCTTTCAATCTTGCTTAATTTATTGAGCATTTGATGAACGGTTTCCAAAAATATGTGCAGAGGCATTGAGGCCAAGCAGTTTAACTATGCTATCAGGAAATGTGCTAGAGTTCAACTAATCAAAAATGGGAAGAAGATTGCTGCATTTGTCCCTAATGATGGTTGCTTGAACTACATAGAAGAAAATGTAAGTAATTTTGGTTTGAAAGTCTATTGTGGTCTATGCTGGTGGTTACTTATTATTGTTGACCACCCCCCCCCCCCCCCTTACACGTAAATTTGAATGCAGGACGAGGTCTTGATCGCTGGATTTGGACGAAGGGTCATGCCGTCGGTGATATTCCTGGTGTCTCCCTCCTGGCTCTCTTCAAGGAGAAAAACGAGAAGCCTAGGTTGTAAGTTTGTGGGGAGAGTTTATTTTTTATGCATTAGGTGGCTTTGTTAAAGCATTAAGATTTTACTTCCTTTTATCTTCCAAATTTTGTGAGCTCTCTCTATTAATTTCAAGTTAGAGCATTCCCAGCAGACTCCCTATAAGGGGTTTTGTTCCCTAAATGAGCTTTAAACATGAGGATTGCTGCAATGGAACCAAAAGTCTTGGGTTCCACTGTAGCAATCCTTGTGATTATTAAAATAGAAAAAAATGATTCTCTCCTCTCACATCTCTCTCGCACCACCAAACAAGAAGCAAACCAGAGATTTCAGACCAAATTGCACCACCAGATGGATCAAACTAGAGATTTCAGACCGAATCATAGATTTGTTTCTACTTTCAACTGATCAAACCGAACAGACCTAGAAATCTCAGAAAGTTGTGCTTAAAAAATAGCGAAAATTGGATCGATCAAACCTAGGGTCAAGGCGTGAAGGAAAGCACAAAGAGCGATAGAAGGAAGGCTTCAAAGAGAGAGACGGACCAGAAGGGATTTCGCCTGTTTGTCTTCGTGAGCGAGAGAGAGAAAGGAGACAGACAGGGAGATCAAGAGAGTGAGGCAGATAGTGAGATTGAGAAAGGGAGATGAGATGAGAGACGAGATGAGATTGATGGTGGAGTGCTAGGAATGCTCTGGAAGGCTTCAAAGAGAAGATGAGACGATGTGAGAGACGAAGAAGAGAAAATACAGGAAGGAAAAAAAAGTAAAAATGAAAATAATATTTTAATGATAGAAAATAATATTTTAATGATATAGGGAATGATAAAGGGAAGCTATTGGGGAGTATATATAGATAGGGAAGCAAAAAGTAGTTTTATTTCCTAAACTTAGGGGAAATGAGAGAAAAGAGAATGGAAGCTGTTGGGAATGCTCTTATTACATGGAGTTTTGGACCATCGTTTTTTGCCATCCCCAAGATCAAAGGTTCAATTTAGAAAGCCACCTAATACATTACAGCCCCACACGGTCTAGAACCATGACAAGAAGCAAATTTGTTCAAGGAGGTGCCAACCACATCATGGACATCTCGGAGGAATATGATAACCAAGTCATCAAGATTCGGGAAAAAGGATAAGGCAGCCATGTCATTGACATTCCGTAGGCATGTGCTAGCCACATTATCAACATTCGGGATAATGAAAAAGTAAAAGGAAAAGCTGTTGAAGATAGTAATGTTGAGGAGAAGGAATGCTTGGCTGATCAAGGGTAAAGCTGTTGAAGCTAGTAATGTTGAGGAGAAGGAATGCTTGGTTTTTCAAGCTAAAATGGAAGAGACGTTATACAAAAGAAACTCCTTGTTCACTGCCAATGACAATGATTCCTATATTTTAGGCTTCCTCATAGGTTCAAGGATCCGAAAGGCTTACCTTACCGGCGCATGATGATTTCTATTGGACCGTATTGTCGGGACAACGTTGAACTCAAGAAAATGGAGGGCCTCAAGTGGGAGTGCCTCGCACATTTACTAAAAATTATTGGTAAGGAACTAAGGTAGGACATTAAATGCAAAATTCATTGGAAAAGGAAGAGACAAACAATTTCTCTAACTTTTTATGAATTTTTAGAAATGATGGTCTTAGATGGATGTTTTATCATTCAAGTAATTAGGTATTTTTATTCGGTGACAAGGAAAAATGGAGAACTCTTAGAAACTCACTCTCTTAGCAGTAGGATAGACCGTCAAATGTTTCAAGTAATGTGTGTGGTCTTGCTGTTATTAGAGAACTAGATCCTCGATGTTCTTGAAAAATTATTTCAAATTTCTATAATGTCTTGGGGTGGTTTAGATCATTAATTGTCGTTCCTGAGTGTGAAATTTTTTTCACCCATATTGGGAACTTCATATGAGGAAGACATGTCTTGTTTTTGTTGGGTCAAATATTTGCATCTGTTGGACTTGATGCGCTCTATTTTTGTCTCAATTGATCATGAAGAACAACTTCAAATTATTCAATATTTTTCGGATGGGTTTTGCAGTATACCGATGGACACTATCCTGTGCATTTCAAAGATACGATGTACATGGATAAAGTCTAAACTGCGTAAGAAGGATAATTTGCTAGAAGTTGAATTTTTGAAGGTGCAGAGATTGAAATGCTGACCATCATTCTTAATGACTTGATGTGTTTGTTTTTCACAAACTGCGTGGCATTGGAGCAATGCCACCGTCACAATTCAAAACACTTTTCAGTTCAGACCTTTATGTTGGACTGCCTTGTGAACGATGCTGCGGATGTCGACTTTCTATGTGAGAATGAAGTGATAAAAAATTTCATTAATAACGACTATCTTAGTTTCATCAACAATTTGGGGAAGAGTTTGAACCTTAGTAACAAGGGCATTAAGATCTACAAGGTATGCAACCGTGTCAACAACTATTCTAACAATCGTCTACGTCAGTTGTGGACAAGCTTCAAGAAGGAATACTTTAGTAAGCCATGGCTGTGAATCTTAGTATTGTGATTTGCTTTTTTTTTTTACGGAATACTTTCGTGCTTACTGTTTTACGGACTTGTTACATTATACATCCATCATCCTAAACACCTCACAGTATCAATTAGTTATAAATATTGATGCATTCATGAATTATGATTTGCAGATTTAGCTTAATCAACATTTGTATGTCTTTATGTTGATTTATTCTTACACCTTGTACTTGTTTTCAACATAATTTTCATCCTTTTGAGGTAAGAATGAACACATTGAGGACAATGTTTGATTTAGGTTAGGGGAACATAGTTGTGTTATGCTTAGATTTTTTAGTCAAAAAAATAATAATTTTGCTTCTTTAGCATGAATTTTATGTTTTAAGTTCATTATGCTACTTCTGCTAAAGAATTTCATTGCCTTCATACTCAATTTATTGCACATGCACGTAGCCACATAAACATGACTCTTTGTTAAGGATAGACGTGACTGAGAATATCTTGAGGATAACAAATGTGGAGATTCCTAACCCTTGTGAGTTTTGAGCCAATCATTCTTTGTAGAGGGTAAATTTTCATGAGATCATATTTCATTTGGAAGCGTTGAAATAAACTTGTTGTGTTAGTCTCATTACTCTTCTATTTGGCCGAATGCAAATATCATTTATTTTATGCCACACTTGAATCATTTGAAGTCATGAATATTGAAGAACTATGCAAATTCTTGAGAGATGAGATTAGACCATTTTTCTTTATTTTGAGCCTCAATTTTCTTTGTATGATACACCGTCTCTAGTCACCCCCATTGAGCCGTATAATTAGCTTGTCTTTCTTAAACCAGTTCTCAAGTGTTTCAAGAATGAATTTTATTAAATTATCTCAGTGTGGTGGATTAGTAATGCAAAAGAAGATGAAGAAAAAAATTTTGAAAAAAAAAGGGATCAAAAGAAAAGATTGAAAGAGAAAAAAAAAAAGTGTTGATGTTCAAAGGTAGAAGGTATACTATGGAAAAGAAATAAGTGCTTTATTGAAGGAGAATTGGAGAGAGAAATTGTTGAAAATACAAAAGAAGCTGGAGTTCTAATTATCTTGAAACACTTCTTACTTCTACCCTCACCTTTTTGTTATCTATTTCCATTTTCTTTAACCCTATGTTACATCCCAATAAAAGTCCTTATTTGATCTTGAGGAGTGTATGGTTCAGACATGTTCATGACAAATCAATGAGTATGGTGTAAATTATTTTGGGCATCCTTTCATGAGACTACTTGTTTTATCTTGATTAAGCGTTTTTCATATGATTTATATGTGAGATATTTGACTTTGCTTACATCATTCCACTCACATATTCTTGAGTGTGACACCTATTTCTGAGTGATTTTAATTGTTGAGCGTTAACATTGGTAAGGCTTGAATCAAAACATACCTTTCGATAGAAATTCTATGTCATGGTTATCTGGACACTGAGAGAGTGTTTGTGTTGGCTAAAATTTTCACTCACATTGAGCTTTGAGAGCATATAAAATTTTTTTGGTAGTTGTTAGTATTTTGACCTTTAACAAATTCTTGTTGCTTTGGTTTAAAAAAAAAAAAATTAAGCTAAATCAGCAAATCATAATTCATGAGAGCGCATCAATATTTACAACTAAATAATATTGGGAGGTGTTTAGGATGATGGATGTATAGTGTAATAAGTCCGCAAAAAAAGTAAGTACAAAAATGTTCCGCAAAAAAGTAAGCAAATCATAATACCGAGATCCACAACCTTGGCTTACCGAAGTATTCATTCTTGAAGCTCGTCCACAACCGACGTAAACGATTGTTAGAATAATTGTTGACACGGTTGCACACCTTGTAGATCTTAATGCCCTCGTTACCAAGGTTCAAACTCTTCCCCAAATCGTTAATGAAACCAACAAAGTCGTTATCAATGTAATTTTTTATCACTCCATTCTCACATAGGAAGTCGACATCCGTAGCATCATTCACAAGGTAGTCCAACATGAAGGCTTGAACTGAAAAGTGTTTTGAACTGTGATTGTGGCATTGCTCCAATGCCACGCAGTTTGTGAAAAACAAACACATCAGGTCATTGAGAATGATGGTCGGCATTTCAATCTCCCTACCCTTCAAAAATTCAGCTTCTTGCAAATTATCTTTCTCAAACTGTTTATACTTTATTCTTGCACAACGTAGCTTCGAAATGCATAGGATAGTCTCTATCGGTATGCTCCAAAACTCATCGGGAAGATCTTGAAGAATGTTTTTCACAATCAATTGGGACAAAAATAGATCACACCACGTCCAACAGATGCATATATTTGACCCGACGAAAACGAGATATGTCTTCCTCGTATGGAGTTCCCAATATGGGTGAAAACAACTCACACTCAAGAAGGATAATGAATGATCTAAACCACTCCAAGACATTATAGAAATTTGAAATAATTTTTCAAGAACAAAATAGGATATCTGGTTCTCAGCAACAACAAGTTTAAGAGGGTGGGGTTCCAAGAGTTCTCCATTTTCCCTTATCACCGAATAAAAATACCTAATTACGTGAATGATAAAGCATCCATCTAAGATCATCATTTCTAAAAATTCATAGGAGGTTAGAGGAATCGTTTCTGAATGACAATATCTCGCTTCCTTTTCCAATGAATTTATGCATTTAATGCACTGTCTTAGTTCCTTACCACTAATTTTCAGTAAATGTGTGAGACACTCCCACTTGAGGCCTTCCATTTTCTTGAGTTAAACGTTGTCTTGACAATAGGGTTCAATAGAAATCATCATGCGCGGGTAAGGTAAGCCTTTTGGATCCTTAAACCTATGAGGAAGCCTAAAAATACAGGAATCATTGTCATTGGCAGTGAACAAGGAGTTTCTTTTGTATAACGTTTCTTCCATTTTAGCTTGATAAGCCAAGCATTCATTCTCTTCAACATTACTAGCTTCAACCACATTTCCTTTATCCCGAATGTTGATGATATGGCTAGCATATGCCTCTGGAATGTCAATGACGTGGCTGCCTTCTCCTTTTTTCCGAATCTTGATGACTTGGCTAGCATATTCCTCCGGAATGTCCATGACGTGGTTGGCACCTCATTGAACAAATTTGCTTCTTGTCATGGTTCTAGACCATGTGAGGCTGTAATGTATTAAGAGAATTATTTTTTTCAATTTGAACTCCAATGCTTAGAAATTTGCTATGTACCTTCCTAAAGTTTCAAAAAATTTCAATTCGAACCCTCCGTTAGTTATTGCCGTCTGAAAAGACTGAAATTTTAACACGTGAGATTTTAAATATCAATCTTCCCAAATTGCCCCCAAAAAAAAAGGTAAAACCCTAACTACCCCAAAGGTTTGGTGGTGGTTTCGGCCACCCCTTTGTCTCCTCGGAGATGGGGGTGGCTGCTCTTTCCCATGTTGAAAAGTTGAAAACGGAATACTGTTATGAGGTGTCTGTCTTTTATGAGCCTTTTACTTTTTTTTTTTTTTTTACATGTATATTAGATTCCCTTTTGTGTTTATTTGTCAGCCAAAGATTTCTCTCAACTTCTGCAAAGGTGTGGGTCATGGGGACTTTGAAGGAAAGATCATTTACTTTTTTACCTGTTGCGAATATGCAGATGCCAAAAGCATGGTAAGATGTTTATTGGAAGGCCTTTCCAGCATTGTGATTAATCTTAGCATTTGGATGATGATTTTTGTGCCATCGACTTCATGAATTTTGTGGCTTTTTATTTTCTTTTATAATATGTTCTATAATTTAACAACAAGAATCCTCATCTTTTTGGATTTAGGAATAGAGTTGATGTTCTATTAGATTAAGTCCACCAAACCTAAACTGATAATACACAGTAAATTTAATAACAATTCTCCCCATGTGTGAACTTAGACTAAATTTAACACAGCCATTATTCTCAAACTCCTCTTCCCCTCAAATGGGAGTCTAGACTTCCCCTTAATGAGTGTGATCCAACATGAGAAATTTTTAATTTTAAATGGAATGTAGAAGAGGATGAAGTTCCAACTTTGGCAATCTGTTTTGATGCTTTGGTAAATTATTACTTGTCCCAAATGGCTAAATTGATCGGAAAAGGTGAATTTAATGACTTAGATATTATTCTTACAGTCTTTTCTTGTCATTGTTTTTCTAATTCACCCAGATTTGCAAAAGACTTCAGTAAATCTATGGCTTCCTCTAACCATACAAGCTGCCTATCTACCTATTGAGCATTTTCTTGCATGTTTATTGGCTTGAATATTTACATTTGTGCAAATTGGATTCTTTTCCTTTATAATTTAAGTTCAACCATTTAAGGTGGATTTCTACATTATTCAATTTGGGTGCAGTGATTGAATTTTGGTTTTGATATTTATAAAGAATGCATTGTGTAACATGGTAAAAATTATCAAACAGACTCTTTGGTTAAATTCAACTAGGCACAATATGATCCAAATGGCTTGTAGAAGATTTAGGTGACAGTGTCTTAACACGTTGAAGACATTGGCACCTACCAATACATCAATTGCCCTTGTACTACAACTGCTGAAACTAAGTGATGCTGGATATGTACTTTTTGATTCTGAGCTGCCAATGTCTTTTTTTTTTTTTTTTTTTGCTTGCACGAATTGCTGTAAAATGGATTGTTTGTTGATTTTTATGCCTGTGTTCTCATTTTGATTGTCACTCCACCGAGTTTGAAATCAGAGCTGGCTCTTTGGACTAGCCGCAGAGGAAATCTCCTGCAACACCTCGGACTGCTCGCCAACTGAAGACGCCAATTGCAGATTCTGATTCAGTTTCCTCATCTCCACATCCAGCCAGTAGGACGCCAAAAGGAAGTCCTAAAGTTATGGAATGCAGGTCAGCACGAAGCCCAATGTCTGAGGTATTTCATAATAACTTTTGAGTAAAATCAGCTGAATTTGATGGAGTTTTACGTAAGGAAGCTCATAGTGCTGTTGGCAACCACATGGACACTGATAATTATTTGCGTAATGCATCAATTGTGTCCTTTAGTCATCATCCTTTCGTTCATTCCACAAATTTTTAATTTCTTCTTTACATCCTAGTTTTGAATGCGTTTAGTTGTTCTTTTTTTCTTTCTTGATATCCTCTCCCTTTTTTTTGTTAGCTCCAGAAGAAGCTCCCAAGCAGAGTGTCTGAATTGGAGTCGCAGCTTGCTCAAGTCCAAGCGGATCTGAAAAAGGCAAAGGACCAACTGAACTCATCTGAGTCATGGAATGATGGAAGAGGAGAGCCCACCAGGAGGCTGAAGAGGTCAAGAAGGATCTCTTAGCCATGTCAGCAAATCTCGAGGAATCCCAGCAGCAGCTGCTGGAGATTTCTGCTTCTGAAGAAGCTCGGCTTCAAGAGCTCGGCAAGATCTCCCAGGATCGTGATCGAGCATGGCAATCTGAACTTGAAGCTGCCCAGAGGCAGCACTCAATGGATTCTGCCGCCTTGGCTTCTGCTATGAATGAAATTCATAAGGTCAAAGTTCAGCTGGAGATGGTGGCGGAATCAAAAGCTACCCAAGCTAAGAACGCAGAGCTGGCACATGCTGAGATTGGGGGCTTGAGAATGGAACTTTCAGGAACTCAATCCCTTGTTTGCTCATACTTCCTATTAATATGTGAAGTAGAATACAAAATATTTAATTGAAATAAAAAGTGAATGACGAAGAAAATGTATAAATTCAAGATTTTTTTTAATGGGTAATGATACATATTTTTTATTTTTTATTTTTTTCTATTCAAATGAGGGAAAGGGTAACGGGAAATACATATTATTAATCATACAAGAAAAATATGGATCCAACATATGACCATGAGCATTGAACTCATAAAGTAAAAAGGGTGTTATAATATTAGTTAAATGATTGAAAGCTAAATTTTTGAAATAAATGATTATTTAACATAATATTAGAACAAAAGTCTTAGTTTGAACATTGTTTTTGTCATTTATTTTTTATTTCAATTAAATATTTTATGTATTAGGCGTGAATGACATTGTTAGAATATTGATAAAATAATAAAATTTACTATTGAGATAGATGATGATTTAGCAATAAGTGTATCTTGTCTTTACCATATGATTTGTTACCCATATAAGGTCGGTGAACTTAATTTTTATAAGTTCATAAATAACAATTTAGTTTATCTAGTCAAGTTGAATAACATAATCTTAACAATAATTAAATAACTAATGATTATTATGAATCTTCAGAAGGAATAGAAAATTTTAGGGATGATATTTACCGTGTATATATATATATATATATATATATATATATATTTTAAAAAAATTAGTTAATCAAATAGCTCCGGAACAAGTTCAAGCTTGTTCCATAATTTATGAGTAAATGAGTCAAACATGATAAACTCGAATTTGACTTATATTCGAATGAAAATTATACAAATTAAGACTAAACTTTTAATTTTTAGGTGGACTCGACTCGAATCGATTATAATTTTAGTTATGGACCAAAGGCGTGACAGATATCTTTTAAGCAAAGCGATTAAAAGTGCGGTCATTAATATTGTTTTGAATAAATCATACATATAAAATCGAGATTTATTTTTTCTTTTTTCTCTGGCCAAAGTTTTCGAATTAAAATAATTGGAAAATTTTCTTCTACCTCTAGTCCTCTTTTTGGGCCCCCAACCAGTAAAACATAGTTAAAGGGATTCTCTTGGGTTCGTATGGGCCCAAGACGAAGCCCCAAACCCGGTTCAAAGCGGTCTCTCTTGGACCAGTCCAGCTAAGCCCAAATAACACCCTCTAGATATTATATGTATATATAACCATCATCCACTTCATTTTTAGGGTTAGGGTTTTACGTTGCGGCAGCTTCAACCTCCTCTTCATCTTCAGGCTCTCAGACCCTCGTCTTCTTCGAAGAACTTCTCTCAGTCATCATGGGGTATGAGCCGCCACTCTTTGACTCTCGCTCACCTTCGTTATACTTTTACTATTGCGAATGTCACTATTTACAATCCCATTCGCTTAAGATTTATTTACTTAGAATGTAGTTTCTCGTGATCTGAAATAGGATGTAATTTCAGCATCGAAATTTAGGGATTCGTATTGCTCTGTTTGTTTTCTAAATATGCAATGCCATGCTTACATCTTATGTGTTTTTTTGGCTGTTCTCCTACTGTCTGTCGGCTGATGAAGAAGTTCAGGAATATCGATGGGAATAAAAGTGGCATATGATCTTGGTTGGTGTGATTTTCGAGAAAAATTAGAAATTCACAGCAACCAAGTTGAGTGATTTTGTTAGGCTTGTAGGGCTGAGACTTGCTCAAATGAAATCTACATGTTCTGTCTAAAGCAAAAGAAAAGCACTTGGTTTTTGTTTCCGCAGTAGGAAGCATCTCTTAGGGT
The DNA here is from genome assembly GCF_965113065.1 of Corylus avellana. Lineage (NCBI taxonomy): Eukaryota > Viridiplantae > Streptophyta > Magnoliopsida > Fagales > Betulaceae > Corylus > Corylus avellana. The sequence continues at coordinate 17,503,216 of NC_142499.1, forward strand.
TAATGGGTCCTATTAGTTGCAGGCACTTGACGAACTAATATGGTTTTCGTGTTGTTTGAATAGTAGTGCTGCCTCAAACCGTAGGTTGTGTTTCGTGTCTGATAGATGGATGTTAATTATTTGTGATAAAGCTTTTCAGAAGCCATTGCTTGGTTTACTTCTTTTTATGAGCTTTGTTTCATCTTCCAGTCAATGAATTAGATGGTGGCTTAATTCAAATTGTACCAAGCAATTACTGAAAGTGTTATGAGGTTTTTTTCTCTGTAAAAATCGGTGTTCTTGTAATCTGTGAATGGTTGACAATTGTTTAGTTAGATAGGTGGCCTTTCTTTTGACCTAGTAAACGGGTTGGTTTATTTCTTTCTTTGACATGTTCCCCATATTTCTGCTGGAAACTATGAGAAGCAAATTAGAGCCTGGAATTTGGTTCCAGGATATGGTTTTAGTTTTTCCAAAGTTTATTTCTGGCACACTGGCAATCAATTAGAGCAGAAATTATTTTTTGGATTTGATATATTAACCTTGCTCTATTAAAGATGAATGCGTGCATGATCTGATGTAAATTTGTCATACAGTAAGACACGTGGTATGGGAGCTGGTCGCAAGCTGAAGTCCCACCGTAGGAGGCAAAGGTGGGCTGACAAGTCTTACAAAAAGTCCCATCTTGGAAATGAATGGAAGAAGCCATTTGCTGGGTCTTCCCATGCAAAGGGCATTGTCCTTGAGAAGATGTAAGATTACTTCTTTCATGTTTGTCTTTCAATCATGCTAATTTATTGAGCATTTGATGAACGGTTTCCTAAAATATGTGCAGAGGCATTGAGGCCAAGCAGCCTAACTCTGCTATCAGGAAATGTGCTAGAGTTCAACTAATCAAAAATGGGAAGAAGATTGCTGCATTTGTCCCCAACGATGGTTGCTTGAACTACATAGAAGAAAATGTAAGTAATTTGGTTTGAAAGTCTATCTTGGTGTATGCTGGTGGTTACTTATTATTGTAGACCCCTCCCCCTTTACATGTAATATTTGAATGCAGGACGAGGTCTTGATCGCTGGATTTGGACGGAAGGGTCATGCTGTCGGTGATATTCCCGGTGTTAGATTCAAGGTCGTGAAGGTTTCTGGTGTCTCACTCCTGGCTCTCTTCAAGGAGAAAAAGGAGAAGCCTAGGTCGTAAGTTTGTGGGGAGAGCTTATTTTTATGTATTAGGTGGCTTTGTTAAAGCATTGGGATTTTACTTCCTTTTATCTTCCGAATTTTGTGAGCTATCTTTATTAATTTCAAGTTATTACATGGAGTTTTGGACCATCGTTTTTTGCCATCCCCAAGATCAAAGGTTGGTTAATAGAAAGAGAAATCATTTAAGAAGTGACGCAAAATATGCAAATGCATATGCCAATGTGGTAATGCCCCTACACAAGGGGTGACAACCCGCTGATTTAACACTATAAGGTGCAACTTTTGAGCAAAATCTTAGCTTAAGCTTTATAGGATGCGATTCTTTGGGCATGCAATAAAAGTAAATATGATGGGCAGTGGGGGAAGCACATGCGAAGTATTGTACCTTTGCCCCATACTCCACTGCCCATCATATTACTCTTAACAATGAGAATCAATACGAATACCGAAAAACCAAATCCATGGTAAATAAATAACTAAGATAAGCATCTTGTCTCAAAACTTATGATCATTAATTAAAAAAAAAAAAAAAATTCAATTCAATAGTTCCAGGAGCATCCAAATTAAACATTCAACCTTGAGAGTGAAGAAGAAAACATGTAAAAAAAAAAAAAAAATGGAGATAAAAGATAAAGAGATCATGTATTTCATAAGCTTCTCAGCGAGACCACCAATTTCATCGAACATGAGCAAATCGTCATTGGTTTCTTCTTAATTTGATGATAAATTGACTGGTGACGAACGTAACATCTGTTATATTCTTATTTCTCATTAACATGGCAATTTATACGTACTTTGTCAAGTTGGGCAGTGAGTGATCCATCTTCTGTAAGCCCTGCTTCTCTTCCATAAGTCCTTGGTTCGACCTCTTTCTCGGTCCATCATGGCTGTGACGCCTGATTTGTAATCCCAAGAGTCGAAGACTTCATACTTGCATGGCCAGAAGAAGAAGCCATGAACATAAATTAAAATCTGTGGACTAAAATATTAGAGTTGCTGTAGAGAGAGATGTTCGTTGCCTTGAGTAAGATGTCTGCGACTGATTATGAGGACTTGGGGCTGAGGAAGCATTATAATTTATATAGGTTGTGTTTTATGGATCTGAATCTCTGATCCTGTCATTTCTTCCCCCAAAGAGAAATGCTCCAGTGATATTAACAAGGAAAGTTCGGAGTTCCTCTCACATACCCTTTGCCCAAACCCAAAGCAGAGCCAAGGATCCCCAACATCATGACTCAATTTTACATCATAATATTGTTTTTTTTTTTTTTTCTCCCATAAACTATCACTCAATCTTGTGTCATCATAGTCCATGTTCGAAAAACCTCAAGTTGACAGTCGCTAGATCAGTTTTTAGTCAAGTTAACATTGCTAGATGGATCAGAAAGACAAAAAAAGTCCCATGTATGGATCAGAAAGATTGCTAGATCAGTTTTTAGTCAAGTTAACATTGTTAGATGGATCAGAAAGACAAAAAAGGTCCCATGTATGGATCAGAAAGATTGGTAGATCAGTTTCTTAGTGCCTGTATTTTATGTCAATTACCAAAGTATTAAGTCCCATGTTGGGTCTGGATGGATGATATGATTAACAGCGACTCATAATTTCTTCACACATTCCAATTCATTATTTTCTGACATCAGAAATACGCAAAATGTTCATGTATAGTGAAAACCCTGTTAAAGTATATTTTAGGTGGATATCACATAGTTTTGTAATTAGGGTTTATCAATGAGGCCCTGCTTTGTTTTTCAATTTTCATGTAATAATATACTGAAGTGGACAAGACAAGAAAGGAGATTATCAATTTAGCACAAAACATCTTATCTTAATTTCATTGTTTCAGCACTTGATGGTGTGTTAGATTTGTTTTCACAGTGAAATGGTAATTAAACATGGCAAAGACCAAAAATCAGCTCCTTGAATGAAACCTAACAAAATATGAGCATTTTCTTTAACCAGCTGCCTACTAAATCATTCACACGAATAATCTGGGTTGACAAAATAAAAGTACACAGGAGCTTTTAAAGTACCACTCTATCCAAATGTACCTCATCAATAACATTCCAAAGTACAACAGATAAACTATTAATAACTTAACATGGCATTATTAAACTACACACGCATGAACACTTTCTTCCTTCCCCCAAAAGCATGCACCACCATCTTATAACTTGTGGTTGAATATGCACTTCAGATACAATTTACAATGCCAACAGGGGCCAATGCAATTGGAAGGTCCTATAAGACATCATATATTGGTTTCAGCCACCCACATAGCTTTAAATCTGAAACAATTCTGTCATCAGGCATGGCAATATCTGCATGTAATCAGAACAACAAGATACTGAGATAAATGGACAACACAATTCCAGAAACCTTATGGAAAGAGTTTTCACTCTAAAACCTACAATAAATGGTTTGTAAAATATAGAGGCTTATTCAAAAAAAAAAAAAAAAAAAGCTTAAAAGAGCTTAAATTCAACTATTTATGTAGCATGGATAGGATAGAATCTACGCCAGCATTTCTTACAACAACCAAATCCAGTATATCAGTAGATTTAAAGAAACACTTGCCTTGAAGAAAATTAACTGCTATGCTGTTGCACTGTCTCAGATGTTCTCTTTCAGACTGCTTTCTAGAGAAGTCAAGGTGGCTGTCTTCTCTACTTCTACCACCGTCGACCCCGTTGAAACATCAAAAAGTCCATCCATATTGCAAAAAGAATCCTTGACAGAAAAAGGTGTCCTCATGCTAGACGTAATTTCGAAGGTGGTTGGAGAAAGAGAGGGAGTAGGTTTTGAGAAACGTTTGAAATTTCCATCCTGTTGAGAACAATCATGAAGCTCCCTTTGACAGGATAACTCCAGAGCAGCAGAATCATCTTTGCTGCTAACATGTAACTGAGAAAGAGAATCACCAATGAGCTTGTTCTGACTCTCCTTATTTATATCCATAGCTCCAATTTGTCTGCTCAAACCATCAACTTGATCTTCAAACTTGAACTCTTCCTTCTCAATAGTGCTACTAATTAAATGCAAATCATTCTCGAGATTATGTTGGATATATGTTGCATCTTCACCCACTTTTGGACATGGAGTTACATTTTCAACATAAAAAGTGGAACCTGAATCACTAGAATTAAGCCCTACATTAATAGGAGTGACCTTCATATCTGTTACAAGTGTACTGCCCTTAGTTTCTGAACTCACTTTATCCTTCAAAAAATCAAAGCTGCTACTTTTTTCAGCAATCCCAACATCTGAATCACATGTACCAATATCACATCCTTCAGCTTCAATTTCCTCAGTTTTCAAATGACTTTCTCCACCAGTTTTTGGACATAAACTGTTTTGAAATTTTGGAGATATGCCAGGACATCTCTTGGCACTCCTTGATGCAGTAGAACCTCTGATTGCAGAAAACGATGATTCCTGAAGAGGTGTAAGAGATATAGGTTTTATATTCAAGGAAGTTTCCTGAGGATCCGGTTTTACACTCCTGGTTGCCATTGGAGTTCTGGCAGGTTGAAGCTTTCCAATTTTCGCCTTGCCTACACTTGGGGTAACATTTCCGGCTCCAATTTTAGGCAAGCCACTGGGTACAAAAGGATGAGTTGGTATACTTCCAGGTGGTGTGCGTCCTGCTGATTTCACCTGCATAGTATAAAAAATTTGATGCAGGTTTTGACGTGAGGAAAGAGAATAAGGGGTGATTTTTCCAAAAACATTTCCAAACCTCATCACAAGTTCTTTTATTAATTATATAGCCTAGACAGTTTAAAATTATATCTTTTACCGCCATCTTAAAAACTTCTAACTCTTTTTCCCAACTAGAACACAACAATTATAAGAGGGAAAGCAAAAACTGACCCCATCAAAGAAGCCAATTTTAGGTGATGGCAACCGAAGGCCTGAAGGTCTCATAGAAGCTGGATGAGGAAGTGTACCAGTTCCTGTAGAAGGTTTTTTTACACATTGACCAAGTAATCCAGTTAACTGAGTTTCATGCCTAACTGATCCCTGCTCATTACAATGTTTCGGAGAATCTGAAACATGAGTTGCATTGCTGTCTACAGAGACCCTTCTGCAAGAAGCTGTGTCAAGGCTAGCTCTTGAACTATTAGATCTTTGTTTAACAGTAGAACTTGATAATGAAGATTCTGAAGACCATTCACTGATAGAGCTAGCAGGTGATGTACTAGGGGTGAGCTTGGACACAGACGTCAAAAAAGTTGAGAGATGAGAACTGCCAGACTGAGCTTTATTTCTTGAAGCAGTTCTTGATGGTGTTTTGCAGGTTGAACCAAATGAAGGTGGTTGACCAGTTCTGGACTCAATTTTTCTTTTCGTCGAATTGAGCATAGATTTACTAACATTGTCAGAAGAAGCACTGCCAGAACTATCAATTGAGGAAGACATTGTTGGTTGTGTCTTGGTTGCAGTTGATGAACCAAAAGAAGAGGATTTAGATGATGCTGCAGGCCTAGGAACAATATTCCGTGAACCACCCGAAGCAGGTATTCTCGACACTGGAGCCCCTTTACCTGAGAGAGTGGAATTAAGTTGAAGTGTACTTCAATTCAAATAAGAGTGAAAACTGTTCTGCCTGTTAGAAATTGATCTGACTAAATAAGTTGTTATTACCACTTGCATTTGTTTCATTATCCTTTCCCATCTTGACATGCTTATCACTCATAGAAGCCCTCTTGCTTAATGTTGTTGAGCTTGGTCTGTCCTTGAATAGTACCTTCGGTCGCTTTGCAAGAGATGGTGTAGGCTCTCCTCTCGTAGCAAATGACTTCATTTTAGACAGCAGAAAAGGGTCAGTAACAATACACAAGGTCAGATCTTTCCATTATGTTTAATAATTTTTATTCTGCCTATACATTAGTTAGCACAACTGAAGGGCCAAAACGTTTATTGCCATCGTATTGATTTCAAGTAACATATATTACTTTAGGTTAAACAGGCCAAATAATTTATGAATTAAGGAAATGACTAGTATCATTATCAAGTAGCCATCTCCATTCCATTTGGATCAGCCTGGAAAATCCAGTGAGTCATGTGCAAACCATGGGCATAATGAACACGACTTTCAGATTGCTAGCTGCTCTTTCACTATATATATAAAAGTAATTGACCTCAAGGGGAGAAGGAAGGAAAGATTCGAATTAGTGACTTCTAGTTCATGAGGCGTAATCCTCAGCCGATTGACCTACCTACCCCTAGGGTTACTACTCTTTCACTATATGAGAAGTGAAAATGAAACAAACGAATGACTAGAATGTCTGAAAGACGGATGCACACCTGTGATACTTGCGGACAAACAGAAACTTGCTTTGTCGTTTTCCTTGGTCCTTGCAAGCCTACATTTGGCTTGATGGAAGCTGGTTTGGGCTTAATCTGAAATTGTACCAATATTATTTCAGGTATTCCTAAACGGTTAAAAAATATTCACAATTCCTAGGTGCCATGCTTAGGACTTACCTTACTTCGAGATGCAAGGTCCACCTTCTTTGAAGCTGAAAACATAAGACACTGTTGTTAGTACGAGAATAAGTCTGCCTACAAGAGCTCTAGGCTTTAGCTCAAGTTATATGGGGTTCGATTGAGAATACGTCCTTGTATTGTAGGCACAATACAAGGGCTCCATTGATTCATTAAGTCCTCCAACCAAAGAACCTATGTTTTAACCACTAAACAGATGCTTGTTAGGATATTAATTAAATTATTAAATTTACCATTTTTTATCAATTTAAACTTTTTGGATAAGTAGTAATTTAACATAATATTTGAGCCAAACATCCTGAGTTCGAACTTTGTCTCCGTCAATTCACCTTATTAAGGGGAGAGTTTAAGCCTACAAGTGAAATTTATCATGTTCTATCAATTTAAGGTTTTAAGTGTTGATTTAACGAGGTTCACTCGATCAATATGAGCTCAGCACATCAACATGTACAATGCAAAGGGAATGATAGCTGAACAATATATATCTATATGCCCTAAACCAAGTGTAGATATAGAAAGTAATACTTACAACCAACACTATGGGTTTCGGTCACTCCTGATCCCGTGTTGTTTCTTGCATTTGCCGCATTGGACACTTTACTGGATTTCTGGATTGAAGCTCTTACATCTTCGAACAAATCAGCCTCAAGAGTTTCTAATGTCAAGCAGTCGCTTTCCAACGTAGAAATCGAATCAGCAGATCTGTGAACTTCCTCTTGAATCCCAGGCAACATATGATTTTCACCCTTTTCGACTCCCTCAATAATGCTAGACAGCTCATCCGGTTCGAGAACGCCTGAACACACCCAAAAGATATATCTCTCAGACTCTCACCATGTCAAATCAAAGGTCCCAAATTTGAAATACTGTATTGAAAAGCGTACCTGCACTTGTGAAGAAAGCGCTATCCCATGCCAAACTTTTGCGCAAGTTATATTTGGCATTTCTTCTAGTCACTTCTGGTTCCACTGATTCAGATGGCTGAGGCACAAGTTCCCTATGTTCAAAAGTCCCAGCTGTGTCCTCTAATATGTTAGAATCCACAGCCTCCGACAGCTCAACATGTCTGTGTTCCTGGTTTTCTGAGCACCATATTAAATTAAATTAGATTTATAATAGCAATTACTGAAAGAAATAAACATAAATTGAAATCAAAGCAATTCTTCAAGACCTACAAGACCCATTTGGCCCAGATTGCTCTTGTTCTAGCTACCTAAATACCCAATTGCTAAATTACATGAAACAACAAATAACCTAAACAAAAGACCCAAACAATCTAAACTGTAACAAAAAGAGACTCTATTTCGTCTACAGACTACAGTAGCTATCAGAACCGCACAATGAACAAGATCAGTCAACTTGTAATCGCTGATTCCAAAAAAGAAAAAGAAAAATCTGCTGATTTTGAAAACAAAATTAAGAAACCCTTTTCATTTTGATTTGGCTAAGTACCTGAAGATGGGTGGTCGAGGGAGTCGCTGGTGAGGAGGGAATCGTCCTCGGACGACACGTCGATGAGGCTGAGCCGTCTGGCTTGAAGGCCGTTTCTCTTAACGGCCTCGTCCATACGAAGAGATTCGGAGCAGCGGATCCAACGGGAAATTGAGACGGCGCTGGCGTTGGTGGATTTGAAATTCGAAGATCAGAGGGAGAACTAGTGAGTGGTTTTGTGTAGAGGGAGTTTTTTGAACTTTGGAGAAGCGGCGGTTTAAAAATTTGGACAAATAAAAAGAAAAATGAGCAAAAAGAATGAGAGCGTCTTTCGTGTACTATACTCTGACCCAAATAATGGTCTACACTCTGGTGGTGGACCCTGATAGGCTCAGGCAGTCAACGTTATCTGCGACATTTGGAACGTTGGTTTTCTCTTTTTTCTTTTTCTTTTTTTCATCTCAGAACCCTTTGGTTCGAAATGAAATGCTGGGTACGCGAAGTGGACGGTCAGATTGCCGTTTAGCGAAGGTGGAAGAGATTTTTTTTTATTTTTTTATTTTTTTATTTTAATTCAGTCTATTAAATTGATATAATAAAATAGATGGATCACATGCATCACTTGTTTTGTTTTAAAAATAAATATTAATTCAGTAATACCTTTTAATAGACTATTATAAGATTGTCATATAACTGAAATAACGTTTATTTTTCTTTTACCAATACTAATCTAATGGTTAATGGTCGTTGTCATATCTATTTTTAATACGATAAATAGATCAATCATATGCATCACTTTTGTTAAGGACAAATATCAATTCCATAATACTATTTAATATACTGCTATACAACTGTCATATTACTGAAGTAACGTGTTAGTGAAAATCAACTTCCTTTTTTTTTTCTTTTTTTTTTTTACCAATACTAGTCTAATGGTTGACAATCACTACAACATTTATTTTTAATATGATAAATAAATCGATAACCAACCCTTGTTTGTTTTTTTTTTTTGCCAGTACTGATCTTATGGTTGATTTTTGTTGCCATATTATTAAGTTGTACCCCACTCTCATAGTTGTGTTTCGGTCTATATCCCCTCTTTAACACAATTTACTAAATATAATTACTCATGAATTTAGTGAGCAATGCTGCCTATTCATTTCTTATCTCACTCTCATACCATCAACCCTTGAATCAATCTTTATTTCAAAAATAAATAAAATAAATTCAATGGCTAATGTGACAGTGAGTGGTTTATGAAAATTGGATGCGAGATGAATATTTAAAAGGGTTAAATACCTTATTCCCTTTGTGGTTTACTTCTTTATTTTTTATCCCTAAGGTATACTTTTTTATAACAGGAGGTACCTCTGTTTGCCTAAAGACATTGATGGTACCTCCATCTAAATTCCATTCAAAATTTGATGAAACGTCACGTCAGCACCAATAACAAATTGACATATATCCATATAATTAATTAAAAATAATAATAATTTTTTTAAAAAATAAAAACATTAAAAAATTATATTTATTATTATTTAAAAATAAAAAATGAGCTACCCCCTTGGCCATTTGGGGCCCTTTGCTCCTTGGGGGTGGCTCGACCACCCCCAAATAGCCGGTTTGGGGGTGGTGAGGGCACCCGGCTGTTTTTTAATTAATTATATGGACACGTTGTTATTAGTGCTAACATGGCATTCTGCCAAATTTTAGACGAAATTTAGAAATAGGTACTATCTTCACATTTAGGCAAACCAAAAGTACCTCATATGATAAAAAGTAAACCCTAATGAGTAAAAAATAAAGAAGTTAAATCACATTGGGGAATATAGTATTTAACCCTATTTAAAATTACTCATAAATTAAATTAGAGAAATTGCATCAAACCCAATTTGAACGAAAACTCTTCATCTATTAAATTTTTTTATTCTCTATCTTTTACTTTATCTTCTTAAAACAAAAATATTAACAAACAATTCATACATAAAACGTACTCAAAAAAGTAAAAAATAATTTTGACTATTATATCATATAACACTTTAAAAAAAAAAAAAAAAACATTAACAAACCGGGCATTTGTTCTTACCTTTTGTGTGTGTGTATGTGTGTTTTTTTTTTTTTTTTTTTTTTATCTAAATAAAAATAAATAAATAAATAAAAATAAAAATTTGAATACTTGCAAAATTTTACCCGGGCCAGGGGATGGCAAAGAAAGAAATGGCTCCAATTTTACCATAGTGTGCGCGCGCCGGGAAAAATGTGAAATCTGATATGCGAGGACGGATCATAATAATGAGTTTGAAAACATTCCCTGAATCTCTGCTATGATTATGGAGAAGATCCTTTGCAGCCAAAGTGGCAAGGACATGATGGGTAGATAATGACAAGGAAGACCACAGTTTATGATAATACATTAACTATTTCATCTTTACATCACATCAAAATACTTTATTTTAACAAAAGTATGAAAAATATAAAAAAGACTTGATAAATAACAAATTTAATCATTTTATGGAACATGATATATATATATCCAAAACCAAAGATCTAAAATAAACAGAGATGGTAGAATTTAACTAGACTGAAATTAGCAAGACCTAAAAGTAACAAAATCTGGACCCTAAATGAATTCTCCCCATTTTAGAAAAGAAAATGAAATGGCATATCTGTGTGTATCACATATAGCAAAGAAAACAAACCGTCGACAAAGTGACATTGATCATAGCACATAATGAACTTAAGACTATATTGGTATAAAACCTTAAAATGCAGTTTACAACATCCAAACAACCAATAAGACACATGATTTCCGAAGCCTTGACATGTTCCCAACCTCTTGCTCTAGCAAAATTTTCAGACAGAAAATGAGTAAAATTGCACTCATTTGGCCAGTTGAAAAACAAACAAGATGGTCAGAAATATTGACTGAGTCTGCTTCCTACATTTATTCACAGCAATAAAAAAGTCAACTGCTCAATCCTACCTATTTGCATGCTAATAGCATTAGAGTTAAGCCGCTAACATAATCTACTCATGGCGCCCATAGATATAGCCTCAAAGCACTAAGCACCGAGTAAATAGTTGATTCATCACAAATTACCAAACGTTGAATGAACATCGAAGTGAGAAAATTGAAAGCATCATATTGATTTGCCTTCTGCTCAGGGGGTGTCTTTTGTGCCTGGCTTTGTTGCACCGGGAGAAGCTTTACTGGGTGTAGAAGGCAAATACTTGAGGCGGTAGCTGACAAGAGAAGGTCCAAAAATGCTGTATTTCCCAGCACTACTAAAAGCCGCTTCTGCATCAGAACGTCTCTCAAAAACCACCTTGGCACGGCTACTCTTCTTCAGCACTTCAGTCTCTGATTCATGCAAAGGCCCAAAGCGGCTAAATATCTTGATGAGATTTGCTTCTGAAGGAACAGAATTTAAGTCTGTAAAGTTTAGAATCAGAGCTGTGGGTGAGAGATCTTGCTCACAACTCTCCTCCAAGTGGTCCACTGGCTTCACTGCTTCGTCGGATTCAAGATTTTCACCAGAACTTTGCTGCTTAGGATCCAGATTGAGACACCCTTCAAGAGCTGCTTGTGGTTCGACAGTGGGAAAACCCTTATCACTTGTTTCATTCTGATTTTCTAGTGATAACTGCTCCTCAGGAATGCTTTGAACAATCCTGTCAGTCCAGTAAGAGTCGTTCATACGCTCCAGCATATACATTTCAGTGATTCCCGGCTTAGTTGATTTTCTTCCAGCCTTGGTTGATTTTTTTCCAGTCTTACCACCAAACGCTTGTTTCAAAGACGGTTCATACCCCTTTAATATAGGATCATTCATGCTAACAGAATTCCTGAATTCCAAGAAAAAGCTGCCTACAGATAAAAAACTGTATCCTTTCATGGGATCTATGGCAGTCAAGCACAGCTGGGACAGCATATCCTGAGGAGAAGAAAACTCCAAGATGGGTTTTTGTTTGCTTTTATTCGTGACCTCAGATTCTTGATACATTCCATCACCATACTTGAGTATTGGACTTGACCCACTCATTTGGTTTGCAGCCCGACGAATGCTATCTCCAACGCTAAAAGTTTTCCTTGTCTGTACAGTCTCATCAGCAGCCCCTGTTGACAAAGGACTTCTACCATGTTTGCCAGCTGAGTCATCAGACATGGCATCAGCTGCCTTGCGTTTCTTACCATAAGATTGTGAAATCGACTTCCTAACAGCTTTCCTTCCTGATACATTTTCACCATTTGGAGTAAGCAAGCCCTTCTCAGTGGGCAAATCTGGCAAGCTTTTCTTTTTTTTGCCGGGGTTCATACCATCTCCAAAAGTGTTCTTACGCTTATGGGAAGAGCTAGCTCGACTCTTTGACTTTCCTTTTCCAGAGGACACAGACCCATTGTTCACTTCTCCATGATCCTTCGCCTCCCCAATTAGTTGAATTTCCTCATCACTCTCCAACAAACCACCAAGCATATTGAACTCAGGCAGTCGAGAATAACCCTTCCAGCGATAGAAGGCCAACAGTTCAGCCAGTGTAGTTACAAGTTCTAGTCTGTCAGCTCCACCATATGGCAATTGAGCTAATGCTTTAACGTACTCAAGAAGTTCCATAGGTTCTAAAGAAGTTGCATTTAAACAACTGTCCCCACCCTCTCTTCGACTTGATTCTTCACTGATTCCAGCATTAACTATTATCTGAGTTTTGAGTTTGGCATACACTTCTTCTGATAAGCAGGAACAGGCCAGCCCAAACTCTACCCGTCTTGAAACCTCTTCCAAAGCACAGTCAACAGCATAGCGAAAATCTTCCGTAGTGCTCTGCTTCTCCATTTGCGAGAAATGTGCCCGAAAGGGCTTTATCCGTGATGCATCATTCCAAGCAAATGTTTGATCCCCAAAATACGCTATCAGGTAACCGTCCTTTCTAAAGTACTTCTTTGCCTTATTTGATGAAGCTGAAGGATCACAAATCTGCCCAGGCCACCAGGGATGGCTCCTTACTTTGCCCCATACTAGATCAGAAACACGGAATTCCGGTTTTGAGACAGCTGATTTGACATTTTCATCACCATCACCTGATACATTCCCATCAGTCATCGTATATGGATTCAAATCCACAACAAGATTAAAAAGATTGTCATCGTCCTGAGTATTTGGACTAGACCCAGGTTCTGAAACAACACTGCCTGTGGTTGGATCCTTATTGGTCTCTAAAACTGCATCAATTTCCATGGTCTGATATTCGGATTCTTCCAAAGTTAAAACCTCAGATTTAACCAAATTGGACACATGAGTACCCACAATGGAATTTTCGTTATGCAAAGAGTAATTGATATCAGCTACTTCTACTTGCACACCTGGAATGCCAGCCGGTAACTGGCTAATAGACTCCGAATGAGGCTGCATCGAACCTGAGGCATCAGCATCTTGTAATTGGCTGATACCCGAAATCTCTTCAGCATGAACCCGCTGCTCATTTTGATCCCGCCCTCCAGCTACTTGCGTTGCCTCCTCTTCTTTTCCATTTAGTTTTGGATTATCCCCTCCATCTCTCCCTACATTCCCTGCTGCTCCGAAGGTTACCAAAGAATCTCTATCCGTAGCACCCATATCTTTACCTTCCGAACCTTCCTTCACAGACTCATCCTCCCCACCATTCTTCTCATTAGACCCTGAATCTCCAAATATGGCACCAACATTCCCAACACCACATTTCGACTCCAAAACCGGCTCTCCATCATCTTCTGCTTCCCCAACAACGACCCCGCCTTCCACCGAACACTCTGCACCCTCAATCCCACCATCCTCCTCCTTCGCATCAAGCACAACATTCCTATCAAAACCACCAATGTCCGACCCACACGCCCCCTCCAAAGAATCATTAGCTCCGGTAAAGTTCCCAACTTCATCCACTACTCGCCCCATTGAAGAACCCTCGACCTTACCCTGATCCTGACCCTGACCCTTCGAAGACTCGGTTAGGGTTTCAGCTCCAGAACCCTTAGCCCCAGAAACCTCGTTTTCCAGGTCAAACGAAACGACGTCGGAGTTGAGGTCGATATGAGCGGGATTTGCAGACATTAGGAAACCCTAAAAATGAAATAAATACAAGCCCTAATCACGGTGAAGTCCCTACAATATACCAAACACAAACGAAGCGAGAGAAAGGAAAAATATATTTGTACCTTTCGTTCTTTTTTTCCTCTTTTTTCATATTCCTTTTCTTCCTCCCTTTGTTTAGGTTGGGCAGAGAGACGGTGTTTGAGAGCTCGATGAGAGGGAATTCGGAGCGTGGGGTGAGGCGTGGTTAAATCCGTGCGGTGTGGGGTGCAGTACGGATCCGGATCCGGATCCGGGAAAATTCCCCACCAAAAATTTCTGAAATCTTAGCCATCCAATCTGATCTAAGGGCATACAAGCCGCCACGCACTAATAATAAAATTTTTAAAATTTTTTTTTTAAAATATAAAAGAAAATAATTAAATAATTAAAAAAAATATGGGATAACTAGCCCCCTCATATGTCATTTTGCCATAGGAGAATGATCAGTCACTCCCATAGCCACAAACAAAATATTTTTCAGTTCATTTTAAACTTGAGAGAATTCTATTCCACCCGATCACACCCTATGACAAAAATAAAGTGATCAATCATCCCATATTTTTTATTATTTTATTATTATTTTTAAAAATTTAAATAATATTTTATTATTAATAAGATACTGTTGTAAACCCTAGAATAGGATGGCCAAGATTTGAAAAATTATTGATGAGTAATTTTCTCCCTATTGCAAGGATCCGATCCGGTGCGGTAACCAATGGTTTTCACCTTTCTCGCTTCAGGGACAAGACATAGGAATTCGAGTGGCCACGTGGTGCAGATCAAGCGGTAATATTCTGGAAGCGATCTGACGAGTGGGGTAATCAGCTAAGCTTAATAATAAATAACATACAAGAAAATCAAAGAACGACAAGGATAGCAATTCCAAGAGAAATGATAAAAAAAATATTTTTTATTTTATTTTCCACCCATATTTGGATGGTAAATGGATGAATTTATTATTGGATTTATGTAGAATCTATATGAGTCAATAAATTTAATAACAAATTTATTAGATTTGTTAAAAAAATAGTTGAAAGATAATCAATAGAATGATGTATAACATGTCTCAATTCCAAATAATAATAAATAATACCATTAAATATCACCATTCTTTCTCTCTCACATGTTTCAATTAATTACTTAATAATCTAGTAGCTCGCATATATAATTAGTATTATTGAACATAGGGGATAGTAATTCATGTTTGCGTGTCAAGTTCGAGTCGTGTCAATATATAAGTATAAGATTATATAAGTTAACTTTAATTTGTCAAATTTAATTAAACAAGTCAAATCCTTCAATTATAATCTTTTAATTTTATACTAGGTTTGTATCGAGTTTGCGGTTCTGCCGGTTCATATAAAAAATTGTCAGCTATTATATTACGTGTAGGTTCGAGTCGAGTCAAAATATAAGTATAAAACTATATAGGTTAACGATAACTCAATCAATTTTAATTAAACGGGTGAGACTCATTAATTTTGACCTCTTAATTTTGTGTAGAATTTATATTAAATTTACAAGTTATATCAAAAATTGCCGGTCATAATTGAACATTGGATTCATTATATATGCCTACCACCATCTTTATCATGTTTTTTTCTCCCTCCCTTGATGAATCCATCTCTTTTTTCACCATTTCTTGTTTTTATCTCTCACTCTGATGTCTCATTGAACTCTCTCTTTAGTCTTTTATCATCGATTGTGTCATAGTCACATTTATTAATGATCTAATTATACCTAACAGCTAAATTCTTAAACACTATTTTCACTTTAAAATTTCCATCCCTGTTGACTTCAACAAATGTAAATAATTTAGGAAAATGCTAAAGGCACAATTATTTTGCCAAATTTTGAGCCAACTTTTGCCTTATTTTTTAATTAAAAAAAAAAAAACAAAATTAAAGATAAAATAAATTTTTTGAAGCAATAATTTTTATTTTGGTTTGGTTATTCTTTTTTTTTTTGGTATTTTTTTTTAAAAATAAAAACTGTAATTTGCTTCAGAAACTTTTTCCTTATTTTTTAATTTAAAAAATAATAAAATTAAAAAAAAGTTTATGAAACAATAATTTTTATTTTGGTCCTTCTTTTATTTGATTTTTTTTTAAAAAAAAAATTGGTCATTATTATGAATAAAAATACAATTTTTATTTTTTTAAAAAATACCAAATAAAAGAAGGACCAAAATAAAAATTATTGGTTCAAAAACTTTTTTAATTGTCATTTTTTTTTAAATTAAAAAATAAGAAAATAGTTGGCTTCAAGTTAGGGCTGTATTATTTCTCAATAATTTATTGGGTTAAATACTTTTTTTATCAATGTGATTTAACAATTTTATTTTTTTTCGATTTCATTTTGTATTACAGGTGATATCTTAATAATGACAAAAAATAGAGATGATACTTCTGTCTAAATTTCGTCTAAACTTTAACAAAAAACCACATTAACACCATTAAAAAATTAATATGTGTCAGTATACTAATTAAAAATAAAGCCATCCTTGAAACTTTCCCTTAATTTTGAAAACAAAACCTATCATTGTGTAAAAATAATTAGAGAATATATTGATTTGATTGATTTGATTAAGTAATATTGTTTATTAATTTTTATTATAGATATATATAAGTTTCCATTTCCCGCCAAAACTAGAGAGCCGAAATTTAGAGGCCTTCGGGAGAGAGAGAGCCAGAGGTAGATGATGAGAATGGACATGGATTACGGCTCCGTAGACCCAAGCGGCTACATGGACGTCTTGGCCCCGTACTTCCCCCGACAGGTGTTCCCAACCATCGAAGAAAGCTGGCTCACGCTCACTTCTTCGCTCTTTTGCTTCTTTTCTACTCCACCAGGCCAGGATCTCGCTTCTCAGGTCTCCCTCTCTCTAATATGCTCACCGAATTTTGCTGATTACTCTTCTTTTTGCTGTTGTTGTTTAGGACACCTAGTTTGTGAGTTGTGGATGTGGTTGGATGGGGATCTATAAGGCATTTGAATTTCAGCTCTAATTTTATAAATTTGGCATGAATTACTCTTGCTCTGGAGGATCACGCTTTAGGAATTAGCGTTCCCAGTGCTATGAGCATCCAATTAATGGACAGTTTTTGGTTTAATTATGTTAATGATGTGCTAATCCAGTTGTTAAATCAACAATCTCAAATCAGTTTAAGTTTTTGGATAACTAGTGATTTAACCTGTTATTATCTCGAGTTCAAACTTTAACTTTATAGTTTACCCTTATTCCAATTAAACATTTCATATGTTAGAATATTAATTAAATAATTAAATCAACAATTTCTTATATCGAGATAATTGGTGATTTAAGAGGAGAATAGTTAGTTAAATTCTATAAAGGTTTTAAATTGCGTAAAGAATGTTATGGCGATTAAGCCTTAAGTATCCCTTCAGGTTTGGCTTTCCACTGATTGGATTTAGTATTGGTAGTCATCTTAGGGAATTTCATTATTCAATGAAGAAGGTTGACATTTGAATTATGCCAACAGATAAAGGATGATGATGGTGTCTTCATTTTGCCGATGGATTTTCAACAATTTCGGAAAATATGCGATATTGAGGAATTTTACTTAATGTTGGAGGATAAACCTGAAATAGCTCTCTTATGTATGAGTGCTGCAATTCACAAGGTACAAAATAATAGTGGTTGGAAATTTATAGAACTTTCGTCTCATTTCTTTCATTTTTGTTTTATAAAAATACCTTTTGGACTATGATGTTAATCACTTACACTGGAAACAGGTTTTGTTGACCATATGGGAGAAAAAGAAGCTGGAGGATGGTGCAAAAGTTATTATACGTCTGCACAACTACCCTGAAACTATGATTGCTTTAAAGAACTTAAAAGCAGCTTATATTGGTAAATACTTGTAATTATTGCCTTACCCAAAAGAAAAAAAAGAAGCTTGTATTTGCCTTTTCTGATATTAAGCACCAGTAGAAGCTATATATTTGAGAAAACAATATAGATGATATTACTTGTTGACATTTGTTGGTGCCAACAACATTGCAGACAAGCTTGTATCTGTCCGTGGTACTGTAGTAAAGGTTAGCACTGTCAGGCCTCTAGTGAGACAAATGAGTTTTAACTGTGCAAAGTGTAAAACAGAAATTACGCGTATTTTCCCTGATGGAAAATTTTCACCACCAGCCAGTTGCACTTTTGATAGGTGCAAGAGCAAAACTTTTAATCCAATTCGAGCTACTGCTCAAACAATAGATTTACAGAGAGTAAGGTAGGTTCATCGATGTTAACTTCTGCTTTTAAGTATTTGTTTTTTCAGTATTCATAGACGTGTATAGAATTTCCCGGAACATCCTTCTTTCAAATAACATTTTTTGTCATTATGTTTTTCCTTGTACTTCTCTAGGCTTCAGGAACTTTTGAAGCCTGAAGATCATGAAGAAGGCCGGATGCCTCGAACAGTGGAATGTGAACTGACCCAAGATCTTGTCGGTGCATGCATACCTGGAGATGTGGTGACTGTCACTGGAATTATCAGAGTAATTAACAATTACATGGATATTGGAGGAGGTATGATAAAAGGATTCCTTTGATGCTGTATGTTTAGTTCATTGACATGTGTGAACTTTGGTTGATGATTTATTTCTTGTATCCGTGGAAACTGTATCAGTTTGGTTTAACCACACTTCCTTTATTATGGATAGCAGTGAATATCTGCTAATGCTGTTTGGAGAAAACTTCATTATTTTTCAGGAAAATCAAAAGACAAAAATCAAGGGTTTTACTATTTGTATCTAGAAGCAGTTTCAATAAAAAATTCCAAATCACAGTCTACACCTGAGGATTTGCAAGATCCTAATTCCAATGCTAGAGCCACGGAGCTGTTTGATTTATTCTCATTTTCTCCAAGGGATTTGGAATTCATTGTGAAGTTTTTGGAGGAACATGGTTCAGATATCTTCAGGCAAATACTTCAGTCTATATGTCCATCTATCTATGGACATGAGCTTGTTAAAGGTAAAGTTATATGTATTCTATTAATTATTGTGTATATGTTTCTAAACTTTCATGATAAGTCAATTTTCTGTAATTGTATTATTCCTTTTTCCCCACTGCTTATTCTTTTTAATTACCATTATTTTGATTTTGTCCCTTTACACGGCAATGAATATTGACTAATCCAAAATCCAATGTTCTGCATTTCTTGCTTGAGAAATATAGAATGTGCTGATCTTCTTTTTTAGAATCTCCAATCCAAGTTCTGGTCTTAATGAGTTGCAGTTGGAGCAGATACAACATTGTAATTTTTACAAATTCTTGTTCTTAAAATGCTTTCCTTCCTATACCAATCCATATGCAAATATGGTACCTCAGAGTTTCCTTTCACCAGTGATATTTCTTTAAGTTTTCACTGATATGTGCTAGCCACACCTATAATGGTGTTTGATGTAACTCTTTTGGAAAATAGCATAATCATGAACATATAATTAAATATGATCTACCTACTTTCTCAGGTTGCAGACTAGATTATTTTTTCTCTGAACATGTATCTGAAATTGATGTTTGGAGTGGTGTTTTTATACTAATTCCTGTTTTTTCAACAGCGGGAATAACACTAGGACTGTTTGGAGGCGTACGGAAGCATTCAAAGGATCGTAACAAGGTTCCTGTCAGAGGAGACATTCATGTCATAGTTGTTGGTATGTTTAGACTCTTTTTCTTTTACTTTTTTTGGGGATAAGATTTAGACTCTTTGTCAATGGAACTAAACCTTATCAATTATCTTATTCAAAGTAAGAAAGCAAATAATTTTATTTCAAAATTATCTTGGGAGGAGAAGTTGAACTTCTACCATTTTAATTGCCAATTTGCTAGGTGATCCTGGACTAGGCAAGAGCCAATTACTGCAAGCAGCAGCTGCTGTTTCTCCACGCGGCATTTATGTTTGTGGCAATGCCACTACTAAAGCTGGCCTCACTGTAGCTGTTGTTCGGGATCCCATGACAAGCGGCTATGGTTTTGAGGCTGGTAGTTATTTCCTGTTTGTTATATTATCATCAAATCTGATGTCTTGTTATGTCTGCTGCATTGAAATATGAATTCCTTACTAATGATTTAGGATTGACTAAATTTCACAAGTATTTTTTTTTTTGTAAGTCATGCAATTCATTAATAAGAGTAAAGGGGCACAACCCTAGTACGCATGATGTATACAAGAGAAAACCCTCCCTAATGATATAAAGAAGAACAAAAATAATTGTAAAAAGAGAACTGCCACAATTAATTAGCTGAAGTTTTCATGCACAAACAAAATCTTATGAATGTAGCCAAGCATCAGAAATTTCTGACATGATGGTTAAGAAAGAGATGGACATAATTTGTCTGATTCTTGTCAAATACTTGATTAAGCTACTAGTAATGATTACTTTGTAAGAAAATGATGGGAATTAGTAACATCTTTCCAAGTCCAGAACATATGGGACATTGGGACCCCCATGACTTCTGCATTTTTGACAATTATAAATCTACCTTACTCAAAGTGTTCTCTAGCTACAAAATGGAGAGACATTAAAAAGAAAAGGTCCAAATGATTCTCCAAAACTTTTATACTGTTGCTAATACATGGAAAACTTTAATGCTTATCCTAACAAGTGCATTTTCCAATAGGTGCCATGGTACTTGCAGACAGTGGATTATGCTGTATAGATGAGTTCGACAAAATGTCTGCAGAACATCAGGTTTGTCCCACAGGTAATCAATTTTTCTTTTAATGATTTGCCCTCTTTAGGACCAAAATTAGACTCTCTTTTTTTATTGGGATTACCGCAGGCCCTACTGGAAGCCATGGAACAACAGTGTGTCTCTATTGCAAAGGCTGGACTTGTGGCAAGTTTATCAGCACGAACTTCTGTCTTAGCAGCAGCAAACCCTGTTGGTGGTCATTATAAGTAATTACATTAGATTCAATTTGTTGATTAATTAGTTATTATTGGACTATTCTTTTGCTGATATTAGATGTCTCGAAGAACTTTCGTTCGTTGTGGGCGATGAGAGGATTTGCTTATGTTAAGTTGTGACACTTTAAACTAAATTGTTAAGTAGCAGAAGTATATTTTACTACTATTGTGTGATGCATGCAAATTATGCTTATTTTTTAGAAACAAGTTAATGAATATTAATATCTAATCTCCAATTGCAGCCGTGCAAAAACTGTGAATGAGAATTTGAAAATGAGTGCTGCTCTCCTCTCACGATTTGATTTGGTCTTCATATTACTTGATAAACCAGATGAAGTTCTGGATAAGCAAGTCTCAGAGCACATCATGTCAGTAAGTTGTCCTATCTGGCCACTTGTTATCAATTGCATGATTATGAGTGAATCACATGTTACTCAAATCTTATTTAAGGTAGATGTGTATGGTAATACTATGTTTTTATCTTAACCATTAAGCCTATCCTACAGTCATAGTGACAGTTTAGAAATTGATCACTCATGACACTCAATGGGTTTTGGAAATATATATGAAACTTCATACCAATTGTGCTAGAATTGCTACTTTGTATTAGAAAAAAGTAAGCATGTGTTGTCATTGCTGTGAGATTAATCATTATCAACGGCATATGGAATATTTGTAAGTACCTTTTACTATTTAATATGCATGAAATTGTTTAACCAGATGAAAATATTAGGTTTATCTGTAAAGTTGTTCAACAAATTGGTGTCTTTTTCCAAAATTCTGGTTCTTGAGGACCATAGATACTTCTAGGTAACCTTTCATGTGCAACTGAACTGAATTCAACCAAGTGTTAATCCTAATTAAATTGGGTATTGGCTATGGATCCTTGTCAAATATTTAGAGCGTATCACATATATGGTAGCCTTCCATGTGTTATTCACTAATATGATTGGCTGGATATCTGTTTTGTAGCTTCATTCTGGATATGGAGAACATTCACCGGCAACAAAAAAGCTCCGTAGAGGTAATGTGTCCACATTTTTTCTCCTCTATCTGTGGCTTAGCAAGGTAGTATCTCTACTTATTATTGAACTCAATTTCAAAATAATATAGTATTTTCTATGTAACTGTATATGTTTGTGCTTCGCAAGATGCAGCATCACAGAGTGCTGGAGGCATAGATATGAGTGTAAATGGTGGTTCTTTAGTATCTAGGTTGAGACTTGACCGAAAGAAGGATGGTGATTTTGTTCCATTACCTGCTCAACTTCTTCGCAAATATATTGCTTATGCACGGAATTATGTCTTTCCTAGGTGATTTGCTGTAATCTCTACCTTGCAACTATAATACAGATATTTGCTTATGCAAAATATATGCTTTAATTCCTTATTTTTGTTCCTTCAATTTTCTAATTTTAATTCTTAAAATCAGAATGTCAAAGCCAGCAGCGGAAATCCTTCAGAAGTTTTACTTACAACTTAGAGGCCATGATACATCGGGTGATGGTACACCAATAACCGCCAGGCAACTGGAAAGTCTAGTGAGGCTGGCAGAGGCTCGAGCTCGGATAGAGTTAAGAGAAGAAATAACACCCCAAGATGCAATGGTCAATACTTACTCTATGATCTATCCAGATGTTAATATCATCAGTCCTATTACTACTTTTTCATAGAGATTTTTAGCTCGTAGATTGAATTTGAAAAATACAATTTAGCCCCAAGTTGTTATTAATTAGATTAGGAAAGTTATCAACTTTAAATCCAAACACCACAATATCAATACCAAAATCCAAACAAACAGAAAATAAATGAACGCAAAGATTTTGGTAGCGAAATGGAAATCTTTTGAAGAATATTTCAAAAGTAAAACCACTCTGAGGGTCATCCAACCCCAAAGGCATCTATAGAAGACTTGTGTTACAAATGGTTGATTTTACTTACAAAACCTTTGTAACTCTCAAGACTCAATTTGTAACACCGGCAAACGACCCGTTCACCTCTTACCGCAATAGCTCCAAAACCTCTAGCATTCTTCTATGTGGATCACTTTCATGAACGAACCTCATTTGTCAAGCCAGAAATCTGGTGGCTGTAGGCTTTTCTGTTTTTTGAACAAAAGAAACCGAGAAGGAATAAATTGTTTAAGGCTCGAAGGTGTTTAGGAACTTCTCCAAGTACAATGAAAAATAGCCTCCCTTGCTTAAGAAAGTCGTGACTTATGAGGCTTATATAGATGGGGAGAAAATAGAAGTTTTTTAGGCTAAGTTGGCTAGAGTTTAAAACAGCATGCCCTAGTTTCGTTTGAATGTGAGCTAGGGTTTCACAGTTTTCGCATAGCGGTGTTCGAACGGGTTGCAATCGAGTGTCTCGGATTTGACTCGATGACCTTCCTCATCAAATGCTACGCAATGATTGCGATCAGGGTATTCTGTGAGTTTTCTAATTTAGCCTCCTTCAAATTGGAGGTGATCACTCTTGTGATCAAGCCATTTTAGAATATGAATTTTGAAGTCTTCATGCTCTCGTTCGAATGCCTTCCGAACGTGCTTACAATCAACACATTTTGCCTTGCATATCGATCTTTGTAAACTTTGTTTGAATGCCAACAACATAAAACCTACCAGAATTATCTGGAGATATTTGACAACTGTGCAGGGAAGCTCAATGTTGAAGTGCCCTTGCAAAATATAAGTTTTCATGATTTGAGGAATTATCATGTAGTACTTGAAACAACCAAGACTAGAAAATCCAGTTTGAACCTAGAGCTCCTTTAAAACATAATTTTTCATCAAATATATTTATGTAAATTCTGTTTAAATTTGTTATGAAGGTTACATAGTTTGCTTTATTTCGGCATTCATGTCCTAAAATATGACAAGAACCATTATTTTATTTAAAGGTTGTGGATCAAAGTAAAAATTCTTTTCAGCAATAGCATTGACAATTGACCGCTATTATATATGAAATTTAGATCAACTAAACCTTTTGTTATAAAATTTCTAGATCTGTCTTATTATAGAATGTACCTTGCAGGATGCAGTCGAAATAATGAAAGAATCCTTGTATGATAAGTATGTTGACGAGCATGGTTTTGTGGATTTCGGTCGGAGTGGGGGTATGAGTCAACAGAAAGAAGCAAAACGGTTTTTAAGTGCTCTGAATAAGCAATCAGAATTGGATCAGAAAGACTGCTTTTCAATTTCTGTATGAGCTCTTGTTTTCCTGTAGTTTCTAGCAATGATTTTTGCTCTTTAAGTCATGCATATATATTGTGGTATTTCAGGAAATTTACGGTTTGGCAGATAGGATTGGCCTAAGGGTTCCTGATATTGATACATTTGTGGATAATTTAAACAGTGTCGGCTATCTACTCAAGAAAGGGCCAAAGACATACCAGGTATAGTCACGTTGTAAACTCTGAAGACTCAAATCCACAGTTGCAGGCCTGCCATTAGTTAATTAAAAGTTGGGTTAGAAAGGATATACATTTTTTTGGTAAACATAAAAAATGTAGCGTTGAAATCTTCCTCAGCTGGGTTTTATTTTCATTTTCATTTTTCCCGTATTTTCATTCTTTGAAAGTGAACAACCTACTTGAGGTTGGAACCAGCCATGATGGTCTGGAAACTCTGGCCACTGAACCAGATTGCTAGGTAATATCTCCGATTGTTGTTCATTTACAATTGTGATAAGAACACAATGCCCTTTTCTACCTAGGGTTGATAATGCTATGAATATGAACACGAACAAAAGGGCAATGGTCAAAGTAGCCAATATGTGAATGACTGTATATCTTCAGCAATTATATATGTATCAATCTATCCATGTTTAATGATATGCAACTTCTCATTAATCATGTATTTCTTACAGGTGCTGTCCTCATCTTATTCACAAAGCCAATCGTCAAGGTTGAGGGGCTAAACTGGAGCAGCTCTAAATTTATAAAACCATTCTCCTGATCTATGGTATAAGGTCTAATGCAGTCCCTGATGCCAAAACATCCCAAAAAACATGTAGAGAGAGAGTGAGGCAACCACCAATGCAGTTGACTGATCATAGTTGTGTGTGCTTTGGTTAGTCTTTGATGGACTCTGTTCCTTGCTCTTTGCATGTACTTAAGAACAGCAAAAGATGAGAAGTACAACACATCTACGAGAATCCGTAAACAAGCATGAAGAAGGGCAACTAAAAACTTAAGACAGCCCCGTATTCCTTTCTTGTATACAAGACCATATTAGTTCTCAGGTAAGTAGTGAAAGACAGGTTTTGAAGAAGTGCAGAGACAGGTTTTGAAGCTGCCTGCTTAGACAAAACATCAAACAAGGTAACAAGTCAAAAAACTTTCAAACTTTGCACGATAATGCAGGTTCAGAAAAGCCAGAAGAGAAAAAACCACATCTGAACATCATGATTATACTATAAACATTCGACGGGCTGCATGCACCCTGTTTCCTTTCAGCATTGCTACTGCATTTATATCACAAAACTGATATTAATATATGCAACCTCAATTTTGGCTGCTTCATTGGGCTGTTTTTGTTAAGTCAGACCCCAATGGAGTATAGTTTGTTTAGAGTACTAGTAAGTAGTGGTTATAGCAAACCATGTTGCTTTACATAACTATTGAGACAAGTCAAATTGGTCTTCATGGATTTAAAAGAAACTTATCAGCCTTTTAAAACTCATAAACATTGCTTATTTAGGGTTGGTCCTTTTCCCCCCTATTTTTGTAGTAATTTTGGTCATACACGGTGACCTTGTGTTCAAATTGTTTTAGATAGTGAAAAACAAATTATTTAACCTCCATTTGGTGAAAACACACCACAAGGACTGAGAATTTTTTGTAACTTTATACAGTAAAATGTTCATATTCAAAAGTGAAGTTTGAAGGTTGATACGTCCCGGAACTTATCTAAATTATATCATAAGCCACTGAAAACAAATTATCTTCTCGGAATCTTGTGTAAAACAAGCTCTTTAACAAATCAATTATTGATAAGAGAACTATACAATGTGTGGCTTTGCCTTTTCCGTCTCTCGCATTCTCCAAGTGTTTGATGTTCGGCTCACCCCTCAGGTTTAGACAGAGTCTTGCAATGTTTTCCTTTTTACCTTTGCCATGATATATATATAGGCCATGTGGGAAGGAAGACTAACCCGTCTTATTCCAGGTTGCATATAAGGCAATCCTTAACATCCAATTTACACCTTAGAGTTCGTTTAGCCCTCGATTTTGCAGGTTAAGAGCATGTTTCTAAACAAAATTGTAAAAAGCGTCTCATTTGGGAACGAGTTTTTTAAAAAACTGGTGGTTTGAAAACATAGAAAAATCTTCGATTTCAAATTGCACGCTAGGGGATTGGTTTTTAAAAACAAACGATTTTAAAAGTTAACACGCAATTTTATCAAATGCTTATTTGTGTTTTTAAAATTGTTCTAAAATTGTACATTTTGAAATCACTATTATTTCAAATCACATGTTTTGAAAAATGAACCTGATTAAAGTCAAGTCACTTTGACTCAAACCTGACTTACCAAACACAAATCTATATCCGATCCTATCAGAGTATAAGGTCGAGTGATTTATGCATAAAATAACATACTACTCTTCATTCTTATAAGATAATGCGAAAGAGCAGACTTTTACTAATACACACTTGTTTACCCTTTAGTTTATTCGAAAAGACAACTCAAGGCATAGAAGGAAATCAATGATTTTTATTATTATTATTATTATTATTATGGCAGAAACAGAAGTATGATTCTGACCCCCTTTTAATTTTAAAAAATAATTTTACACTTGACCACAAACCCTTTTAGATAAGTTTCAAATAAGTTACCTGCTATGCTGATTAGTCTTTGATTATTTCCATCTCTTCTACATCATCCAATTGCTTCACTAGAAATTAGCCCCACAAGCTAAACTATATTATATATGAACCATATATAATGGATAATCTTGACAAATTCTGGTGATAACTTAGAAGTACTTGAAAAGACAGATGAAAATTATATGCAAAACTCTACCCTTTGTTTTAAAAACAATAAATAATAAAGAAAGTTAAATAATGATGTGGATTACTAGACAAGTTAAATAACCATAGCTTATCCACAAAATAAAGCGACTCTTTTGTAGTACATAAATACCCTTAATTGCTATCCATAATTTGCCAAAAAAAAAAAAGGGAAAAACATGGCTAAGACTACCAAATCTATTTATTTCTTTGCTACTTTCTTTACCTTCATACTCTTAGTAAACGCGGGTAAATAGTATTTTTTTTTATTTTTTGTTTTTCGTTTTGCAGTATCCATGCGTGGCCATAATTAAGTAAATTCTATTTTCAAATCCTTTAATTAGAGAGCAGATCATATTGTTGCTTTGCAGTATCCATGCGTGGCCATAATTAAGTAAATTCTATTTTCAAATCCTTTAATTAGAGAGCAGATCATATTGTTGCTGTTAGCATGTTACATGATTAGCTGTGTTTTAATTATTTTGTGAGAATATAATATGCACGCCGCTAATGATTTTGTGAAGTACAACTCCCAACTTGGGTTGCCTATGAGATTGTGATCGATGAGATATGTTGTTTTTTTTTTTTTTTTTTTTTTTTTTTTTTTTTTCATTAATAAGTATTTCAATGCATTTTTTTATGTTCTTTTATATTAGTATTATTTTGTTCTAATTATTTCTTTGTATGGCAGAAGAAGCCACAGTAGATAACAATTGTAGGCAGCGAAAAGTTTCTTTTCTTTTCAAAACTTGTGACGAGAGATGCAAGAATGAAGCACATGCTGTGAGTAGGAAATGCGAATGGTCTTTTATAGTTTTTCCGTCATGCTTCTGCTACTTCTGTTGAACGGGAAATGCGTATGATCAGAAATGGGCTTGCTATTAATTTGCTAAGATGTCCTTCTACTTAAACTAATTAAGACTTTCTCCCTTTATGTATATATTATAGGCCATGTTCTCTCTCTCTCTCTCTCTCTATATATATATATATGCCATGTACCACGTGTTCAATGGATAAATATATGCTTGTTTATTATAGTGTATTAGACGTCTTTTTTTTTTCTTAATTTTTTTTATTTATTTTTTATTTTTTTATTTTTTAAATTTTTTTATCGTCAAATTAGAAAAAGGTTACAAGTGAAGGAGAGGGGAGGAGGGAGGGAGGAAGACCCTGTTGGAAATAATTTTGGATGGTGCACAAATTCTTATTGATATAAAATAATTACAATATGAATATTAACAATAAAATAAATAAAATACAAGAGATGAAGATAGAGTATGAAAAGATCTCACAATACTATAGAATCACGCAAGAGCGTTGTCCTTAAAGGTTGATTCGTGCCTCCCGGAGTGTATAACTCGGTGCGATCGGATCCTTTGACACGCAACCTCCCAGAATTAGACTATAGCGTCTACCTTCGTTAAGGACGCACTTCCAATAACGAAGACTAGTAGAACAACCCTTTAATTTGCTTGAAAAATATGATGGAAAATGAAACAAAAATATTCTCTATATTGCTATTCCATAGAAAGATAATATATTGGAACAAAACTTTTGTATAGACACAAAAGTTAAAAAACAATAAGAACTATGTTACTCTTTTTTGTAAGACACGCCTTGTCTTGGAAAATTGAGAATATATATAGACATAGGAAGTTGGGTTTTGTCTTAAAGCTCATAACCAAGTGTTAAAGTGGGTAAAACGGTCACAAGCAGTTAAAGAAAATTCAATGACTTTAATGATTCATTGTCAAAAAACGTATGGAAAACAAATTGACTTTAATGACCAACGGTCATAAGTGTTACAACTGATTTTTTGCTTTCATAAAAACTCATGATCAAACGGTAAGATGTTTAAGAGATTGAAAGCAAACGGTCAATAAGAAATTAAAGTCAAAGAAAATAAAGAGTAAATAAAATCAATATTTGTAACATTACAACAGACCCTTCCCTCCTATCCAAAAGACCACACCATCGGTGGTAAAAGGCCTCACAAGGAGGAAGGAGTTCTCTAAATTTAACTTTGAAAATGAATTTATTTTTTTACTGAATTAGCGACTTTTTAAAATTACCAAATATCAAACTCTCTAAAAATATTTCGCTAAATATTATTTTTTGTTAATGTTGATGCACAGTTTTCCGAGATGGTGACGTGGCACGCCTAGAGGTGGTGCTGACAACTTTGTAGACACTTCCAGCTACACACAAAAAAGAACAAACAGGATTAGAGCCCCCGGTGGTGTCCCGGCGGGGGAGCTCCGATGCCTAAGTCAGAACGTGAAAAAAGAATGTCTAAGCAACCAAAGTTTTCAAAGCTAAAATTGCGCTTACCCTTGATGGAAATTAGGACTTGTATTTATAGGCATGGAGTAAAATTTGTTTCCCGCACGTCTTGGGATCCCTATCCCTAAGTATCTGTTTCGCAGTTATTTGATTAGGGTAGGAATCCTGGGACAAAGTGATAAGATTTTGAGTTAAATAACCTTTTGAATTTGAATAACATCTTTATCCCGCTTGAGTAGGGATTGTTTGTAGGTAAATAAGCTTCTACGCTGTAGAGAGCTTTTTTGAATGTGAGATAACGTTTACTTGGACCAGTTTGAATATTTGCATATCCATAGTTGTAAAATGATAGTTTCACCCTTGGCTCTTGACTATTTGCTTTCGAGTTACGTCTCGGATTCAGCATCCGATACCTACCGAGGAGTAGTCTCGGATTCGTGTCCGAGACCTTCTTGGTTTACGAAGCCACCTCGGGGAAAGCTTGTCCAAGGACTTGTCGGGTATTCTGTTTTAGCTTAGATCAGGTTTGGGACCCGTTGGGCTTTAAGAGCTGATCCTTGGCGCAACAGTTACCCCCCAATTTCCTGATCTGAAAGATTATGGAAATTTTTTGTTCCTGGATGGATCGGCGTTCTGAAATTATACTTGAGTAAAAATCTGAGACCTTTGAGGCGGTAAATTTGAATTTCGAATTTTGGCGGGAAACCTGGCACCAAATTTTGCCGAGATGGTTGACATGACCGAGGGCTTATCAGTTGCTCCACGTGTCAGTGCCGGGATAGGCGTCTTTTCAGTTGCCGGCTGCCAGCTGTCATGCGGAATTTACAGAGGCGCCTTTTTTGCCGCATTTATTGCGCGTGTGTCTTGGGGAATCCTTTGGTATTTCTCGTTCTTATCTTTACTTTATAAAACCTTCCTCCGTTCTTGTTTTTCTCATATTCGCACCAAGTTTTTGCACCGTTTGTTCTTTTCTGCTCTGCTCTGCTCTTTCTTTTGCAATTTTCCGGCTATGTCTCAAGGAGAAGGATCAGGGTCCGATGGTGGCTTGGGTAAAACTTACCCAGCCTTGTGGAAGTCAGATCTGACCTCGACTGACGAGCGCCGAGTTAGACTGGACTGTTATATCCCAAAAACGGTGAAACTCCGTTTTGATGATGAGAGGAAGGGTGCCATAGTGGACGCCGAGAGCCACGAAGTCTGCCTTTATGAAGAGATGTTTCATGCAGGCCTCAAGCTTCCTTTCCCCAAGGTCATCCGTGAGCTCCTCAGTCGTTTGAATGTAGCTCCCCATCAACTGGTTCCCAATGGTTGGAGGATGTTTTTCGCTTGTGTGGCTATCTGGCCCATGGCCATTGGAGAAGGAGAGAGCCTGACCGTTTTAAAATTTCTTTGGATGTACCGACTCTAGAAGAATCCCAACAGTGATGGGCTGTATAACTTCCAGTCGAGACGGGGAAAACTCTTTTTTATGGATAAGACCTTCACTAGTAACCACAGATGAAAAAACAAGTATTTCTTTGCGCAGGGGCAATGGGAATTTGCTCCATGAGAGAAAGCAGTGGGGCCGAGAGTACCCCTAGAGACGACTACCCCCATCTGGGTTTCCACAAGAATCTGTGTTTGTCGGTGGACGAGATGGTTTGAGTTAACAAGGTTCTGGCCTAGACTCAGCGGCATGAGTCTATCATGACTTTCAAGCAATTGGTTACAACTGGTGCGCTGAACCGCTGTTTATATGTCGACATAGAAGGCGTCGGTGGGTCACGGAGGAGACCAGCTCAAACAGCTGTTGATTTGGGCCCTCCGGCAGCCAATACTTGAGGTGCTACCCCTCGAAAGCTTGCGCTTGACAAAGGCAAGAAAAAGGTAGACGAATCTCGGGTAAAGAGGGCTCTGCGCTTGGTTGATGAGCCCGAGGCTCCTCAGTTAAAGAAAATGAGGCTAGTGAAGGGCAAGTGCCCTGCTGTTGAGGCTAAGAAGGGGAGATCCCTTTTTGCCGACCTCTTGGCCGCTCGGAGGAAAATTAATCCAGAGCCTGATGTGGCTCCGATATCGGCCTACGAGAACATCCTTGCAAACCATCCTATTGCTGCAACCCCTTTGGCGGTGACTCCCCTGGAACCTTCTGGCGCTGCTCCTACTACTGCGATCCCTGTGGGGTCGGCATCACCGATCCATTCGGGCCCCAACATTCAGTATCTCTTAATAGATCCATTTTCAGACAGCTTAGTAGGGATGGAGCAGGAAGAGAATGGGCAATGCGCCGAAGCGGGAGAAGTGAGGCCTAGGGTCCTATCCCCGGTAACCGAGGAGCAGCCTCGGGTTCCGACTTCGGTGCCCAAAGCCTTGTCTCAGGCCCCGACATCGACTCCTCAGGCTGAGGCTGGTACTAGTTTCGAGGCTCCTCTTACTACTCCTTGGCGAAGCCTCAGAATGTCGAATGGACCGTGGAGAAGCCCTTGTCTCGGTTCGGTGGACAATTACTAGGGAACCCATTCCAAGCTCTGGTGGAGCTGGTTCCCCAAGATAGCTTGACGGGCGAACGAGACATCTCTGCCAGGGAAATGGCAGAGTCAATGTTATTCAATCAATTGTGTGTAAGTATCACTCTTCATGGGATTTTCTTTTTGCTTGAGTTGTACTCTGCTTTGATTAACTTTGCTTTTTGCAGGGAGCTATGAAGTCAGTAGTCTTATACTGCTACTTTAGGAAGTTTTTTCAGGAGTCAGCCTTGTCGGTGACCCAAGCTGAGGCTGCACAACCTGAGTCCTGTATTTCAGATCTGTCTTTTGAGTTGCAGACCCTTCGTGCCGATCACTCAAAGCTTCAGGAGGATCATTCTATTGTAAAGGAGGATCTGCACCAACTTGAGGAGACACATACAGAAGTTCAGGAGCAGCTGAAGGCTTTACAGGCAGAGGCTTCCAGCCAAAGTGCTAAACTTAAAGATGCCATCGCCGGTCAGACGGTTGCCGAGGAGCGGCTCAAATTCTTTCGCAGGAAGCTTGATGAGAAGAAGCTAAGGCTAGAAGAAGCCGAGGCCCGTTCTTCCAACTATCTGCAACAGCTCTCGTATGCTTCGTGGACTCGGGATAGTGCTTGGGCTGATGGGATCATTCTTGGTTTCGAGACCTTTCGGTCTTGGGCCAAGGACCATGCTCGCACCATAGATCTCGAGATGGTGAAGCCCGAGACCATTCTCGTTTCTGATAAAGCTTTAAAACAACTTATTAGTCTCGGGGCGGATTTGATGCCCGATGCCGAGGGGATTGACAGATTTGCTCATCAGCCTTTCTCAAGTTCCGAGGAGTCATCGGGTAACGAAGGGACCGCTTCTGGACATGGTGCCGAAACCCCATCTGCTTCCAAGGCTCCAGCTGTAGACTCCAAAAAGAGCTAAACCTTTTCTTTTTGCTTATAACAAAGTTAGTACATTTGAGACTTGTAAATCACAAATTTGAGACTTTAATGAAATGTGTCCTTTGTTATCCTAATTCTTGTAATTCTTGTAGTTTGGCTATGTTTATTTCTTGGAGTAAACTAGTAATATTTTTTGAACACACCTTTTCTTGAAGGATTTATGTTTTTGACGGATTACTATTATGAAGTTTGTTTAGCCTTTTTCGAGCACACCTTTTTTTCTCAAGGATTTCTGCTCTTGACATGCTACTTGTTTGACTTTCTTTAAACACACCTTTTTTTGGAGGTTTTATGCTCTTTACAAGTCATTAGTTTAACCTTCTTTGGACACACCTTGTTTGAAGGTTTTACGTCCTTTACAGGTTGTTAGTATTAACCTTCTTCGGACACACCTTTTTTGAAGGTTTTATGTCCTTTACAGGTTGTTTGAAGAACTATGTCTCACCAGGTTTGGTCTCAGGAAAGTTCTAAATTTTCCTGGTGGCCTTTCGGCTGTTTACCCTACAGTAATTTGATTTATTTTGCTTTTGAAATGTTTGAAAGGTGATCGAAACTTCAAGAGATTCTTTTATTTAATGAAATAAAATGTAATGAAAATTACAAGGAAAATAATAATCGAATGAGAATTAAACAAGAATCACCTTACAATAATAAGCCTCAAGTAACACGAGAATGTATCATCAATGTGATTGTTCCCAATGCTTAAGATCTCCAACTTTGTGCAATTGGCGAGAGACTTCGGTAGCACTCCTTTTAGTAGGTTTCCACTGAGATCTAGGGTTTGTAAACCACATTTGTTAGGAAATGAATCAAAAATTATGCCAATGAAGTTGTTTCTCCCTAGATTCAGCACCCATAAAGTCTTACTCATCTCAATCAGGCATTGGCGAATTGTGCCATTCAAAGAATTATTAGACAGATCTAGAACTTGAAGATACGAAGCATTGCATATTGAGTCTGGGACATTCCCGTGGAAGTTATTGCTTGAAAGAGAGAAGAAATAAGTGGATTTCAGGGAATTGCCAATACTAGTTGGAATAGCAAAGCTAAAATCATTCCTTGAGAAATCCAAATAAGTGGCAGATGGTGGGAGAACTGGGAGTTGACCATGGAGTTGGTTAGAGTGAAGGTCTAGGACTCTTAAGGAAGAAAGATTGAGTAAAGGTCCTTCCAACTTCATGAGGCTGTTATGAGAGAGATTTAAGTGAACAAGATTAAAATTTTTCCAAATCCATTCGGGTATCTCTCCCATAATTTGGTTGTCTAAAAGGTCTAGATATCTTAATTTGGATTGGTTTATCAAGAAACCAGGAAATGTTTTCAACTTGGTAGAACTCAATTTTAATGTGGTGATTTGGGGAAAGGAGCATAACAAAGACTTAGTTCCATTATATTCAATCGACAAGCTATTTTGTGAAAGATCAAGATTTGAAAGATCTTTTAGCCGTTGAATCACACTAAACTGTAAGGAGCCATTAAAGTTGTTTGAAGAAAGTGAGAGGAACTTAATACCTCGGAGCTGAAAGACAGACATAGGTATTGGACCTTCCAAGTAGTTGCTACTCAAATCAAGGGTGCCTAGCATATGAGAAGAAATGTTGGAAAATTCATTGAGTTTACCAGAAAATTGGTTATTAGAAAGTAGTAATTTATGCATTGATGGAAGAGAAGAGAGACACTAGAATATTCCCTTCTAACAAATTGTAACGTAAGTCAAGATCCACTAGATTCAGAAGCTCTTCCCAGCGGGTGGAAGTTATTTGACCAGTTAAATTGTTATAAGAAAGGTTTATTTGGGTCAGATTTTTGGCCATGCTGAAGACAGGAATTGGTCCATTGAAACTATTGTGTGAGATGTCCAAATAAACCAATTGTGTGAGGCTTGCCATTGAGTATGGGACTAACCCATCAAAATTGCAGAAGGAAAGATCCATCTTTGACAACATTTTGAGATTACCAGTAGAATCTGGCAGTTTCCCCGCAAATCTTGTATTGCTAATGTGACGTCCCACATTGCCTGGGCATGGAAAAGATGATGTGTTTATATGGAATATACTCTCTCTAAATGGTATAAGGCCTTTTGGGAATAAACTCAATAATAAAACCGTGCGGGCTTGGCCCAAAGCGGACAATATCATACTAATTGGAGCAGGGATGTTACATATGGTATCAGAGCCATAGCCCAGCCCGAGATGGGGGGAGCGTGCACAAGCCCATGAGGGTCACCAGCGAGGACACTAAGTCCTAAGAGGGGGTGATTGTAACGTCCCATATTGCCTAAGCATGGAAAAGATGATGTGTTTATATGGAATATATTCTCTCTAAATGGTATGAGGCCTTTTGGGGGTAAACCCAATAATAAAACCGTGCGGGCTTGGGGAAAATCTGGCAAAGAACCATTAAGTAATTGATTATTAGACAAGTCAAGAATCTCTAGTGTTGGTACCAGCTGGAAGATCTTTCTTGGAAATGTGCCAATCAACCCACAAAAACTGAGACGCAACGACATCAATTTTGTGAAATTTGCGAAGAACTCTGGAATTGGAGTAAACAAATTGTTTTTATCCAAACGAATAATTGAGAGGGACTGAAGCTTGAGTAAGGTGGAATCAATAGGGCCTGAGAGGTAACTATTTGACAAACTCAACACTCTCAAATTTAGCAGTGAAGATGATAAGGCCCGACACAACTCATTCCCCTATGCTGATATGTTTACCCCATCAAGAAGAAGCTCTATAAGCTCCGGAAGGTTCTAAATGAGCATATTTAAATTTGGATTCTCAAGTCTCAGTGGAGTTCTAGTAGATAAATCAAGAGAAACCAAACTCCTCAAGTGGGAAATTGCAATTGGAATTTGTCTTGCAAAGCCAGAATTTGATAGGTTCAAAAACCTCAAATTCATGAGCTTGTCAAACTCCGATGGAATTTGAGACTTGTTGAAGTTGTTGTAACCCAAGCTCAAGTTTTGGAGATGCTGTAGACTGAAGAGGCTGCTTGAATTCTCGAGTCCACCTGAGACGGATTCATTGGTCAGGTCGAGACCAATAACACGTCCTTCCTCGCAGGTTACGCCTTCCCATGAACAACAATCGGCACTTTGGTTCCAATGCACCGGCCAGTTTCGCGGACAAAGCACTGTCGAATATGAGGTTGTTCTTCAACTGGAGCAACAAAGACTGCTGATTGCCAAAACATTGGCCAGACACCACAATGGTACAGAAGCTGAGGAAAAGTGGGCATATGGGCATCAAGAAAAAGGACGAGGTTCTCACTGGAGGCTGTAACATGAGGTGACAATATGATAAAAAACTGATCAAGAGGTGACGGAATTTATCGTGTGGAATGGGAGATAGAGAAAGATATGAAGAAGAAGAGGAAGATCAGATACGGATATAAAGAGAATGGGATGGCTAGCATTAATTGTTGAAGTAAACACACGCCTGGTTGTTATACCATCTTGAAATGGACGCTCGAAGCTTCTGATCAAGAATTCCAAATGCCATGACTTCGCCAGCTTTGAATGTTGATTCCATGGATTGAGATTCACGGTGAGGAATCATATATGTACCCCTTGGAATATACTATGGAGTTTTCTTTTTAAGAATCTTGTAAGGCAAGGTAGTTTCATAACGGAATCGGATCCTCTTCATTTCATTTGAAAAGGAGAATATTCCTTTAGTGTAAAAAGAATGGTAATATTGTCTTAATATTCAAGTTGAATAACCAAATTTACAATATTACCCATTTTTTTACACTAAGTGGGCGTGACTCTAAAAATTGTTTGAAGTCAAGAAAATTCGAGCATTGTTTTATGTTATCTTACAATTCTTAATTTCTTTTCATTTTCGAGTATTTGGTGAGGATTACTTAACAATTTTGGTCTTCTTTTTTGAATGATTGGTCTTACTTTAGAAATGAAGATCATGTTAGCTTGGAAGCAGCCAACCCCACTATAGAAAAACTATGAAACCAGCCAATAGGCCAATGCACGAATAAATTAGAGGTTCTGAGTCTTCTAACCAAGCTATTCAAAAAGTCATTAATTTGATATGCATAGGGTCGTCACTAGTGTTTTTTTTATCACCTAATCATTTTTTTTGTCTGATTATAGATATAAAGTAAGCTTAAAATACTATTTGGTTGTTGAAATATATATATAGGAAAAGGGTACATTTAATAATATTTCAAGGGGTTGGTTGAAGGAAGCTAAACTTCTTTAACTTTCATAAAGTCATACATACGTATTAGCTGCACGTGGGCAAGTGTGAGCAAAAATAATTTGAGGGAAAAATAAAAAATAAAAAATTTGAGGGGAGGATATATACTTGAGATGCCTTCTAGAATTACTCATTCTAGAGTCGCTTATTCAAAATTTGATTGTTATTATATTTTGTTTTGTTGCCTTTTGTCTAACCCCTATACTTGTACCATGACTTAGAATTTTGTCTATTTCATTAATGCTACTTCTACTAATAATACTAAGGAAAATATATATATATATATATATATATTAATCTGGTCTTGTTATTTGAACTTATAAAAAGTTAATTCCTGAGATTTCAAAATGAGAATTTAACTCCATTTGGTATGCCATTGTAACAAAATGATATCTCTTTACAAATTTAGGGCATTTTTCGGATATAACTGCAATGAAACTGCAATATTATTCTCAAATAAAAAAAAATTATTATTATTATTATTATTATTATATATTAGTTTAAAGCTGATCGAACTATATAGCCCTTGGGGTGGTCGGCCACCCTCTCTAGCCAATTCTAGGGTGTGGTTCGAACACCCTAAACCCAACCGTTGGGGTTGACTAAACCATCCTCAAGGGAGATAAGGTCGGTCGACCACCTCCAGAATAGGTAAAATGGGTGGCCGAACCATCTCAAAGATCCTTATGGATGGTCAACCACACTAAGAATTGGCCAGAGGGGATAGCCCACTACCTCCAAAAGCCTATAAGGTAGTTTGGCAATCGCTAAATTTGATTTTTATTTTTTTAAAATTATTTGAAGGTAAAATTGCTATTCATAAAGGTTCTATTGAAAAAATTTACTCAAATTTGTGTGAGGGAACATTTTGTTATAGAGGCATATTACAAGGATTTATAAGCTCTGTTTGAAATCACATACATGGACTAATTAGCAATTCGCCCTAATAGTAATAGTAATAATAATAATGATAATAATAGTAATTAAAATTCTCCAAAATAGTGATTCTATCACCATCTGAGACCTTAATTTCCCTACTAAATATAGTCTGTCTTTACCCTAAGGCCAGCATCACAATTCCATTTTGGTGGACTTTCAAATGTGGGTAAATTTTGGTTAGCTATTCTTTCTGGACCGTGGCTTAGGCCGGATTGACGTGAAAAGAGGCCTTTCTTTATGGAATCTCTCGACCATATCCTTGCCTTCAGTCTTCCCTGTATTCACAGTTTCACACCACACAAACGAAATTCCTCATTCACTCTAGTACAACAACCTTAAACCTTAAACCTTAAATCTCTTCATTTCACAACCATTTAATGGTTCAGATTAAATTTTACAGCATCTAACGATGTACATAGCGTTATATTTTTTTAAAATTTTAAATGATGTGACAATTTAGGCAACATATACACAAGGCCAACTCAATACATTTTGAGGCTTGTTACAAGTTTAAGTGAGACCATTTTCTTATATTTAAATAATATATATTTTAATCCTTTTTTTTTTTTTTTTTTCTGCATGGAATTATTCTCTGTTCTAATTTTATGAACACGTGAACTTTCAAAAAAATTTGACCATAGTTTTATGCTCCAAAATCAGGTCTCCCTCTCTACCCCCAACAACCATATTGAAAAGGAATTATTGGCAAACAATAATACAGCTTGGCAGTTACAAACAACATACCTAAAAGACAACACTCGCATCCAATTGTAAGGATAAAATTTTTATTTTTTCCTTTTATTGAAACAAAAGGTAAGCTTAGGGTGCATTACTTTTCAAAAATGATCATTAATGCCTCCACCCCTGATTTCAGTGCATTCATCCTCCATCTCTTCAAAAATATAAGAAGCCAATTACAATTCCAAAACCAAAAATAAGTCCCAGTTCAACTCTCATAAAGTCCCAATCATTCACAATCTCAGAATTCGAATGACTTCTTTCAAATGTTGGAGGTGGCGCTGGCTCTGTATATGGGCATTCTGCTTTCAAAGGGAAGCCACATAATCCTTTGTTTCCGGCAAATGAAGCTTAAGAAAATGTAGTAAATTGCTTAATTTGTGGAATTCGCCCCACCAAATGATTGAAAGAAAGGTCTAGGAAAGAAAGGAAAGTAAGACCATCTACAAGTTGCATTGGAATCTCCCCTGTAAGATTGTTCCTGGACAAGTCTAGTGACTCTAGTAGAGTCAAGTTTGCTAGAGATGGTGGAATTTGGCCTGTAAGAGCATTATGCGACAAGTTGAGAACATATAATGATTTAAGTCCTCCAAATTAGTCCAGTATTGGCCCCTCAAGATTGTTGCTGGAAAAGTCAATCACAGTGAAAACATTTCGAATCTTCACCAACTCCATAGTAAAATTGAAGGTAATTGTTATGGAATCTTGATGGTAATATTGTCTCAAGACTTCAAATTGGAGGTGCGTATGCTCTGATTGGGCCTCAATTTCATCATCCATCATTGCCTTCCAGCCATAAATTTTTGGAAGCTTATCGGTAAAATTATTTGAAGCTATATCTACAATTTGAAGCATCGGCCAAGTGGCATTAGGCTCTGAACAACTAACGAGCCCGGTAAAGTTGTTAGATCGCAAAACAAGGATGTGCAACATGGATGCGTTCTTCAAGTAACATGGAAAGGCATCCTCGATGAGATTGTTCCTGATGTTCAAGACCTCCAACTTTGTGCAATTGGCTAGAGACTTCAGTAACAGTCCTCTGATTAGGTTTTCACTAAAATCCAAAGTTCGTAAACTACAATTGTCTTCAAAGGAATCATGAATTGAGCCAGTGAACTTGTTTCTCCTTAGATTTAGCACCAGAAGAGTCCGATACATCTCACTCAAGCATTGGGGTATTTTTCCATTGAAGAGATTATTAGACAAATCTAGAACATGAAGATATGTTGCATTGCATATTGATTCAGGGATACTCCCATGGACCTTATTGCTAGAAAGAGAGAAGAAATAAGCAGAAGTAAGGGAGTCAATAGTACTAGCTGGTATTACAGAGCTGAAATTATTCCTCGAGAAATCCACGTACGTGACAAATGGTGGTAGATTTGGGAGTTGTCCTAGGAGTTGGTTTGAACTAAGGTCCAGAACACGCAAAGAAGAAAGATTAGAGAGAGGTCCATCTAGAGTCACCAGGTGATTAAAAGAGAGATTTAAGCCAATAAGATTACGATGTTCCAAGAGCCAGTTTGGTATATCTCCTTCAATCTGGTTGTCTGAAAGGTCTAGATAAGTGAGTTTGAATTGGTTTCTCAAGAAATCAGGAAACTTTTTCAACTTGCTAGAAGCCAATATTAATGTGGTAGAAGCCAATATTAATGTGGCAATCTGGGGAAAGGAGGAGAATGACGAATTAGTTCCATTATATTCAATCAATAACCTATTGTATGAAAGATCAAGGTGCAAAAGATTGCTCGACTGTTGAATCACATTAAGCTGCAAGGATCCATTGAAGTTGTTTGAAGAAAGTGAGAGGATCTTAAGCCGTCGGAGTTCAAAGACAGACATGGGTATTGGCCCTTCCAAGTTGTTGCTACTCAAATCAAGGGTGTCCATCAGGTGAGAAGAAACATCGAGAATTTCATTGAGTTGACCAGAAAATTGGTTGTTGGAAAGTTGTAATGTTTGCAATAATGGAAGGGAAAACAAGGAAATTGGAATACTCCCATTCAGTGAGTTGTAATGCAGGTCAAGAGTAACCAACCTTGTCAAGCGTGAAATCGCCATTGGTATCTACCCATCAAAGCCCGCATTTGATAGGTTTAAATAATTCAAATTTGCCAGCTTGTCAAACTCCAATGGAATTTGAGAGCCGTTGAAGTTAAAGCCAAATTCAAGCGCTGGAGATACGAAAGATTGAAGAGGCTGCTTAAGTTGTCAAGTCCACCCGAGATGGATTTGTTGGTCAGATTAAGGCCAATAACACATCCTTCCGCGCAGTTTACACCTTCCCACAAACAGCAATCTGCACTTTGATTCCAGTAGACCAGTTTTGTGGACAAATCACTGCTGAATACGAGGTTGTTCTTCATTTGCAATAATAAGGATTGCTGATTGCCAAGACATTGTCCAAACGCCACAAAGATATAGAAGGTGAGCTGAAGTGAGCAAAGAAGCATCAAGAAATGCCATGAAAAGATTTGATTTCTCATTGGAGGCTGTAGTGAGAGGCACCCACACAATAGAGAAATGAAAAGTTGATGAAATTAATGGCGGATTCAGAAGAGTGAGGACCAAAAACCACTGGTGGATAAGAAGTATAAAAGGATTTGCTTCAATAAATGTAGAGGAAGATGGAGAGAATAGCAATCAGGAAAAGTCAAAGGAGTAGCAAAATCTGTGGGCAGTCCACGAAGCTCAATCAATATTGTCCCAATCCGCTTTGCTTTGAAAATCTCCTAGACTCTCTTTCCAGCACCAGAAAAATTAAACCTCCTCAGAAATTTCTTTAGACAAATTTCATGGTCAAACATGGTGGCTCAAAAAGCTCGTAGGATGCCCCCTAAGGCTTGACCGTTGGGCTTACGGTTTGCATGGCTTTTCAACCATCAGTACATGTGAATCACTTGCTGTGTTATTGCCTGCTTGACTTTAGAAGTCTTTGAAAATCCTCTACAGGTAAGGAGAAAAATTGGAGAATCCCCTCAACATTGCTCCAATGAATCCGATCAGTCCCCCACGCGCCACCAAGCAGGCTTGATGCAAAGTTCTCTCTAAAAACTATGGGAATTTTGTGTAATTTGAAATTTCAATCCAAATAAAGCATTGATAGGGCTGGAATCTTGGACCATGGACCTCATTAAGAGCATACAAGGTCTTGTTTCTATCATTATTAGAATTGTTCCTTATTTGAAGACATAAAAGGCAATAATTTTTATTAACCTGTACGAGTGATGAAGGAAATTAAGGCATAACAAGCAAACCAATATCATTTCGTGTCAGTTAATGATATTTTAATGTCTATGTAATCTCATTTTTATATTCAAAATCTAGATAATCCCCCTTTTTTTTTAAAAAAAAAAAAATAATAATTTAAATGAATTTAATATTTTTATACATAATTATTATTAAAAAAGGATAAAAAAAAACACACACACATGCTGCTTCATTTCTAGCACCATCTCTCTCATCCCTATTGTCTCTCTTTGGAATGCTCAAAAAGTTCACAAAAATGCTAATTTCTGCGTCCAACATATGATTTATTAAGCCGTGATTAGAGTTCACTTTAGAGGTATTCAGTTCACTCTAGGTGTTTTTGTTTTTTGTCTTTTTGGATTCTAAGTATCAAAATAAATAAATAAAGAATAAAAATAGGTCATTGCTTAAGCCATTAGATTAAACCCATGTATTCGTTTCCAATCTACATTGTGTGGGGTTACAAGAGAAAAATTAGAACGTGAAGTGCACAAAAAAAAATCTAGAAGAATGAAAAAAAAAAAAAAAAAAAAGGAATGGGAAAATAAATGGAGCTGGGCAAATCCCACCTTTCATCCCACCACAATTTGTCGAATCCAATTTTATTCAAATTACAGATGTTTGTACTAGCTATGTGAGAATTTATATATAAACATGTCCTTCATGCAGATCATGAGAGTGCATCCTCTCCAAATATGAGTCAAAAATGCAGTAATTAGGTACAGAAAAAGAATATGTACAAAAAAACAGGTCTCGAAAAATAACCCCATACAGAACGTGAGGGACAAAAACACGATGACTACCTTTTTGAGGTCGGCCAAGTATGGGGCAAACTAAACGAACCAGTTCGCAATAAAATCAAGTAAGGCCTGAGCATCTTCCACGAAATTCATCAAAAACAAAGAAACAAAAGCTAAGTATTTCAATAATACAACTTAGTAGTTACAAACATCATACCTTAAAGACATCACTTGCATCCAATTACATAGATACAATTTTTATATTTCCTTTTATTGAAGCAGAAAGAAATAAACGCTAAGCTTTGGTACATTACTTCTCATAAACTATCACTAATGCCTCCTCCCTTGATTTTTGTGCATTCATCTTCAACGATATTTTTTTTCTGAGATATAATTGAGGGAAGATCCTGAAAAGAATGTCATCAATGTGCCTGGAATACCATATCCTCCATCTCTTCAAAAACATAAGGGACCAAATTACAATTCCAAAACCAAAAACAAATCCCAGTTCAACACTAATAAAATTCCAATCAATCACATTCTCAGAATTCGAAGGACTTTCTTTAAATGTTGGCGGTGAAATTGGCTTTGCATGTGTGCATTTTGCCTTCAAAGGGAAGCCACATAACCCTTTATTTCCTACATAGGAAGCTTCAGAAAATGTCGCAAATTGCTTGATCATTGGGATTGGCCCCACGAATTGATTGAATGAAAGGTTTAGAACAGAAAGGAAAATCAGACCAGCTGCAAGTTGTACTGGAATCTCCCCCGTAAGCTTGTTCCTTGACAAGTCTAAGGACTCCAACTGAGTCAAGTTTGCGAGAGATGGTGGAATTTGGCTAGTAAGAGCATTGTGCAACAAGTTGAGAACATATAGTGATCTAAGTCCTCCGAGTTCTTCCGGTACTGGCCCCTCAAGATTGTTGCAAGAAAAGTCAATTGAGGTGAAGATAGTTAGAATCTTCACCAACTCCATATTTCGACCTTTGGAGGTAAGTATTATGGAATCTTGATAGTACAAATGCCTGAAACACAAGAATTCAAATTGGGCCCTATTTTCAGTATCCATCATTGCTTTCCAGGCAGAAATTTTTGGAATTTTACCGGTAAAATTGTTTGAAGCTATGTCTACAATTTGAAGCATAGGCCAGGTGGCATTAGGATCCAAACAAGCAACAGGCCTGCTAAAGTTGTTAGATCGCAATACAAGAGCGCGCAACATGGACGAGTTCTTCAAGTAACATGGAAAGACATCCTCGATGAGATTGTTCCCCATGTTCAAGACCTCCAACTTTGTGCAATTGGCTAGAGACTTCGGTAATGGTCCTCCTATTAGGTTTCCATTGAGATCTAAAGTTTGTAAATTACAATCGTCTTTAAAGGAATCGGGAATTGAGCCAATAAGTTTGTTTCCCTTTAGATTCAGCACCCCAAGAGTCACACTCTTTTCAATCAAGCATTGGGGTATTTTTCCACTTAAGGAATTATTAGATAGATCTAAAACTTGAAGAAATGTAGCATTGCATATTGATTCAGGGATACTCTCATAAAAGTTATTGCTAGAAAGAGAGAAGAAATAAGCAGAAGTAAAGGAGTCACCAATATTAGCTGGTATTACAGAGCTGAAATGATTCATCGAGAAATCCAAATACCAGGCACGCGGTGGTAGATCTGGGAGTTGTCCTTGGAGCTTGTTTGAACTAAGGCCCAGGACAGCCAAATAAGAAAGATTGGAGAAAGGTCGATCCAGAGTCACCAGCCAGTTGAAAGAGAGATTTAAGTAATCAAGACCACCAAGTTCTCCGAGCCAATTTGGTATATTTCCGTCAATCTGGTTGTATGAAAGGTCTAGAACGACTAATTCGGATTGGTATCTCAAGAAATCAGGAAACTTTTTCAACCTACAAGAAGCCAAACTTATATCGTAAATATGGGGAATGGAAGAGGACAAAGTTAAATTAATTCCATCAGTTCCATTATATTCAATCAATAACCTGTTGAACGAAAGATCAAGAGTTGAAAGATTTCTCAAATGCTGAATCACATTTAGAAGCTGC
This sequence comes from Corylus avellana, assembly GCF_965113065.1. Taxonomy (NCBI): domain Eukaryota; kingdom Viridiplantae; phylum Streptophyta; class Magnoliopsida; order Fagales; family Betulaceae; genus Corylus; species Corylus avellana. Next base: position 17,548,034 of record NC_142499.1, read on the forward strand.
AAGGAGCCATTGAAGTTGTTTGAAAAAAGGAGGAGGAACTGAAGACGGAGTTCAAAGACAAACATTGGTATTGGCCCTTCCAAGTTGTTGCTACTCAAATCAAGAGTGTCTAGTTGGTAAGAAAAAATGTTGGAAAATTGATTGAGTTGACCACAAAATTGGTTGTTGGAAAGTTGTAAATTTGCAATTTTGGAAGAGAAAAGAGAGTAACTGGAATACTCCCATTCAGTGAATTGAAACTCAGGTCAAGGCCTACTAGATACCGAAGCTCTTCCCAACGAATGGATGTAATCTGACCACTTAGATTATTATGAGAAAGTTTTATTTGGGTCAGTTTCTTGGCCGTGCTGAATGATGGAATTGGTCCGATGAATTTGTTCCGTGACACATCCAAATAAAGCAATTGTGTAAGCTTTGCCATTGAGTGTGGCAGTGATCCGCTGAAATTGCAGTGTGAAATATCTATTGTAGACAACTTTGTAAGGTAACCGATAGAATCTGATATTGTCCCTGAAAAGTTTGTTTTGCTAAGCAACAGAGTGCGAAGAGATCCATTATGAGGAAAATCTGGCAAGGAACCATGAAGTAGTCGATTATAAGACAAGTCAAGAATCTCTAGTGTTGGTACCTGGAAGATCTTTCTTGGAAATGTGCCTCTCAACCCAGAAGAAGTGAGACGCAGGAACCTCAAATTTGTGAAATTTGCGAAGAACTCTGGAACTGGAGTAGACAAATTGTCATTATCCAGACGGATAATCGAGAAGGACTGAAGCTTCAGTAAGGTGGAATCAATAGGGCCTGAAAGATAACAATTTGATAAACTCAACACCCACAAATTTGGCAGTGAAGATGATAAGGCCTGGCACCACTGATTCCCTTGTGCTGATATGTTTACATCATCAAGAATAAGTTCTACAAGCTCTGTAAGGTTCTAAACCAGCACATTGAGACTTGGATTCTCAAGTTTCAGAACAGGACCTCTTTGGATGAGACTTGGATTCGCAATTTTCAGAAGAGTATCTACCGAGAAGTAATTGGAAGATAAATCAATAGAAACCAACCTTGTTAAGCGCAAAATTTCAATTGGTATCTGCCCTGCAAAGCCAGCACTTGATAGGTTCAAATAACTCAAATTCCTCATCTTCTCAAACTCCGATGGAATTTGAGAACCGTTGAAGTTGTTGTTAGCCAAACTCAGGTACTGGAGATTCTAAAGATTGAAGAGGCTACTTAAGTTATCACATCCACCGGAGATGGCTTCGTTCGTCAGATCAAGACCAATAACACTTCCCTCCGAGCAGTTTACACCTTCCCAAGAATAGCAATCGGCACTTTGATTCCACCGAACAAGTTTTTCGGACATTGCAGTGTTGAATGTAAGGTTGTTCTTCAATTAGAGCAACAAGGACCTCTGACTGTCCAAACATTGGCCCACCACCACAAAGATACTGAAGCTGAGTTGAAGTGAGCAAAGAAGCATCAAGAAAAGCCATGAAGAGAGTGGATTTCACATTGGAGGCTGTAATGAGAGACAGCCACGCAATGAAGAATTGAAAAGTTATGAAACTAATGGTAGGTTCAGGAGGGTGAGGACCGATGAACGTGACCTTTTCGGCCAGTGACTCAAGTCTTGGCCGACCAAAAACCACTGGGATTTGGCACGGGACAGAAACCAAAGGCGTAGAATAGGAAGTAGAAGAAGTAGCGATGGATTTGCTTCATTGGAAATGATGAAAGTGCAATCTACGAGTAACTGATGTAAACTGGAATGATATTTATCTAGAGGAAGATGGAGAGAATAGCAATCAGGAACAGTCTTAGGGGTAGCAAAAGTTGTGGGCTTTCCACGAAGCTCAACCATTGGGTTCACTGTTTGCTTTACTTTCCACTAGCCGAGTTATTTGTCCCAATCCACTTTTTTGACTTCGAAAGTCTCCCAAGTCCTAAAATCTCTTTCCGACCTGTGACTCAAGTCTTGGCCGACCAAAAACCACTGGGATTTGGCACGAGACGGAAACCGAAGGCGTAGAATAGGAAGTAGAAGAAGTAGAGATGGATTTACTTCAATTGGAAATGATGAAAGTGCAATCTACGAGTAACTGATGTAAACTTGAATGATATTTATGTAGAGGAAGATGGAGAGAATATCAATCAGGAAAAGTCTAAGGGGTAGCAAAGTTGTGGGCTTTCCACGAAGCTCAACCATTGGGTTCACTATTTGCTTTACTTTCCACTAGCTGTGTTATTTGTCCCAATCCGCTTTTTTGACTTCGAAGTCGCCCAAGTCCTAAAATCTCTTTCCGGCCTATGATTCAGGTCTTGGCCAACCAAAAACCACTGGGATTTGGCACGGGACGGAAACCAAGGGCGTAGAATAGGAAGTAGAAGAAGTAGCGATGGATTTGCTTCAATTGGAAATGATGAAAATGCAATCTACGAGTAACCGATGTAAACTGGAATGATATTTATGTAGAGGAAGATGGAGAGAATAGCAATTAGGAACAGTCTAAGGGGTAGCAAAAGTTGTGGGCTTTCCACGAAGCTCAACCATTGGGTTCACTGCTTGCTTTACTTCCTACTAGCCGCGTTATTTGTCCCAATCCGCTTTTTTGACTTCGAAAGTTTCCCAAGTCCTAAAATCTCTTTCCGGCCTATGACTCAAGTCTTGGCCGACCAAAAACCACTGGGATTTTGCATGGGACGGAAACCAAAGGCGTAGAATAGGAAGTAGAAGAAGTAGCGATGGATTTGCTTCAATTGGAAATGATGAAAGTGCAATCTATCAGTAACTGATGTCAACTTGAATGATATTTTTGTAGAGGAAGATGGAGAGAATAGTAATCAGGAACAATCTAAGGGGTAGCAAAAGTTATGGGCTTTCCACGAAGCTCAACCATTGGGTTCACTGTTTGCTTTACTTTCCACTAGCCGCGTTATTTGTCCCAATCTGCTTTTTTGACTTCGAAAGTCTCCCAAGTCCTAAAATCTCTTTCCGGCCTATGACTCAAGTCTTGGCCGACCAAAAACCACTGGATTTGGCACGGGATGGAAACCGAAGGTGTAGAATAGGAAGTAGAAGAAGTAGCGATGGATTTGCTTCAATTGGAAATGATGAAAGTGCAATCTACGAGTAACTGATGTAAACTGGAATGATATTTATGTAGAGGAAGATGGAGAAAATAGCAATCAAGAATAGTCTAAGGGGTAGCAAAAGTTGTGGGCTTTCCACGAAGCTCAACCATTGGGTTTACTGCTTGCTTTACTTTCCACTAGCCGCGTTATTTGTCCCAATCCACTTTTTTGACTTCGAAAGTCTCCCAAGTCCTAAAATCTCTTTCCGGCCTGTGACTCAAGTCTTGGCCGACCAAAAACCACTGGGATTTGGCACGGGATCGAAAACCGAAGGTGTAGAATAGGAAGTAGAAGAAGTAGCGATGGATTTGCTTCAATTGGAAATGATGAAAGTGCAATCTACGAGTAACTGATGTAAACTTGAATGATATTTATGTAGAGGAAGATGAAGAGAATATAAATCAGGAACAGTCTAAGGGGTAGCAAAAGTTGTGGGCTTTCCACGAAGCTCAACCATTGGGTTCACTGTTTGCTTTACTTTCCACTAGCCGCGTTATTTGTCCCAATCCGCTTTTTTGACTTCGAAAGTCTCCCAAGTCCTATAATCTCTTTCCGGACTGTGACTCAAGTCTTGGCCGACCAAAAACCACTGGGATTTGGCACGAGATGGAAACCAAAGGCGTAGAATAGGAAGTAGAAGAAGTAGCGATGGATTTGCTTCAATTGGAAATGATGAAAGTGCAATCTACGAGTAACTGATGTAAACTGGAATGATATTTATGTAGAGGAAGATGGAGAGAATAGCAATCAGGAACAGTCTAAGGGGTAGCAAAAGTTGTGGGCTTTCCACGAATCTCAACCATTGGGTTCACTGTTTGCTTTACTTGGGAGACTTTCAAAGTCAAAAAAGCGGATTAGGACAAATGACGCAGCTAGTGGAAAGTAAAGCAAACAGTGAACCCAATGGTTGAGCTTCGTGGAAAGCCCACAACTTTTGCTACCCCTTAGACTATTCCTGATTGCTATTCTCTCCATCTTCCTCTACATAAATATCATTCCAGTTTACATCAGTTACTTGTAGATTGCACTTTCATCATTTCCAATTGAAGCAAATCCATCGCTACTTCTTCTACTTCCTATTCTACACCTTTGGTTTCCGTCCCGTGCCAAATCCCAGTGGTTTTTGGTCGGCCAAGACTTGAGTCACAGGACGGAAAGAGATTTTAGGACTTGGGAGACTTTCGAAGTCAAAAAAGCAGATTGGGACAAATAACGCGGCTAGTGGAAAGTAAAGCAAACAGTGAACCCAATGGTTGAGCTTCGTGGAAAGCCCACAACTTTTGCTACCCCTTCGAGTGTTCCTGATTGCTATTCTCTCCATCTTCCTCTACATAAATATCATTCAAGTTTACATCAGTTACTCGTAGATTGCACTTTCATCATTTCCAATTGAAGCAAATCCATCGCTACTTCTTCTACTTCCTATTCTACGCCTTTCGTTTCCATCCCGTGCCAAATCCCAGTGGTTTTTGGTCGGCCAAGACTTGAGTCACAGGCTAGAAAGAGATTTTAGGACTTGGGAGACTTTCAAAGTCAAAAAAGCGGATTGGGACAAATAGCACGGCTAGAGGAAAGTAAAGCAAATAGTGAACCCAATGGTTGAGCTTCATGCAAAGCCCACAACTTTTGCTACCCCTTAGACTGTTCCTGATTGCTATTCTCTCCATCTTCCTCCATATAAATATCATTCCAGTTTACATCAATTACTCGTAGATTGCACATTCATCATTTCCAATGAAGCAAATCCATCGCTACTTCTTCTACTTCCTATTCTACGCCTTTGGTTTTCGTCCCGTGCCAAATCCGAGTGGTTTTTGGTCGGCCAAGACTTGAGTCACAGGCCGAAAAGGTCACGTTCATCGGTCCTCACCCTCCTGAACCCACCATTAGTTTCATAACTTTTCAATTCTTCATTGCGTGGCTATCTCTCATTACTGCCTCCAATGAGAAATCCATTCTCTTCATGGCTTTTCTTGATGCTTCTTTGCTCACTTCAACTTAGCTTCAGTATCTTTGTGGTGGCAGGCCAATGTTTGGACAGTCAGAGGTCCTTGTTGCTCCAATTGAAGAACAACCTTACATTCAACACTGCCATGTTTGAAAAACTTGTTCGGTGGAATCAAAGTGCCGATTGCTGTTCTTGGGAAGGTGTAAACTGATCAGAGGGAAGTGTTATTGTCTCAATCTGATGAACGAAGCCATCTCCAGTGGACGTGATAACTTAAGCAGCCTCTTCAATCTTCAGAATCTCCAGTACCTGAGTTTGGCTCACAACAACTTCAACGGTTCTCAAATTCCATCGGAGTTTGAGAAGATGACAAATTTGAGTTATTTAAACCTACCAAGTGCTGGCTTTTCAGGGCAGATACCAATTGAAATTTCGCACTTGACAACGTTGGTTTCTCTTGATTTATCTTCCGATTACTTCTCGGTAGATACTCTTCTAAAAATTGCGAATCCAAGTCTCATCCAGAGAGGTCCTGTTCTGAAACTTGAGAATCCAAGTCTCAATGTGCTGGTTCAGAACCTTACGGAGCTTGTAGAACTTATTCTTGATGATGTAAACATATCAGCAAGAGGGAATTAGTGGTGCCAGGCCTTATCATCTTCACTGCCAAATCTGAGGGTGTTGAGTTTATCAAATTGTTATCTTTCAGGCCCTATTGATTCCACCTTACTGAAGCTTCAATCCCTCTCGATTTCCATCTGGATAATAACAATTTGTCTACTCCAGTTCCAGAGTTCTTCGCAAATTTCACAAATTTGAGGTTGCTGCGTCTCACTTCTTCTGGGTTGAGAGGCACATTTCCAAGAAAGATCTTCCAGGTACCAACACTAGAGATTCTTGACTTGTCTTATAATTGACTACTGCATGGTTCCTTGCCAGATTTTCCTTATAATGGATCTCTTCCCACTCTGTTGCTTAGCAAAACAAACTTTTCAGGGACAATATCAGATTCTATTGGTTACCTTACAAAGTTTTCTACAATAGATATTTCACACTGCAATTTCAGCGGATCACTGCCACACTCAATGGCAAAGCTTACACAATTGCTTTATTTGGATGTGTCACGGAACAAATTCATCGGACCAATTCCATCATTCAGCACGGCCAAGAAACTGACCCAAATAAAACTTTCTCATAATGATCTAAGTGGACAGATTACATCCATTCGTTGGGGAGAACTTTGGTATCTGGTAGGCCTTGACCTGAGTTTCAATTCACTGAATGGGAGTATTCCAATTACTCTCTTTTCTCTTCCAAAATTGCAAAATTTACAACTTTCCAACAACCAATTTTGTGGTCAACTCAATCAATTTTCCAACATTTCTTCTTACCAACTAGACACTCTTGATTTGAGTAGCAACAACTTGGAAGGGCCAATACCGATGTTTGTCTTTGAACTCTGTCTTCAGTTCCTCCTCCTTTTTTCAAACAACTTCAATGGCTCCTTGCAGCTTCTAAATGTGATTTAGCATTTGAGAAATCTTTCAACTCTTGATCTTTCATTCAACAGGTTATTGATTGAATATAATGGAACTGATGGAATTAATTCAACTTTGTCCTCTTCCATTCCCCATATTTACGATATAAGTTTGGCTTCTTGCAAGTTGAAAAAGTTTCCTGATTTCTTGAGATACCAATCCCAATTAGCCGTTCTAGACCTTTCATACAACCAGATTGACGGAAATATACCAAACTGGCTCGGAGAACTTGGTGGTCTTGATTACTTAAATCTCTCTTTCAACCGGCTGGTGACTCTGGATCGACTTTTCTCCAATCTTTCTTATTTGGCTGTCTTGGACCTTAGTTCAAACAAGCTCCAAGGACAACTCCCAGATCTACCACCGCGTGCCTGGTATTTGGATTTCTTAATGAATCATTTCAACACTGTAATACCAGCTAATATTGGTGACTCCTTTACTTCTGCTTATTTCTTCTTTCTTTCTAGCAATAACTTTTATGAGAGTATCCCTGAATCAATATGCAATGCTACATTTCTTCAAGTTTTAGATCTATCTAATAATTCCTTAAGTGGAAAAATACCCCAATGCTTGATTGAGAAGAGTGTGACTCTTGGGGTGCGGAATCTAAAGGGAAACAAACTTTTTGGCTCAATTCCCGATTCCTTTCAAGACGATTGTAATTTACAAACTTTAGATCTCAATGGAAGCCTAATAGGAGGACCATTACCGAAGTCTCTAGCCAATTGCACAAAGTTGGAGGTCTTGAACGTGGGGAACAATCTCATCGAGGATGTCTTTCCATGTTACTTGAAGAACTTGTCCATGTTGCGCGCTCTTGTATTGCGATCTAACAACTTTAACGGGCCCATTGTTTGTTCGGATCCTAATGCCACCTGGCCTATGCTTCAAATTGTAGACATAGCTTCAAACAATTTTACCGGTAAAATTCCAAAAATTTCTGCCTGGAAGCCAATGATAGATAATGAAAATAGGGCCCAATTTGAATTCTTGAGTTTCAATCATTTTTACTATCATGATTCCATAATAGTTACCTCCAAAGGTCGAAATATGGAGTTGGTGAAGATTCTAACTATCTTCACCTCAATTGACTTTTCTTGCAACAATCTTGAGGGGCCAATACCGGAAGAATTCGGAGGACTTAGATCACTATATGTTCTCAACTTGTTGCACAATGCTCTTACTGGCCAAATTCCACCATCTCTCGCAAACTTGACTCAGTTGGAGTCCTTAGACTTGTCAAGGAACAAGCTTACGGGGGAGATTCTAGTACAACTTGCAGTTGGTCTGACGTTCCTTTCTGTTCTAAACCTTTCATTCAATCAATTGGTGGGGCCAATCCCAATGATCAAGCAATTTGCGACATTTTCTGAAGCTTCCTATGCAGGAAATAAAGGGTTATGTGGCTTCCCTTTGAAGGCAGAATGCACACATGCAAAGCCAATTTCTCCCCATTTGATAGCCAACCAACTATAGCCGGAAGTGAATCAACTTCCAACTTTCTCACAGTTGGATCAGTAACATCATGAACCTACACAAACATAGTATTTTTTTGAGTATTTATACAGCCCAAGCATCCTTTTCATTATAAGACAGGATCTGATTCAGTTTGCTATGGAACATAACCTGCCAAGCCTAATTGACGGTTTCAATACAAATGCATTCAATCTAAGTATACACAAGAAAGAGTGATCATTCTTTTAAGCATATAATCTCATTCTTTCCAATAAATTCTGACACTGTACGCCTATCAAATTCATTAATTAGTACAGGTTTAGACCAATACAAATCCATACAAAAAGAAAAATAAGTAAATAAGCTAATAGGCAGCCATAACATACCTCAGCATCATAGAAAATGAAGCGTTTGCGATACAACCCACTGAGAACTCGCCATATGATGGGTGTATCCTTTTTGGTAGAAAGAAGCATGACCCTAGGTAATTTTTCTGTGGTCAAAGAGGGAAATTCAAAATGATTCAGGTGAGCTCGTTTTGAAAACCTTGGCAAGTGTTCTTGGCAAAATGATTTCAAATTTTTCAGTCAAATCATCATTGTACTCCACCAGAGAACCCTTCTCACTCGCTATATATGAATACACAAACACCCTGGGTTCTCGGCGAGGATATATGCCAAGGTCCTTACAGAAAGACAGTTCTGTTTCACAATTTATGCTTCCAACCTATCAGAGGGAATACAAAATTAAGCATATGTAATGATCAAAGGGAATTCAAAGGACAGAGCATACATCATAGACAACAAATAAAAACAGGTAAGTACCTTTAATGCTTCCTGAAGTGAGCTGGCAACCTCCTCTAGGATTGATTCCCCTTCAATGTGGGTGTGTAAGACAACAAAAGCCAAGTAATTCCCCGGTCAGCTATTTCTTTTTCAAAGACCTGTGAATTTATGGTTCTGATGCTCTTCGGGGAGCTCCTAGGGGAAGATTGAGACCTGGTTGAACCACCAAACCGACTCCCACCACCTCTGGTATTACCACCACAAAAAAAGTTGGAAAAAATATCATCCATGCCAAAACCAAATGAATCTTGACCGCGAGAGCCACCAAAGGAAAATGAGAATGACTTGGAACCTCCCTGTCCACCCATACTCTGCCATTCATCTGGTCTGAAATTAAACTGATCGTGTCCCGGTCCAGGTCCACCACTCGTGAAGTAAGTATATCCATCATTGTCCCCAGGATGGCCAGCATCAAATCCAGGGCTTCCCTTCTCATCCCCATACATATCATAATTTTTTCTCTTTTCTTCATCAGATAAAATCTCGTAAGCCAATGAAAAAACAAGAAGATAAAAGTCAATATTTTCCAAAAAGAAAGAATGGCCAACAAGAAATATCCAAAAGTACGGAATCTTGATCAAATAAAATAAAAGCCAGTGATTAATACTAGATATGAACACCAGGAACCAAAACTAATTGAAATTGTAGTCACTTATTGGTCATAAATTTCAACAGAAAAAAAATGTAAATTGTTATTATGATGAAAACAAGGGTACTCGTCTCCAAATCCAGATGTTCTATATGCTACAAGCAATAATAGTGGATATGTAAATAGACTCAAAAAAATTATTTAAAAAGAAGCACCTCAACAGAAAAGAAATAAGAAATTACCATACCATTATTAATTTCAGCAAACTTCTCTTGAGCACCCTTATTTTTGTTCTTGTGGGTGATATTGAAGAGAGAGCCTAGAAAAAATAATAGGAATCACCGTGAGTGACAAACCTATAATATATATATGTGTATGTATGCATGTCTCGATGAAGGTTTGCCTACATGTGTGTGTTATAATGTTGTAATCTATATACATAAATACAAACTAATGCATTTATCCTAAACCAGATGCATTCACTCAAAAACCTTTCCAAACGATGCAATTCTAAGCAGATTTTTCGAAACCAAACTATGAATCTCAGGGTTTTAAAGCTGATCCATGTTCTTCACAAAACTCAGCGACCCAATGTTTAAGTGGGATGACGCGTAGCTTCTTACTAAACAAAAAGGCAAAACATGACAATGCTTAGCCTGTTCTCATAAATACTACTTCTCAAAATTAATAGTTTTCAGCAAAATACTTTTTGAGATCTTCAAATTACCCCTGTTTGCACAGTCACTCTGTAGGATCCTTTCCAGTTTGTAGCTAATTTTCCTTCAGCAGGATTTTTGGTGGCAATGGTGGTCTTGCGCAAAACCAGGTCCCCGATCTTGAAGCTTCTATGCTTGACCTTTTTATTAAAATATCGAGCCACTTTCTCCTGGTATGCCGCCATGGTTACTTGGGCCTGGTCTCGTTTCTCTTGTAACAAGTCCAAGTGTAGTTTGAGACCTTCATCACTAGTCGCGGGATGGAAGGTCTTGACTCGGTAGCTACCTGAGCCTACCTCGGCTGGTATGATTGCCTCAGTCCCGAAAGCCAAAGCATACGGGGTCTCCTCGGTTGGTATTCTTTTGATCTACCAACGCATCAATGCGTGGCAGAGGAAAGCTCTCTTTTGGGCATGCTTTGTTGAGGTCTGTAAAGTCCACGCACATTCTCCATTTTCCGTTAGATTTTTTGACCAGTACCACATTGGCCAACCAATCAGGATAATATACCTCCTCTATAAACCGAGCCTTGAGCAACTTCTCTACTTTCTTGGCGATGGCCATATTCTGCTCGGGGGCAAACTTTCTTCGCTTCTGCCTCACTGGCTTCATGCTTGGGTCCACATCGAGTTGGTGGAGAATGCCATCGGGACTGATTACCAGCATATCTTCATGAGTCCACACAAATACCTCCATGTTTCCTTGGAGAAAGGTTACGAGAGCATCTCGGATTCCCGAGGTGAGCTGTGTTCCTATCTTCACTACTTTTCCTTCTCCCAACTCCACGTCTTCCAAGGGCTCGGCAAGTTCTCCATTTAGGGGATCTTTGCTTCGGCTACCCACCACGCCCACCGTCAACAGAGCAAGGTCTGCTTTCTTGAGGGAAATGTTATAACATTTCCTTGTTGCGGTTTGATCCCCTCTCACCTCTCCGACTCCTTCCTCCGTAGGAAATTTCATCATCAAATGGTAAGTAGAAAGCCCTTAACTTATTAAGGGATGGTCGACCAATGATTGCACTGTAAGCAGACGGTCGATCGATCACCAAAAAGTCCACCATGGTTGTAGACTGCCTAGAAGCTGTCCCCACTGTAACCGGGAGGGATATGAGTCCCATTGGCTGGACTTGTTCTCCAGCAAACCCTACTAATGGCGAGTCAAACAGTTGGATCTTGTTTCAGTCAACACCCATCTGTTTGAAGACCGGCCAGTATAAAATATCATCCGAACTACCATTATCCACCAAGACTCAGTGAATTTTATGGTTGGCAATCGTTAACATAACTACTAACGCATCATCGTGGGGAAATATTACCCCCCTAGCATCTTCTTCAAAGAAGGATATAGTCATGACCTCCTTCTTCGCAACTTTTGAAGGTCTTCCTATCGACAACACTTCATCATCAGCCTTCGTTCTTCTTGCATAAGCTTTTCTAGATGAACTAGAACTTCCTCCACCAGCTATTCCTCTTGAGATAGTGTGGATTTCCCTTATTACATCCTGATGCCGAGGCTGATGGGCATCCCGATCCCATCTTGGTTCTGCCTGTTGATTGTGTATCGGTTCAACATACTGATCTTCCCTCGGCCTTACTTCTCGGTTTCTAGGAGCTTCTCGGTTTCCTTCAAGTAACATTCTTCGGTTAAGTGACCATGGTCACGATGATACTCGCAGTATTTCTGAGGGTCACGCCTCTTAGGGTCGCCTTTTAACTTACTTGGCCATTTGAAGGCAGGATCCCTCAAATGGCCAGGAATTTCACCAACTTCCCGTTTCTGATGTGATTCTCAATCTCTTGCTGTAAAGTTATACATTCTTCGGTTAAGTGACTATGGTCATGATGATACTCACAGTATTTCTAAGGGTCACGCCTCTTAGGGTCGCCTTTCAACTTACTTGGCCATTTGAAGGCAGGATCCCTCCTAACCTCCATGAATACCTTAGTCATGCTAGTATTCAGTGGAGTGAACTTCGGGCTTTGCAATTTCCGAGGGTCCATCCTTGGGTATGACGGGACCACCTTCCCTGATTTCTTCACATTCTTCTCGCCTTTCTTTTCAACACTAGCTGGTTCTACCTAAGCAATACCACTCTTGGCTTCGATTTCTTCCCTTTGAGACTTCATGAGAGCTTTGACAGTTTCTTCTTGATTAATGTATTCATTAGCCTTCTTCATGAATTGGCTGAGAGTTATTAACTTAGAACTTTTCGACAGCTCCGCCATCAACAGTCCTTCAGCCCTTACCCCATGCATCAAAGCATCAAGTACTGTTTGCTCATTCGGGTTTTCAATCATCAGCTTCTCCTGGTTAAACCTGAGCATGAATTCCTTCAACGACTCCTCCTTCCCCTGAACAAGGGATAGCAATTTGGCCGGATTCTTCTTCCTCTTTCGGGTAGCCAAGAATTGACTTAAGAAGAGGCGCCCCAGAGTTTTGAAATTATCTATTGAACTGGCTGGGAGCCTCCCGAACCAATCTTTAGCTACTCCAGCCAAAGTTGAGGGAAAAGCCCTACATGAAATTTCATCCGGGGTACCATGAAGGATGAAATGCGCATGAAGACTCTCCATATGGTTTGTTGGATCCCCGGTGCCATCATAGGTATTAACTCGGGGCATCTTAAATTTGTCAGGGAGGGGAAAAATTCATGACTCGAGGAGTGAAGGGCAGGTTCGTGTTCTCCATGAGCTCCCCTGCAATGGACTGATCTCCACCATTGGCTATCAGGAGAGCCATCTCTTCGTACTTTCTTTTAAGATCCTGCAAATCAGCACTAACGTTGCTCTCGCTATGCCCTTCAGTGCGATGATCCTCCTGGCGGGGAGACTGCTCTCGTCGAGATCTAGTATGACGAGACCTCTCGGGATTCGCCCTCTGACTGTCTTCTTCATTTTGGACGGTCGTGTGATGGCTGGCTTGAATTGAACTCACATCATCTTCATGATCGGAACCTCGAGGCCTCTTCCCCCTACGGATTTCAGCGCATCTCTCGTTCTCGCGCCTATCCTCGTGTCTTTTGGTCCTCCTTTCTTCCCGCTCTTGATCCCTTTGGCTATTTCGGCCTTCAGTAACCGTGAGCCTAGTGGCGAGATCTTCATTCTGCTTCTGCAAAGCCTTCATGGATTCAATCATCCACTTCATGAACCCAGCTAAATCAGGAGGCGCTCCAGTAGCCGCGCGAGGTATGTCAGGCTGACACACCGATAGAGAATGGGAGCGTGTAGTCACCATACCGAAATAATGAGAATTGATCAAATGAAAACTCGATGAAGTTCCCACAAACGGCGCCAAACTGTTGATGCACAGTTTTCTGAGATGGTGACGTGGCACGCCTAGAGGTGGTGCTGACAACTTCATAGACACTTCCAGCTACACACAAAAAAGAACAAACAGGATTAGAGCCCTCGGTGGTGTCCAGGCAGGGGAGCTCCGATGCCTAAGTCAGAACGTGAAGAAAGAATGTCTAAGCAACCAAAGTTTTCAAAGCTAAGATTGCGCTTACCCTTGATGGAAATCGGGACTTGTATTTATAGGCATGGAGTAGAATTTGTTTCCTGCACGTCTCGGGATCCCTATCCCTAAATATCTGTTTCACAGTTATTTGATTAGGGTAAGAATCCTGGGACAAAGTGATAAGATTTTGAGTTAAATAACCTTTTGAATTTGAATAACAGCTTTATCCCGCTTGTGTAGGGATTGTTTGTAGGTAGATAAGCTTCTATGCTGTAAAGAGCTTTTTTGAATGTGAGATAACATTTACTGGGACCAGTTTGAATACTTGCATATCCATAGTTGTAAAATGATAGTTTCACCCTTGGCTCTTGACTATTTGCTTTCAAGTTGCATCTCGGATTCAGCATCCGATACCTACCGAGGAGTAGTCTCGGATTCGTGTCCGAGACCTTCTCGGTTTACGAAGCCTCCTCGGAGAAAGCTTGTCCGAGGCCTTGTCGGGTATTCTGTTTTAGCTTAGATCGGTTTTGGGACCCGTTGGGCTTTAAGAGCTGATCTATGGCCCAACAGTAAATAAATGTAACTACCATGAAACTCACTCACTTTGATTCTATGTGAGAGATTTACCAAAATACCACCCCAACAACCAAAATAATATTAAAAAATAAATGGCTTTTGCTTTTGATGTCTTTATATTTGGAGAGAAGTTAAAACAAATGTTAAATTTAATTTTGATTAAAGAGTTCGATAAAAGATGTTTTTTTATGAATTTTGTTAAAAATTTAGAGAAATATTAAATATGAAAAGCTAGACAGGGATGCTATGAGAGAATGAAGAACTTCTCTAGGTTGTAAACCCTCTGTCTCTACTATCCATTATCTTTATTATGCTTTGAAAGTGCAAGCATATATATATATATATATATATATATATATATATATATATATATATATATATATGCTTGCACTTTCAAAGCATAATAAAGATAATGGATAGTATATATATATATATCTCAACACCACCAAGGGTAAGATTATGAAAACCTAGCCTTTATTTCATGCAACAATTTACTTTTCGATAATAATGTACGTTAGAAGTGTAGATTACTCTATCTTTATTCTCGTCCGATTAATTAGTTCTTCAAAACATCTATCAGACTATAATGGAATAACTAATTTGATTAATAAATATTCGATTCTTTCTTCAATTTGGATCGATTCACACCAACTCTTTCATTCAGTTTTTATATAAATATACAAAAATAAATAAAGATTTGGGTCGTCATTAATTTTTTTGGATAGTATTTTAGGACGTATACGTACGTATATACGGTTATCCTTCATCCTTTCTGTAGAAAATGGGCCTTTTACCAAGAAAGATTGTGACTGTTTAAGCCACAAGAAATTTTAGGGCAACATAACTTTTTCTGGACTAAAGATAGTGTAATACCAATCATCAAGGACACAACCATTTTGTAGATCAATTGACATTAAAAATGATCTACATCATCTCACAAAACTCATGATACTATCATATGCAACCTCAAAATTTTAGCTGCTTGTATATTTTTATGACTAGTTGGGACTTTTTATTGTGTTTTAAGCCTATTTGTTCCAGTTAGTTCACAAAACTGGGGCAGTACTAGCACTAGATGGGAATGTAATTTCTCCCGTTGTTTCTCATAGCTATTAGAACAAGGACTTGAAAAATTCTTCAGTTTCAGGGTAGAAAATAAAATTATTATATTCAAAATTAAAGTTTGAAGGTATACTATGAAGTGCGACACTGAAGAAAGTGTCCAGAAGTCAAAACATCAATGACATATCAGAAGGAAAGTTCTTGTTTAACCTGAATATTTGCCTGCTCTCAAGTTTATTTCCTGAATTCTGGTGACCCAATGTATATGTGTGAGATGTGAGCTGTCTTCTGCCCGTCCATACTTCTGTTATGCTTCCACCACTCCTCCAGATTAGGACACTCTTGAACGGACAGGTGCTGGAGTGTATTGCAACATAGCAATCCTTCTGGAAGGGAAGTCAAATTATTGCAATCTGAAATTGACAATGTCCTATGAAAAGAAAAATTCCAAACCCATCAAGAAAAATCACTGAGACAAGGACAGCTACGAATTTCCAAAGTTTGCAATGTCTTAATATGAGGTAGCCCCTCTGGCAGACAAACCAGACTAGGACAACTTAAAATGCTCAAACTTCGAAGCGCTGAGAGGTTGTGCAAATCATCTGGCAGAGCAGGTAATTTTGGGCAGTACATAATGCTCAAGTGCTCAAGTGCACTGAGGTATTGCAGTCCTGTTGATAAAGAAGACAGCTTATCGTAGTTCTCAATGGACAAAGTTCTTAGGGAGCTCAAACCTTGAATACCATCCTCTGGCAAAGACTTAAGTCTATGGCAGTCACTGATTTCCAAAGACTCCAGTAATTTAAGGTTTTGCAATCCTTGTGGCAAAGATTTAAGCTCCTTACACCAACTTATGGTCAGTGATGTTGGAGCAGTGAGATTCTCTATTTCCAAAGGCAGCAAAGAAAGATTAGGGCATGAGCTAAACTTCAGAGAGGTGAGAAGAATATTGTTTTTTAGCAGGTCTCCTGATAAGAGTGGCAACTCAGGGAAACCATCAATCACAAGAATGGAGAGTGAGGTCAGATTTTCCATGGATTTTATAAGCAATGCATGGCAACATTGCAACTCTAAATGTTGAAGAGATGGAAGGAATGGCGCTGAAGTCAGGTTTGGACATTTATTTACAGTTAGTTTTTCCAGGCAAGGGAATACTTGTTTGCCATTACTGCCACACCATTCTTTCAACTTTGGAAAATCTCTGAGGGTTAGTTCTTTGAGAGAAGAGAATGGCGCCTGGATGTCTCTGCCATAGAAGTCTTGGCCAATGCACTCAATGCCTTCCATTGCTTGCAGGTATAGATTCTTAAGAAATGGAAGCTGCCCAAGGGTGGGTAAAGCTTTACATCCTTTGAAATTGGTCAGTACAACCCCAGTCAAACTTGGAAGAAGCCAATTTGGAAACCTGATGTAAGCACACAAGAAGAAGTGAGTTCTAATCCTACTACAATTACATCAGCAACTAAAACAAAGTCCACTAAAGCAGAACGTCCAATTAATAAGACTTCAGTAATGTGTTTGTAATCTAATTATGAAACCTATTTATACAATGCAAGGAAGGTCTCTACGATTGAGAGAGCCAATACAAAAATCAATTATGTGTTAAACTTCAATACCTGATGCCCGGATACCCTTTGATGAAAAGCTTTTTAAGATTTGGATGTGGTTCAAGGCATTCTAGAATATCTTCCATTTCTCTTAAGCGAGCATCACTATCATCTCCACATGACGAACCTGTTGAGTGTAGGCTTTCAGTGTCATTTTCCTATCTCGTGTTCCCATTATCATCTCCCCAAAATAATCCCAAAACGTGAAGGTGCTTCGCTTTCAAATTAGCAGTCTTTGCTTCTTCTGCATCATTCACATTCTCCAAGCATTTAATGTTAAGTCCACCCCTTAGGTTTAGACAGCTGAGTTCTGCAATGCTTTCCCCAATTCCCCTGCCCACAATGTATATCGGCCATGTCTGAACGTGAACCAACTTTCCAATCCTGGTTGGCATATGGGTCAATCTTACGCATCCAGATATTTTAAGGTGTCTTAGGTTAATCAACTTTCCCATGCTATCAGGCAGCTTCAGAAGTTGGTAGCAACCTGAGAGGTTCAGTGTCTGCAAATTCAAGAGGTCACAGATTGTGTCAGGGAGTTCTTGTATTGAAGAGTTGGAGAGGTCAAGGAATCTCAAATGGATCAAATTCCCTATCAATGCCGGCAATCTTTTTGTAACACCAGGTCCCATATTGGGAAGATGAGAAGAAGCCCACATAGAGTGGGTAGTTTATAAAGATAGTCATGGGTGCTAAGTCCCACATTGCCTAGTTACTACGTGAAACTGGGCTTTATAATGAATTCTAGGGAAACTCCAAATTGACTAGTCCTTTTGGGGGTAATAGCGCAGATGTGGCTAGCGCTTTTCCCTGGGTCGTTACAAGTGGTATCAGAGCCACCTACTAACGCCAGGTCATGTGGTATTAGAGCACTGCATGACGTAGCCCTGACGAGGACGTCAGGAATTTAAGAGGGGGAGTTTGTAACACCAGGTCCCATATTGGGAAGATGAGAAGAAGCCCACATAGAGTGGGTAATTTATAAAGATAGTCATGGGTGCTAAGTCCCACATTGCCTAGTTACTAGGTGAAACTGGGCTTTATAATGAATTCTAGGAAAACTCCAAATGGACTAATCCTTTTGGGGGTAATAGCGCAGATGTGGCTAGCGCTTTTCCCTAGGTCGTTACACTTTTGATTCCACAACAACTTAGATCTAGCACCCTCAAGTACATGAAATCAGTGGGTGAAAAAGAACGAACCTCCCCAGAGCTGACTCCAGGAGACAACAAAAGCAAGGTTCTGAGACGTTTTGCTGTCAGCAAGGCTAGTGGGATTATAGATGATTGAAAATTGGAAAGTATTGATGAGTGACGAGTTTTTGCAAGATTGCTTGGAGTAGGGGCATGCTCTAGTTTCAAGAATTCATCCCCAGCAACAGATTGGGCAAGATCATGAATGAGATCATGCATTCTGTAAACTTTCATGCCGTCATCTTTACTTTCCTTAACTTCCTGAAAGAAGGACAGGCACAATAGTTGATTGAAATAATCATTTCCAATGTCCTCTAATGGCCTACGTTCTTTATTTGCTAGAATCAAGCCTTCTGCCATCCAAAGATGGATTAACTTCTCCTTCTTGAACTCATAACTTTTTGGAAACAGCGAACAGTATGCAAAGCATCGTTTCAGATATGGTCGCAACAGACTATAACTCAATCTTCGGGTCGGCAAAATTTCACTTTGGCCATCATCCATTTCCCAAAGTTCACTCTCTTTCACATCCAACCAGTAACTCTCCTCTCTTCTGTCGCGCAATAAACCTCCCAGGGTCCGTGCTGCTAGCGGCACGCCTCCACATTTCTTAACAATTTGTTTTCCAATTGGCAACAAGTTAGGATGACCTTCCTTCTCCCTGACCAAAAGCGTACTGCTTGAACAAAGCCCAAGAATCATCCTCAGCCAAGCCCTTGAGATGATAGGAGAAAGTTCCTACTATTGATGCAACTTTGTCACTTCGAGCGGTGACTATTATCTTGCTTCCTTTCACACAACCTTTTAGTAAAGTTTGAAATCTTTGCCATTTATATTGATCTTCATTCCATACATCATCCAAAACCAGTAGATACCTCTTCCCACATAAAGTTTCCTGCAGCTTACGAGAAAGTATATCCAAATTTGTAAATTCACATTTCCTCAGTGTTACAGACTCTATAATGGCTGTAATAATCATTTTAATATCAAAATCATTAGAAACATACACCCATATTTTCATATCAAAGCACCCCATCAAACCAGCATCACCGTAGACCAATTGAGCTAATGTTGTCTTGCCTAGGCCTCCTATTCCAACAATTGGAATGATTGGAACATCTCCTCTGTTTTTCCCATTGCTGGTGGTATGCAGAAGCTCTATAATCTTTTCTTTATCTTCCCTTCTTCCATACACCTCAGATTCAATCACTAAAGAGATAGTCTCCCTATAGCTAATTGAGCTCTCAGAAAGCGTATTATGAACCTTTTGTGTCAAATTTAAGCTGAAACCCTTCTCAATAATCTCATCTAAGGCCACAAGCATTTCTGGAAGTTGATGACGAGCAATATGAAAGAGATCTTTGGAAGGGTGAAAAGGCAGAAGAAAGCTGCGTACCTGATCTCCAATGCTACTGCTCATCTCACATAGCATGATTTCTGATGCAAGCTCATCCAATAAATCCTCAGCATCATAAGCTGCGCCTTTGAGCTTTGACAGCCATTTCTTCACAATACTATCTGTCTCTTGTCGCTCTTCTGCATCTTCAAGCAAAGCTTGAATCATCGGCAGCGACTGCAGTAGCTTCTCAAAATTCTGCTTAAGGCCACAGAGATCCCGAAGCTGTGCTATAGCTGGGGAAGCTAGTCTATCAAATAGTACCTGTAGAAGTGAAGATAAGGCCATTTCCATCATTTCTGTGTTCTGTAGAGAAAATCAGAGGTGTTGGAGAATGAGGAATTCAGTGTTTGTAGTTCGTATACTAGAATACCACACCAGTGAAATATATAAGGAACAGCTAGCTTAGAAAGAATATTTCTTCTTTGAAAATATAAAAATAATAAACAAACATAATATATTCCTTTTGCCGGATCATCCTGCATTTATGTGTATTTGCATAAGGGAGCAGATGCAAATATTCTATAGCAAGAGAAGCCAATAAGACAAGTAGACAACCTTAAAAACTATAAGACAGGTAGACAACCTTACAAACTATAAGACAAGTAGACAACCTTAATAACTATGGTACCATAGATACATACGCAGGAAGAGAATCTGCTGAATGTTACCCATAAAATTGTTCTCATCTGCTCTCCCCATTCATTGGGATGCAACTACTACTATGCCTTGAAGGATGCGAAATTACGTTTGTTACTTCCTCTGCTTTGCAAAATAGCTGATAAATCAATGCCATTTTTTTTGTCTTTACTTGGAAGATGGCTGCTTCAGAAACGGCAACAAAAGGATACCTTAAAACCAAGGTATGTCTCCTAGCTTCCAGACAAAACATTTTTTTATTTTATTATTATTATGTAAGAACAATGTTTTTTTCCCTAATTGGCATAGAGTAAGAGTAATGCTATTTAGTAAACTATTATACAACTAGAATGATGAGACAATAAAAATCAATCATTGATTTTTTTTTTTTTTTTTTTTAAGTACTGATCCAAAAGATGATTTTCAATTTTTCAGTGCCACAAATATTCTTCGTGTGGTGACCTGGAGATGAAAAAAGGGGATCACTACGAATGCGTTTTCATCACATATGCATGATTGTCTATTTCCTGGTTTAAACTGTTTTAATTGTTTAATTCGTGGAAAGATTTGCAGATAATCTCATGAGTTAGGTGACAAAGGAGACAATTCGTGCACTAAATAGTCAAAACAATCTTTTACATCTAAAATTCAGGCTTCATAATATTCAGATCCAAATTGAATAAATACATCAAAACTTATATTGGCTTTCTTTTCTTTTCTTTTTCAGTTTTGGTGGGATATTCCAAACCCAGTAATACGATATACAGTAACATACCAAGGGGTTAAACTGAATCAGAATTCAGAAGCATCTTGATCTCCATCAATAGGTTCTAACCGCCACTCACTCCCATAATAAGAATTAGGCAACCCCAGCCAAAATTTGAAAGCCTCAGCTGCCCTCTTCCTCTCAATCCTTCTGTCCTGCCTGGCCTTTGATGCATGCTTGCTAGTAAACATCCTTGAGTGCATTTCCACATAGATTCTTGTATACTTGGTCTTGTTTGGTGGTATCCCATACTCTTCCATACAAGCCACTATTTCTAAAGCTTTTCTAAAGAAAGCGGCTCTCACACAGATATCAGCCAAAGTATCCAAAAGCCCTTCATCTGGTTTCAATGGTGGAGGTGTAGGTGAAGAATCGCAATTCACTCCTTCCTTTTTTGCCCTACATCTCTCCTTTACCTCGTTCCAAAGCAGAAGTGCCTCTCCTGGTTTTCTAGCCAATGCAATTGCATTGGCTAGACTGCCATAAGTAGCCACATTGGGGTAAAACCCATTTTCTTTCATTCTCTCAATGATTTTCTTTGCTTCTTCAAGCAATCCCAGTCTACAATAGCCTTCAACCAACATATTCCAGGCAACTAAATCAACCTTCACTCGAGCATCACTGAGCATCTCATCAAACACCTTGTTAGCCAGCTTTGGTTGACCCGACAAGGCAAAAGCTTTCATCAAAGTGGTATAACTAATCTTCGTGGGAGCTATTCCTTTTGCTCGCATCTCATTGAAGAATGCAAGAGCCCCGGCACTGTCATCAACCAGTATACACCCATCAATCAAGATGTTATAGGACACCACATCAGGCTCAATTCCTGAATCATCAGCCATGTCCCTAAGCAGCTCCTTTGCCTTGTCTATCTTCAGTTGCTCGCAGTAGCCCTTGAGGAGTATATTGTAAGTAATCCGATTTGCAGGTACACCAATTCTTGTCATTTCGGCAAGCACTTGGCGTGCCCGGTCCATCAACCCTGCCTTTACCATTGCTGAAATAACAGTTGTATATGTTACATGATCAGGATGACTAGCACTATCGTCCTGCCGCCGCATTGCCTCAAGCATTCGGACCGTGTCGGTGACACGGCCAGACATCATATAACCTTTCATAAGAGTTGTATAAATTCTAGAGTTAGGAGCATATGCTTTTGGCAACAGTGGCGGCTCAGAGTTACCCAACTCGATACTATTGGGAAGCAACTTCGTAAACACATCTCCATGCCCATCTCTATCTCTATCCCCATCTTCATCTCCATCCTCCTGACTCGAATTCTCCCTGAGAATCCTGCAAAGATCCCTCCGACCTTCCCTCATTGCTTGAACCATATTCTCCGCCGTTTGCAAATCACTGAAACCAACATAAGCCGCAACAAGTGAATGCAACGTTGTCATACACAAGGGAATTCTCTTCTCAAGAATCCTCTCCAATACAAAGACCAGCAAATCTTTCCTGTCAGCTCTAGCACACAGCTTAATCATAACGTTGTAAGTTAGTACATCCGGCTCAGCGCTAAACTCAGGCATTTCATCAAACAATTGCAGGAACCGCTTAGTATCGCCAACATTAGCACAGGCATTGAGCACAGCGTTGTAAGCAGCCGTGTCGGGCCGCGAGTCGGCAACTATGGTGGGGTCTGCGAATCGGCGGACCCGCCGTGTCACCGAATTGAACAGCTTGAGCGCTTCGGTGGGGCCGTCATCGCCGGAAGCCGCGAGGCGGCTAACGACGGCGCTCCACGCCTTGACGTGGGGGAGATAACCGGAGCGGAGCATGGACTTGACGATGGAGGTGGCGTAGAGCGTGTGGCCGGCCTTGGCGGCCGCCACGGCGAGGAGGCCGAGGGAATTAGCATCGAGGCGGTGGAGCTGGCGCTCGTGGCGGAGGCGGGTGATGATGGACTGGGCGCGCGTGAGGCCCACTTGGGTGTTTAGGTAGGACAACTGGGAGACCAAGCGGCTAAGGCAAGTGGGGCTCGGAAGGTGAGTGCACTGGGTGTAGGCTATCCAGGCGTCCTCTGTTTTCCTTTGACGGAGGAGAGCTAGGAGTGTTTGGTCTAAAGAATTGGCCGGTTCGGTGGCGGCGGTGGCTGTGAGAGAGAGGTCTGTTGGGCTGGTGTGGTTCGTTGCGGCGTGCACAAGAAATGAGCGCGAGGATTTGGACGTGGTGGTGATAGCGGTGGAGGAGGAGGGCGGAGGAGAGGCCCAGTGGAGATAGAGGGTATGGGTTAGTGGGAATGAGTAGGAATTTGATGAAGAGGAGGAGGTTGGTGGAAGCGGTTGTGGTAGTTTAGCGTTCATGGCTTGTCCATTTGGGGAGCAAAAAGGAGTGGGAAAGGATGGGAGGAGAGGAAAGCTCTTCAAGGAGAAGAAGATAACTGAGAGAGAGAGAAAAAGAGACCGTTGCAGGTTCGTGGGTGGAAGACAGTGTACTACGTCGAGAGTGTTCTGTCCTCTCGTTCTGGCTGCTAGACTATTTTTGCAGTTGGATCAGATTTTTTTCTTTCTTTTTTGTTTTTTTTTTTCTTGCTTGTTACAGTTGAATTAGTTACTTTCCACGACACGTGGATATAGAATACAGAATGGGTAGGGAAAATTGGAATGGACCAAATAAATACGAAAAATATTTTTCTCAGAAATTATTTTACATCGAAATAAATGAAACTTTAATAAAAAAAAAAAAGAGAAAAGGGAAATCCAAATGTCTCACATCTTAGTTTGATAATTACTGATTTTAGTCTTGGAAAGAAATTTGGATGCTAGAACAAATAATCTTGAATAAACGCATTCAACATTGTTTCAAAAATCCATAATCATATATGGCAAATATATATATATATATATGCATGCAAGAAGTAGAAATACCGAAAATTCTAAAATACATCCAGATTGTTGTCACACTGTTTTTATCGAACATAGAACCATTACAACTATCAAAATAAACTGGCATTGAATTGACCATTCATCTTTACTATTTGGATAAATAGATCCAATAACTCATGTAGGCAATACCATGAACAAGACAGGGAACATATTCATGAATATACATCATATATAGATGGTATATAGTACATGATACTCAAGCTTCTCAGTCAACGAGCAGAGCAAATCTGAAGAGATATTGGAGATTACAATGATGAACTCTTCAAGTTGGTTCATTTGGACAAAAAAATTACACCATTGGAAGCACAATTTAACCATGTGAATTCTTCAAAGCCATGGCAGAATTAGATCAGAAGTTTCCAATCCAACTTATTTGCAAATACCCATATGATCTGCATTCTGAAGAGAGAGCCTTTTTGAGGAGACCTTCACTAGAAGCTGCAGGTATTTTCACATTATGCATTCAGAAAGGCACCTAAACCTATTAACTGACAGAGTTGGTTAGGAAAAAACATAGAAAGTGACCAAAAAAAGCATTTGACATATCCAAGGAAAATTTTGCAAATTCCAGTGAACTGATATTTTTTTTTTCTAATATTATGTTCAATTACAGAGTACATTCCTGATACGTGATATTTGAGAACCAAATAAAGCATGGACAATTTTTCTACATGTAATTATTACCGATCATCAAAAGAAAAATAAATAAAAAATAGATGTTAGGTTACAGTTAATGCTGTTAAATTACTATTTGTCCCAAAAGTTTAAGCTTACAGGAAAAGATAAATTTAATCACTTAATTATTACTTTAACACTCTCCCTTACATGTGGGCTTAAGCTCCCTTTAATAGGTGAAGCCTAATACATGAAATATTTAATTTAAATAGGGGTGATTTGACAAAGTCAAAGTTCGATCCCAAGACCTTTGACTCTGATACCATGTTAAATCACCGTTTGTCCTAAAAGCTTAAGCTTATAAAAAGAGATACATTTAATTACTTAATCATTATTTTAACAAATACTAAGACATATTCCTTAAGAAGGCAAATGATATGACCTCAAGATACATTATTAAGACCAAAAACCCAAGCAATGGAAGATTAGTACATTAGATGAAGAAAATCTTATTGCAATGAAACACCAGTAACTGATATATAACTGTATACATGCTAAAATATGAACATGAAATTTAAAATAGGGCATCACTAATTTCAGTACTGAAAAATGTGCAGATACCAATGTGGTCCAACGGTGTGAAAAGATATGATACTGATTACAAAACAGGAAAATTGGAAAAAGATCTCACTCAAGACTCACCATTTCCTAAGAAGGGATTGATATTAGCAGTTTGGTTATCAGCAAAGAAACTACTAAATGGTGAACATTCATCTCAATAGACATACAAATAAGAGAGCATTTAGGTGTCTTTCCTACATATAACGACTTTATCAGAAGGTGAGTGCAATTTGCACAGGCATCATACTGCCAGGAACGTTTTGCTTTTCCTCTTTTCTTCTTTACTTTCCCATAGAATAGGCAGGACAATGTTACGAATTGAAATTTTAAGTTAAGACGCCCTGCAGCACCAACAATGCAGCTGCTACTGCCTATCTGAAGTCATATGCTCACTCAATTGAGAGTTGGTCAACCTCCTAAGACAAATAAAAATCTTCTATAAAGGAAATGTGTATATATATATATATATATATATATATATATATAATCAACTTCATACAAAAAGAAAGGAATTTAACCATCCAGAGGGAAAGGAATTTTACCTAAATTCAAGATTCCAGGTGCCGTGTAGATATCAACATACCTTTTGAACCCGATTTGTCAACCTTGTCATTGCACTTTCAATTTAGAGTATCATTAACTACATAATACAAAATTTCAATGTGCTTAACCATTGATTTGACTGGGTTCAGTTATTACATAATACAAAAAAGTATGTTGTGAGTTCATACCTTTTCGCATAGTACAAAAAGGTTTAGTGTATCATATCCAAAATTTTTAGTACTTAACATTGGGGTAGTAAGAGTAAGACTTGCCAGAAAGTTTCAAATCCATATAATGGGTCTCAGCCAATAGCACAATTGCAAATCCTACATCAAGTAACTCTAAACTTTCCGCAGGAACTGTCATACTGGCTTAAAATCCATTATTATTGGCTTAAATAAGACTAAATGTAATCCATTAGGCAAAACCAAACACAAACATCAATCTAACTGATATGAGTGTCAATGATTTTAATGTACACAGCCTAAAAGGAGAACCTTCCCTAGTTGGCCTCTTCATAAGCCTCACTCCACTTTCCATTCACAAAATTAAACTACCAAAATTTTGCCTTTTCACTTCCAGCTCCATCTAGAACCAACCCACAATTGAATTCACAAGCTACGAGCAGAATTCAAATATGTTACGGTTCAGCTAAAAAATTAATACCCAAATCCACAAGCCGATAGAAGGGAAAAAAAAACCCCCCACAAACCTGGGTTTTGCATCGTCGGTCAGTGGTTGTTGACGGTGAAAACCCACAAACCAAAAAGCCTGCGAGATCGACGGAAAACCCAGAAGCAAAACCCACTGCTCTATCATTTGTGTCTCCGACGGTGGTAAGAGAACGGACGGAGTCAGAAATGGAGAAGAGGGAGAAGTATCGATTTCCCTCCTCTTCTCCTCTTATATTTTTTTCTAAAAAATAAATAAATAAATTGACATGTCATTGCTGACTGTGCGTGCCACGTCACCCGAGTCATCGTCTACGATAGAGCAGCAAAAAAACATGGATAAGAGTGATGAGTGAGCCAAATCCATCACCCCCCTTGAAATCTCTCTGCGTCTCTCTGAAGAAAACAACAATGGCAGCTGCCTCTGCAGTTGTAAAGCCCTACTCCTACCCCATATGCTCAACTTCAAACTCCCCTCTGAAATCCACAGCCCCCCCATTCCCTCACAAGCATAACCAGCTCTCTCTCAGGAGAGAGATAATCTTGAAAGGTCTTTCTCTGCTTCCTCTTCTTGAGTTGAAGCAGCCGCGTCCTTCTTCAGCGGCTAAAGAGATCGAGGTTGGGTCCTTCCTCCCACCTTCCCCTTCCGACCCTTCCTTCGTCTTCTTCAAAGCCTCTCCCAAAGACACCCCTGCTCTTCGCGCAGGTCTTTCTTTCGTTAAATTCCTTTCTAATTTATCTTCTCTTCATTCATGGCTTCAATATAATGTTACTACCCTACGTTGATCTTACTTAACTTGCTTATTTATTTCAAAACTTTGTATGTTGCGTAATCTTCAGTAATCACAGAAAACAACTATACCCTTTTCCTTTAGATAAATTAATTATCCAACGTTTTTCTATGATATTTTCAATTACTCTGTTTTTCTTATATATATATGTTAATGATACTTGGGATTTAGTTCTTTGCAGGAAATGTGCAACCCTACCAGTTCATCATCCCACCAACTTGGAAACAGACAAGAGTAGCAAACATATTGTCTGGCAATTACTGCCAACCCAAATGTGCAGAGCCTTGGGTGGAGGTGAAATTTGAAGATGAGAAACAGGGGAAAATCCAAGTAGTGGCTTCACCTTTGATACGCCTCACCAATAAGCCCAATGCATCAATTGAAGAAATTGGGAGCCCTGAGAAGTTGATTGCTTCTCTTGGCCCTTTTGTTACTGGAAATACATATGATCCGGACGAACTCCTTGAGACACAGGTTGAAAAGCTTGGTGATCAGACGGTACAATTCTTTTTACTATACTGCTTACCATATGATTTACAATCTTAATTCTCCTCGAATTTTTGCTTACAAGAAGGTAAAAAAAAAAAAAAAAAAAAAAAAAAAAAAAAAAAACTAGAAATAGGATATACATTATATACCATTTAAGGAATTGAATTGAAATTTGTTTCAGTTTATGTTAGATCCAGATGAAATTCCTTAAAGTAGGGCAATGGAGACAAAATTATCATGATTCTGTGATGTGCAAATATTTTATCAGATGAATAACACTGCCAATATTGCTTCAGATTCATATTTCAGAGATGTTTGCTTATGAATGAAGCTCACTGCACTACTTTGTTATCACATATATTTGGGAAGGATGTTAAACTTGTTGTAATACAACGCCCTAAATGATATGATATTCTCTACTTGCGCCAAGCCTGCACGGTTTTAGTGTTGGGTTTATCTTTAAAAGGTCTCATATCATTTAGAGAGAGCATATTTTATATAAACACATCATCTTTTCCACACCCAGATAATGTGGGACGTCACAATCACCCCCTCTTGGAACTCAGCGTCCTCGCTGGCGACCCTCGTCGGCTTATGTATGCTCCCCCCATCTTAGACTGGGCTATGGTTTTGATACCATATGTAACACCCCGTCCTAAATGATATGATATTGTCCGCTTTTGACCAAGCCCGCACGATTTTAGTGTTGGGTTTACCCTCAAAATGCCTCATACTATTTAGAGAGAGCATATTCCATATAAACACATTCATTTAGGACAGAGTGTTACACATTAAGTCTCCGGTGCATGTTGACAATGAGAGATATCAAAAGTTAAAGCTTATTAAAATTTAAAACTGATACGGATTGCTTCTTAAATTTATAGTAAGTTATCTAACAACAGATATAATTGTTTGTATTCCATTTCTTCTTTCTTTCTTTCTTTCTTTCTTTTTGTTATCCTTTCAAAAGAAGTTAAATCTGTTGGCAATAATTGCAAACTTTTCTCATTTTGGTGTTTACAGTATTACAAATATGTGCTTGAGACTCCTTTTGCTTTGACGGGTTCACACAATCTTGCAAAGGCAACAGCAAAGGGGAATACCGTTGTCTTATTTGTAGTCAGTGCAAATGATAAACAGTGGCCAACATCTGAGAAAACCTTAAAAGCCATGCTTGATTCCTTTCAGGTGTAGCTCTTCCTCAATCTGTTTACTTTTGATTTCTACATGTTCCATTTCCCCTGATTTGAACAGAAGAAAAAAAAAAGGTGACATCTACATGTACACTGAACCAGAAAAGCATATCATCAATTATTGAGAGTTTTTTGATCCTTCGATGTTAGTCTCCAAACTGTATAAAATTGTAGCTAACATTTTAGTTATGTTTATGTGGATGATTGAGTTATACATAGATTCTTTTTTCAGATCATTGGAATCATCTCGTTGTAATTTGTGCCAATTCGAATACTTTAATCTAAGATTCATACATCCGCTCTAAGAAAACCTATGGAAAATAATTGATAAAAGAGTAACATTTTATTAGGGTCCTTTAAATGAGGAAATGAGTAAATTAGAATCAATGGTTTTGGCTAAAGTTTACTATTTTTTTCCAGTTTTGTTGAGAAGATGGATAAAACCTAGTGATCCAGGATAAATTTCTTTATCGTGAACATTGAATGATGGCATTGTGTTGTGGATCTGGTGAAAGAAGTGTAGAACACTTGGAGCGGCTCCCAGTAAAAAATTTCTTGTTTGTTCCCTTTTTAATCGGATGGAAACTATGTGTAGAGCAAACTAATGCCTAACTCCTTGCCATATTTTTACCGTCTAATTTAACCCTAAATTCTAACGGTACCGATGAACGTTGTAAAAGTGTCAAAACATCAAATGGGGTAAGTGAAGTTTTTCCTTATGATTCTCTATTGAAGTCTTCAATTGGTCAACTTTCAAAATTGCAAAATTTTTAGTTGGGTGAAACCCATGTGTAAAAAAGGAAACGAAAATGCCAACTGCTTGCCACATGTTAACCATGTGATTTAACCATAAACCCTAATGATAGCAATGATATTACCAAATTTCTAAACATGAAAATTTTACATTATAACTTTTTAAGTTTTAAGGATATGATTACAAAGTGTCAAAATATAAGGAGCAAGTAAAGTTTTCCCTTTATCTTTCTTTATTAAAGTCTCCAATTGGTCGGCTTCCAAAATTGCAAATTTTTTAACTAGATGGAACTTATGTGTAAAATAGCAAACCAGAATGCCAACTGCCTACCATATATTTACTATTTGATTTAACCATAAACCGTAACGGTAGCAATGACATTGCAAAATTTTTAAACATGAAAATCCAACGTTACAAAACATCAAGTATATAATTGGACAAGTGTGAAAACATCAAGGAGGTAAGTACTAAATAGCCCACTCATATAGTAAATTACTAAGCTATCCCCAATCTAGGGATAAAGTGAAAGTTTATTTAGTTTAGACAAAGTGCTGTGATTTTTGTCTCAACCATGTCGCCTTTTGACAAAATATAAGCAAAGGTCAAGATTATCCAAGTGGTCAAATACACATTAGGGCATAAATTCGAATCCTGCAGTGAGAATGTATGCATGATTAGTGTAAACCATCATAAATCCACTGATGTCCTAAAAAAACTAAGTCAGGCTATGAGCCTATAGTTCAACCGAACTTGAGAAAACGCATCTGGTTCCACCATCTAAGCCAATTATTTATCAAAAAGAAAAAGAAAAAAAGATAAACCTTTGACATCATCCATCACCCACACCTCCTTTTCTTTTTTCAATACTTGGGCAGGTGGTAGGATATTGAACCTTTGGCAGATGACCTGCTTTGTAGATAACCAATTGAATTACCATATGTAAATAACGAATGTTCCGCATGCTGATAAAACTATTTTTGATTGCAACAGGTAGAAAGAGCAACTATATTATGATTAAGATCTCTATACACGGCTTAATAAAACCATCTATCTGAAATCCCCCATTCTTTCCTGTACATCTCCCTAACATGAAGTAAATCAACCACCTGTATTTACAGGTACTTACATATCCCACCAAATATAGTCAGCGAAGACAGAAGCTTCCTTTTGTTCCACGGCAATCGGCTCCTCTTCAACAATCAGCAACACCACTACCAGTCTACCAGCCACCATTCTTTTTATCTACACCACCAGCACCTACTCTAATAATTACAATTTTCACAATTGATGAACCTGTTGGTCATAGATATTAGAAGCTATGATAGGTGAAATGATCCTTGTCCTTCTGTTATGGCATATAAGAGCTTTTCTTTCATCCTCTCCTGGAACAAACACAAACACACACACAAAAAAAATAAGGAAAAATAAATTTTTGTTATGCTATTCTTAGCGGTTCGAATGAAAATGAATGCGAGAAACTTCTAGAATGCTATTCTACAGCAGTTCCGGTGAAAATGTAAGCTCGAAATCCAAGAGTTACTTTTGAAGAGTAAGCTGGTAGCTTAAGATAATTTGCACATGTCATCACACTAGGTAGGTCTGCGTCAGCCCAGTTGCTACAATGCTGTATAAACAGCCCGGACAATAAAGAAACAATCAGATAATAACTATAAGGAAGAGCAAAAGATAAATTGAGCAAATGAGGTGTCGCTGGTACTAACTTTTCGTACAATAGTCAACTTTGGACTGAGAGAGGCTAAACCTCCTGGAGGAAGCCTAGGTGCCCCAGTAACAAACTGCAGAAATGCTCGTCGCTGTCCATGGTCAAATTCTTGTATAATTTCCAGCAACTGAAATTGCAGAACATGTGAGTGATTTTCTACATTACGGATGCATATGTTGATTTAATAAATAAATAAAAGGATGGAGTAAGAACACCGACATTGACAATGGGAGGACTGCTAGCTGTGTATCCATGATCAAACTTGATATGATCCAGGAGCTCATTGAACTGTTTAAAAGAATATGTTAAGACTTGGTAAAAATAATCAATACCCCAAGTAATTAGAGAAAAATTTAAGAGAGAAGAAACATACAGCCCAAGAATCACGTTCTCCACATAGTAAACGCTCTAGTTCCTCTTCAGTAAAAATCTGAAGATGTTCAATGGGGAAAACCTGAAAAACCAAATACAAAACCATTCACAAAATCAATTATCATATCGGTCATAAAACATGAATAAAAGATTTATTTGAAATTTGTATTGGAAGTGGGTAAATTCAACTCAACTAAAAAGGGGACCAAGAAAATACTTTAAGATGACAATCTCAATTGCCAGAACTTGGCTTGGAAGTGACAGAAGTAAACAAGTTTAACAGAGAATATGAACTACTGCCATATCTAAATTGAAATTCTAGGCTAAATTGGAATTCTAGTTTCAATGCTTTCAGGTCACCTTCTGTTACTTTGTGCATACAATAGAAACTGCAGTACTAAAAGAATATATGTCGAGCATTGGCTATGAAGGAGTTCAAATAGAAGTTTGGTTCTGAAGTGACAGGAGTAAATAAGCTGACCAGAGAATATAAACAACAACAGTGTAAAACTGAAGGTCGAGGACAAAATTGGGATTTCTCCTGCAATCAATTGGCTCCATTTACAGCTTATGTAGCACTTGAGAATCAATCATGGACATGAGGGCATCATACAAATTGAAGCCATCACCATAACAGATGTCAAAATATCAATTTCTGAAAGGACATGATGCTGTTTCAAATCTTTTGAGCGTGTAAGTCGATTTTTCCCAGGATGATAGAAATTCATATAGGCTGTGTTTGGCAATGAAATAGAAAAAGGGAGTAGAATGGAACTGTAGCAGATTTGATTGATATGAGAGAAAAAAGTAAGAATATTTTGTATAAAAAAATGAAAAAATTTGTTTTGTAGTGATTTTTTTATTTGAATAATAATAAAAAGTTATTAATATGATGTAAAAAGTAACAATGTTGGGGTTAATTTTGAGAAGAATTTTTTAGGTTTTTGAGTTAGGTCCGGTCCGGCCCTTTTCCAATCACAGCCATAAAGATTCAAGCATGTCTTTTTCACTCAAGGAAAACAGAAATTTCAGTCATTGAATTAATCAGAAAACATGAAAAGATCTTTTAGTTTTGGCAGGTGGATTGTCAAAGGATTAAATATACAGTCCTGCCTACTTCATCAAAAGAAGGGTACAGACCTGGTTAAATCCAGATTTAAAAGCTTCCACCTGTCTGGAAATTCCAGCATTTATAGTTGCATCAACAATGAGCGAAAGATATTCCTCCAAGTTTCTCATATTAACCTAGTAAAACAACAGGGATAACATCAGTTAAGCTCGTACCTCGTCAATTGAAAGATCACGAAAAAATAAAAGCAATCATATTGAGGTGTGCATTATTACCATTTCATGATCAGGCCCAGAAGCAAGTACATAATCAGGATACCCAGGAAGAGTAAAATCAAGGCAAAGATCCTCAATTCTGGTATCCCGAAAGCATAAGTCGAATTCAGGTGGTGAATTTTCTTCATTAATAGTTTCCAGAAACATTTTTCTATTAACAAGAGCCTGAAACTCTAGCAATGTCCTACCGAGCTCAGGATCAAATGACTGGATGTCATACAAAGTAAGTTCCTAGAAAAAATT
This sequence comes from Corylus avellana, assembly GCF_965113065.1. NCBI lineage: Eukaryota > Viridiplantae > Streptophyta > Magnoliopsida > Fagales > Betulaceae > Corylus > Corylus avellana. The sequence goes on from NC_142499.1 coordinate 17,581,199, forward strand.
GAAACAAATAATAAATAAATAATTAGACCAAAGCTTGAATAATAACTATCATGCTAATTAACATGACAAGCCTACATACAGTTTCATTAATAGTACTTAGAATTAGAAGGTACCTGGCCAAGGATAATTTTGTAGAAGGCTTCGGAGAAATGCAGATCCAAGACCCTTCCATCTTGAAGAGACTTTGCAACTACTTGGCCCAAAAGGACAAACTTTTTGATTACTTCGTAAAATTTTTCATTGGATGCATTCAACGTAGATGGCCATGGGCATGGGAAAAGTCCAAAAGGTGACACAAGAATTCCCATATCCTCAACCTGCAAACTTGTCCTGGAGGCAAATGCCTCCTCCCTCCACATTCCTAGGCCAGACTTCTGGAACTCATGACTAACCAGGGTATAAAATTCCAATGTCGGACCAAGACCAGTACCAACTTCTTCACTGTATTCAATTTCAATAGGCACTTTATGACGGGCATGCATGTCCATCATTTGTGCAGCAGAGGCCAGAATCTGGTTGCGGAAAACTAAAAATTTCTTACGCGGCGAGCTGCCAGAGCTGGGTCGCCTGTCACTTGTGGCTCCTGAATTGCTTTGAGACAATTGATGAGATTGAACTTGCAATTGACCAAATGCTGCTAACCGGAAGTACTTGCACCTTGCCTCAAAACTAAACAAAAAAGGGCACGAAGCCATTAACTGCTTACACCAAGAAGGCATACCACCAGGGGACACAGACAGAGAGTCCCGCATCTGCTGTTCTAGTTTTTCTGTCAACTTACTGCTTACAAACTCATTCTGTGGCACTGAAGGAACTCTCACCTTCAGACTATCCAAGTTATCAATTTTACCTTCAGCAAAAGCACATATTCTTTCACGAGACAGCAGATGAAATGTAATCCTGTGCAAGCGTTCCAAGCTTTTGAGCAGAAATAATATATCATAAGTAGAACTTGACCTCTCCAAGTCAGAAGTGAGTTCACAAGCAAACATGCTAGAGAAAAATGGAGTGTATTGAATATATGCCCCGACTTTATCTGATACACAGAAATTTTGGTCTGACTGAAGACATTCTTGAGAATCACCTTGTATAGGTTCTGCAGCTCTTTTATATGTTAATGTGTAAACTTGACTCCACAATTTTGCACCAGTAATAAATTCATGTTCTCTCATTTGTTTTTGGAGAATCACTTGGTATAGTGTCAATGTCTGATCCAGCTGTTGTCCTTCAAGGTAAAATACCAGTTTTTGTGAAGCACCTTCATCACTACAAGATGCAGGATGCTGCATTTCCATACTGGCATCTGGTTCCAAAGGAAGTTGTATTTCTTGCTCTGTAGATTGCTGTTACACAACACACAAACAGACATTTAAAAACAGTGATGCTACCTTGGTGCTAAAGGAGAAGAAGAATGACCCTTAAAATGGAAATTAGCAGGTCAAGCCAGAGACAAGAAAAATATGAAATACCAATTATTCAGTAGCTTACACAAATTACACCAACAGCATTGCCAGCCCCAAGTCAGATGATGAAAAGTTTTGTTCAGTGCAGAAAAAGCATATAACAACAAATCCATAATCATAATTCCAAAGAGGAAAGTCATAGTTATATAGCCAACACCGTTTAGTATAAAGACAAGGCAAATGTCAGCCGCATAAAAACAAACCGATGATGAAGGAGAATCAACTAAGATCAACTAAAAGTATAAGTTTCATGCAAAAAAGTTCTGCCAGGTTTAGTCTATCTTACATTGACTGCTTGTTCAGGACCAGGCTGAGACAAGTTCGCATTATCCTCCTGCAGAGAAGTATAACTCAATAATAAATAAATAATTAAAGATTCATAAACTCCAAGTAAATCAGGAAATTCCCTATCCCTTTGAAGAAAGAACCAAATAAAACAAATCAGAAGCTTTCTTGTCTCTAGAAGAGTCAAGTTAGCTTAAGCCAATTCATAAACCATAAGAAAAATAACCTGCATATTAGGCAAATCTGTAGATATACTGTCAGGATCCATGGCATCTGGACTTTCTCCTGGACTAGTTCTTGCATTTGATGGTAAGTCAAGTGGTAAACTCTCTGTTTGGCCCTTAGAGCAACTGGGTGGATTAATGTTCTCATTTCTTTTAATATTAACTTTAGGCCACAGAAATCCTTCAATGGCATCTAAAGAGGAAAAAGGGTCAACAGTCTGAACATCTTCAGAATACGCACAAATGCAAGTCTCCCCCTCTCCTCGCACAAAACGAACTTTTAGACACGGATGTAATGCACGTCGTCCATTTGGGATCATAGCATATGAGTTCCTTTGCTTGGATCCATGACTCAAAATAACAGGGAAATTTTCCAAAGAAGATAGTGCACTTTGTAATTTTTGTATCAGCACAAATAGAGGTAATTCCACAAAATGGGGCTCTGAAGAAGACAAGAATAGCCTTGCAAACACCTCAAATCGTTTTTCTACAACAAAGAAATTACCATTCCCCACCTGAGCCTTACCCTTTTCTCCAAGGTACTGGCCATTGGATAAGTAATTCAGCAACGATCTCACAATCCCGCTTTCAATAAACTCAAAAGTGGAAATGGGTTCTCTTCCATTAAGACTTGCCATAATTTGAAGCAATATATGATAGAACCTCTCTTCATGCTGAGCAGAAGCATCATTACCGATGGTCATGTTAACCAAATCACTTAAAGTAGTAGAAAAAGTTCTCAGCTTTTGAAGAATATCAGTTACTCCTTTCTCAGAGTCACATAAATTTGGTGCAAAGTAATTAGTCCTTATGTGCTTTGCGAGATTGTGAACTGAATCCTTTTCAAGCTTGCAACTACCAGCTTCTGATGCTGTAGGAGATTGGCCAGTAGCAAAAGCATAACATAAGCATCTTAGAACCTCCTTTGAAGCTGACTTCTGACTAGAGTCAAATGACAACTGGATGCCACTGAACACTGGAAACATCAACTGCGAACAATTTTCTTGTGTTAACAGTGCATCAATAGCAAAAAAGACGCCTTCCTTGATAAAGGAGTTCAGGAAAATATCAGAAAGCTTTTGCAAGATCATCTCCGCAATCTGTAGAGCTACTAACAGCACATGCAGATCCTTTCGAGTGAATACTCCAGCTAAAAAACTGCCAATTGGACAGAAAAATTTTAGCTCCAAAGAAAATAATATTAGGATTGGCTACTGTAAAGACAAGAAAGCCTTGTTCACCTTGAAATGTTGGCATTCTTCAGCAATTCAAGAAGCATATCAGATTTGCTGAAATAAACTAACTTGTTGATAACAGATAGACAGCCATAGCAAACATATAAATTTGCACCAGAATTAACCACCTGTATAGAGGGTGAAGGAAATATTACAAATCCATGCAAGGGGAGAAAAAACAGTCTCAACTGCTATATACCAGAAAACCAACCTGGATCAACAAGGGAAGTACATCCATCCCAAATTTTTGCAGAAGACTGGAGCTATTAACTAAAAATGATTCCTTATCTGACACCTGTTGAACATCTGGATCTCTAGCTGAAGTAGGTAGAAGCTCATAAAGCAACTTAAGAACTTCATAAACCTGAGAATGGAAAAATAGCAATAACACCACCATTCCTTTCCCTCTAATAATATAGAACCCATGAATTAAATTTCATGATTCACATCCAATATTTTAAAATAGTAAATGAATCTAAAATAATGACGATTTCACAGTCAAGAATGAAAAAAAAAAAAAAAAAAAAAAGAGAGAGAGAGAGAGAGAGAGAGAGAGAGAGAAAACCCCTCTATGAAATTGAAAAGTAATCAATGAACAAAAAAACCAACCTATCATCACAATCTTTGCCCCAGAATTTACAGAAAACTATTATATCAAATTTTATATTGTAGATAATCCTGGGATCCTCTCAATAGCTCATATTCCAAATTCCACTGACGCAGAAATCTTAATTCCATTTACTTATATTATGCATGTGACTTATTAATAGCTACCACAATCAGTGTTTCTGTAGCCATGCTCATAGAGTAGGGTAAAAGCTTTCTAGATTTCACTAAATTATGTATAGAAGATTGGAATTTATTAATTAGATTGGACCCACTTAACTCCTTAAAACATCTAACCATTATATCCACAGCTAGGAATAATTCTGCACTTAACAAAAGCACCAAGGGAGTGATCATATCAGCTGTCCATAATCCTTTCGTAGTGGTAGTTCTTGCATTAATAAATTTTTTAAAAAAAAATAAAGGCCATCAATTTGCATATTGGAAATGTAAATGTGACACAGGTCCAGATGTGGAGTTTGCAGAACCACACTCGTTCAGAGGAAAAATGCATGGGTCTCGAACAAAAATATTTAGCAAGGGTTAAGGGGTTTGCATAGCAGTTCCAACCAGGTCCTCATTTGACCATTTGACAAATGCAAGGAAACTTTTCCTCATAAGAATGCATTTATGAACATACACCAAAACCTGAAAAGTTGAAAAACAAGCATCTAAATGTAATCTTTGTAAATGCCCTCTTACCTCTTTATATCTTACTGAAACAGGAATACGTAAAAGGTCTATTTGATTTTGTGCCACTTCTTACCTCCAGAGACACAAGAACTCTTTTTTTTTTTACTAGAGACTTCGGTACATAGTTGGAAAACATGCACCTAAAAGGAATCATTGTCATCAAACTCTCTGCAAAATCTAAAACTAACAACCATGTTTTTCTCCAGTCCAATTTAATAATAGTTTCTCCTAAAACATTCATAACCAATCATGAATGCATATAAAAAATAATTATCTAGATCTCTTACATGCCTAGAGGAGGATATTTAAGGCACATAAAAGTAGGAAAGCTCAATTTTTTCTTTTCCATTATCATGAATAAAAATTGATATTCTAAGGATTCAACCAACTTTGTCACCATAAGAGACAAAATAGAGTTGTATAGACAAAGGATAAACCTGATTGCAATGGCCATCCACCATATGAGGAGAAGTCATTCCATGTGAGAGGTCATAAGTGGATAATATATCCTTCAATATGCTGCTTATATTGAGCTCATATAGAGTTCTGAAGGCTACAAATGAACCAGAAGAAAGTTTGGTAAGTATCCCAATCAGACCCTGCCAAACCAAAATGAAAGAGTCAGATCACTCCAGGAAAGAAGTAATATATGGAAGAATGGTTTCAGAAGCAAGATTAAAAAATATTTGCCTACTTTATAAATAGGTTGGGATATAGTGATTCGGCTATTCAAGTCAATAAGATGTATGACTTGATGAATCAGCTCGTGCTTACAAAGTTCATCCAGCAACTCAGAAGACTCACTTACTCGCTCCACTATTTTAATCAAGCAAGTAGCAACATATTCGACAAGCTGTGAATATAAAACATAAAAATAAGTTGGCAGATCAGAAAAAAGACTTCAAAGTATGAATGAACAGAAAAATAATTTCTTTAAAAAAAAAAAAAAAAAAAAAAAAAGAACACTACAACATCCATGCCTGTCTATCCTCGTACTGAAGAAGATTGCACAATATGGGAACAGCTTCCATGAAAGGTGAAGGACATTCAGAAGGAAGTTTCTTACATATGTTCACCACAGTGGAAAGAGCAACTCTCTGATGCAAGTAGAAAAAAGTTATACATCATGTATAGAACCATCACGTAAACACAATCGTAAAAAGCACCATATTTCCAAATAAAAACATGTCACATATTGGCTTGCCTGTACAGTTGTTGAGAAGAAGTCAATATAATTAAGGACAGCCATAATTGCCCCGCCCTGTAAGCAAGCAAGTGGTTGCTCCCGTGAAATCTTCTCCAATGCTTGCATACACTACAAGAAATCAGAGAGGATAACCTGTAGGTTCCCATATAACAACAATATTTCCTTGTATAAAACAAGGTCCAGGATATTATATAATCAATCATATATAACTACATTACCTGTTCAGCAACATCCGAGTACTCAATAGCCATTAATCTTTGGCAAAGAGCAGGAACTGCATCATGCCGAATTAGGAAATTCGAAGATCGTGGATACACATCACATATATAAGTTATAGCCCTTATAGCTAGTAACATTATTTCCGGGTTAGTCTCGTGCTTTGCGAGGTTTACAAGAAGCGGTGACAATGAGTCTGAAACCATGCCTGAGAGTGAATCCTCTGTACAAAATGACAACACCTCGCATAACTCAGTGAGGGCAGCCACTTGCCCAGAAGGCCCAGTTTCCTCACTCAAACTTGTTAAAATCCTCTTGAATTTCCCATGATCACCAGATGATCTCTGTCTCTGATAATCACGATACTGACGAAGATTGATGTGTCTTTGCTCCGCATCATCAGAATCACAAGACCCATATGCTGAGTCCCTCTCAGGTTCTCCTTCCGATCGGCTTGAGGCCGAAGCAGATGAAGAAGTTTCCATGTCATTGTCATGGGTTTCATGTGTAGAATTTGAGGAGTTCATATGGGTCTGAACCGATGAGTTCGATGAACTCGGCCTGAAATCCAATGAACTACATGCCCGCTTATCGGCTGGCAATTCATCAATCATCTCGGTGCGCTTTTGGCCACGATTACCCATTTACTGATCAATCTCTAAACTTTTCAACGCAGAGAATAAATAGCCACCCTGTTCAATACCTTCATTAGATGAAAGCATAGATAGTCATTCTCATAAAATTCAAAACCCCTACAAAATTTTATCATCAGAACTATAAACCCCCAAAAAAGAAAGAAAAAACCATAACTCCAGTCTCCAGCTCAATTAAAATTCAGTATTTCCAACTTGAAACTTTCCTTAGATTAAGACAGCAGAAATTAGCATTCTCAGTAACACAGAATTCCCAAACCTAAAAGTAATCGTCAGTAATGCGAGTTGTGTTTGTATATTACACCACTAATTCCGTACCATACAAGGAACAACCTCATGAGAGCAGAATAATTTGAATAATAATCCGAAACATACAAAGACTCAGTTTTGTTCCCATATAACCAAAAAACCCCTCAAAATAAATAACTCCTACCAAAAACAAACACGATCAACTCCAAATCATTTAAGCATTACAACAAATACATACGTGTGTATATATGTATTATATATACATATAAAAAATAAAAAGAAAATGAAAAAGTAGAGATACATACAAACAATTTCACAGGTGAAAGCGAAAAGGAAATTTAAGATCAACCAAAAGAGAATGATACAACTTTATGAAAAAAAGAGAGAATTTTGATGATTTTACGGTACCCAGTAACAGTTCTTTCAATCGGTCTTCAGGAGTTGAAGACCAATATTTCTATGGAAATCCACCGCAATTCAGGGCTTGTGCTTCTTCTTCTTCTTTCTTCGCCTTGGTCTACTCCTCTGGCTCCACAATTAAATTAAGGTCTCTGATCGTGAATCCGTGATGGTGATGATGATGATGATGATGAGGAGGAGGCACAAGGCATGAGTGTATGTATGTAAGCGTGGGGGTGCGGGTGGAGAGGATTTTATATATATGTATATATATATATATGGAATGTATATATAATGGAGGATTTAGTTAAGCTTCTAATACTGGCATATATTTGTACTGTGTGTGTGAGGTGCATTTTTGTTGATGTGGGGTCAGGTAATGGCCGTAGAAAAGTGGCGTCTTTAGTATCATGACGCGATTTGAACCGTTCGATTAGGGGGAGAGTCTGTTCGCACGGCCTTTTCATGTTTTGGGCCTTCGGGCTGGCCAAGCCCAACTCCTTGATGGTCACTGCCCTTTTGGGCCCTCCGGTCTGGCCCTCGTACCATTTGCTTTTATTATTATTATTATGGAGCTAGGGTTTTCTTGTTACCTTTTGTTAGAGGAAGTTTTTCAGGATACGATCCTGCGAGTGCCATATTCATCACCAACAACTAATGTGCAAACAGAAGCCTACTCTATAAAAGATTAAGATGATACCACCTTTGATTTTTTTATTGAAAAGGAGAGTGATGATTTATTTATTACTTCAATCCACCTTCAAAAAATGTTTTAAATTCTTAAATTGCTTTACAATTTCATTGTATTTTATTTCCTTATTCAAATAGAGACTATACTCCTCCCCAACTGCTTGGGCAGTTGGGTTTAGGGTAGTTTGAGTTTGAATTTGCGATTTCAAAAAGTATAATTAAAAATAATAATTTAAAAATGTGATTTTGATAAAATCGCAATTTAGCCTTTTAAATCGTAATATAACCTTTAAAGTTGTATGTTTTCAAAAAAACACATCATTATTTACGATTTAAAAACGCATATTTTATGCTTTTTCAAATCACAATTTTTTAAAAATGCAATGCTAAACAATTCATTTTTCTATGATTTTGTTTAAAATCACACTACTTTTTTGTTTATGAAATCGTAATGTCAAAACGCACCATATAGAGAACCACTTAATTCCAATAATTTTGGGCATTTTACATTTATAAAATGATGCAATGGAGTTCAACTAGGAGACTAAGGAGAGAGTTCATTTTATGATTTATATATATATATATATCATCATCATGCACATGCATGACATCATATATGCCGTTAAATACAACAAAATACAATTTTAACCATAAAATATATCTTCCTTCATTTAAAATTGAAAAAATCCTATTCCAAAGTCCATCCCTTTTATCTTTATTTTCATTTAGTTTGTTTAGGAGTCTTCAATTCAGTTTTATTAGGAATCCTCTTAACAGTTTTATTAATTAAGAGATTGGTTAGGAGCAGGATTTATCTTGACGTTTTTAAATAGAATTAGGAACTCACCATGAAGTCAAACAAGGGATCAATGGATGATGTACACTTTGGGTCTGTTTGAGCTTCTGATTTTAAAACAATTTTTAAATATACAATATGAAAGTGCGATTCTTAAAAACACAAGTAAGCATTTTGTAAAATTACAATTTAGCATTTAAAATTATGTATTTTTAAAAATACACTATTTGTAAAAATGCATATTTTTTTTATATTTTAATATTGCAATTTTTTAAAACACCCTCTTAAACCATATATGTTATCTATGATTTGGTTCGAAATCGCAATACCAAACCCTCTCTTTTGCTTATTTGGTGATATTGAAATACGAAGGATGAGAAAAGTTACGTACATTCCCACTTTTTAACGGTATCTAAGAATGATGGGAATTCCTTAGCCTATTAGTGTTAGCCACTTAATTTCTATTGATGTCTTAGTGGTGTGAGTGTTAAGTTATGGCTTGGTCGGTCTTGAGGGAGCGTATGCAGTTCCTATCGACCTTTTTAATTAAAAATAAAAAATAAAAATAAAAATAATAATAATAATAATTTTGAGTACCACGTCGAGAAAAGAATGCATATAAAAATGTAAAAATAAGAATGTAAGATTGTAATTGTTTTAATTGTTTCTTTAGGTGTGATGGGGAGACTCCATTTTTTGGCATCTCCTTTGCATGAGAATAGTGGATCGGGAGGAATTGCCCATCAATTTTTTTTTTGAAATCCTTACCCTTGAATTTTATCCAATGGTCTACAAGTCACCATGTGTCCTATTAACTAAAAAATAATATTTTATTATTTAAATTTTAAAAACAAATAAAAAACAAAATAAATAAAAAAGTAAGAAAAAAGTATGTGGCCATCCCAGCTAAAATTTGTTTTCAAAATTTTTGAGTTTGACCCGAGAGGGTGACCGAACCCAAGAGCCGGTTGGGGGTGGCCGAAGCCACCCCTTAGGCCATGAAAGTGGCTTCGGCCATCCAATTTTTTTGGGTTTGGCCCGAGGCGCTATGTTTCAGTTGCGGTGGGGTGGCCTACCATCTTATACTTTGGTTTTTTTTTTAATTTAATTTTGTTTTATATTTATTTCTAAAATTTAAATAATAAAATATTACTTTTTTAATTAATAAAACAAATGACAATTTGTAGACTTTTAGGGGGTGTTTGGTAAATGGGATGGCCTAAACACTGTAGTTGATATAGATTGATATGAAAAAAAGTAAGAATGTTTGGTATAAAAAAATGAAAAAGTGGTATGAAAAAAGTGAAAAAGTTTTATTTTGTAGTGATTTTTTTATTTGAATAATAATAAAAAGTGAATAATTTGATATTAAAAGTGAAAAAGTTAAAATGTTTTGATGTTGATTTTTTTGAGAAGCGGTGATAAATAGTATTTGGGCCAATCCCATCCTTATTACCAAACAAATCCTTAAATATAATTCAAGAATCAAGGGTCAAAATTTAAAAATAAAATAAAATAAAAACTGATGTGAAATTTCCCCACTGCTGGGGATCCCAACGCCAGAATAGTGAGGCTTTGATTTGTGCAGAGTGTCTGCATCAGAGAATTAAGAAGATTGCCAGAAAAACCTCGAAAAAATCAATCGATTCAATGCATTTCTTTTCAAACTTGTCCAATATTTTGCCTTGATGGACAGCACTTGAAGCCCCGTAAGCTCAGCTGAGCAGACTGGGCAATGGACAGAATATGGGGCAACCAAAGCTGCTGCCCCGAACAGTGAAAGCTGGTCTCTCTAACATCAACTGTACAATTATATATATATATATATATATAAACTCATATCTTCGAGCAAAGGCATAGGTAGCAAAAAGACATAAACTGAGCACCTTTTTATACCATATTAGGCTAGGTTTATTAGGCTTATGGGGTAGGTTTGCCCTTGTTTAGAAAACAACAAGCTATTTACAATATACTGTTTATAATTGATGAAAGACAAAAATAAATATAATAATTAGTACAAAAGGTAAAAAAAACTTATTTTGTAGTAATTTTTTTATTTAAATAATAATAAAAAATATATGGTATGATATAAAAAGTAAATTATGTAATATAAAAAATGAGAATGTTTTGATGTTAATTTTTTAAAAAAATGAGATGAATACCGTATTAGTGTTTGGTGTTGTTTGCCAAACACCACCATTATGTTGTAACACCTTTTTAAGTCTCATCAAAATTATATATTTTTTTGTTATTTTGATGAGACAATTTAACAAAAATGGTTTAAATCTTTACATTTTATAGTTAAAATAATGAGGCTGCTAGGGTACTTTTAAAAAATAGATAATTAAAATAAATAAAAAATTATACTTTTGATTATTTTGGTGAGTAAAATTTTGTGAGCCTGCTAAGAATGCATTTAGGGACAAAGTTTTCCTCAGAAAACTTTGTCCTGCTCTTAGCATAAGTGGGCTAACCCTAACCATATTAGGGTTATGATATTATTTCAATAAGAGTCTCTTGATGACTTAGCCTTAAAAAAACATTGTAATCCTCTCTAAAATGAGGTATGATAGGAATAACATAATGCTTTCGTGACCGACACCCATAACAACCTACTCTATCAACACTGATTCGATGGTAGACTTTTCTTTTTTGGCGGATCTATTCACCTATTAGTATTTGAATCTAACTCATAAGTTGTCCTCTCTGTGACTCGAATCCCTTGATATGGTAGCTAACTTACAAATTTTGGGTAGAATTCACCCTTGAAAAATCGGCTTGCAAGAAAAAAATGTCCGAGAGCTTATATGCACATAATCAATATTAGACTTAACTCATGTGAGACACTAATATCATAACATTTAACTTTTCTCATAACCTAATTTATCGCTTACAAGAGCAGGAGTAAATAAATTTAAAAATTTAAACTTATAAAAAGTGATAAATTTAATTAATATTTTAATATGTTCTATCAAATCAAATATGAATGAAAGAAGTAGTAAAAAAGATAGGAGATAAGCATATATTGAAGTTTATCTCTTTTAGGGCATAACGTATGGAGAAAGGAAGCGGTAAGATAGGTACACCATACTTTTGCTCCAGCAAAAGTAGAGGAAATTGACGCCAAAAAAGTAACTTAATAATTGACGTAGGAAAAGCACCCAATCTCTGCAAAACTCAACCCTTTCTACTATAATATACAAAATACAAGGCAGCTGTGTCAAACCACGAAAAGGCCAAATGAAAATGAAAAGAAATAGCAGCTTCTTGTCATGAACACAGAAGAAAAAATTATTTAAAAAAAGAAAAGGTTCATGCATCCTTGCTAATTAGCAAGGAGTCTAAGGGTCTATTTGGGCTTACATTTGAAGAGTTTAAAAGTATTTTTAACACTTAAAAAGTTTGTTTAAAGAAAAAAAATATTCGTTTGGGATTGCGTTTGATGAGCTTACAAGTGATTTTAACATTCAAAAAGTCCATTTAAAAAAAAAATATTCGTTTGGTAACAAAATTAAAAGTGTCTTTAACTTAAATACTCTATTTCTCAAACACAATTTCAAATAAGTTATAAGTTCTACGCTTGTAAAAAGCAGTAAAAACATGGCCTTATTAAACCCTAGCTAGTAAACAGCAGCAAAGAATAAAGAAAACTAATAAGAGTATATCCCTTTTATTTCCCTTCCAAAAGAGAGTTTAAACTTGGCCTCCAAGCCTCTAAAAAGAGAAGTCAAAAAGATGCAGAAAACAAGTAGGGGCGGGTCCCATTGTTTTATCCATTGGTGCGTTGGTGGGAATTCATGATAACTAATAAAAAGTGCAATTCTCTTTTTTTTTTTTTTTTTTTTTAACACATTCTATCAAATACTCTACTTTCTTTTAATTATTATTCCTCTTCTTCCTTTTTATTATATTCCTCCAAAAACCCTATTGGACATTGTGAAAGAAAAAGAGAGAGGGAGAGAAAAGATAAAAGAGGAAGAATAAAGTTTATTGTAGAAAAAATTATGTTATTTTACATGGTCCGTAGCGAATCAACTAGAATTTGTTGATCGGGGGACGACATGGACGTGAGCGGCGGTTAGGGGTGGGTATCGGTTTGGTTCATTTCGATATAGTCATTTTCGGTCGGTTAACCGAAATTGTTGGTCAAATCAGTTAATTCACCGATTACATTTTGATAATGATTTATTTCGAGAGTTTCGGTTAAATGGTTATTTTGGTTATTTGTGGGCTTTTTTAATTGGGCCAAAAATTGAATGTTTTGGGCTCCCAAATTGTTTTTTTTTTTTTTTGCTAAAATAGCTTATTGAACCAAACAAATTTTTTTTCAAAAAAAAAAAAAAAAAAAAAGATAAATTTTAAATGGACCAATTAATTAAGACAATAAGAGTCCACCATACATATGTTCTACACTTCTACTAATAAAATGGTCCTAAAACATTTATTATCGGTTAATTATCAGTTAATTCGGTTACTTATCGGCTAATTCGGTTAACCGATAAAAAAATATTTATACCGATTAATGAAACCGATGTTGGTATAAAAATCATTAACCGATTACCGACTGACTTCTGGCGGTAAGTGGTTAATGTCGGTTCGATTGCAGTTGGTACGCGGTAAACATTTAATTTGCCCACCCCTAGCGGCGGTGATGATAAGGGTTGAACTTCTAAGCCCCTTACACTGTTGAGAAGGGTGTGCTCTAGCAAGCCTCTCCACTACAAGGACTCGAAGATCCCCGAATTCATTCGTTTATGTGCCAAGGTGGTGGCTTTACTGTTGGAAACGACCTCGGTAGTGAATCCTTCTATTATGATGCCAAGTTCACCAATAAGAGTAGTTTAGCATTATGGGATTGTGCTTACCAAAAAAAAAAAAAAAAGGAATTAAGTTGGATAATTTTCAAGGACCAAAAAGCTTATGCTCAACAACTTACGTGTTTATATTCTTTAGAAGAAGAAAAAGTTAAGGAATTAAGTTGGATGCTTTTCAAAGTACAAGAAAAAAAAAAAAAAAAATCTATTGGTGGTCAACAACGCATTTATATTCTATAGAAAGAAGAAAAAAGGTACGAAATTAAATTAGATACTTTCAAAAGTCGAAAAAAGGGGGAGGGGAGAAAAGACGTTGCAGTCTTATTACAAATTAATTTACCGAAGTCTCAAGAATATTTCATCTCAACAAAGTGAACAAACCAAACCAAACGAATTCAAATGTTGATAAGGATAAAGATAGAACTACTCCACGAATAGATGATAATCATATTATCTACATTCAAATGTAAATATTTAAATTCAAGTTTGTAGTTTTTTTTTTAAACAAATTGTAACTACACTCTTAAGTCTTAACCATATCTTTTTGCAAATGAGAATGGTTACACATCTATCTCTTGTGCAAATCTACCAATGAATATGTAGGACCTACATTTTACTGTAGGGAGATAAGTGAAAGATAGGATCAACCACTAAAGCACAAAGGACTTCAGTTTTATCACGTCTACAAGAGACACACGTAACAAGGGGGAGACATAAGCCAACAGAAAAATCAACAAAGCCAACAGCCTACAGCTTTGGTAGTGAGCGGAAGCTATGGGACCCCGATTATTGGATAGCCAAAATACAAAAGTTGTTTGTTTGTGGTGTTGTAATAAATCCAGTGCATCAACGTCGTGGCGGAGGAGGTGAAGGGCACACAAAAGGAGGGGATCTTCAATATGACCTTAAGACTTGCTTGCTCCTCATGGAGTGCAATGTGGCACAGAGGAATGCCACCAATTAGGGCGCTATTGTCAGGTAATTTATAAAGATAATCATAAATATTAAATCTCACATTGTCTAATTACTAGGTAAAACTGAACTTCATAAGAAATTTTAAGAAAACTCTAAATTGACTTAATCAATTTGAGATAATAGTGATGGCTATCATTTTTCATATTGGAAGGACCGCTTGACAGAGATTGAAAACAAAGATAGCTTTGGATCAATGCAATGGGAATTTCAGAAACTTTCAGTTTCCGGGTCAGAAACATAATTTAAAAAAAAAAAAAAAAAAAAACATTGACGTTTCATAATTAAGTAAAATAATATCTTGGCAAAACAACATGTCTACAAATCACAAGACCAAAAATTTATAATATCTTCTTAAAATAGTCATTCTACTCCCAAGACACCCATAAATATACACCATTTACCTGAAATACATATGGAAACAAGACAAGTGCAAAAATGACCCTAAAATGTCAGTGTTCACATAAGGAGGAGGTTTTAATAAATATTTCTTGTGGGCACTAAACAGGATATTCCGACCAGATGCCAAATTTTGGAATCAGATGAAGATGAGTAGACGTCTACTCCGTGCCTTGCATAGGAACCATCAGATGTTGGGTCTGAGACTACAAACATTACAAGAATCCAGTATGTACGTATTAGAGCCAACTAAACCAAAATAATAGAACAGCTAGCGTATAGAAGAAATTACTTGCTTAATCAACAAAATTTCTCCAAAAGATAGTATGGAAAACTATATAAACTAAAAAGGCATCTAACAGATAATAATAATAATCATAGGTAATATCATATCAAAGGGGACATACTGAAAAGAAAGGACCAGCGCAGACACAATACATCAGAAGAGACAAAAATAAAGAGTAAAACACCTAATAATAGACTAATAGTGGATGTACTCAACTATTTAGTATACAAAAGCAAGATTTAGACTGAACATAATCTAAGTGGGGCACAGCTTTCACGTATCACACAATGACTTCCAAGCAGCAACAGTTCTACCAAATATTTATCCATCTCATGTTTGATAAAATCCTATCCAGATCTCCAAAATCTTATGATTTTACCATCTTAAAAGGCCCAAACATTTTGGATCTTAAATAAAATATTTAACAATTGGGATCCAATGAGGATTTTTTTAGCATCCCAATATTAGATTTTTTACCAACTCATAAAAGTATTAGATTTTTAACTGTTTTCTATTTAGGTCTTAAACAGGTAGAGACTATTCAAACGGTTATAAATTTATTGTGAGCATAAAGGACAACTGATTCCTTTTCTGGAAGGGGTGTTTCTAACTCTGCATTTGAATTTGCTAGACCTTTATTCAAACGGGTAGAGACTATTCAAACGTTTTAAATTTATTGTGAGCATAAAGGACAACTGATTCCTTTTCTGGAAGGGGTGTTTCTAACTCTGCATTTGAATTTGCTAGACCTTTATTGGCAAAACTTAGTCCACTTGAGGTATTCGCTTATCTACTCTGATTGTGTTTGTTGTTTCTTTCAAAGTTAGTTCTTTAGATTGTAATCACTCACTAGTTATTTTAGTAGTTTGTGATATCTCACAAACTACTTATAAAAAATAAAATAAATAAATAAATAAAAAAGTAGTTTGTGATATCTCACAGTCCTCCATTCAAATCTTGAAGGACCTCCCCAACTAATCTTCGATAGGATCCGAAAATTTTAAAAACCTTGATCCATCTATGACATTTTTACCAAATTTCTATTTGGATTCTTTAACATTGATTCTAAAGTGCTCCTTCCAAGAGTGCAGATGTATGAGCTGAAATCAATATGTATGAACTGGTATATGAACTATAAAAGAACAATTTGTGATCTGAGTAAATCCTGCGTAGGCCAAGTATGATTCTACCACAACTAAATATAGGAAGATGATTAATACAACTTATATTTCTTTTGTAGAATTGACCTTCATCCTTTTTTAGAATGGTTGGTTTGCTCCATCGAAAACTACTATATTAGTCATTAGGATTAAAGATAGTCCTCAAATGCAGTATAAGTTTCAGATCTATCGGATACTTCAATCAAACATTGCACTTGTCAGACACTTGAGGATGCAACTCCTGCTTCCACCCATGTCCAACACTCATCGGGATATCACCAAAAGAAAGGGTTCACCATTTTCCCCCTCTCTTAAAAGAAAAAAGGTGCAGGATTGAGGAAGATGTTTTGCATTTTCATCAAGAGGCTTAGAATAATGCTAGAAACTATATTTTTATTCCACAATATTGACGTAGCAACCCAACTAATCATTAGATTAGTTCTTGTTAAAAAAAACAAAAGGGTTAGTGCCCTTACCTATGGTAATGACGATAATCAACTAGCCGCCTTGATTTTAAAAAGTGTCAAAGGTGGAATATGTCTTCATCTTAAAGACCAACATGCACCTTCCATCCATTTTTTTTAACAATGATTCATGTCAACGCCCTTTAAAACACGACACATATCCTCCGATATGGAATATTAATATTATTTAAAAATTAAAAAACTTAAAAATGAAAACAAAAACTAAAAAACAAAAAAACAAAATTATCTTGGCCAAAATAGGGGTACCCGCCCACCTCCATTTTTGCTAAGAGGGGGGCTCGAGCCACTATGGCCCCATGGAAGTGGTTCAGCCACTCAAACCAGCCATATGGGGGTGGCTAAACCACTCCCATGGCCCTTGGTGATAGTTTGGCCACCCCAAATGGCCAAAAAATAAAAAAATAAATAAAAATCAGGGTTGGCCAAATGGGGATAGCAGAACTACCTCCATGGCCCTTGTGGGTGTTTGGCTACACTCCAAAAGACCAAAAGAATAATAAAATAAAAAGATAACGAATAAAACATAAATTAAGGGTTGGCCAAATGGCCTAGCCACCCCTAGACCGGCCAAAATGGGGCAGCAACCACATCTTGACAAACTAAATTTTTGTTTTTGTTTTGTTTTTAAGTTTTTTTTTAAAAAAAAAAATTAACAATTTTTTAATAAATAATATTAATAATCCATGTAAGACAAGTGTCACATTTTAAATTGTATTGACGTCGATCACCATTAAAAAATGGATGAGACCTGAACAAAAGGTGCACGTTGCTCTTTAGGATGAGAACAGATACCACCTGTGACACTTTTTGAAACCTAAGCGGCCATTTCATTATGGCCCTTACCACATGTACCAAAATGGCATTTAACCCTTAAAAAAAATTCAAAGGTTAATTTGGGCTGCCACATCAGTATTGTGGGATAAAAAAATGGTTTATAGCCATTTCTCACAGGCTTAGATGAAGTTACTATTTTCAATTCATTTCACCATATGCAAGCAGAGAGAGAAAGCAAGTCAAACATAGATAAGTACATACAAGAATGAGCCTAGAGAAGGTGGTCCAAACTTTCCGGCACTCTCTAAAAGGTAAATTTGAGAGAAAAAGGAAATTTTAACTAGTATGCAAACTGTATTGTCCTTATAGAGATAAAAGGGGGAGAAAATTTGGAACTGCATCCTCGAGGACCAAATAAGTGGCTAAAGTCTAGATACTGAAACTGCAGTTATACATAGACCTCTGATCCCCACTTCATTAAATAACCAAGTGAATGCATGTCAACGTTAAACTTAAAGATGTCAATCAAGCTATTTACATTTGGCTACTCTCCTTGTCGCTTTGCAAGTATCTTAGAGCAGCCCCTATATTCTAGTCACAACGTAAAAATCAAATGGGCTGCCTTTCTCCCTGTGATTTTTCAGGAAAAACTGTTTCCCAAAAAGCTTATTCAATTCAACAAAGAACAGCACGCAAAAAAAAAAAAAAAAAAAACCCCTTTCCCTAAAGGCTGCTATTGCTAAGAAGTTTTTTGGTCACTTCATTAGAAAATGATGGATCTTTCATAAGCTCCTCATATGCCACTTGCATCAGTTGAGGTACCCGACTAGCCACCATTTCTTTTATTATCAAAAGAGGCAAAGAAGAAAAGTGAAGGAACAATAATGCTTCAACAGGAAATAAAAAACGAAAGGATGAATAAAGAGTAGATTAAAATCCACATACAGCTCAATTTCTACTACATAATGCTTTCTGAAGCATAATCAACACCATGAGTATGTTAAATAATATTTAGAAATTGATGTGTTTTATCATTTCAAAGACAATAGCAACTGTCTTTTCTTTTTTTTTTTCTTTGTGGAGGGAGAAGGGGAAAAAGAGTGGGGCGCAGGGGTGGACTAATGCCCTAGTTGTAACAATAGAATAGACAGCATCTATGGTAAATGAATAGTATTCTTCCATGATATGTGAAGATCATTTTACATACTATCTTATTAGTACATATCAGCTGATACATGATGCCATGGAGTACAAAACACAAAAAACAGGATGCATAACATGAAAATAAATCCAACCACTAGAACAAAACAACGTGAGTCCCTAGCTGTGAACTTGAGTACATATAAATCATGATTAAAATATACAATCTTAAACATGGCTCTAGTCTCTAGGTATTTTCCAATATATGGGCAGATATAATTTTTCAATATCAATTTATATCTGCACATACCATATCGTAATATCTAGCATGGACACCTATCAATACAGTTACCAAACTCGATTGATAGAACTAAGTTCAAATTAACACCTTCAATTGCTAGAGTTTATGAGAAAGTGAAGTAAATATTAAGTGAATTATGAGAATCAATTACTGTACTTGGAGGTTAGAAAAAGTTACACTACTCATCCATCATGCGAATACTCCATTCGAAGTATTTTAGCTTAGTATATATTAACAAAATATATTCAGCAAGGATGTACACTTATGTTGTTTATAATGTGAGAGAGAGAGAGAGAGAGAGAGAGAGAGAGAGAAAGAGAGAATACCTGAGAACCTGGGTAATTAATACCTTGCGAGAAAGAACCTTGACGAGCAATCTGACAGACATCATCAAAACATCCGCCATAAGATGCCATGACAAGCTTGCATTTTTTTCTTTCTTTTTTTTTTATGAGTAATCTTAGTCCCTACCCCCTTGGAGTTAAGCTTGCATATTAATTTTAATCAATAAAAGTACGCACAATTCATACATCAACCAAAAAACATAAGATTAGCTAGATGTGTAAAAGAATCTCATTCCACCTGGCCATTTGGACTTGGTTGAACGTCTTTTTTAGCAGATGCATCTCCACCCTTTGCTGACCCCTTAGTGTCACCCTATCAAATGCCATAATTTGCAAATCCAACATTTAAAATTAAAAGACGCTCATATGAATGAGAACAATAAACCAAAAACATCAAAATTAAGAAATTTTAGTAACCAGCCATGTCAATGGAAGAGATAACTTAACATACCTCGATCTGCAGCAGCACAATAAAACGAGAAAACAAGGAAACGAAAAACACTGTCAGTCCAAACTTATACAGAAGCTCATAAATATCAAATCAAAAAAGAAGAATATACATCACAAATCAAATTTCCAAACAATAAAAATAATTACGGATAAGCAGGAAAGGTAAAACGGTAAGATTTAAAATTACCTCCCTGTATCTGGTCAAGTAAATTTTGAGCGGATCGATGTAATCCTCAAACCCTAAAGTAGCCATAGCCCAAAGCAAATCATCGCCATTAATAGTCTTCCTCTTCTCTCTCTGGCATTTGTCACTAGCCCTACACATAATTCAAGCAACAAACCCTCCAATTTAACCCACAACCAAAAAAAAAAAACTATAAATAAAACCAAAAATAAATATTGATCTCGTACTCGCTGGTGATGAAGCTTATGAACTCAGAGACGCACTCTTGAACGGTCTCTTTGGCGTCCTTAGCGATCTTCCCGTTCGCAGGGAGCGCCTTCTTCATGATCCGGCTGATATTCGCGATGGGGAGGAACCGGTCCTGCTCGCGAACGTTAGAGCGGGGACTCTGCTCGCCGCTCTCGAAGCTCCCTCCGTTTGGACTCGCCGGAGCATCGGCCATCCTCGCGAAAACCCTATCCCATAGCACCAATCACAAAACGACATCGTCAGTCGGACCAGAAACCCTAGCCCCCCGGTCGCGCCGAAAACCTAGACAGAATAGCGAAGGAGGGCGGGTTGTGATTTGTATACGTGTGGCTCTGTGTGCGCGTGTGAGAGAGAGAGAGTGAGAGAAAAAAAAAATGAAATAGTAAGCGGGTTTCGTACCGAATTTGTATTTGGGCGCGAGAGAGCGAGAGGCTTTAGATCGGGTGGTAGTGGAGGGAGGGGGATCGGACGCTGGAGAAGAGAGGAGAAAGGAGACGACTGAGATGAGAGAGCGAGGTGTATCAGCACCGTTGGTTTTTGTTCTTTTCGGTGAGGGGCTCTGTTTGGCTTTGTGGTGGGTTTCCTTGATTTATTTTTATATTGGTTGCTCTTTTTCCGTGTCTTCCTGCTGTTTCTGTTCTGGATTGTTCGCCGATCTGATTACACCACGTGTTGAGAGTTTCTGGTTACCTGTGTTTTCCGCCTTTTGTTTGGTGGCGGTCATACGTCATTCATTGGCTACACGACGTCGTTACTAGTGTAGTGATCAGTGATCACCATTTATCGCATCGTTTGTTTGTAAATTTGTAATAGTGTGTAAAACTTTTTTTTTTTTTTTTCCTGAAATAATTTGTTGGTAAAGTTCTTAAATTCTTAGCTATTATTTTTAATTATATTTAATTATGAGAAATGTTACGGTTCTTTTTGGTGTTCTTCTCGTTCTACATGAATATTGTTTTTTTCTATAAAAAAAAAAACAATATTTAAGTAGGACTAAGAAAACACTAAAAAAAACCGTAGCATTTCTCTTTTATTATTTACTCAAATCTTAGCAATTAGTTTTCAAATTAAATATTAGGATTAAGTAATTATTATTTCTAAAATGAAGAACAATATAGCAAATATTGATATAACAAAAATTTATTTATTTAATTTAAAAAGAGAAGTGTTACACATCCATCTCTTACATAATTTTTGTTCATATATTATGTAAATTCACCATTGAATTTGTGGGGTCCACAATCAACAACCATCGTAATCCTCTACCATTCTTAGAGTACTCTACTAGGAAAATTTCTTCAAAACTCAACATTGTTTTTAAATTCAATGGTGGAGATTTTGCCATATCAGCAAGTATCATTTTATTACTATTATTTCATCATTCTCTCATCATTTTCCATATGTTTTTTTTAAAAAAATCAATCATTAGATTTGTTGGACGTACATAAGTATACAAATTTTGCTTTGTCAAATTTAATGGTGTACATGTTACTTCTCTTTTTTCTCTCACTTGTTTTTTATAAAATAATTTTAACATAAGATCAAGATAACACAAAAAGAACATCAAGAAAACACCTAGCATTCCCAATTTTTAAATGACACAATAACATACGACATTAGATTTTTTACATCTAATCTAGTAATATTTACCATGAATTAGATCATCTCTCTTTCAAGAGAAGAGACATGCTATTATTTAGTATTTTCTCACCATTTTCCTACCCTTCTTTTTTCTAGATATTTTAGCTAGCTAGATGCTCCAAGCATCTACTGTAATAGTGGCAATTTTAGCCACTCAAAATACACTTTAAAAAAATAATAATAATTAATTTCAGCTACTAATTTTTTAATACAAAATTCAATAGATTATCTGTACAATTATCAATTTTATTTAAATATTATTTTTATTGAAAAGAGAGAAAAGAGGGAGAGGAAAGGGAGAAATTTGTATTTTGAAATATTTATTGGAGAGTAAAAAGGGTAATAATATTTAAAGAATACGCTAGAGATGCTCGGAGATCTTACGAATTGAAGTTGATTTTTACAAATTAGGATCATTTCTATTTTATTTGAACTAAAAAATATTCAATTAATTATAGTAAATAAGTAAAAGATAAGAATATCTTTCTATTATAACTTACTAGTGAAAATTCTATTCTCACCAAAATTGTACCAAAAAATTATGCATTTCTCGTGCCTCTTAAAAGTACATTCAATGTATCAGCTATGGTTGCCTACTCACCATGGCCTGACGGCCTTGACTACAACTTTGACCACGGATCTCCTTGATATGAACAACCAATTAGACACGTGGCATTGGAAAGGCATTATAGAACACTACAAGTCTACAATTCAAGAACATCTACTCATCTATAATTCAATCATATTGTACAAACAATATCATGTGCCACAGTCCCTGTGGGCCATTTCATCACACGTGTTGACACTTAAGAGAAGGAAAAAGAGGGCCTCTCGAGATGTCTCCATTGATGTGCAAATTACATTGCACTCTAGACCTACTAGATAATTAATTCTCTTGACTCCAAGGTTTTGCCTTTCACTTGCATCTAACTCAGTTCATGTAGGGGGTGTTTGGCAAATGGGATGGCCTAAACACTATAGTTGATGTAGATTGATGTGAAAAAAAGTAAGAATGTTTGGTATAAAAAAAATGAAAAAGTGGTATGAAAAAGTGAAAAAGTTTTGTTTTGTAGTGATTTTTTTATTTGAATAATAATAAAAAGTGAATAATTTGATATTAAAAGTGAAAAAGTTAAAATGTTTTGATGTTGATTTTTTAAAAAAATGGTGATTAACAGTATTTGGGCCAACCCCATCCCCATTACCAAACAAAGCCGTATAATTTGATAGCTTAGATCCTCAACAACCTTAGCTATACATATCATTAACTTGATGTTTGCACCATTTAATGCTCTCATTTGATTCAACTTATTTACACCCAACCACGTTTGCCAACCTTAATTAAATACGGCACACAACCAGAACGTCATAAAATTTTCTTTTAAATTGAGTCGAATAAAGTTTCTTCAACTCAACGTACTAATTTGACATCTGTTCAAAACCCATGTTATAATCTCGTGCATTTTGAACAGATAACAGTTTAATAGACTAAATCTGAAAAAATTTCTCAAACTAGATTTGAAAAAAAAAAACTTTATCCAACTTTAGAGCATCTTCAAAAAGAATAACTAAATCCCTAATAATAGTCCAATCTGACTGTTACGAGTGTTGTTTCGTCTCTAGTAGAATAATTAGCATATTCACTATTCATACTGTAAACTTTGTTTATTATTTTTTCTCACTTTCTTTATTTTACTCTCTCCTCATCTTTCTTTCAGACCCTTCCCCACACAAAATAATATTTAAAGAAAATAAAGAGAATAATAGACTATAAAATATTAAAAAAAAAAAAAAAGAGTAATTAAAATAAAAATTTGTACTTTTTTGGTAGTTATTTTGCCTATTTCTGCTGGAGTCGCAAACAAATAGCAATTAGGCATGATTTATGCTTCGTGAATTAGCTGGATTCATTAGGAGAACCTTTTATCCACAACTAGATATTAACACTAAAAAAAACCCACTGCTGCAATGTGACTTTCATGATCAAAACTGAAGGAATAAGCGGAAACTTGTAAGCTCACTCTAACAAAAAATATGATTTTTTTCTTCTTTTTTTTTTTCACAACAAAGGAGCAATTTGGTGTTTGTACTTGAATGAGTACTATCGTGCAGCAGGCCGTGTAATGGATTCATCAATTGAGAGGTAATTATCAGCACCACCCAAATCCATGGAACAGGCGTTCAAGGAAGAATGAAGAGAGTTTCTTGACATATCATCTGAGTTACCTTCTCTTGCAGCCAATGCTTCCTTCTCAATTGAGATTGCATCTTGAATCTCCTTAACAACTTCTGAAATTGATGGTCTCATATGCCCGTGAGGTTGCACGCACATCAGAGCTTTCTCTGCTATCTTCCACATTGATTGGATGTCGAATTCTTCGTGTAGTAAAGGATCAATGATTCCTTGAATGTCTCCACTCTCAATATGCAACTTTGCCTGTAAATGTCATGGAAGGAGGGTTTCTATACTGATGATTTTAATCTTTCAAAAAACCAAAAAACAAAAATGATGGGAGAAACCCAATAGAAGATGGGCAATGTTGAAAAGTAATATGTAATTTTTAGAAAATGAAAACTAATTTGAGTTGTTTGATAAAAATGGTTACTTTAATGGAATTTGTGGGATGAATTTAGTTATTGGGGCATGTTTGGAATTACGTTTGAAAAGCCTAAAAGTGCATTTAACATTAAAAAAGTCTGTTTAAAAAAAGAAGCAATCGTTTGGTAAAAAAATTAAAAGCACTTTTAAGGGTTCAAAAAATGCACTTTTGGCAAAAGCTTAAAAATGAAGTTTTTGCCAAAACGCGTTTTTTGACTTAAAAATTTTTATTTCTTAAATGCAATCCCAAACAAATGCCGGCTTTAGCAAAAAACACTTACCCACTGGACTATGTTACGGCAATTAACACCAAAGCTTTCATTAGATATGGCTTCATGACCAGATATTAGCTCAAGAAGAATGACACCAAAACTATAAACATCGCTTTTGTCTGTCAACTGTTGCGAGATGTAATACCTGCATATCATGAGAAAAAAAATTCTTTATAATGTAATACATTGAAGGTGGCCAATTGATCCAAGAAAATTCTAAACAGGTGAAGCCAACCATCTCAAACACGAGCGGTTAATTTATTATTGAAGACACTCTTTTTATTTAAAAATTTGTTCAAAGATTCAAACAGATATGATGCCAACTTGATCTTGAGGAAAAGTGGCAGAATTTAAGGAAGACAGAGAAAAGCCTTACTCGGGATCCAGATAACCGACGGTGCCCCGAACTATGCTTGATACATGAGAGGCTCCATCTACTGCAAGTTTTGAAAGACCGAAATCTGAAACCTTGGCTCTCATGTGTTTGTCGAGAAGAATATTGCTGCTTTTCAAGTCCCTATGAATAATGGCTGGAACGCAGCCGGTATGAAGGTATTCAATCCCTAAACAAGAATGAGAATACATGAGCCCATTTAATTACTCTATCATAGAGGAGAGGCTTCTGTGAGCAATATAAGAAAGAATTTATTTTAGCTTATAAACCTTTTGCGGCATCCTCAGCAACCTCAAGTCGCTTGATCCAACTGATACTCCGTTCACGTGTTAACGGGCCTACAAAAAATTTATACATGGTTGAGCATTCAAACACCAGTTGCTTAATTCAGAAATATTTGAGCTTACCATAAAGATGTTCCTTGAGAGTTCCATTATGCATGAACTCATAAACAAGCAAACTTCTCTCTCCTTCCTGGCAAAACCCAAGAAACTGTACCAGGTTCCTGTGATGTATCCTTGAAAGAAGAGTCACCTAGATGAAATTGAGGCGTACACAATCATAAGAACCAGTTTCTCTTACGCAAATAGTCCCACCAAATGCAACAGGAGTTATTTAGAATGATGAAGAACTTTTATTAACTGCACTTTAACTTCAGAAAAGATTAGAATGGAAGAGATCAAAGTTTGAAATCTCCATGTTTCAGCAAATTTGTCAAAAGGAAAAAAAAAACAAGGTGACGTAGATAAAAATACAAGTGATGAAGCTGGGTATAAAATTTCTAGGCAAGGTACAAATGTATCAAACTTTCAATTACCTAATTTCGTTAGGACTTTCTGTTAAATTTTGTTAAAATAATCAAAATACCCATTTTTTTTAAAAAAAAAAATAGAAAAATTTTAAAAACATTTGCAAAGATGTTTTTTTTATTAAAAAAATAAACATATGAATTTTACAATTTTTTTATTTTATTTTTTCTAATTAAAAAATATGAGTATTTTGAAAATTTTGACAAAATTTAACAAAAAATTCAAATGGAAGGGGGTAATTGAAAGTTTGATACTCTTAATTAAGAACTTTTGAACTTCAGAAGGTACGTTCAAAATGTATGAAAGTTCGGGGGAGGTTTTGTGAAGTTTCCCAAAAAATAAAGAATCTTGAACAGTTTATATAAGTTGGTCGAGGTAATTTGACTGCAGAAACAGAATGTAGAAGGAGATTCAACTCATGAAAAATTACCTCGTTTGCAAATTCCCTCTTTCCCTGGAAGGAATTACTGGTTAGAACTTTGACTGCAATTTCTTTATCATCTTTCATTTTCCCATAGTATACAACTCCAAATCCTCCGGAACCAATTTTCTTCTCAAATTTATTTGTAGCGTCTTCAATTTCAGAGAAAGTGAAGCAATGCGCAGCTTCTGTGGGAGCATCACTCTTGGATGGAACTAGCCTTTGAACAGGCAGGGAATGTTCAAGTTGTTCTATAACA